>NC_088205.1:64265501-64890501 GCF_037126465.1 Ornithodoros turicata
CTTCTCTACGACTGTGGTGTCCAACTTGATATCATCCACTACATCTACACCTCCACCCCCCACTACATCCACTACAACCTCCTGCTGCACTTCCTGCTCTTCTGTACTTTCCAAACGTGGAAAGTTCTCCTCTGACACCCATGGCGTACTCTTTGGCTCAACCACACCTCCCCAAGCCGATGGCCTTATATCTGCCGGGACGTTCCTTTTTCTTGCCAAGTCTCTTTTACATTTCCCGCACTCCACCTCGTAATAAGACCCACACCAGCGGCATCTATGAGCCTTACAATCACGAGCCAGGTGATCAGTTGCGTCACACTTCGCACATCTCCGTGTGACCCCATGATACAGGCACTCAATTCTGACACCCCTCACCGTCAAAAAATTTGGCAGGTCCCCATTAAGCTCCATGATCACCAATCTTGTTCCAGTTTCGCAGTCTTCATGCTCTCCACCATATTTTTCCCTTTGAGTCTTGATCACCAATCCATACTGTCCTAACTCTTTTTCCAAGTCGGTATCAGGATAATCAATGGGGTATCGAAATACAGTTATCCTTCGCATTTTCGCTCCCAAATAATATGCCTCTACCCTTTTTCCACCAATCACTACACCTCCCTCTTCCTTCAGTAACCTGACACCCTCCATATCGTTCATAACTACCTCATAGAAGCCATAACCCTGATTCTGTGCACCACGGACCCTGCCGGGGGCTACCTTCTTACACGCATCCAAAACATCCTTCCCAACGTACCCCTGAGGGGCTCTTACCTTAAAAACCAGGATGCGGTCGTCCTGGCCCTCATCCATTGCTCTGCCGGCGTCTCAGCCTACGAGACCCGGCTACACTCTGTAAGCCGTTCAGCGCTAGAAAACACACTTGAAAACCACACTCACACAACTAACAAAAGGATACAAAACGAGCAATCTCTTGAGAATGATTTTAAGCCTAACACCGGAGCTGTCGCAGAATACGTCCACACGCGCCAACGGCACAACAGTGCGTCTCGGCGAGACGTCAATGTTCCACGGTGAGGATCGTGTCACTTCCCTACGCCAGGCTGACGAGCTCCAAGTAGAGCGAAACAGCTGTCCTTGGCTGGGAGTGCACGATCAAATTGTAAACATATGCTCAACGTGCAGCTACAGAGCTTCGGCTATTTTTTTACTTTTTATATGTACTTGCTGGCTTGCACTGCGGCCTCCACAGGTGGCGTCGTCACCGTGGAACATTGACGTCTCGCCGAGACGCACTGTTGTGCCGACCCAAGATCGTGTCAATTCCCTACGCCATGCTGACGAGCTCCAAGTAGAGCGAAACAGCTGTCCTTGGCTGGGAGTGCACGATCAAATTGTAAACATATGCTCAACGTGCAGCTACAGAGCTTCGGCTATTTTTTTACTTTTTATATGTACTTGCTGGCTTGCACTGCGGTCTCCACAGGTGGCGTCGCCACCGTGGAACATTGACGTCTCGCCGAGACGCACTGTTGTGCCGACCCAAGATCGTGTCACTTCCCTACGCCAGGCTGACGAGCTCCAAGTAGAGCGAAACAGCGGTCCTTGGCTGGGAGTGCACGATCAAATTGTAAACATATGCTCAACGTGCAGCTACAGAGCTTCGGCTATTTTTTTACTTTTTATATGTACTTGCTGGCTTGCACTGCGGCCTCCACAGGTGGCGTCGTCACCGTGGAACATTGACGTCTCGCCGAGACGCACTGTTGTGCCGACCCAAGATCGTGTAACTTCCCTACGCCAGGCTGACGAGCTCCAAGTAGAGCGAAACAGCTGTCCTTGGCTGGGAGTGCACGATCAAATTGTAAACATATGCTCAACGTGCAGCTACAGAGCTTCGGCTATTTTTTTACTTTTTATATGTACTTGCTGGCTTGCACTGCGGCCTCCACAGGTGGCGTCGTCACCGTGGAACATTGACGTCTCGCCGAGACGCACTGTTGTGCCGACCCAAGATCGTGTCACTTCCCTACGCCAGGCTGACGAGCTCCAAGTAGAGCGAAACAGCTGTCCTTGGCTGGGAGTGCACGATCAAATTGTAAACATATGCTCAACGTGCAGCTACAGAGCTTCGGCTATTTTTTTACTTTTTATATATATATATATATATATATATATATATATATATATATATATATATATATTCTTTTTTTCCTGTTGTCTCTGTAGATTCAATACAGCTATTCCCTCTATAGCATGTCGCTATCTGAGCATGCGCTTCGTCTCATAGGATATGCAATTTATGCAGCCAACGCCCAGCTCGCCTTCACCCTTTATTCAGCAAGAACGACAGGCGCATTAAGAGCACGAACACACATCACTCCTAATATACTCAGTGTTGTGTGAGTCACTTCGGTGCGTTTATACTTTCAGTGCATCGGTATTGAAGAATTTAAAGAATGAATGACCAACAAAGTCATATTTCATACCAACAATATCCGTTATCACTTGGCGGCTTACTGTATCTTTATTTGCACTATTTGAAAGAAGGTATCAATGTGGATAGCGACCCAGATCTCTACTGTGTTGTCCTATATGGCACGCACAATTGTGGTGTAAATTTCACACCACAAATAAGTGTGTGAAATTCCAAGACACCCTTCTAATTCATGTACTCTACGGAAAGCACGATTTCAAAGAGCATATTCTGTATAGGACACTATTTCATTGGGCTCTGTTTCATTTAGAATACTGTTTACACATGGGTGTTTTGCAAACTCCTTTTTCAACATGAGTTATTACAGCTTGCAGTTGACTATGCTGAATAAAAAAAGGGGACAGAAACACCACTTTGCTGAAAAGTGTAAAGAAATTTAGTGTGTACCCAAATCTTGACGGGAACATGGACTACATGGTTCCGAAAGTCGTCCATGCATATGTTTCATCCCCTGCTCATCAAGCCAACTTCGTCTTCGCATTGATTTTCAGTATCCTTTCCATGTTCTGTCAACACTCCCCCAGCTCCATTTATTGACGAAATTAATACGCCAACATTTGTTCCTCGTTAAAAGTTGCTGCTCTATTAGCACCCTCCTCCTGCTTTTCCAGCTCCAAAGTTTGCACAGCGACTCGCGCCGTGTTACTAGGGTCGGCCATCTCTATGACTTGAGCCGTTCCCCGCATTTGCATGTCAACGCCGTGGCAAGTAGCAAAGACATCTTCTGACGCAGGCGTCATTTGCATTAATCTACATAACACGAGCGCGTCAAGCAAAACCGCGGTGTGTGGTTGAATTTTCCAAGACGAAGATTAGGAAGGAATGAGGTAAATGAAAATGAAGATTGCAATGAGTTTTAGCGGCGACTAATCTAGGGACTGGATAAGCTGGAAAAAAAATAAAAAGATTGGATTTGATTGTGATCAAACCACGGCGGGATACACCACGGACAGACTGTGTTAGCACATATTGGGATTTCACTACTCAATCGCATCGTTTGTATATGTTACAATGCTCCGACTCTGCCAGGCCACGTTCACTGGTGGGATGTTAAAACAGGTGGGGGTGGGGGGGGGTGGGGGTGACGAAAACCGGCTTGCCGTTGTTGGCCTCACGTATGTGGGCTGCGTCACGACTGTATATAGACTGTAAAACAGAACTTCACCACATAACACGCTACTAGCCAACCATCGTCGCGAATGATACCATTCTGTCTCCTGATTTGCTGAAAATGGGATGAGGCGCCTATCTTGGGCACATTATGCATGTCCAAGATAGACGCCTAGTCCTGTTTTCAGCATATCAGGATACAGAATGGTATCCTTCGCCACGGTGGTTGGCTAGTAGCGTGTTATGTGGTGAAGTTCTGTTTTAACTTTCGGCCGTCATCATTCCTTCATCTGTTATTACACCATCTCATCTCATCCTGGCTACAGTCGTGACGCAGCCCACATACGTGAGGTCAACAACGGCAAGCTGGTTTTCGTCACCACCACCGGTTGTAACATCCCATCAGTGAACGTGGCCTGGCTATACGGAGAACATCGCGTTACCCGATATCCTCTACCACTGCTGAACTCCTGGCTCTCCTACACGCAGCTGCTGCGGTCCAGGTGCGAGGGTTCGCCAGGGCAGTCCTACTCACAGACTCGAGAAGCACCCTATGGAACGCGATGAACCCCATGTGTGACAACATCTTAGCGCGAAGCATCAGAAGATCGTGCGCTCAGCATAAACTAACCGGAGGAGATATCATCTTCCAATGGATTCCGTCTCACATCGGTATCGGCGGCAAGAAAAGGGCGGATCAGCTAGCGTCCTCAGCGCACCTGAGCTGAAGCCGTTGTTTACCAACTCCGGACGACACCGACAGGCAAATGGCCGTTCAGCTGCTTGTTGAACTGCGCCACCCTGGAATACGGGACATCATGTACCGTCATCGCCCCCCTCTTCCCATGAAAGACCTCCAACTCTCAACTATTCAAAATCGGCTCTACACTCTTAACTCCGTATCCTTTAGTAAAGGGTAAAAAATCGCAATATTTTACCCTCTATTTCAGAAGCTACCAGGTACCCTCTGAGCGACCCCTTTTATAAAAGTTACAAGGAAACCCACTAATTAGAGGTTACGGCCTTCAATCCAGCACCTGCCCGTAAAGGGTACGCCAACGCGCGGCTTTTTATACAGGATGTTCATTTTTATTCGCAACAGAGTAGCGCTCATTTGGCAGGTGGGTTATGTGAATTTTTGCTAATTAATCGGTCCGTAGTTACAGACACATGCGTCAGGAAATGTCGGAGATGTTTGTAACTACGGATGGGTTAATTTGCGAAAATTAACGTAACCCACCTGTCAAATGAGCGCTGGTGTGATGCGAATAAAAACAAACACCCCGTGCGTGGGTTATGGACAGACATTTACAGAACGCACCAAGGTACCAAAATGAACCCGCAGAAAAGGAGATCTTGAACATATGTATATTACAAAAACAGAAGTCTGTCGAGAGGTGACACATTGTGCACAAGTGCGATTCTGATGTGAGGAGAAACCATGGTCGCTTTACCATGTATGTGCAAAAAAGAACTATCTTCTAAGTGAGAAGCAATGCATAAAAGTGCGAGGAAGCTAGCGAGTCAAAACAACTGACCTATGTTTGCTAAGCTGAACACACCCAACGAAATGGAGAATTGCAGCAGAAAAAAATTTATTGCACATTCGTGTTGCAGAGGCGAGCGCAAATGGCAATACAGTATTACATAAAACGCACACAACCTTGAGGAATATGAGTGTACAGTAACGCAGGAGACACTACATTACTGCGTTATCAGCGTTGGAGGCGCTCTGGGACGAGTTTGTGAGGTACTGCATTGCGCTGGTGACGGTATATGTGAACCTGCATGTGGGATCCTGGGAACAAAAGTTTGGGCAATGAGAGTAACAATTACGGAACCATTCAAATCGGTACAAAGCACAAGGTACAAAGCAGCATAAATGCAGGAAGGCGTTCACTCCGCGATTGAGTCTTAGAATATCGTAAGAATACAACGAGTAGGAAGCTGCGAATTATATATCTTGATGCATATATCCGCAGCTCGCAAAATGCACGCCGGTGTATTGACTTGGCGACCAAGTAAGAGCAGAAAAGTAGCAAGCGTAAGTGGCGTTCATATGCAGGACCGCAAAACGCTTGCCATAATCACAACAAACATGCGCTAAGAGCTCTTGCTATCAAAATAACGCACGTACCTAGCACAAAACGTACACTTACCCAGTGTATGAAGTGTGTGAATTAGGGCTGCGGTGGTGACGTTCGTTTTCGGTTATATATTCTTTGCAATCTTCGCACTCACCACACTTTCCCCTGAGAACACCGAAAATATCCTTGTTTGCTAGAGACATCTAGCTTTTCCGTTGTTCCTGACGATACTATGATAAACGCGAGGAAAACCACTGATTAAAACAGATTACACTTGTTAACGGACGGACGACGAGCGTTAAGCGTTTCAAGGCAACCGCTCTCAGTGTGGATAGACATAGACCAGGCTCGGCTACGCAGCGAAATCGGAAATCTTGGTGGTTGCGGCATTGACAATGGTTTTCCACCCTTTAGAAAGAAACATACTATCAGTATTCCAGACTGCGAGCTTATAATCTGTGTTCATACAGCATTGATAACATGTTGTCGACGTATAGATGACGCTGAAACAGATAAAAAATAACAGCGTAGATTCTCAACTGTCGTCTCGAATGGGAGGCTGAAACGCGGCATTATGCTGAAAAATAGAAGGAAAACAAACGATAAGAACATCAACGATTAGAAACTAACAAAGAAATTATCGTTGGAGATTTCGCTTAGAAGTTACAGTGCCGGAGTAGAGGGTACATTTATAAGTTACAACAAGCTGTTTTTGTTTTTTCCGATATGTAACTTCTATTCGTGTTGTAAAGACATGACCTTGGTCGCTTTTAACCTCTAAATATACGTTACAGTGGTGTAACCTATAAGAAATCTCGAAATCTACGTCTATATAGAAGTTACATGTTTCTAAAAGTTACAATAAAAGGTACGGGTTTAAGAGTGTAGGGGTGACGCCGGCTGCGGCCACTGTCAACAACCTGAAACAATCGAGCACATCCTGCAAGGATTCCGAGCATACCATTCTGCGCGCGAAGCCCACCTCCCTCACTCGAGCTCTGGCATGCCTGCGGACATCCTCTACCCCGCCGTTGGTTCTTATGCCGAACGTTCAGCAAAAGCAAGAAACCGTGTTCTCTTTCTGCAGGAGGCGGGTCTTGCCCAACGACCCCTCTAGCCCTTTGCACTCTCCTACAGACTTACGCACCCTCTACCTCCACCCTTCATCCCCCATTCGTTTTTTTTTATCTTTTTTATTTTTTATTTTTTTATTTTTTGCTATAGTCGTGACGATGCCCGCTTCTGTGTGACCAACAACGGCGAGCCGATTCAGGCGTCACCCCCCCCCCCCCCGCCTTCTGTTTTAACAGTGCAGGTAGCATGCAGTAAAAATAATTAAGAAAAACACGGATATATACCATGACGTGTGTGTAAAGCGTCTGCATCAATATGGAAGTCAGGACATGAGGCCCGAACGACTGATGGCAATACGCCACGACAGTCCGTCTCTGCGCATTAGAGAGGCTAAAAGTTTAGGGAAACCACGTGACAAAGTGTCTGTCCAATCACAAGGCAGCTATAAGGGGATATCCGTAGACCGGCATGATGGTACTCCGCTTGGATGCACAGAAAAGAAACCACGTGCGCCTAACCTTGAGCTGCTACCCCCTTATTTGGGAGAGAGACCAATGAAGTCGCTCCACGGACAATAGGTGTGAGAGGGAAACTTGAGAGCTGAGAAGACAGCTGACGTACTTGCATATAGCGTACGGGTCTTTCGCGGCGATCGTGGTTCTAATATACGCTCCGTTTCTTCAGTCGGCTTTCATTGAACACTTTCTGCTCGTGGTGAAATGGTTGCCTCAACAGCTCGCCCCATGGAACCACGTAGTGCGTTGCTGTCCGCACTCTAAAAGCACAACTTCAACGCACACCACGCTCTGAACAGAACACTTGTTGAGACTGAACGACCAGAGACAGCGAACAAATATACTTTAATGGCCACGGCAAGTCTCTGTAAAGGAAATGACTCGTCCTCGAGCTGGTTGCGCGGTGTTGATGCGGCTGTTCAGTTGTCAAAAAAAGGCTTAGGCCTTCCTCTCCCTCCTCAAATCAGCATTGATAACGCTATTATTCATGAAGTCATTGGCCTCGAGCGCGTAATGTGGTGGAGTTCTGTTTTAAGAATGCAGAGTATATACAGAAATACATGTTGTTTGTATGTGAACGAAAGGATGATGGTATGTACAGTGCACAGTGGAATATACGATGTTCAATGAAATATGCACGGTATGCATCGCTCTTAGAGGTAGGAATACATTAACCGAAGAACATGGATGCGTTATTGAGGTGCCCTTACGAGATGTATTCAGCACGTGTTCTGCAGCATGATCTGAAATACGGCACATTACTAATACCAAAACACTTTCACACAAATGTACTGAAAAATCAATACTGTACCTGCGCCACGTTCTTGAATTCATCTATGGCTTCTCAAATACGAAACTAGGACACACCATCATCCTCAATTAGTTGAAGTAGTTGATAATATGTGAAGTTTGTCATCAACAAACAGAGCCTATCTTACTAAACAATAGCCAGCCAAATTTCTGGCACACGGAATTCGTCTTCGCTAATGGCAGATTATAGATCACGTAGTCTGTGGACCATCCTGTATGCAGTCCCCTCGTTCCCGCATGGCAATGCCGCATCCACCAACTGAACAATAACGATCAGCAATCCAACTATACCCATACAACCACTGTGCACCGTAGAGAGGCATCCTATTAAAACGAACAAGCAATTGTAATGAATTATTTCCCTGCCAGTTTATCCGTACACTTATTATGAGTGTGCTGTTCTCTCGCAAAAGACGGACCTGCACGTTTATGGAGCCGTGCGCAATAACATTTCCTTCGTACGAAAGTGGCTTGCATGAACCCACCTACATAATTTCTCGGAGAGACTGCGTCGTCTGGTATGTGTCACTGCAGACTGAATTCCCAGGATGCTGCCGGTCTGCAATTCATCAGGGTACAGAAGAGAACGTAATATGCATCGTGCATCATTTCTCAGCACGGCTGATGATGCAGTACGTGGTTAAACAAACCCCAGTAGGACGGATGGAAACGCATGAGCTTTGTTAAAGGACGCTCGACGCTGTTACGTCGAGAGCAGTACAGAAGGACCTGTTTGTGATTGTGATTTATGCACGAAGGAAATCGCAATTTACGCTTTCCCTTTTCTCTCTTTCTCAAGCGGAGCGGCCTATCGTTGATCTCCTCGAACGATTAAAGGCGTCTCTTTTTCCGCGAGGAGCAGTTTTTCTCTCTTTCTTTTTTCTTTTTCACTTTGGTGTTCCTTTAACATAACTGTGACTGTCACACAGCACAAGTGTCACACACCAGCTCCCGTGGCATAGTGGCTAATTAAGATGATCGCTTTCCACGCCGAGTCTGGGAGGTGACACGGTTTCGAATCCTGTCACCGGCTGTGCTGTCTGAGGTTTTCCCTGGGTTTTCCGAAGACTTTCCAGACGAATGTCGGCACAGGTCCCCCGTCCCTCACTCCCTCCTGCTCTCCTCTCTCCATCCGTCCACGTCTGTACGCCGCTCATAGCCACAGTTGCTTCGCGTTGCTAACATGGAATTAAAACAACAAGTGTTACAAAAGGAAGTACGCCTCTCGTTTTAAAGAAAAAAGGAGAAAAAACGATGGGGTTCGGGTTGGCGAAGAGCATGGAGGAAAGAGTCCTAAGGAGTCCGCCCACCGCATTTCCTCACCGCAGAGAAGTGTGGCAGAAGTGACGTGTGACGTTACACGTCATTCCGTGCGCTAAACCAATGTAAGCTCGCAGACGCTGGGCGTTGCCATTTGTTACCGGCAAACGACCGGGATCGAGCAACAGATGGAGGAGCGGGAGTTGCGCAACTCGGCACAAATATTTGCGACACTAATGCTATGCCGGTGAGGGTTGGTGCTAGGAGGTTGTTGACAGAATGGCGTAAATGCAGGCTAGCTGGTGGATAAATTTCATGATAGGCAAGCCTGAGCGATGGGCAAGACACGTAAACAAACACAAACACGAAGGCTCAAAACCAGCAAGACGTTTAATATATACAACGAACTTCATGAACATGTAGACGATGCGAGGGAAGACAGAGAGAGGGGAATAGGGAATTGAGGACAAAATGAGTTGAAGGAGGTCAAAGGAGGCATATACAACATTTTTTGCACAAGGAACAATCTTGATGGTTCTGTGTTAAACATTACAGGCAGACTCTGGTTTTGAAAAAGGCGTTAAACGATCTAACCTGAAGTTGTTCCTAAAGAGGAGACGGACCCCCATCTCATTCGACATAGCCTTCAAATTATGCGAAATCTTGTGGTAGTACGGAACTACTGCAACTTTCTTGTTTTTCTCATTTTCTTCCATTAAGCGTTTCGGGCGAGCTTGAAACTGAGCAAGTAGATTGTGCTGTATTAGATTTAACTCATATCCTGCTCTTTGTAATTTGGCGGTCTGTAGCTTGAGAGCACTGAACACAAAATGCGAGCAAGATTTGGTCAATGCACTGGTTATCAAGGAATTTATCAAACTATTTTTCACCAACTTAGAATGGCAAGTCCTTCTTGGCAGAAGAGGTTTTTTACTTGATGCGCCATATTCCCAGCATAACCCACCTTTGAAGTGTAAGGTCAAATCTAAAAACTTCAACTTCCCGTCGGTAGGATGCTCTTCCGTAAATGTTAATTCGGGGGCCGATTCACGAGCCACGCGTTGCAGTTCTATACCAAGCAGGAGCGGGAACGAGACATAAATATCAGATCATCAACGTATCTAGCCACCAAAACAGTGTCAGGCAAACACGAATTTACAAAAGCACTTAAATGAGAGTCGAGGCAACCTAAATAGATTTCAGATAAGAACGGTGCAACAGAGGAACCTATGAAAACACCATCCTTTTGGGTGTATAAAACGCCATCTATACAAGTTACATTAGAAAATTACATGTATCCACCCGGCCTTCAAGCGCCTCCTTTGACCTCCTTCAACTCATTTTGTCCTCAATCCCCTATTCCCCTCTATCTGCCTTCCCTCGCACCGCCTACATGTTCATGAAGTTCGTTGTATCAATTAAACGTCTTGCTGGTTTTGAGCCTTCGTGTTTGTGTTTGTTTACGTGTCTTGCCCATCGCTCAGGCTTGCCTATCATGGAATTTATCCACCAGCTAGCCTGCATTTACGCCATTCTGTCAATGACCTTCCCTCAAGCAGGCTTCACCACTTTGGATTTTACCTCAGTGTCGTCTTCGTCCCTTCCGATTCTACGTCTTCATGCACTGTGGACGTTGTGCAAAGTTGGTCACAATTTGGCCCAACTCAGGGCACACGTGTGTTTCCTGAGTTTGCGTCTCCGATCCAAGGAAAAGACACCGCCTCCGCCGCCGGGGTTCTTCATCTTCGAAACTTTTAATACAAAGAAAAGGATTCTGCAAGTTCATAGGCAAGCTCTCCGAACCCAGATAAATGATCTGAGCTGCGCAGCCAATATGCTGTGTGGCCTATTTTTCGGTCCGCACTTTCGGCATACCCAAGAATTTTCCCACTGGCAACGTTGTCAAGAAAAAGAATTCGCTTCTCTTTGGTCAGTCCTCCGTCGCTCGCGTCCCAAACCTGCTGCAAAACGCCGTGAAGAGCCGGTCCATTCATCGATTCTCCCCGTCAATCCTGCAAGTGTGCATCTGTCGTCGCACCTCACAGACCTTCTCTCCAAAACGCCAGAGTTCTGCCTTAATGTGAAACCTTCAAAGTTCGACTTCATCTCCGACGTGGACCTCATAGCTTCTAAGCTGCAATGTGGTTCCCAGAAACATGCCTTCATTGAAAATTAAATTGCCAAGCTTTCCCATTGCACAGGTCCCCGCTACAGTGTCAAACACCGTTCTGTTGTTGCGGCACAGGAGGAGTTGCAGGCTAAAAATCGGGTCTTGCTTCAGACTGACAAATCTGGCCGTTTTGGTGTTCTGCCGAGAGAAGAGTTCTTAAAAAAGCGGTCAGGCGCGATTGACAAGCTGTTGGTGCCTTTCATTGGGAACCTTCGATCTTTGAAAAGGGATGTTTTGAATATTTTGAATGAAAACGAGATGTCAGCCTTGGTAAAGAGTATCAAAGGAACTGCTTCTTGCACTTTCTCTTCAAAATTTTTATTGAAGGATCATAAACCCAATCTACCCCTTAGAATTGTACTCAATGAAAATAGCACATGGCAGAAGTTGGTTTCAACCTTCATCCAGAAATCATTGTCAGTTTTACATGTACCCAACTCCTTATCTCTGAGGAACTCTCAAGATTTTGTCAAAATGCTTTTGCCGTTTCATGGTTCCGAAATGTTTGCGATGTCATTGGATGTCAAAGATCTGTACTATTCTCTTAGGAAACCTTTGCTGTTGAGACGGGTTTCGGATCATTCGAACTCAAATCTGGTACGTTTCCAGTCTCACGCTGGCATTGCAATACGTGATTTTTTGGAATTGCTGAATTTGTATTTGGACTCTAATGTAACTTGTATAGATGGCTTTTTATATACCCAAAAGGATGGAGTTTTCATAGGTTCGTCTGTTGCACCGTTCTTATCTGAAATCTATTTAGGTTGCCTCGACTCTCATTTAAGTGCTTTTGTAAATTCGTGTTTGCCTGACACTGTTTTGGTGGCTAGATACGTTGATGATCTGATATTTATGTCTCGTTCCCGCTCCTGCTTGGTAGAACTGCAACGTGTGGCTCGTGAATCGGCCCCCGAATTAACATTTACGGAAGAGCATCCTACCGACGGGAAGTTGAAGTTTTTAGATTTGACCTTACACTTCAAAGGTGGGTTATGCTGGGAATATGGTGCATCAAGTAAAAAAACCCTTCTGCCAAGAAGGAGTTGCCATTCGAAGTTGGTGAAAAATAGTTTGATAAATTCCTTGATAACCAGTGCATTGACCAAATCTTGCTCGCATTTTGTGTTCAGTGCTCTCAAGCTACAGACCGCCAAATTACAAAGAGCAGGATATGAGTTTAATCTAACACAGCACAATCTACTTGCTCAGTTTCAAGCTCGCCCGAAACGCTTAATGAGAGAAAATGAGAAAAACAAGAAAGTTGCAGTAGTTCCGTACTACCACAAGATTTCGCATAACTTGAAGGCTATGTCGAATGAGATGGGGGTCCGTCTCCTCTTTAGGAACAACTTCAGGTTAGATCGTTTAACGCCTTTTTCAAAACCAGAGTCTGCCTGTAATGTTGAACACAGAACCATCAAGTTTGTTCCTTGTGCAAAAAATGTTGTATATAGAATCCCGTTAGCTTGTGGCTTTGTATACATAGGTCAAACATCTCAATGCGTTAACCAAAGGTTGGGCCAGCATAAAAACAACCCAGATTCAAATTTGTTGGATCATCTAAGAATGTGTAATAATTGTCAACCCCTATGGTCCCAGACGGCGGTGCTGGCGTGGGAACCACAGAGCCGTTTATAGAGAGAGTTTGGCCATTAGGAGGAGCCTAACTTGAACCGCGTCATGCGACGTCACGGCTGAACGACCTCCCTCGCCGCGCTCTATTGTTGTCCAGTCGTCAACCGGTCGCCGACGCCATGTTGATGCAAAGCGTTGGTCACGATGCAAGGGGGAAGACACGTGCGTATCGCGTCCTTTGAGACCCCTTCGTCCTTGAATCCTTTCAGTTTGGTAACAAAGCCCCCATTTCACAGGCGCCTGTGGGCCATAAGCCGGCGACTCTGGGAGATTACATTGAGCGCGACAAAAGTACATGCCGACCAGCCGGTGAACTGCATCAAGATGGCGCCTACCTGCTGGCTGATAAGCGGATTTCGCTTGGATTCACGCTTTTTGGGCGGTGCAACACCGACTCTGACGTCAAAACAGGCTCCGCCCGTGAAGCGGCAAAAGATCAAAAGATGGCCAAACTCTCTCTATATATACGGCTCTGGGGAACCAGACAGGCGAAAACGTCTTTTGAGAGAAGCGTTGGCCATACAGAGTGTGGGCAATTGTATTAGTGTGCCGTCTGTATGTATCCACCCGGCCTTCAAGCGCCTCCTTTGACCTCCTTCAACTCATTTTGTCCTCAATTCCCTATTCCCCTCTCTCTGTCTTCCCTCGCACCGTCTACATGTTCATGAAGTTCGTTGTATCAATTAAACGTCTTGCTGGTTTTGAGCCTTCGTGTTTGTGTTTTTTTACGTGTCTTGCCCATCGCTCAGGCTTGCCTATCATGGTGTTAGGAGGTTGCCTGCCCGCAACAAATGGCGACGGGGGAACTCTCAGCATTACGTCACTCGGTTCCTTATTCTTTCATCCATAGTACTCTACTTTCGTTTTGTCAAGCGGAGTTCTGTCGTACCCAGGGGCGGACCCAGGATTTTTCTGAAAGGGGGTTCAGCCTTGGCCAGCATGGCACGTACACGATCTAGGTCAATTAAACACTATGTGAAGACAGAAATTGAGGAGGGAGTCAAGGCATCCTGACCCCCCTTGGAGATCCGACCCTGGTCGTACCTTCACTCTGAAAACAGAGCTTCGTCGCATTGCACAAACAAATCAGCACAAATCATTGGAACCAATCAGTAGAGAGCATCATCTCATCCAGCATGGTGACCGGCACAGCTGTGAAGTGACAAGCAACTAGGTCACCGTAATTAAGTAATTTTATAGTGATTAATTACACTTGGAGTAATTAATTACTGTATCAAAGTACTTCCTAGAATCTGAAATTTTGCTTATAGATATATATATATATATATATAACTGGGCTTATAAAACTTGCATTCAAAAACGAGTTACTCTACGAGTTACATTTCGCTTTGGCTATTTCCTCGCAGAGTGCCAAGCATTGCCACGAAGGATGAGCTATTCGAAGACAGAGCTGCGCGTACGCCATTTTGTGTCAATTTCGATATATGATCATTGACGCAAAAGGGTGTACTCCCCCATCTCTCTTCGAATCAAGCGATAACCCTATCATTCGTAACGATGGTTGGTTCACAGCGTGCTATGCGGTGTCGTTCCGTTTTTAGAGTAAGCCCGGCAAGCCCTTTCACCACCACCACCATCCGTTTTTAGAGTATCGGGCACTGTAATGTAAACGTGCGCGCCAATAGTGTTTAGATAATCTCCATAACGGGAAACCTGAGCGTTGCAAAAACACATAGACGACACAGCTGTGAAAGAAGAAAGTCACTGAAAAGGTTAGCCAGCTGTAGGACTCGAACCCACATCTTCTGGATTGCCAGTCCAGTTTTTGTGATGATGTGGGTTCCAGTCCTTCAGCTGGCTAACCTTTTCAGTGACTTCCTTCTTTCATCGTTAATTTATGAGGCAATTTGAGGCTTTGTATGTATTTGTCCTTTCTATGTTGTTCCAGCATAGAAAGATTCCTTTATTCCTTCAATTCAAGAAATTCCTCAGAACATCAGTTCTCTCTTGACACAGCTGTGTTTTTGCAGATCGGAAGTCCTCAGCGATATCGCTTTGGAAAATATTATAAGTCAATCAGCTTAATTCACGTTGCTGATCTTTGATTTGACAGCTTTCTTTATCGTGTCGTTTCCATAGAGTGCTACCGACCTGCTAAACCTCCCGAAAATATGCTTCTTTCGCATTCAAAATGGAGTCGTCGTCCTTCATCCACTGCAATGCCAGTAATGCTGTCGCATTCCATACGCGTTTGCCAGTGCGCCAAAGAGTACAACGAATTTTTTCCCGATTGATCTTTTTTCCACAAGTGGTTCCCTTGTCCACTTTGAGAAGGAGGGAAAGCGTAATTCACGGGAAAAGGGAAACCTTGGGCACTCCACTTTTTCCAAGTTTGCCTGGGAAATATCCCGTAGGCTCACTAAATAGTGTGCCCTGCTGAGTGACTCCAATATCAGGCGGCAAGGGCGGAGTATCACCCGTATCACACGGATACTTTACGGATACGGATTGTTAAGTGAAAGGCTGTTGCATTTGGTAAAGAGTTTTAACCTTTACTTATGCGAATACCCTGCAGTAATTCAAAAGTAACTCAATTACATTTGATGAGTAACTGTTCCTGGGTTACATTTTAGTTTCAGTAACTTTTCCTGTAATCTAATTACTTCCAAACTCATTTAACAGTACCTGCTTCTACAGCTAACATTGCTCGAGGAACTTATACCGCTCTGGTGGCTGGCTAGGAGCGCGTTGTGCCGGTTCTGTTTCTAGAGTGTGCACCATCATACTGAGTGTTTCTTTCAAACGAGATAGAGCGTTACTCTTTTTTCCTCTAAAGCGACGAGGTATTCAGAAATGAGAAGCAGCTTACCTGTGCAGGATTGACTTTAGGTTCCTATTATTATTACCTAATTGTTAAGAAACGCGTAATTTTATCCACTATGCGTGCCCCAAGAGCACATGGGCAGAGGGGAAGTACCATGCATGGTGAAACACCATCTGCCCACATTCATCCGAATTAATACTACTGCAGAAGTGTGCACGATATTAAATGGGTCATCTTCGGCGCTGATGAAGGCGGAGCTTATCTTGTGGATAGATAACAAATCATAATCATGGTGAACGTACAATGCCGTACCTCCACCTGTGCCAGCTAATTTCCTTCAGTTGCCTAACAGGTGCGACTTTTCCTTTCCTTCCACCTTCTCTTCATTTCACTTTTTAATGCACATAATCGAATCCTAATCATCCCTGAAGCGAGCCCACGCATCCGAGGATTCAAGTCCCAAAACCGAGCAGTCCTTCACTCGTAATTACTGCAGCACTCGCATTCCGCGCACACTAATTACCGTTCAACCACTTATCCCGACAAATTAATGACGTCCACTGCTTCAATATCATCCCCGTTCCGTGCCGATGCACACCAATACAAGACGCACCGAGATTATGCCGGGCACTGACAAACGGGAACCAATATCGAGGCTAATACATTCACAAAACCCGCCTAAATTATTACTCGCTTTTCTCGAGAACACGCTTAAGTGGCTCACACACCCATCACCATCATCATCATCTGCGCCGTAAAAAGCAAACGGCGAAGCGACGGCTGATGACTCCTTGCAGAAGAGCAACTCGCGCAAGCCATTCCTTCTGATCAATTCACTGGCTCGCAACGGCTCGTGAAATCCTCTAAGCTAGCCAATCCTTTTTCATTTGCCTCCGTGTTCATGTACGAAGTGTTGTTCGTATTACTCCCGTTCTAGATTGTAGTGCTTCCGTAGGGGCAGCCGTGTGCGATAAAAGGATCAGTGGCGCCGGACCCAACAAACAGGGCCGTTTCTAGAGTCATACAGGATATCGGATGGTCTTTTGACCATCGGATATCCTCTGTTTAGAGTGAGGTGGGCTGCATGCTCCGACACTTCGAACGGGTATGATGCTTAACTCCTCCTGCCCGTCTGCCCTCTGACTGGACTTTCTTGGGCCATGTCGCGCCTGTACTGCACGAACTGTTTCTCTTTCTTTTTTTCCTTTCTTTCTTTTTCTTTCTTTTTCTTTATTTTCAGTGTCTTTCTTTCTTGGAATAGTAAGCTGGCATTAGCCTTGGCTGACATTACCTTTTCTCCTTTTTTTTCTTTTCACTCTATTAAACATATCCCCACTCTCTCCTCCTTATTCCGTACCCCGCGATAAGTGGTGGCGGTGGTAGTCAAGATGAAAACTGCTCGCCGTGGTTGGCCACGTTGAATGCGGGCAGTGTCACAAAAAAAACGCGGCTTAAAAAAATGCGCGGTAAGTGGTGGAAAAATGCTTCTGAAAGAGCTCGCCGTTGTCGGCCCCACCAGATGTGCACTCTTCAAAAAAAGTTTCACCACATAGCACGCTCCTAGTCAACCATGATTCCGAATGACAACGTTTTCGCCCCTGATTTGTTGAAAACTGGAGGAAGAGCCTATTTGGTATTCATTATGCACGTGCATAATGACTACAAAATAGACTCCGCCTCCCGTTTTCAAGAAATCAGGGACGAGACCGTTGTCATTAGGGATGATTGTTTGCCAAGAACGTGCTATGTGGTGAAACTCATTTTTAAGAGTGTGGGCAACGTCACGGCTAGCGCTCTGGGGGAATGTGCGTCCTGGGCCGACATCTATGGAAACTGTGCCAACATATGTCTGAGAGCACTTGAGGAAAACCCAGCGAAGGAAAACCCCAGACATACGGCACAGCCGGCACCGGGATTCGAACCTAAGTACACTCTTAAAAATGAACTTCACCGCATAGCACGCTCCTAGCCAACCATCATCTCGAATGATATCGTTATCTGCCCTGATTTGTTGAAAACGAGAGGCGTACGCCTTTTTGTGACACTTATGCTGTTCATAATTGTCACAGAAATGGCGTACGCCTCCCGTTTTCAACAAATAAGGGCAGATAACGATATCATTCGAGATGATGGTTGGCTAGGAGCGTGCTATGTGGTGAAGTTCATTTTTAAGAGTGTACCTCCGAGTCTCGACAAACACGATAAATGCAAGGCTTCACTGTCATTATTCACGAGCTCCCGCGAGATGACCCATCGTGCTGTTCTTTTTTTTTTTTTTTTTTTCAATCCAAACTATGTCGGACCTCTTTCAGCACTATACTACCACCACCACCACCATCTTTTTTGAGGGTATACCTCTTCTATGACCATTACGGTAAATGGGCTGTCCCACAAAGGCGTATGACTCCTGTTTTCAGCGGATCAGGAGAAAGAGCGATATCATACGAAATAATGATGATGATAATTGCAGAAAAATTATTGTTTAAGCGTGATTCAAAAGGTGTGGACGAATGATTCATCATAATTGCATAAGATCGCGTAAGTTACGTTAGGAGCGTATATGCAGTGAAGTGTTGTATCGCCAGCACTCTGTGACGAGAAATTATCCGTGTCAGCAAGCCGTGTCTACAAAAGAAATAGATCGTCACAAATTAAGATTATTCCGAGAGGGGCCACTTAACGAGAAGTCGTCGCGTTTGATGAATAATCCCCATTGACCGTATATACGAATGGCATGTTTTAGCCGAGAGACAGTCGTGATTCATGCAACGCTCCGATTGCAACGCATCAGCGATCCAGCAGGCGGTCATGATGAAAGGGACCGCACAAATTGAAGGGGGAGTGAGAACAGGGATATTAGCATTAGCCGAACGTAAATGGACAAACGCGACCCGATATCGTGACGAATGGTCAGTCGAGATTAGGCTTAAGTCTTGACAAATGTAGTGCATGAGGGGAGAGGCGTGATCTATCAAGATCTACGGGACGCGCTACATTCGGGATTAGATGTCTATATATTCTGCCTGTTAATGTTTAACGTCCAAGCCTTGCTTCATGATAGGGCTTTACACTCAGTGGACCGTCTGCTATTAATCATCCCACTGTGCGCCATTTTTTTTTTCTCCTCCGTTTTGAAAAAGTCCGAAAATTTTCGTACAGCTAATTTGCGCTGCTATTCCGACTTACGGGTAATATTAATTTACAGTTGAGGGGAGCGTAGTGATCATGTAAACTCCCAAATCTTGTGACGGTGGTGGTGGTGATGTTGTGCTCGCTTGCCTCGCTTGCGCAGTTTTGTCCGAGTTTGACGGCTGAAATTCACCAAGACTGGCCGTGTCCACCGGAGGTTATGGACCGTGACTTTACACCAGGGTTGCGGAATGGGATCACCCATTCCATTCCATTCCATTTCATTCCGAGGAATGAAGATTTGTGATAATTCCATTCCTTTCAATTCCTCGGAATGAAAAGGTATGGTCAATTCCCACTCCTGGAATGGCTTGGCAACTCCATTCCATTCCTTTAATTCCACCAATAAAAGAATTAGGACCGGTAACCGTACTAGCTTGCCCAGCAGCGCTATAGAGGAGATTGACATTACCCAGCACGGAAAAAGCACAAAGACAAGGTTATTTCGCCCTCCTCCTCTCCTCCTCCTCTTTTTCCTCCTCTTCATTGGCATCATCATTACAGGAGTTTTCCACTAAAGTAACCGGTGCAAGTGATGTGGAGTTGCGGGCCTCACACTAGTGAAGCCAAAATCTCCATTTTATTTTTTCTTAAAACCAAACCAAACCATCGCCCTTGACCGCGTGGCACCCAGACAATTACATTCCAATTCCATTCCGCCTGCGAAAAAAATTCGTAATTTCATTCCCATTCCATTCCCAGGACAGTTTCCGCCATTCCATTCCTATTCCATTCCGGGCTCTGATAAACCTGGAATGATTCCAGAATCATTCCAACACAGGAGTGGCAACTCCGCAACCCTGCTTCACACTAATCGAGCTAAAGCCATTGTGAACGCCGGCTCGTCCCTGGGACCAGATAAAATCACCTATGCCGCACTGTGGAACCTTGACGGGCGGTCACTCCAAGCTCTCTTTCATGTGTATAATACGTCTTGGCACAAGGGATGTCTACCACCTACCTTGAAGGAGGCATTGGTCGTTCCCATCTTGAAACCAGGCAAGCCCCCAAATGCGCTGTCTTCCTTTCGCCCTGTTAGCCTGACAAGCTGTATGAGAAAACTGATGGAGAGAATGGTTTTGGAACGCCTCGACTGGTGGCCCGAAAAGCAACGTGTGTTCCCTCAAGAAATGGCTGGATTTCGTCGCCACCGACGCTTCATGGATCCAGTTCTCGGCCTAGTCTCTACAGTCCAACATGCTCGTGCTCATCGGCGTTTTCACGCCTCCCGTTTTCAACAAATCAGGGCAGATAACGATATCATTCGAGATGCTGGTTGGCTAGGAGCGTGCACTCTAAATCGTTTTACACCTTAAAGGGTGTAAATCAAAATGTTCATGGCGCACACCTTTTAAGGTGTATTTTAACACCCTCATGGCAATTGGGGTGTAAAGGGTGTAACGCCGAATAAAACTGTTGGGTTTGTGGCAATATGCTGGTAACTGTGTTTTCACAATTACCAGCATATTGCGTATAATCACATTGAGGTCCATATATGTATGCACACCAAGGTGACTAAATATGTATGTAAACATGCACAGCCGACATACAGACAATCATGTCTGGCGTGGCAGCTGTGCATGGCAATGAAGCATGGCAGCTGTATATAGCTTTTCGTGAAACCGTACGCCTTCTCATGAGCAGGCACCTCCCCCATATGCATGTTCATTACTTAGAACGCTGCATTTATTCGCTGCATATTTCTTCAAGGCTTTGCAGTGTTGTACCCACAAATATCTAACTCCTGTAAAATGCATTACGTTGCTCATTATCCGCGACTCATCAGGATGTTTGGTCCTTTCCAATCTGTATGGTTGTACGCGTTTCGAAGGGAAACACCAGCATTTTAAAGATGTTGCTAGAAAAATCGACATTTTAAGAACATAACCCTTTCATTAGCAAGAAGACACCAATTTTATCAAACGTATCTGTGGTCGCAGCCCTTCATGAGAAATGCCACATCTACTGATGGTTCCAAGGAGATACTACTTCAACATGCCCCAGAAACAATTCAGAGTTACATTCATGACCGTGATATTCACGCAGAATCTATAGTCTATGTGAAAAGTGCAGTTGATAATGATAACACATTTGCTATTGGCTTGCCAAAGAATCTTGCGAGGAGGACTTACCCGTGTTCATTGCGATTGCAGGCATACATGTTATTAACTCTGGTACCATATTTCTCATACAAACATTAACTACAGTTGAGTATGATGAGCACTATCACGTATTTGTTCTGTCTTGCAATGAGCAGCAACGTGTTTTAAGAAATTTAAGCACTATCTCAACAGAACTTCTAAATCTGCATGCATTACCAGATGGTAGACGTGTTGTAAATCCAGGGCATGCACTTTTGTAATGTAACTTCCTGCTCCCTGTTGTTGTATATATTTACTTTTGTTCATGTGAACGAAAACGAACATACTCCCTTTCTACACCCAGGTGACACACTATCACCACATATTTCACCTGAGGGTGTAGTACACCATTGTTACACCCTTAGGAACTTCCAAAACAAAGTTGTAGGGTGTGAAAGGGGTGTGATCTTTGTTAATACACCTATTTTGCACCTTTAAAGGTGTGAAACGATTTAGAGTGTGCGGTGCGGTGCGGTGAAGTTCATTTTTAAGAGTGTAGCGGCAAACGTTTCGTTACCGAACCACCTGTAACAACAGCAGTACTGCGCGTGCTCGAAACACTGCTTAAAATTATCAAATCATTTGGTTCATGCAGCTGCAGGAATTCATACTTAGGGACAAATTAATTTCTACATGTCAACTCCGCCCCCAAATCTAAATACGTCTGTGACTTGTTTAGGCCGGAGCATGACGCCTCCGAGTAACAACGTAGCGCTAGCGCATGCTTGGTACTGTTGCTTGTACGCTGATCATGTTGCCAACAGGCTTGTCGGAGGCGACATAGCTTTCAAACCAAACACGTAAACTATTCTCATTAACAAAACATGTAAATCAGCTTCCCTGTCTGCCTGGCGTACGCCCCAATCTCACTGTGCGAACTGCATTATCCCCTTGCGGAGATATACAGCTGTTTGACTGGAGCCCTTATGAGAGCTACAGACAAAGAGTGTAGACATCCACCAACAGTTGCTTCCTTCCCTGAACTGTACACCTGGACCTCGCCGGCTCCTTTCTATCGTGGCTTGTTGCTTCGGTTGCAGCTTCCGTAAAGCCAGCAACATGTAGTCCACTTTGCGATTCAAGCTCCTTTGCCCCGTGGGACCAGTAAAAAGACAAAGGAAATTGAGGAGACACGGAAAAGCCTCCGAGGAATACTCACAAATGCCTGTGCGATGTAGTGAAAGGAAGCCTGTTGTTCTGCTCGTACCATGTCCCTCGTACTCACCGTACGCAGAATTACGGTGCGACGTAGACGGCAAAAACGTGATGAGATGCACTCATTCCCGATGGAAAGTGGCATACTTCATTACTAGCGTGTTGTTATTTGTTTTCTTTTTGTCTGCTGACCTAACAATTTGATCACTTTTGTACGAAGGACAGAAATGAAGCTAACACACACTGGCAGAAGGTGTTTCTATCGGATAATAAATTCCTAAGACTCAATTTATTGATGGAGTCCTAATGAAGTCCTAATTTTACTTGAAACTTTGTACCAGCGGCATAGCCGAGCGGGTTAAGGCGTCGCGCTCGTTGGCGGTAGCCAAGGTCGTGCTGAAGACTGGGAGGTGGTGGGTTCAAATCCTACCACCGGCTGTGCTGTCTGAGGTTTTCCCTGGGTTTTCCTAAAACTTTCCAGACGAATGTCGGCACAGTTCCCTCTGAAGCCGGCCCAGGACGCATACTATCCCTCCTGTCCCCCACTCCTTCCTGCTGTCCAATCTCAATCTGTCCACATCTGTCTCATAGCCACAGTTGCTTCTCGACGCTAACACGGAATTAAAAAAAAAACTTTGTACCGCTTGTTATGTAAGCTATGAAATAATACATGCGGGGTAGAGAAGTTACGCACCCGTGGGGTCTGACGGACCCGTTCAGAGGGCTCATAATCTATAGAAAGTCTATACACTATTAGAAATTAACTTCACCGCATAGCACGCTCGAAGCCAACCATCCTCTCGAATGATTGCATTGTCTGCCCTGATTTGTTGAAAACGGGAGGTGTACGCATTTTTTGTGACAATTATCAACAGCATAAGTCTCACAAAAAAGGCGTACGACTCCCGTTTTCGACAAACAGATAACGATATCATTCGAGATTATTGTTGGCTAGAAGCGTGCTATGCGGTGAAGTTCATTTTTAAGAGCGTAGGGAAAACATATCTAACCCTTCAACGTAAGAAAAGTTCTTGAGCTTTTGAAGGAGCGATGAGGTGGCATTTAACATCGCTCCAAGTCCCGCCTCGTCTGTCAAGCTCTCCACCAGGAGTCAATGCAAAATATTTTCGCTCTGCGGTGCGTTATAGCTGTGCAATCAAATTTACAAAAAGCGGTCTCAGAAAGCAGCCGCGGACGGCCGACACGATGCCCTCGTGACGTCGAGAAGGTTCCGTGTCTTACACAAAGTAGAAAAGGCTGAGTACAAAGTATAAGAATAACAATGTTGATTAAAACGTTACCTAATCGCTAATGACACCTTTGAACTGAGCGATGGGCGAAATTGATGTCAGTGAACCGGGGAGGTGGTTCCAGTCGATGCCGGTACGGTAGAAAAAGGAATCAGCATGAGATTTGGCTGAACAAGATGTAATGTGTACTTTTTGACGGTTTTCAGCGCGATCTGATATGGATGTAGGTGGAAATAAAATGCGAGATCGCGAGCTATCGTTATGGTAATATGTTTTGCGAAACAGGCACAGACAGAAACTTTTTCGGCACTATAAGCTATAGGTTAGAAGTTGCAAGTTATGTTTCGTTGAAGTTACACTGGCTGTGCGTTGGTAGTTACCGAAGATGAAGCGGGCAAGAAATACCATAAAAGATGCTTAGATATCACGGACTCAAACACCTTATCAAAGGGTGATAACAGGGATACTGGTCTGTAGTTTTTGACATCTCCGTTGTCGCCCGATTTATGAAATGGCACAACAATAGCATTCTTCCAAAACTCCGGAATTTCACAACATTGAAGAGATAAATTTGGGGTATGGGTCAATGCATCTGCAGACAGTGTTCTGCGCCCTTTAACAATAAAGGCAGGTATATTATCAAACGCCAATGTACGCTTTGGTTTAAGTTGCCTTATGGCGGTCATCATCTCTGAGGTCTCGACCCTAGATAAGGGTAACTGCTCACTACTGGAGATATGGTTAAATTCGCAACCAGACTGATTTCTCGTGCTTGTATAAACAGAGGAAAAGTAATCAAAAAGTAATCAGCAAAACAATTCGCGCTATATTGCGGATCACTAGCAGTCATTCCTTGACAATCGGTAAAGTTTGTGATCCTAACCTCTGTAGACTTACGTTGATTTACATAATTCCAGAATTCCTTAGGGCTTCTTCAAAGACAAGTTTGGACATAATCTTGATATTTCGCCACGTCTCGACGATATAACGACTTATCTCGTGCTCTAACTCTGCTATACTCATTATACAAAACGTTATTGGGAGATAATTTGTACCGGCTATGCAATTTCAGTTTGGTCCTCATGGCCCGTCGTGACTCCATTGAGAACCGAAGGGATAGTCGAGTTTTTTTCTGCGTCCTCTGGGGACTTATAGATCAATGCCACCTTTGACTATTACAGTGAAAAGAAATACAGCAACGTCAACATCAGAGGCCATCAAATCCTGTGACCAACCTATAGAATCAAAGTAATTATACAGTATCGGATAATTACCTATTCAAAACATATAAGACACGTTATCTACGCTGACTCGCGGATAGAATAATTGCAAGAATATAGCAAATGGAACGTACTAAACATCCTGTTTATCCAGAGGATCAAAAACAGCATTAAATGCCGGATCTAATCCATGACCAGCACAGTTCGCAAAGGTGTTCAACTGTCTCAACGATAAGAAGGACATAAAATAGAGAACAGCACGTGACAGCGTGTGGACGGAATTTCTGTAAGCAGAAGTAACATCAGGGAGGCCAAGTTCGTTCAGTGTAGAGATAACTTGATTCGTCGAGAAAAATAATCAGAACGCGTCTATTGGACAGCGGGCAGCACCGTACGCAGTGCTGTCCAATAGGCGCGTTCCCATTAGTTATCTTGACGCATCAAGTGTCTCGACAATCAGCGAAGTCCGTTCTGGTTTATCTCCGGTATATACGTTAAAGTCTCCGAGGCACATGGCGCGATATATGGAGACATCAAGACGTCTAGTACGTAGACATCTTACGTAAGATCTTCGACTTGGTAAGTGAATTCTTTAGCGTTGACTTTGGGCGGAAAGTAGCAGCATTCGACAGCTGCGAAAGTCGCTCATGCGTATCTCGTTCCAAACACTTTCGGAACACGTTTCCAAGTCGTCACGACGACTAGTTGAGAACGTGTCCTTGACCGCCATCAGCACACCGCCATGGGAATTCGCATCAAGCATGTCGTAGTTACGATCTTTACGGAAAATAATGTATTCAGAAGGAAAGTATTCACTAGAGCTGAAATGACCATTCAAACACGTCTCGGTTAAACAGATTATGTCAAAGTCGTCGATGACGATGTTAGCTTAAATTCGGTGGTTTTGGTCCAAACACCGCGAACATTTTGATTACAAACGGAACACAGCATCACTCGGTGGCTGGCTCTCGTTCCTCATCACTTGACTTTGCCCTTGGAACACCGAAAAACTGTTGAAATACACAGCCCTCAGGCCATATGTCCACGTTCATCAGTTCATCGAATTCATACTTTGGCATGGATACGTAGAAGGGATAGTAGCTATAGCATGTTTTGTAGAAATTTCAGTGCGAATTAAAGAATCATCGGGCAGGTCAGAGTCCAATGTTGAGATAATGTCTTGTGCCTTCGTGTGAGGACACAGGCGCGAAATGAACAACGCCTTACGTTTGGTAGGACGATTGCTTGCAGAAAGTTTACTGGTGGTACTAGTACTCGTGGAGAAGCTGACGCGACGCTTACGTTTCATACTGGTGAAACCATCTTCATTTTCTAACGGTGCAATAGACCGAAGTTTTGCACCATTTTCAACTTGACGTTGATAGCTAGGATCCGTACGGTGTTCATTATCGATAGAACATCCCGGATTACACGGTTGAAAAACACTACAGAAAATCTCATAGAACCCCCCCATAGCATTCTCTCAGAATTTCTTACAGAAGCGACTTGATCTCTCAGAATTTCCTACAGAGGATACAGATTCGTATACATATTCTCACAGGCACATAAATGAGAAAATATCCTGTGGGATAATTCATTCATTCATTCTGACCTTGTGATTTCTGTGAGAAAACAATTCATACAGGACTGCCTTTCTCACGAACCTCGCTTTAGTCTTAAGAGAAATTTTGAAGTATATTTCCCTGTCGGATGAACATGAAGCAAGAAATGACGGGCCGCAGGGAGTGATATGTCGTCCGTGTTGGAATGTAGTTCGTGCGATTTCGTATGTTTGTGAACATTCCCTGTTAGGTAGAAGTGCCATGATTGCTCCGTTTTGTCGTTCCTACTGAAACTATCAATTTGATAACCCATTATGATATTCCATCGTACATTAGTGGAGGCGTTTGTTCCAACCGCCAGCAAGCTAGTTAGTCTGCTTTGAAACGAGGAAGTGCATGGACGCAGCTACGCATCTCAAGCAAATACCGCCTGGCATTCAGGATTTTCGTCACATTTGAGGTATGTAGCACGTGTGCGTGTCGTATATAATCGTCGGTGCTGTGTATTCCCATTCTTTATGAGTCTTTACCCCTGTTTGCAGGTATTCTGTGGGTCGGAAGGTAGAATGCTGTGAGATCGTTATAGCAAGTGTGCTTTGGGCAAACGGTACGTTACATATTTCTATGCCTATCTCTCACGCACACACATGTTGTTGCAACCGTGCTTTTTGAAATGCTTTTTCTTTCGCTTAAACTCGTAAGAAGCGGCAAGCAGCGCGAATTAACGCATTGGATGCGAGTTCGTGGTCGTAATAACCTATTCTCGTCTCGAGGAAGTTGGATGGTGCTTTTACGGAAAAAATCCAACGCGTTCCCAAGGTGCAAAACATGAACTTGGCATAGACCCATGAAGAAATTTTTTTGGTCGTCGCATTACAGATTTCAAGTATGTGTACAATGCATTGAACGCTTTTACGGCAGTGTGCGTGGATGGCGCGCGGATGCCATTTCAAAAGTACATAAGAACTGAATCAATTTACTTGGTGTATTATTTGTGTGATATCTAGCGATGGCTCGATTCATCTGTGTTTCGTATTGAAAGCTTCCCAAGTGAGCTCAATAAAGAATGGAAAGCACACGTGCTGGATTATGTGGCTCTTATTCTCCTGGTTTCTCGCGGTCAGAAGTCTAAAGGAAATCCTGTAAGATTTCTGTAAGAAACTGGGGGGGGGGGATTCTGAGAGATTGCTTTGTGAGAAACTCTGTAAGAAATTCTGTGAGAATGTCCAATTATCACACATAAAATCTCTTAGACTAACGCAAGATATATTTTGTGAGAATTTCTGTAGAGTTTTCTGTAGAGTGGCTCATATCTTTCCTAAATCCTTGACATGATTGATTACTTGCCTCGGAGACATGCACGTGCGATTATGACGTTGAGGAAGGGAACGCGACGCTGTTGACGCATAAGGCTTCATTGTCGATGTATGCGACAGATATTCGGTGCATCAACCATTTTGACACCTGACTTGGCGTAAGATGATATTGCCAGTTGACAGTGGGAAAGTGCACATACGATTTCGAGTAAATGGGAGCACTACAGACTGTTCAGCTGAGATGTCTATGCCAGCATTCACGAAGTAGCTGCTGATCTCATACAACGACTGTTGGAGACGCCGCTGAATCGCGGGCCTGCATTTCCCAGTGGTCCATACTCATTGATCATCAGCATGGATGGAGATCCCTACCTTGCGATGCACACAGCTCTTGGGGGTCGCCATAACCAGGTTGAATAGGATTGTACTTCAAACGCTTCGTTGCGGAACGCCCTGGTTAAGCATGATTTTGTGTGTGTCGCCATCCTGAGTGCGGACAAAGATCTGTATACGGCGCAGGAAAACAGCCATATAAAGGCTCTGCGGGGTACCACTTCACAAAGGAATAGACATAGACATGGCTGACCGTATCGTTTAACATCAAGAAACACAGCTTCAGTTATCTGTTTGCAGCTTTTTGCTTCTTGAACGGCAGTCACAAGGACCGTGATGGAGTCTACAGGGTGTCCCAGAAAACGTGTCATTGAGTTATAATAAAAAAGCTACGCCACCTAGAATCATGCGGTCAAGAGCATTTGTTCTTATTAGGTTTTTGCCACCTCCTAATGTGAATGTCGTGTACTCCAAGTGTAATTATGTAAATATTTGCGAACTGAACTCGAAAATTTGCCAAGTAAAGGTCACTTTTCTACCCCACCAATATGAAGAGCGTGCTGAATTCACTCAAATTCATAATAATTCACAGTGATATTCACGAGCTATCCCATCGGAAAAAATAGCCGAATATCATGCTTTTCGGAGCATCGGACCATAGCGAGCGATGACTTTTTGAGCGCAATCGCTCTCAGTGCGACGAAAGGAGGTTCCGAAGCCAGCCCACAGAGTGATAGTAGAAAAAGTAACAGATCCTAAAATTGGGAGAGGGAAAGCATTATCCCAGCGAAAGTCGGACGTGATAAGCCGTGCCTGTTTTATCTCTTTCTGCGATGTCTGGGAGGGCTGGGTTTCCAACCTGCTTTCGTCGGACTGACAAAGATTGCGCTGAAAAATTCATCGTGCGCTATTCTGTGCGACCTCCGTAGACCATGATGTTCGGCTATTTTTTCCGATGGGATAGCTCCTGAATATCCCTGTCAATTATCATTAATTTGACTAAATTAGACACGCTCTTCACATTGGTGGGGTAGAAACGTGACCTTTACAAGGCAAATTTCCGACTTAAGCTCACAAAAATTTACATAATTAAACTTACGTTACACGACATTCACATGAGGAGGTGGCAAAAACCCAGTAAGAACAAATGCCATTGACCTCATGACTATAGGTGGTGTAGTTTTTTTATTATAATTCAATGACACGTTTTCTGGGACACCCTGTATATGCACTCTTAGAAATGAACTTCACCGCATAGCACGCTCCTAGCAAACCATCATCTCGGATGATATCGTTATCGGTGAGAAAACGGGAGGTGTACCCCTTTTTGTGACAATTATGAACTGCATAAGTGTCACAGAAAAGGCGTACGCCTCCCGTTTTCAACAAATCAGGGGAAAGAACGATGTCATTCGACATTAGATGTTTGGCCAGGAGGGTGCTATGCGGTGAAGTTCATTTCTAAGAGTGTGGAGCTACGATACCGACGAAAACCCGCCACTTCTTCCGGGAAAGCATTGTGACTCTCGAGCCACCACTCCAGTCTGTGCAACACAATCCGCTCCAGAACTTAACCTAGGCAGCTTGTTAGGCTAACCGGCCGAAATGAAGAAAGATGCGACGGATGCTTGCCAGGCTTTAGCAACGGGACCACTTCAGATCATCCATCCAGATTATCCATCCATTTTCATTTCATGTATCCATTTCAGATTATTGTAGGGATGGGCCAACCGAATCCCAATCCCAGTGCCCAAAACGACGAATAGAATCTTTCGAATCCACCAACCACGTTTGTTTGTTTCTTTTTAACATTGACTTCTCCGGAATCCGCCGAAAGCCTGATTGGCCTAAAAAGTACCTGATCACACCCCATCGACACTAATGTCAGAAGGACTCTTCAGCACATCGGGTGTCATAGCTGATAACAAACGCAACCGCAGTAGGCTAGACCCCGAGCGAGTAAGAATGCTGGTGTTTTTGAACAAAAATATGCATTAATTTAAAACTTTCAGCCATGTTTTCTTGTTTGTTTGTTTGTTTGCATTGTTCTGGACAATTGAAGTAGCCCAGCCTGGAACTCTTACATTACAAGTTTAAAAGTAACAGTGTTTTGCTTTCGATTGTTTCTACGTTTTATGGGGAAAATTCAGATTGGAGAGTTTACTATTTCCTGTAGTCGACGAAGAACACGTTAAATAAATTACATTTAAGAAGATATATTTGGGTATGTTTTCTCCTGAACGTGAACTATTATTTATTATATCAAATTCTGCTTCGAAACAATTTTGAGTAGAAGAGTTTTTCCCCCTGCTTTTTAAACTCTGTTTTAAGAAAGGATTCGAAAGAATCGAGATTCGTAAGATTCGTGGATTCGCAGAACCTTCCTTGGATTCGTCCCACTGCATTATAGTATCAGTAGCCAATGTTTATGCGCTGGCTGCCTCGTGAGTCGTGACCACAAACGTCGGCAACAGCACTAGGGCAGGCCGCTTGTTCATTTCGTGCGTTCCATTTTTTGGCCCAGCGTCATGTATACATGCCGTTTTCACCGCTTCCGGTTTGATGCCAAAACGACATCCGGTTTCACAGCAAAAACGCTCTGCGCCAACCACTGTGCCGATTGATACAGGTATCGCTTCTGATTTGAGGAGAGTGAGGGTGGCTTTTTCTGGCAATTTGACAAAAAGGCGTACGACTCCCATTTTCAAGAAATCAGGAACGCGTGAGATATAATTATGCGTGGCGGCTGGTTCTGAGCGTCCTTTAGTCGCGGAAGGACCGGAAGTCTTTGTGGCAGCGGAAGTTGTGGCGGGGGCTTGTTTACGTTTATCCGAGAATGTGTATAAATTTAAGTGTTGTCGTGTCTATAGGCGCGTATCTATGGGGGATGTGCACCCCTCTATTTCTGTGGTTAACAGGTGCTTCAGTTGATATTAGGCAGTGTATGTAGCATGCTGTCCAAGACTGAGACCCACACACACACACACACACACAGAGAGAGAGAGAGAGAGAAGAATCCTAGATTAGCCCTTAGCCGTATCCAACCTAAACATGGCGCCACGTGTGCTGTGGGTGCTGCGCGTTTAACACTGAAACAGCTCATTACACAATCAAGTATGACCCGAACATATTATATATAGCGCGTTTCAAACGATGTATTATTATCTTGCCATACTGTTATATATTCACAGAAAAAGATGTTGCGACAGCGCCGCTTAACACTGCCGGTTCAACACGACTGTCGTCACAGTTTCCCTCCGATTATCGATTCCACATCTGTCCTCACTGCTCTAAATAACAATGACGGAAAAAGTCAATTTTCGCACTCTCTCTCTCTCTCTCTATTCCGTTCTTTTTCTTTATATTCGCGGCGCATCGCACGAACAATCGCTTTGCAAGCAACTTAACAGCAAACGGGAAGTGTTCCGAAGAAATCATCTAGTAGCGTCGTCAAATCAAAGGCGTGGACACTTAGTGGTAAACACACCGCCAATGCTAAAGTGAGACCACACCCTTTGTGGCCAAATAAAATGAAGGGCAAGTGGCGCCGGAAATCAGGCGTTTTCCCATCTTGTGAACGAAATCAATAAGGAGCTTTCTTCTCAGCCGAGTGCTACACCCAAAATAGCGCCGCTTATTTGCCTTTGGCGAACACTTGGGCCCCACTACCTTTCTTCTAGCCTTCTTGCTTTCATTCAAGTTTGCATCAGCTGTTTAGAGCGTTTCTGTGTTTCTTTGCACAAAATATCCCTTCTGACTAGGAAGACATCTATACAGTCCACCGCTCTACCAACTGAGCTACCGATGGAAGCACTATAGGAAGACAGGAAGGGAGTTGCCTCAGGACAGAAGCCGCCGATATTTCGAACAGAGACTGTTCTTCTTCTGGGCACCGTCCTCATCATTGGCATTGTATTTAAAGGGTTAGGTGTGACGTGTTTAAAGGTTCATGCGAATTGTGGGTCAACAGCCCGGAGGGAAGAAAGGTTCCGTACGGGCTTTTACGGCCGGAGTGAATGGCTGCTTTGTTAGAGTGTGGAGGGGATTATGTGAACGTAGTGATTCGCTATGCTTGCCAATTCTTGCCTGTTGTCCCGTTTCGTTCACGTGTTCGTGAACCTTCCATTTTTCTGTAACCGGTCTGTAGCCTAGATCACTACGTTCACATAATCCCCTCCACACTCTAACAAAGCAGCCATTCACTCCGGCCGTTAAAGGCCGTACGGAACCTTTCTCCCCTCCGGGCTGTTGACCCACAATTCGCATGAACCTTTAAACACGTCACACCTAACCTTTTAAATACCATGCCAATGATGAGGACAGTGCCCAGAAGAACAGTCTCTGTTCGAAATATCGGCGGCTTCTGTCCTGAGGCAACTCCCTTCCTACATTCTACCGGTTCGCTGGATTTCTACCCATCTATATAGGAAGACAGAGAACACGAAAACCAAAAAGGACATGTCTGAGGACGGTTAAATTCCTTGAAAGGGTCGCGCACTACACTGTTAACGTAGATCTTCACAAGCGGCGTGGCCGATTGGATAAGAGCCCCCTTCCCTTCCCTTTTTATCTTTCCTTTTCCTCTTTTCTGCCAATAAATCCCCCCGCCCCTGGATAAGAGCATTCACTCCTTGCTGGTAGCACCAGGGTCGCCCTGCAGACTCGGAGACGGTGGGTTCGAATCCGATCACCGGCTGTGCTGTCTAAACTTTCTCCCGGGTTTTCCGGCGGCCTTCCGGCAATTACCCCTGAAGTCGGTCCAAGACGCATGCTAACCTTCCCCCTTTCTCCCACTCCTTCCTGCTGTTCTCTCCCCATCTGTCCACGTCTGTACGCCGCTCATAGCCACAGATGCTTCGCGGCGCTAACACGGGGTCAAAAATGAGATCGAACTTCCCCGCATAACACGCAGTCTTAAAAATGAACTTCACCGCATAGCACGTTCTGTGCCAACCATTGCCACGAATAATATCGTTATCTGCCCTGATTTGTTGCAAACGGGAGGCGTACGCCTTTTCCGTGACAATTATGAACAGCATAAGTGTCACAAATAAGGCGTACGCCTCCCGTTTGCAACAAATCAGGGCAGATAACGATATCATTCGTGGCAATGGTTGGCTAAGAGCGTGCTATGCGGTGAAGTTCATTTTTAAGAGTGCGGTCCTAGCCAACCGTCATCGACACCACCTAGAAATAAAGCCTGACCGCCTAAACGATGTGAGGTAACAATGACTTAACGTGACTAAACGTAACGCGACTTAGTAATTTCGTCATTGCGCACATCACACGCCGTTTATATCGATATTTCTATTAATGTTATATATAAACCATATTTATATCCCCTATTATCTATCGCCATCTCATCGTCATCATCTATTGCTGTTGTTCGCTCAAAGTTTTCTCACTGAAAACCCGGCACTCGTGCATTACATATATGTTATGCACTCTGTTAGAATGTCATCAGTATAATGTATGGCCTCAAGAGTGCTTTCATGTTGACAGTAAACTCCCCGTTGCATCGATCCTGCCGCGTACGTTCATGTGTCAGGGCTTTGTGGGCAACCTGTATAGGATGGCCGCCTACGAATTTTGCCTATTAACCGAGAACGCAATTGCCCAGCATGAAACAGCGACAACACTAGAAGAGCGTGTTCATTATTGACGTAGATATTTGAAGAAAGCAACAAGGCAATAAATTTTGAACGCTGTTCCAGCGTGCTCTGTCCTTGTGCCTTATTGCGTTCTTGAAATATGTCGACGTTACACAAAATCACCCACCTGGGTAATACTTTATCAGCATAAGCACATAGTGTAAGGGAATGTCGGCACCGCGGTATAGCGCACAAGAAGTGGCTCGTATGGGTGGCTCACAGTTATTAGTTAAAGTGACAGACGCATGTATGTGCGCATGAAACAAATACCACAATGTTTCACATTGTTCTGCAGCCTATATTTGGTGAATTTTCTGTCCCGAAAAGCGCATAGATATCAAACAAGCGAGTTTTATAGGTAAGCAGTGCCGCTGTAGCTGGGGGAGCCCTACCGGCATGAACATCACGGTGACGTACATATGTACGCCAATCATAGGTCAACGCGCAGTCGACGGCCGTCGCATATAATTGTTTCCGTATGGCGGGCTCATTCAAACAAGAAAACGGGCTTGTTGGTGGTTATCCACGGTGGCAGCGCCCAAATGAAGACAAGAACGAAGATGAGAAGGACAAAGGGCTTGTGCTCGTAATCCCTGCACCGCTCCTTCCAGAGGAACGCCGCTCAGGCGGCTCACTTTTGTCAAAGGCATGCCGTGCTTGGTCGGTTACAGTATGACGTTTTCTCTTTTGATCGGAGAGGAAACTCCGCCATACTCTCAACATCCGCCATCTGTTCTTGCGGTGTGTCTCACCAAATTGCACGGAAACTACGCCAGTAATTCGCATGGGATTCTCGGTACCACGGTCAGTGATGAACGAGGGATAAAATGCCACCATAGTTTCGAAATCAATGTGGGAAAAGGCGACCGTCCCTTTAAGTATTTTTCATAGACAGCCCAAGTAACATGAACGGTGTCTCGTGAAATGTGGGTAGACGACTAAGCAAGGAGGAAGGAAGCACAGGAGAGGCCCTTCCGCCCTTTTTCCATTGGGACGAGCGTGCCAACCTTCGCGTTGCATTCTGGGATGCTCCTGTCTGCCACGTGACCGCTGATGTGGTCCCCAAGACCATGGCAGCTCCCAAAGCTGACGACGCGAGCGGGGCTTGTCTGACCGTTCAGATACCAGCAATGTGTTGAACGTGAGCATGCAATTTTATTTCTTTGTGTTCGGAGGTTTACGTTTCTATTACTAGAACAGTTACGGTCTCCAGGACAAGTACTGAGAACTACAAACATCACGCGTGGCAGCAGTGACAACGTTTACGTTTGTTGCTCAAGAGATAAAGAATACCGTTACTCAAACTTGTACAACAATGGAGGGAATCAAATGAATCTGCGGCACAGCGCCTTAAATCCCCTTTTTTTTTTTCTTTTTCTATCACATCACGTCACAGCTCCAGACCTCAAACGAACGATTCAAGATGACTCAAACACACGCAGGGGCCCGAAAGAACCGATCAGGTACGTACTTGTGAATGAAACGTTATTCCCGGTTGAAAGATGCTTTCCGTTGAACTAGAGCCGCGGCCGGGACAGGAACACGTTACAAAAACGTTGATTCCGCTATGGGCTCACAATTTAACAGTAAATGACTTTGCAAAAGTACAAAAGCACGGAGAGCAGCGCAGGCAACAAAGCATTCACAAAACCGAAACTTTAGAGAAGGTCACGTGGTGGACAGGAAGTAATGGCGGTTTTTACCCGAGCGACCGCTAGAGGGGTCCCACGCACATCTGTTCGAAAGTTCAAAACGGCCGCTCCTGTGTTTCCTTCCTCCGTGCAATTACCCCATTTTCGTGGAGGGGGGGAGAGGGGGAATATATTTAATGCAAAGTTAAAAAAAAAAGAAGATAAGGGAAGGGAGGTCTGGAATACAACTAACGAAGATATTGCTATCGGAGATCCAAGGGCTACTTTCCCTCTCGAGCACAACAGCCACAGTCCAAGCTTGTTCCAATGATGCCGTGGCCGTGCCCAGAGGAGTCTTAGCCACGCTTGCACGTTGGTTTCGCGGGTCATTTACATGCCATTGCATTTTTTATGGTGCATGCGTCTTTCAAGTGGGCATAGGCCGAAGTTGATGCGTCACCTTCTCTTGAGGCAATAATTTCATTTTGTCGTTCTATTTTTAGGGCGCGTGAATTAGAACACGTTGTGTCGGATAACCGCTAGTGCTGGTATCAGAATAATGTAAATATTTTTTTTTTAAGTAGAATGAGGCGAATCTTGATTCCTCTCTATGAGCCAGTGCTAAGAGGGCAGGTGGTCAACTTGTTCTGACGATTATAGTTAAGAAAACAAGCGTCTCGCATTCTTCAGAGCTCACTTGGGTCGCGTTTTGTTTAGAAAAGGACGACACCGCAAAAGATGGCTTGAACGTCATCGACAGAACAAAGTGGGCGTCCTCCTGTGTGGTCGGAGTCTCAAAACTGTCTTGTGGTTTATTTTGCCTCCCGACACACGCCCTACAGATGTACCGCTAGTTTTTGCATACGTACGCGTACATGTACATGCATGCCAGAGGTACTCGGAATGAGATCCCTCAAGCCCCTGGACATGGAGTATGTTCGCGGAGTTTTAGGTCGGGAGCTCCGGAGGTTCCTGCTGTCGCCAATCAGATATTTGGATTATCACCAACAGTGTGAAAATTTAGCTGACAAACGTGGCTAGTTGAAACCGTCATCAGGAATGTGTGCTGTCTCCTTACATAACCGACTTTCCTTGAACTTCTGAGAGAAAGGTTCAACATATTAGGAAAGTGCGTGAAATTAGTATCGACTAAAAGCACAGTCATTCCGTCAAAGCTTTATATCTTCTTAATGTGCATTATTGGTCGCATTTGGCAGCAGGGACTCCCCTCACCACTCTCAAAGCGGTGCAATGACCCGAGCAAGATGGGGTGGTAGCGCGTCTAGCGGGTCGTTACCATCTTGCATCTCTGTCGTGTTCAATTACTGTGGCTCCCCCCCCCCCCTCTGCTCTCTCTGCTTCAACCCCTGGTATATATGTATGATGCTGCACCATGTTATTGTTGTTGTTGTTGTTATTATTATTATTATTATTTATTTATTTATTTATTTATTTATTTCTGAGTGCTCAGACATAATTATACAATCTTTCATATCTGTACCATCCTCTTTCGCAATGGCAACCGAGACCTGAGTAAACGTAAACGTAATTTCCTTTACATAGAAGTAACCAAGACGTAAAACTTTTAGATCGCATTTTTGGATATCTCCTTGCCGTCTGGTTCTTCTTTCTTTTTTTGTGAGCGGGCAATGAATTCACAAACCCAACGAATTCCACCCAGACAACATCCACTCGAAGCTTCATCCTTCTTGGAAAGAATTTAGAATTAGAATCACGTAGAGACACTTTGGAAGAACCCTCTAGTCCCCCATATTTTCGCCCGTCACGCAACGATAGAGGGCGCCACACACTTGAACGAAGGAGCACGCCCGCGCGTAATACCACGACGTGGAATTAGAACGTATTGGTAGGGTTCTGCACGCAGCGGACGGGAAAATCCCGCACGTCTTGCTCGCAAAGAGCTTGAATCGTGCAGAGGCACGTTCTAAGCAGGCAAGACGGGTTGACCGTTGCGTGCACGAGCAAAATACGAGCACGGCAAGTACGCACAACGATCGGAACAGGAAAGACGGGGAGGAGCTATTGTTTAACATCGTTGAGCAACAGTTTTTCAGGCAGTCACGGTGCAACGTGAGGTAGCTCGGAATTTAGAAGTTATGTTGGAGAGTTTACAACTTGCTTGACAGATTCAGACGGTAGAGGTTTCTGCGAAGATATTCCGAAAGCCGGGAATCATAATGCGGGAAGGAAAAAATAACACCGACTTAACATAACAAAGACAACAATTTAATCACACGTCTGATTAAATTGTTGCCTTTGTTATGTTAAGTCGGTGTTATTTTTTCCTTCCCGCGGTAGAGGTCTCTGTTTGAATAATGCTTGCGAGACGTGCGCTACTTACTTTTGGAGGAGTTATGTACTTATGTACTTGTAAGTATAGGATTTGGTGCGCTGAATCCTGGAACAACTCAACTCAACTCAACTCAACTCATTTTTATTGAGCTGTTTTTTGTTTGTTTTTTAATACATAATATCATGTAGAGCCGCAAGGCACGCCTGTGAAGCGGCTCCAGAGATACACGTTTTGAATGTACAGTGACGTACTCTTGAAGCGAGAAAAAGAAAAATACAGAGAAAGATACTAAGACATACATCACTTATTACTTATGTACACATAATACGAATTCACACACTTATTCAAAAAAGTAACAAACAAAAGACTGAGTCTAAATGAATCTAGAGATGAGTTACGTAACTCGTAGGGAAGAAAGTTTCATAATTTAGAGGAAAAATAAGAGAAAGAAACCAAACCATAGTTTAAACGGGGGTAGGGCAAACAAAGAGTTAAATTATCAGTACGAAGGTCATATACACTTATGCGAAATTGAAGTACAATCAGAGGACGTTACCAGACCATGAATAATTTTGTACAGAACAGCGAAAGGTAAACTTTGAAATGAAAGATAACCATGCTTTCCGAATGCCAGAAATGTTTTAGAGTACTGTGCCTTGTCCACAGGTATGTATGCAGTGTCGGTGCCCTAAAAAGAGTATTCACATATTTGTTTGGACGCCTTATATGGTGTGGTGCCGTCGAAGATAAGCGAAGAACGATAGGTTAGAAAACAAAAAATATCATTTAATAGGGACAATAGTACGCCATGCCCAGACCGAACATTTCGTCTTGTTTAGTTTTAGTCGTTTCAAACTTCAGCTGGGAGTCTGCAAGAGCATTTGCAAGTTACGTGATGATGATGATAGTGTATACTGTCTAATATACGAAAGGTGCGTTCAAGTCAAACCGGGACTTTTCATTTTTCGCAAAAGTAAAATGAACTTACAGGCGAGAAATTAGTTTTATGTTTCAACGTAATCTCCAGCTGCACTAATGAACTTGTCCCAGCGTTTCACGAGGGCTTGGATGCCAGCAGCGTAGAAATTCTTACCGGCGCGTAGCAGCCATGATAGGACCGCATTCTTGACCTCGATGTCGCAGCTGAAGTGGCGGCCCCCAAGGAACGCCTTCAGTGGCCCGAAGAGATGGAAATCGCTGGGTGCGAGGTCTGGACTGTAAGGGGGATGTGGCAGCAACTCCCAGCCAAGTTCCTGTCACGTGAGATGCGCGGTATGCGGGCGTTGTCCTGCAGGAGGACGACTCCTTTGGTGTGAGGCCCGGCCGCTTTTGCTTCAGCGCCTTATGCACATCCTTCAGAACCTGGCAGTAATATGCGCTATTGATGGTGGTACCACTGGGCAGAAAGTCAACATGAACAACGCCAGCCTTGTCCCAGAAAACCGTGGCCATGACCTTACTCGCAGACGGGGTTCTTCGGAACTTCTTGGGAGCTGGCGAGCCCGGATGCTTCCACTGTTTTGATGCGCGTTTAGACTCAGGAGCGAAATGGTGCACCCACGTTTCATCGCACGTGGTGATCCGATCAAGGAACGGCTGTCCTTTAGTGTCGAAACGGTACCTTAGCTCTTGGGAGATTTCCAGTCTTCTCTGCCGGTCAAACACGGGAGAGCTGCCTCGGGACCCAACGTGCACTAACTTTCCGAAACTGGAGATGTGCATGAATGATAGTGTTCAACGTTCCCACAGAAATGCCCGTCTTTCGAGCCAGTTCGAGACATGTTATCCGTCGGTCCTTGAGGATCAGGCACTCCACAAGTTGGATGTTCTCAGGAACTCTGACACTGGGCTCTGAGCCGCCCTGGCCGGGATCGTCCTACACTGATGTACGGCCGTCTCGGAACCGTTTGCACCACTCAAACGCTTTGCTGTGGCTAAGTGTATCGTAGCCATACTGAGCCTGAAGTCTTCTGTAAATTTCAGATGACTTTACGCCTTCATTCACGAGAAACTTCGTGACAATTCGCTCTTCGATGTGCGCGCTCACCTCTTTGTCGGCCATCTTGTCCAGCACGTGTCTTCTGTTTTGCACAAACTTTGGACCACCACGTGGTGAACGCGGAGGCCTGTCGCGTGTGAAAATGACGAAAAAGAAGTAGCGCGAGCCATTTTTACACTCAGGAGACAGAAAGTCCCGGTTTTACTTGAACACCCCTCGTATAATCACACTGAGTGAAGAAAAGACGTGTATTAAGATTTAACCTTATCGTTTTCTAGCATCTATGCTGAAAATTTAATTTTTTGTCAAGGCAGTGTCTGGATGGAACGACTTTCCACGTGACTGTCCTCTCTTTCCACATATACATTTTCTAACAAGTCACTGAAGGAGCACAACGTATTGAATGTTCAAGTGCTGCGTGCGATACACCTCTCTCAAGTATACTCTAAATCGTTTCACACCTTTAAAGGTGTAAAACAGGTGTATTAACAAAGATCACACCCCTTTCACACCCTACAACTTTGTTTTGGAAGTTCCTGAGGTTGTAACGTTGGTGTACTCCACCCTCAGGGGAAATATGATGATAGTGTGTCGCCTGGGTGTAGAAAGGGAGTATGTTTGTTTTCGTTCACGTGAACAAAAGTAAATATATACAACAACAGGGAACAGGAAGTTACATTACAACAGTGCATGGCCTGGATTTACAACAAGTCTACCATCTGGTAATGCATGCAGATTTTGGAGATCTGTTGAGATAGTGCTTAAATTTCTTAAAACACGTTGCTCCTCATTGCAAGACAGAACAAATACATGATAGTGCTCATCATACTCAACTGTAGTTAATGTTTGGATGAGAAAAATGGTATCAGAGTTAATAACATGTATGCCTGCAATCTCAATAAACACGGGTAAGTCCTCCTCTGAAGATTCTTTGGCAACAACAGCCAACAGCAAATGTGTTATCATTATCAACTGCACTTTTCACATAGACTATAGATTCTGCGTGAATCTCCTTGGAACCATCAGTAGATGTGGCATTTCTGATGAAGGGCTGCGACCACACATACATTTGATAAAATTGATGTATTCTTGCTAATGAAAGGGTTATCTTCTTAAAATGTCGAGTTTTTCTAGCAACATCTTTAAAATGCTGGTGTTTCCCTTCGAAACGCGTACAACCATACAGATAGGAAAGGACCAAACATCTTTATGAGTCGCGGATAATGAACATCGTAATGCATTTTACACGGGTTAGATATTTGTGGCTACAACACTGCAAAGCCTTGAAGAAACGAATAAACGCGGCGTTCTAAGTAATGAACATGCATATGGGGGAGGTGCCTGCTCATGAGAAGGTCTACAGTTTCACGAAAAGCTATGTACAGCTGCCACGCTTCATTGCCATGCACAGCTGTCACGCCATACATGATTGTCTGTATGTCGGCTGTGCATGTTTACACACATATTTAGTCACCTTGATGTGCATACATATATGGACCCCAATGTGATTATACGCATAATGACATTGATTATACGCAATATGCTGGTAATTGTGAATACACAGTTACCAGCTTATTGCCACAAACCCAGCAGTTTTATTCGGCGTTACACCCTTTACACCCCAATTGCCATGAGGGTGCTAAAGTACACCTTAAAAGGTGTGCGCCATGAACATTTTGATTTACACCCTTTAAGGTGTAAAACGATTTAGAGTGTATGGAGCAGGTCCGCAAGCATGCTCTACCGGCAGTGTCGCCTAGAAAAAGTGGTCTCGGAAGGGAAGCCGGAATGCTGTACGCAGGCGTATGACTGTTCGATGACGCTTCTAATAGGCGGCATAGCCGTTAAGTTAAGTTGCAGGGTTGCAGTTTAAGTTGCAGGGTTAAGTTGCGGAGTGGCTAGAGATTTCAAGCAAGTGTGTCGGAAGCAGTACATGAAAATGGCTTGCAGGTGTCTTATCAGTGTGGAGCTTCATTTCGCGGAGCTGCCCACAAAGAAAAGAACCTTGGTCTACCTGTCTACCCATGTGCACTCGCACTTCCTGCACATAGTGCTGCTTGGGTTAAGTGGAGCGGTAGGTTATTGCTAATAAATAATGAATAAATAGATATATCTCAGTGTACTTGGAGAAACGCAAGCTTTTCGGCATAGTGGTAATCTGGTGTGCATTGGTACTGGGAAAGGCGGATGGCCTCGTAAGTTGTCGGTGCTGAGCACTCAGTGCGTTATGAACGCAAAGCTTGCAAACATTCGCCGCCTTCACCATCCGTACTCTAAGAAAAAAAGGTTGAAAACGGGTAGAAGCGCAACAGTTCTCCCCGACCTATTTTCCCTCTACCGACTGCAGGTTGAAGTTGTGCTGTTTCTGCCCTTTTGCTCAACTCTCTCCCCCTAACGGTAGAACCACTGTGGCAATCTTGTCACTATCAGGGTTCAAGTGACTCTTTTTTTCTTTTTGTGTGTTTTGTAGCAGCGTCACAAATGGAAGTGTAAATGGAGTCACTCAAGCGACGAGAATAGTTGAGGGTTACTAATCCTGCGCACAAAGGCGTTTGGTCCAGCTTCGAGGTCACTGTTCAAGAGATTAGCCAGAGCGACCAAACACAGTGTGTCTGCGCTTGCGCGGAATCGCTGATTGTGTAAAAGGTGACAGTGAAAGTGACAGACTGTCTGTTTGCACGTGGACATTGCTGCACCGAAGGCCATGCGTGCGGCGTAATGGCTATGCTGAGTCGGGTATTCGCATCTGCATGGTGGAAGGTGTTATCGGTTCAGCTGCAATGGTATGAACATAAGCAAAGTGGAGTTAGGACAGAATCAGGTGAGTAATTTTGATATTCAAGATTTTTCTTCACGAGCGTCTTATATGCAGTGATCAGATGTGTTTTGCGCATTGCGTGTTCGGGTTGACCGGCATGTCGTCTGACACTTTTTCAGCATCCTATGAAACTGCAATATGAGCAAATGCGTTTGTGTAATACACGCAGGTCACCATGACAACTTTAGCACGGCACCTTATCAGCGCCCGCCGGATGTGATTACAGGATCCGCTTCGAAAATGAAGAAACGGAGCTATAACATACGGTGAGCCACTGTTTGATGGGAGAAGGCACTCACCGCTCGAGTCATGGTTTTTTAGATGTGCGCTGTGTTATTTATTTATTTTTTCTTGGCTTTTGTTCACTGCCGGGTTAGCCTTCTTCTTTTTGCATGCTTATTTCTGAGGGAATCACACATGTAAACATATTTCTGAGAAGTGAAACACGTACCGTTGTTATTATTTATCGCTTGTCTTAAATGCTGTATTAATGCCATTTACATTTCAGTTGAAATCATCCGTCCTGCCACGTGTTCCTCCGGGAAGATATTACACACCGAGTGAAGATTCGTGTGTATTTAGAGCGACACAGTAGTGTGAAACGTCAAGCCCTCAGAAGTTATCCCGATGCCCTTATTATGGTGCATGCATGTGGAATTTATGTGCAAGGCAGTCCATGCAAGTGCTGTGCAGTCTGATGGATGCAACAATAGAGTCGTCTGTGTTGTGTCGTGTTTTCTTTCGTGTCTCCGTGCTTAGGCTTCTTCAAAATGGATGTACCTTTCGCATTGGTAAGCGCAAGTGTACGATTCCAATTGTGACGTGCTAATAAAATGCTGTGATCAGTAACAGTTGTGTACGTATATATTCTATCTTATCCACACAAATACTATACGTCAAGTTCTTCTCAAAAGGGCAGACGTCCTTCATGAAAGGCGGAGTAAATATTTCCCTACAAGGTCTAAATGCCCCGTCATTACGGGTAGAGATATGCCACCGGTAGGCACAGCACGAATAATAGCAGAGATTCTTACCATTTCGGGTAAAAAATTATCTTCCAATAAGGGAGAACAGTTCTACTCACGGTAGAACTGTCTTCCGGGAATGGTTGAATATTTAGCGTCAAGGTGGGCAGATTCTTCTCGTCCTTGGGGTAGAGGTGTCTTCCATATGGAGAGAAAAGATAGACCCCCAGAGGAATAACAGTTAACCATGTAGGGGCAGAATCTTGCCACTAACAGGGTAGAATTCTCTTCACACTCAGGGGTAGAACTGTTCCAGCAGTGTGGTAGAAATGAAGGGGTAGAAGTGTTTCTACCCCTCACTTTCTACCCCAAAAGGGTTGAGAATCTGTGACAACACACTTCTACCCCAAAAGGTAGAAAATTACACCTTTTTTTCTTAGAGTGCGCGCTGTCTTTGAAGTACTTCGCCATTAAAAAAAAAAAAGAATAAACACTTTATGTGCAAGCTACTACGAAACGTACACAGAGCATAGAAATTCATTCTGTCATGAAACTCAGAAGTCTGTATGGACTTCTCTATAACCGTCCAAATAGGCAGCCTAGTAAACAGCGACAAATAAGACAAAGTCCGATAAAGTACAAGTCAGTCACCGACCTGTATTCATACCTGTACTACTGTACGTCTCATTAACAAGTACGTCCAGACCTGGCTAATATCCCTTGGTGAATCAAAGCCAGAAGGTGAGAGGCGGAAGAAGAAGAACCACACCGACTATCGCACATCATTCGATCGCTGCCCCCATCGCACATATTCCATGTCCGCCATGACAGTAAATCCATTCTACTTGTTCTTGCTAACCCCCTATTTCCATTTCAGCGCATCGTATTCTGAACCATTGGCGAAGTTCTTCAACGTCAGTGTCCAAAATGGTTCCACTTTCATGCGTGCCGCAACGCCAACGTACCGCTATATCGTCTACGATCCTGAACTATTGTACGTCGGTCCTGCCAACAGTTCGAATGATATATCTCTTCATGCGTCACCCATGGCAAATCCATCAGGGGAGACGAAGGAGTGGCCCGAGCTTCCGTCCTGGTTTGGAGGTCGACTGCCACATTTTGTGCAGAATATGTTGTTTGCAACGGTGATGTGGGCTCTACTTATACTGGCGTCTATTCTCATTGCGATGATATTGATAGCATCTTCGCTGTTCTGTGCGTGGATCGGCCGAACTATTTTATCTTGTAATAGCAAGGAGAGCGGTACTGGCAGTGATGCATCGGAGGAGTCCGTCTCGCTGAATGGACCATGAAGAATGAGTAGGAATCGCGCTCGTACATCTGTGCGTGTTGTTTAGTTAGTGCATTATATAGTGATCGCCACTTCGTGATGGTCTTCTGATAAGTTCCATTTATGAGGCTATTTGTATCTTCCGAGAATTTAAATAGTATTTGGTCTTCGGTGATACGCTGGAAGTGCGCCGTGGCGTGATGCTACAGAGCAGTCTGCCTGGAGACCGTTCGGTATAGGCTATAACCAACACCAGCTAGATACAGAAAGCCTTCTTACTCGTCGACGTGACGTAACAACTAAGAGTCAGCCAATTAGGATCGTGTTTTCAATGACTGTAGCCAATCACGAACGTGCTTTCAGCGGGCGAACCGTGAAGGCGAGCCACCGTCAGCTTCATGGCCAGCAAGTGTCGTCTGCGACTATAGTAAATGTCCCCCGAACTAAATGAGAAAACAAAAAGGGTAACAGGGTCCCATATTGTTCTCAAGACTAGTTTCCTGGAAAGCGTGTTGTATAGGTTCAAGTCTACAGGTTCAAATTTACGAAGTTAGCTGCCTTCTTTATCTAGATGGGGTTGCTACGCGCCACCAACCGACCAATTGAACCTCTGTATGCAATAAGGGGATAAGTCGAAAAATCCCAAAATGAGAAAAGGGGCCTGATATGATTGTCCATTTCATTGACACACATGCAACTCCCGTCTTTTACCATGCTGTAGCGGGCCAACAAATCGCAATAAGGTCCTAAGTTTTCATTGGCAAGTGCATACTGGTATGTAGATGTCATTGCAACAAAAATAGTAAAAAGGGGATACGTCGACTTATACCCTTATTGCATACAGAGGTTCAATTAACAAACCAGCAGACAGATCGAGCCATTTTAAGAATGTATCCAAAGTCGCGATTACGTGAATCCGTCAAAAGCGCATCATATATCCACTTATCGCAACGAATCCTCTCCCACCATGCTCCGTCAACTAATTCGGTGCAGAGGATTCGATGCGATAACTGGATACGATGCGCCTCTGTCGCACTCATGTAAACGCAGCTCAAGACAAGACGCTCACATAGACGAGAGTGCGCGCAGCTAATAATTTAGCGTGTAGTAGTTCAGGCAATGAAACATATGTAGAAAAACGCGCACACACCATTAGCAACACCACGCCCAGTCGCACACTTCGATTAAACAATGGCGGTTGACATTCTTTAATCATGCTCAAGCTATAGGCTCAATTGCCATGACAACGACGCAGCAGCGGAAGCAAACTTCGAGAGAAACTCACTCCGCTTGAGGTGTGCGTGGAAGGAATGGAAGGAATTTCCATTTCCAATTCTGAAGACGTAACAAATATGGTGGCCATCTGAGTTATCCTGGTAGTTACGGCTAGACGTATAGTTGCAGTTGCAGTTATATATTTATGCTATTGTTTCCGCAAACTTATGTGTGTGAAAAAAACTAAACGTGGAAAAGTGTGTTCGACAAAAAGGCAGACGCAGACTACCCATTCGGTTTAATGTTTAATGGCCGCTAGGAGCAATGGTCGGAACAGCCTACTCTATACTTCATACACTGTCTGGACCGCATACAGGGAAGAAAGCTGAAGAGGTTACTACTGCAGTCGCATTCCATCTCGTTGAAGTCGTGTGTTAAAGGGACAGTTCGCTCACCATGCACCGATTCGTTGATTTCTGTTGCACACAGTATTTCGGAATTTCGACCTCTATCAGATGCGTGCATTAGTTTGCGGCAGCTCGAGCGGTATGATTTAGCAAGTAGGCAAGTAGGCTTTCCCACGGAGAAGGACTTGCGGGCGATGTCAATCTGAGGACAGTGTGACGACAAGAGGGCGTTCTCGTTTCCCCGACATCGAGATGTGGTTTCCTATCGGCAGCCCTGAAGCAACGTCACGAAACGTCACGCGAGCCCATCGCAGCCTCCAGTAACATGCCCGGCCGCGCTGCCGGTGCCCGCAGGAAAACACTGAAAACTCGGAAAATACATCGATTTCGAACGAAAGGGATTGACGGGGGAATTGTTCATTGTCTATTGCTCACATCCAGCAGGGTTTTTTTTTTTTTTTTTCAGTTTTGTTAGCGAGCGAAATATATCTTTAATGGGGTTGAGACACTTCGACCCCGTAGTTATGCCAGATAAATATAAACGTGTGCGTGTAGTGTGGAGTGATGCGTGTTAGAACCCCCATGCATTTCCCGATAAGCAAAAGGTGGTTGCTTGCAACTCAGTGAACCTCCATTGGAGGTTTTCCAGCAAGCGGCCGTGTAATAGACGCATAGAAAATCAGCACCGCGAAGTACCGTAGCTCCGAATACCACGGCGCGCATCTCCGCCAGTGCGGCGTCCGCAGGAGAAGTCACGGGCTTACGAGGACCAATGGCAATGGGCGAGGCTCTCGGCCGTTTAATTTTCAACACGTGCTTCGAATTATCTACAGTTCTTCAAGACAACCATACACAAGTGTGCAACGTAACCACACATGTGCTTGTTTTGTGTGCTGTCTCCAAGACACCACACATAACAAGCGCTCTAATAGCGTAAGCATATTTCCTACATTGTGCGGTTACTACGGCCAGCGGGCTTGGATTGTTGACACGTACACCGAAGCTCCGTGCATTGCTTTGGATGAGTATCGACTGCGTCGAAAAAACTGTTTGGCGCCGTGCTCGTGAGCAACAGCAAAGACAGACCGCAGACAGGTGGCCACAGCTAGTGGCGTATCATCGGAGTAACTACGAACAAGTAAATACTGGTGTACCCCCAAGGGCCTGTAGTATAGGGCCAATCTTATTCTCTCTATTCATTAACGATCTCCCTAATGCCTTAAAGGCTCTATCTCCGTTCCTTTACGCGGACGACACAAGTTTGTTTTACTCCCGAGGGTAAAAGTTTGGACCTCATTAGTAGAACTATAGTTAGTTATCTTCGAGAGTTAGAAAAGTGGTTCTTTTATAATAAACTTACCTTAAGCATATCCAAAATCCAAAACCACGAACATTATATTTCACACTCCTTAGGCCCGGATAGATGCGAACACTTTTTCGGTGACTTTATGCAATACTATGATACTACAATCATATCAACTCAAGTACCTTGGTATTATTTTTCATGATACACTACAATTGAGGCCACAAGTAACCTCGGTACAAAAGAAACTTGCATATGACTGTCATGTATTGATTAACTGTAGGAATGTTTCCCACTCAGCTAATGAGGTTATTGTATTTCAGTTACATTCAAACTCACATAACATACTGTCTGGAAACATGGGGTTGCACATATAAGTCCTATCTGACTGACCTTGTACGTCTACAAAAGCGATCTGTAAGAATCATCATGTTCGCCAAATATTCTTCTTCATCCAGGATACCATTTACGCAGTATCTTAACAATTGAACGACCGCTAGCACAAAAATGGGCACGTGTCATGTACAGCCTTGTCCAAAATAACGAACCTATACATGTCTCATTGCTACATCATCGCAGCAGATCAACCCGTACACAGACCGAACGCAACTTCAACCTCCCAATAGCAACGGTTGTTTATGGTACTCGTGTTATTGAATACTTCGGAGTTCGAAAATGGAATCAACTGCCGCTCCAGGTAAAAGATTGTCAACAATTTTTAGCGCCATGCCGCCAATACATTGTTATAGTGATCATTTCAGTGTATGGTAATGATGCTGTATCTGTTGTCATGGTTTCGTTGTCATAGGTTCGTGGTCTTTAGCTTACACTCCTGTAAGAGCTCTACGTCAAATTATGTATTTTGTGAATTTCCTTCTTTCAGTACATGATGATAATCTTGTGTTTATAGTCTCATGCTTGTAAGCAAACATTTTTCCTATTCTTGCGGCTTCTGATGCGTTACTGTATCACTGTATTTTTGTCACATGGTTGCATTGTAACTGATTCCTGAGATTATCTGCCCGAGAGGATAGAGAGGTAGCAAGCGAGCTGGTGGTATAGACCCATAACTTAAAAACCCGAGACTAGGGGACAAAAAACAACACATACAAAACACACATAATATTGAGACCTTGTCTGTGTTGTCGTTTTTTGTGCCCTAGTCTCGGGTTTTTAAGTTATGGATTATCTACCCGACTGCCTTTACTACACAATGTATGAACTTAGTGAACCCGTCACTATCATCAGTTGAGGGACCACACAGTTTTTGGCAATTCTCAATTGTAATATGATGAAACAAAAGAAAGTAAGAAAGAAAACAGAAGAAAGGCTTATAGCGTGGCTGCCGACCGGAGGGGTAGGTTTAAGTTCTACGACTAGCAACCAAACGAAGCTTAGCGACTTTCCGCAGAAGTAAAGCGATTCAACCGGTGCATGGTTTTACTCTAGATTATTATAGCACCATATCATATGGAGCCCTTCTCAGCGCCGTATTTGGAGGCTAGCGGTGGCGCTACTCATCGGTCCGGTCCGGTTATTGCTTCCTCAATTTCTACAGTACTTTGTACCTTAGCTTACCTTAGTATTTTTGTACAAGCGGTGAATGTCCCACGAGAGATGCTTGTTTCTAAAGTTGATTATCATCATCATTCTATGCGTTTTCATACGAGCTGTTGCTGTCGTCTGCTACGGTAGTCGTACGTCCGCTTCTGCGCGTTCAAAATTCAGATTTCCATTGCCCAATCATGATCTACATCTCGCGGGCCGATGAGTAGCGCCCCTAGCGGATCGTACGGACGGGCTTCTCATAGGGGTTGCAGATTATGACATGGTCGCTATAATCTAGTAGGTCGTGGTTTTACTATACGTGTGAACTGAACGCTGAGTCCAGGGGGTGTGGCATTCGTCGGGAAAGATCCCGTAATCCCGAGACTGAAAAGATTGTCCGCGATTCCCAACACAAGGCGTGCAGTATATTGTATGCATGATACAATGAACTCGCATCTATCAAGGAGTCGCGATCATTTTAAGAATGGCAACACTCGTGGGGAATACGAATGGGGAAGTACTGATTTGCATGGATATCAAAGTAGAATTTACCTGCCGTCAGCAGCTTCTTCCTGAGTGATTTGAATATCATTGCTTCTTGAGCTTTGAGGACTTATGTACTTGTGTCGTCCCTCTTTGGAGCTTGCCTCGGCTAATTATTGTTCTTTATCTTTGTCCGACGAACAAAACGCTAATCTAATGCAAAATACTAATTAAAAAGCTCATACGCGGCATTTTATTGTCCCTCAGGAATTTTAGAATTTGATTTCTGATTTTTTCTTCTTTCTTTTTTTTTTCTTTTTATACATTGAGTTTTTCGCACTTTTGCACTTCATTGAGTTTTGTACAGTCGCGTCTGGGCATGTGCGCCTCACAAATTGTATATATTTGAATAGTTTTCCCTTTCCATGCTCTGCAACGCGTCGATCAACACCAGTTCGACTTAGCCAAAATTCTCGGGCCATGGTCGGACCCCTCACATCAGATGCATAGCCTACGAGTTGTTGTCGAGGTCCTCTCCAGCACAGGACAAATGGACGAACTCTAATACGGCACCTTTCCATCATCATCCCTTTCTCAACACTTCCATAAGAGCAATGGGGTAGTGTACCGCCATGACGGCGGTGAATGACCGACCACATCATCGTCCCATTTATGTGTGTGTGTGTGTCTCGAGCCCGCCCGAATGAAAAATATGAAGGACCCCTATATCGGACTGCTGTACGGTATTATGGGTATTATAACTATCCGGCTGACACATATGTAACGCAGATGTATGTGTGTACGTACTTTGGACCGCCTTAGATCATCACACGTGATTCTTCTTCATTCTTATTGAGCTTTAATGTTCAGCTTAGAATGTCATGGACGCTTGCTTACTGCTAGAAATCAATAGTGTATACAGTATGCATACATTATTGCATAGTGCATACATCAAGTCAATGCCAGTGCAACAACGACGGCGACGAACGAAGACAATGCAGCGCGTTGGAGTCCGATCAACAGTCCCCCAAGTGCCACCACATTTAAATATAACGTTTCATATATACCACCCATTCTTTCGGCTTTCACTCATCGCTGTCAGCAGTTTTCTCAGCGCCGCCAACCAAGAGCAACCAACGGGTTACGCCCTGTACCGTTGATTTCCTGTGTTTCTAGAACAGTCTTTGCAGATAAGCCTATCTAATCCGAGACCTTCTGCGCCTCCTCCAATAGGAGGGCTTGCTGACAATTGAATGTGCCACTTAATTTCCGGTTCCCGTTTCGAATCCAATATTTTCCCTTTTGAATTGCGAAACGAAATCCCTTCACCATATTTGGGCTCACGAGCCGAGCCGTCTGCGTCTCGGTCTTGTTTTCTCTCCTCTGCGAATTGAGTGAAGCCATACTGCTCCAAAAGGGATTAGGATGCCTTCCTAATCTGCTTCGCTTTGTTTTGTTCTGTTTTCCATTTTGAGTGTCCCAGAAGCGCGCGCACAGGAGTCTTTTATTTAAGAGTGTAGCAAAATTTTGAATTGTCGAATTTTCGCTGAAATGAGAATGGCGACCGGCAGTTCACAGAACAGTTCTGAACACGGGAAAGGCATTCCAAGGAGAAATCCGTCATATCTGGTATTTCTCTTCGCAAATTACCCTGAGACCTGCTGACGCAGCTGTGAATGATTCTGAGTTCTCATAAGGGAGTATTTTTTTTTCTTTTTTCTTTTTTCTTTTTTTGCACACTTTTAAACGAGTGGGCCGGAAGACAGGAGGAACGGAGGGAGCTAAAGGTTAAGGGAAGTCAGCTCATGTTTTGGTGGTGGCTCATCCATTACGTCAACTTTTTCATTAGCACGTTTTTCCTCTACAACAGACAAGAACGTATTCCATGACATTTCCGTAATTGTAGAAACAGAATCCCAGAAAAGAGAGAAAGAGCAGCAACGATTAACGTAAGGATAAATGCTAGAATCATTTCACGAGGGATCCTCAGTGCTTGCGGGGTATTGCCGCTGCTCGCCAGCCTATTATCCTCCACTTGGTACATATAGGCTATCTTCGCAATGTGGCCCGCGCTTTACGGATAAGCCTGTCATATAGACCGTGTAACCGGGTATGCCTGTAATGATACGGGCGGGTACTTGCATTCGCCGAGGAAGGCGCTGCATCTGTGCGTGAAACCCTAATGATCCGCCATCTTTGCGATTATTGCTAAGCGTCCCGCCCATTCAATGTCAAGCGCTGTTCTTGGAAGGACAAAGAAGCCGTAAGTCGCATACTGTGCAATTATTTCTTGTTCTTTTGCAAGCGCTATCAAACTGTTTATCCCTGAAAATCGAAAAAAAAAATGACAATTACTGCACACTCTTGTATCCTTTTGTGTTGTCCATGTTAGCGCCGCGAAGGAACTGTGGCTATAGAGACGGAGAGAGGACAGCAGGAAAGAGTGAGGGACAGGGGGTAAGTGTGCGTCCTTGGCCGACTTCAGTGTAACTGCGCCGACATTCGTCTGTCGGGTTTGCCGGAAAACCTGCAGACTGCACAGCCGGTGATGGGATACGGACCCACCACCTCCTAGTCTTCAGCACGACCTTGACCATCACCAACGAGCGGAGGCTTTAACCCAGTCGGCCATGTTGCCAGTTTGTAACCTTGTGGTCAGCGCAAGGATGTTTGTAAGGACACGTATTCCACGCAACGTCTCGTACATATTTGCAGCTAAATACGCTCGAAGTAGCTCTTCATTTTAGTAATTTCTTTTTAACAGCGTTCTAGTACCATACTTGATTAATTAATAACTAAACCTTAAATCAATTCCGGTCGTTTGTCTAATTTATCGTTACACCGAACCGCAACTCCAAAAGGATGCGTGAAATTTCTTCAGCGTCAGCTACATAAACGGTCGGAAATCATCCGTGGCGACCCGATCGCTAATCGCAACCGGCTTCGTGCGCCACGCTCGGTGTGAGAAACAAACAGCTCTTCTTGTTCCGCCTTTCGGCTATGAAGGTTCTCGTCTGAATTCCTTGACATCAGTCTGCCAAGTGGGCCAGTTAACTACACAGCTGACCTTCTGCACTTTTGTTGAAGTGCGGTCGTTTGTATATCGATCGCTTTATAGGTCCAACCACTGCGTAGTAGGACCATCCTCGTTTTTTTTTCTCGCTTCTTCTTCTTTTTTTTTTTTTTTTTTGCCACGTGATCACCAGAGTGCGTTTGCTGTGCGCTGAAATTGTGCGAAGCACCCCCAAGTAACAATGCGTAAAATCTAAACGATTTCTCGAGATGTTTAAATGCTTTAAAAAGATTTAATCGCATTACGAAAAGAGTTTTGCAAAATATTTACCGCCAATGGTTGGTCTATAAAACTACCGCGCTTAAACGCGGTTGGCCACAATGCCCAATGTTTCTTTTATTTTATGTATTTCTTATTTATTTATTTTTTTTCTTCTATGCTCTGCTCTGCGTAGCCTACCACCTCCACAGTGCGGCTGTTCTCCAGGGGATGATTTCCTCCTCCCCACTGCGCTACATTCCCAACAAGGTGACTACAGCTCCTCCTAATCGTCTGAATCTCAGCTGCGCTTCAAATAAAGACACTTCAGGAGGGAAAAGCAAGCACACCGGAGTGATACACCGAAGCTTCGAGCTCCATTCAAGTCGTTGTTAAAGCTTTAAGGTCTACCCGTAAAAGCCGTAGTGTGTCTGCCATCTAGAATCGATAGCAACTTCTCCGCGTACGTTCACGCCCACAAGCACATATAAATGGCCGAAGAAGCAAAACGACAGAGTGGTTTGGGGAAATCGTGAAAAAGTGGGGTCCGCTTCGAGTGTCCTTCCGAGCAAATAACAAATGTGTGAAGAAAAAAAATTATAAATACGAGTGGCACATTTTTTGCTCTAGGAAAGCAGCAGATGCCGTGAGCGGACGGGGATGGATGAGAACCGTTCCCATGCCGATCGCCTTGCCTGTCTCAGTAGTTGCCTGCTGTTTTCGATGTTACCGTGTGTTCTCTTTTCTTCTTGCAATACATCCGCTAGAAATGCAGTTCCAAACGAATCAGTGGGTAGCGGCGTTGCATTCGCTTCAAGCTTAGGAGGCACGCATAAATGCGTCTCATAAATGTGTCTTGACTCGACACACTCTGCTTTGTGTTATTGTAGTTTGAGGAAATTATTTTGAACGTCTGTCACCACTATTTACAATTCATCGCGGGCACTACTAAGTTCAAACTTCGAGTCGATCAAAGAACGATGCCTCGTCCTGTTAAAGGGACCGTCCCTTCTGTTTCAGCGGATTTCGAAAGTAAAGTGTCGCATTCCTCGTGGGCCGCCGACCACGATATCGCGCGCTAAAGAGCGGCGCAGTTAGACTGTTAGTCGATCGAATACATGACAAGAGCAGACGACGGATGTTGAGGGTATTCCGGAATCCCTCACTGGAAAACGTCACTCCCTAGGAACCAATTAGGGCGCGACCTTGAGCAAAGGAACGCCGGGGCCGCGCAGGCGTCTCATAGAGGTACGGCGCGTCTGGATGGCGCCTTTCCTCCTCTGAGCGCCGCACTCTCACTCCTTCGCTTAGGGAGTGACGTCACGTCGCTGGAACTTCTGCGGCCGAGGAAGCAGAGCTGATCTTTAGAATTCGTTTATTTAATATATAAACACTCTTCGGACGAAAAAAAATAGCTGGGTAGATTGTCGGCCGATGCCGAACAATTTGGTATCGGTTTCCTAGATGAGTTTCCGAATGTGACCGTCCCTTTAAAGGGGTTGTGACACCTTGATAGATGTGGTACACTACATCATGCACCAGCATCCGCTCGCTGTTGGTAGCCAAGGTATAGTGCTGAAGGCTAGGAGGTGGTGGGTTCTAATCCTACGACCAGCTGTGCTGTCTCAGGTTTTCCGGCAGACGTTTCGGACGGATGGCGGCACATTTCCCCTTGAAGTCTGCCCAGGACGTATACTAAACCCAACCGTCTCCCGCTCCTTCCTGCTGTCCTTCTCTACCTGTCCGCGTCTGTAGGCCGCTCATAGCCACAGCTGCTTCGCGGCGCTAACACGAAAAACATCGTGTATCCATTGTACTGCACGCCAGCGTATTGAGAATTTTTTTTTTCTGTGGTACTTGGCAAGACAGAAACACTCGAACACACGTATTCGCCAAGCCCTGACATCAGAGGAGCAAGAGCTTGGTACTCGTAGCACTCCCATTGGTACTCGTAAGCACGTGACCTTTCTTGCGTTCACTGATGGAGACGCCTGCAGTGACGTCAGGGAAAATTTACCTAGCATAACTTGGGACGACGTGTCGCAACGCCTTTGAAGAAGCAACGAAATGGCGTTAAAGGGACACTAAAATGCAAATATTTATCCTGGCGGAATGAAAGGTGCGTTACCTTGACGGCGATGCAAAAGGAACGGGATTGATACGATCCGTCGTTTGTGATTGATGAGCGAAAAAAAAAAACACACAATTTACGCTTTACTCTCTCCTTCCCAAGAAGCACGGCAATGCAGAGAGGCCCCGGATTGGTCTCCTTAAACGATCTCACGCGATGATTGGACAAATAGTTTGGGGAAACCAATGAGAGCCCACCTCGCATTGTCGGCATTCTTGAAAAGGAGAAGGAAAGCGAGTGGAAATTGCGGTTTCTTTCGCTTGCAAAATATTTTCGCTGCACGGTGTCTGATTCCAACTTTCAGAAACGCCGCACGCAGCAGCACGAGCGGGCGAAACCTGGGAGACACGGCCTGATCCTGTTGCCGTGACGTCAGAAGAATGTGAGATTACATTTGTCACTGAAAATTCGTCTCCTAATGCGGCGCAGCTCGCTGACTGCGTACGCTCTGGCTGCTTCCTCTCAGCAAGGAGAGCACGACCCTGTACGTAACAGGCTTCTACCGCGCTGTTGTGTTTCACGAAACAAACGCAAAGGAGTTTTCCCCAGTTTTCGCGCCTCTCTATGGCTTAGTTCGCTTAGACGTCCCTTCAATTCTACGGATTGACTCTGGATACAATCACAGTTTAGACCTGAAGGAAAATAGAAAGGACAAACTTGATTCTAGCGCTGGATAGATAATATGGCCTGCCTACTTGCTTGGCCGTCGACATAGAGAGTGATAAGAGAGCGGCGTGCTCTGCAACGGACAAAATGAGCTCCTGGGAAAGAATGACGAACGCATGTGACGTGCAGCGTGCGAGAGAGACCCCTCTAGCACACTCCCCTTGGCATGGTCGATCACGTGACTCGTGACGTAACCCGACTCAGCTCATGCGGGTACAAGCATCGCGTGAGCTGAGAAGAAAGAAACAAAGATGAAAGACCACGGGGACATGCTGATGTCGCACGAGGATCGTGCCGGGCGGCCGCGGCTGCTTTGTCCGAATCCTTTTTTGTAAATTTGAGGCGTAGTGACATTACGCTGCACAGTGGATATATTTTGCATAGTGACTCCTGATGAACAGCTTGAAGAAGGAAAGAGGGTTTGGAGCCATGTTCCTCATTGCTCCTTTAATCCCCTTGCTCCTCTTCACCTGCTCGTAGCTGCCTGGCTCCAATATCCACTGTGCTTTCTAAGGTATAGAAAGAGGACTGCGGTTGCGCACTTCTTTGTTTCCTCTACGCTGTGTCCTACATTGCGACGCCGGTCTTGTTAGCGACATAGTATGCACTGTATTCCACTTACAGAACAATGAAGACCTGCGTCACTGGTACGTCACAGGGTTCTGTACATTTTTCCTAAAGATACTGACGCCCCTTTCCCCAAGCGCCCTAAGGGGAACGTGTAAAAATATGATGGCAGTGCCTTACGTCCTGCACTTGACTTTTGCTCGTCCATTAACCATTAGGAACATGATTTGTAGCTGCCTTTGTCTATGTCCAAATCCAGCTCACCAGCGATCTGCCGTAGAAGCACTGCTAGGGTTTCTGGACAGTCGGCTCTCACTGCCAGGTTCAATATTTTCACCAAATTACTGGGTGAATTATTGGGTGTAGCGATGAAAACATCCCAATCATCATTGCCAAAGCAAAGTAGTAGTTGCGCTATTCGGACTCCAGCTGGCATGTCCTAGCCCAAAAGGACAGTGTGCTCAATACCTGCTGAAGATACGCGGAGGCATACGGGTAGGGTTGCTACACGTCCGGATTTCACCCGAACAGTTCGGAAATTCAAGGCTTGCGTTCGATGTTAGGGTGAGGGTGTAATCCGGACATAAAATGTTCGGAAATTGGCGAACTAGGAGTAAAAACCTTACTACTTGAGTTTTTCGTTTGCGTCATCGTCGCCCAAGATTGAGCGATAGCCCAAATGAGCAATCAAAGCATGAAGACACTGTAGACAACCTCTCATGTAGAACCCTCCGTATACCCAGCGCTCAGCATTCAAGGCTCAAGAATTTGATACTGTCCCTCACAATCCACTTCATCCCATCCAAGACAGGACATGGAGGAATGAAACACGACGTTCGCGGAAAAAGAAGGAAAGAACATAGGCTGAAATTCTTGCACATGCTCTATAACCGCAAACTTCTTTTAAATCCTGATGATTACATTTCACAAAGGCAAAGCCGAGCACTGCGATCTACACACGTACATAAACGTGAACCTTTTCTTTTTTTTTTTTTTTTTTTGCAGAACTCAATCCTTCAAGCAGTCATATTTTCCTAAAACGGTTGACAAATGGAACGCCTTGCCAAGAGAATACTTCTTAACGTAGTTGGTGGATACTGTGTGTGGCTGGTATCCTATGGCTATGGCTGCTATATACGGACTCTGTGTTGTTTGTTAAGCATCTGTGCTGTCTCGACATATAATTATTACAAATGCAATGTTTTTTTTCTTTAGTTTTTCTATTCCTGCTTGGGCCAGTGAGCCTGCAGTATTCATAAATAAATAAATAAAAATAAACACAGGAACAGCCCTTCTGCCCGTTTTCCATTGGGAAGGGCATGCCAGCCTTCGCGTTACATTCTGGAATGCTCCTGTCTACCACGTGACCGCTCATGTTACCCCAAGAACATGGCGGCTCCCATCACATAAAGCAGACGACGCGAGCTGCGGTTGTCTTAGCCGTTCAGATATCACCACTGTATTGAACACGAGCGTGTAGTTTTATTTCGACGCGTTCGGAGATTTACTCTTCTGTTACAAGACCAGCCACGGACTCCAGTACAAATACGCAGGACAAGAAACATCACGCGTGGCAGCGGCGATTACGCGCGCGCTGAGAATGATCGTTGCAGCGAATGTTGTATCATTATTGTGTTTATTGCTCAAGGGGTCATTAATCAAATTTGTACAACATGCGGCACAGAGCCAGCTCGCAAACGAATACGCAGTTGGGAACCCTATATCGAAGGAGCGCAAAGTACGCTCCACTTCTTCGACGACCACACCACTCTTCCAACTGCGACAACCAGTGATCAGATACTTACGAATGAAACGTTATTCCCGTGACAGAGCTCCTTTCCGTTGAACGGGAGCCGCAGCCGGGACAGGAACATGTTACCATAACGTTGGCTCCGCGATGACGCTCACATTTTAATTGGAAATGACATTGGAAAAGCACAAAAGCACGGAGAGCAGCGCGAGCAACAAAGCGATGCAAAACCGAAACTTTAGATAGGGTTACGTGGTGGACAGGAAGTAATGGCTGTTTTGACTCGAGCAGCCGCCAGAGGGGTCCCACACACATCTGTTGGAAACGGCCGCGCCTCTGTTTCCTTCCTCCGTGGCAAAAATTAGAGGGTGGCGTGGCGGGGCCCTACGGTAACAGCACCCCACTGAACCCGTAGTTTGAGAAAGTCCACACACAGCACCGGGACAAATTAAATTGACTGGGACCTAATACCGAACGAGTCATGTAAAGGCAGGCAGGTTCGGTAATACGTGTTTATTCCCTAGCCTGTTCTTCCAAACTAACCTCTTCTTCCTCCTTCTTGTTCTCCTCCTTACAAGTCACATGAATGCATACTACTCTATGATGAGCATCTTATTTCGCTACATACATTGCAGCGAAATGGAAAGCCCGACAGCCCCCCTTCTGGTGTTCGGTATTTGCCGTCTGAAAAGGTTGCAACCCTACATACCAGAAGCTTTTCTTACCAGACAGAACTCTTGCATTCATAGCATTCTTCCAGGGAGTCACTTTTAAGCCTCGCTAGTGGAACATTACTAATGTATTTCCGTTAGTGTGATTTAATTACTTGCCGAGACGCGAACATTCCTGGACAGCGCACTGCCCAAACTAACCGTATTAACTGCCAACCCAGCATGCGCTGTATAGCTCCACATTATAAAGCCACTTTGCTCAATAATATAACGTTTGTAAAAATATTAATAAGCGCCTTTTATTTTGCTTTTTTTGCGTTCCAGACATCTAACGACTCTTCTGAAGCAGAGGAAATAGTTTATTACTTATCAAATAGCAACAGTCGCGCGCGGGTCCCCAGACTTCTTTTCAAAGAAGTCTAAATGAAAGTGTTCCTCTACCCTAAAGTAGCACCTTGGACGGTAATTGACATTAATTATCCGAACGATAAGTTCAAAACGCGAAGGAATCTGCGCGGTTTTTATCACTGCTAAAATGATTATCCCGCGCACTTTCCTATTTTTTCCTCTGGTCTCATTTATTACATTATAAGTTTTAATCTAAAGTGTGAGGGTGATTAATGAATGAGGGCTAAATCTAAAATTCTCGCCTTACGCCTTAATTAATGATCGAGGACCTTCGAAGCTGCGAAGCAAAATTTGATTGACCCATTTCGTAATCAACTTTGAACGTGCGTTCGTGATGGTCATCAAAGAAGCCGATGGCATGCTGTTGTTAATGTCCAAGTGAAACTATAGTGAAACAGGAAGTGAAAACAGGAAGAAAACAGAAACAGAAAGCAGTAGAAAGTAAGTGAACGAGAAGGGGGAGAGGGAAGAAGAGAGAGGTAGGAGAGTAAGAAAAGACGAAACGGGAAAATAGTCCAACGATAGCTAGATAAAGAAAGCCTGGTTAAGGCTTCCATCACACCTCCACCATCTGGTTCCTCCCTTTCATAGGTGGGGAGTAACGCGTTACAAAGTAGTGCGTTACCTGTAACGCGTTACATTCGAGTAGTGAAATATGGTAACGCATTACATTTGGGAGAAAAGTAATGAGTAACGTAACGTCATTACATTTTTAATAATTAACGCGTAACGGCGTTATGCGTTACTTCGTGTTCGGGAACATTGCTTCATCGTCTAAACATGAATGCTTGAGCGAGGACCTTCAACAATGAGAAGAAGGCCACATCGACACCCACGAAGAACGCAACAGAAGGGTTATTGACCTACCCTCGTTGAGACGTCACCCTTGTTTACCACCTCTGTTTTTCACTCCCTCTGGTATTTTTCGGACGAATATGGCAAAAGCGGCAGAAAAATAGCCTCTACCTGAACAAGTAACAACAAAGTACCAAGGGATTGGCTGTTGCATTCGTACTGTGTAAGATAAAAGGTCACCGTCTCCATCAACCTCGACAAGGAGCACTCACTGGTCACTAGGAGTCCTCTCAGCCCAACGGGAGAAGCTCAACGATGAAAATTTTGAACATCAGCAACTTCTGCGTTGCAATAAATCGCACATGTAAGTTGTGTTCATGCGTGACCCTTGTTTGTGCCCAACATAGCTTGTATTAATTTGCGGAATGCACTTATGTGACTCAACCCAAAATGGTACATATTATAAGCAAAACCTCATGAAGTAATGCAAAAGTAACGGCATTACTGATCAGAAGTAACGGCGTTAGTAACGCGTTACCTACTACCGCAACAGTAACGAATAACGTAACGCGTTACTTTTTGAAAAAGTAGTGAGTAACTGTAGTGCACTACAAAATAAAAGTAACTTCCCCACCTAGTCCTGTTCCCTCGCTACATCAACCGTGGTAGTGGTGGTACCGCTGGAAGAGCTCGCCGTTGTCCGCCTCACAGATGTGGGCAATGTCACGACTAACGCTCTGGGGGAATGTGCGTCCTGGGCCGACTTCTAAGGGAACTGTGCAGACATATGTCTGACAGCGTCTGAGGGAAACCTCGTAGACATACAGTCGTGATGTCATGTGCTTCAACCAGACTTGTACGTAACGGGTAATTGTGTTACTAGTAATCAATTACTTTCTTGAGTAATTTGTTACATAATCGATTACTTTGAGACCAAAGAACCCACATCGTTCGAGAAGACAAAACAAGCTGCCCTCTGCAAATTCCAAGATAGCCGTCTTATTTCTAGGATTTTTTCCGCAACACGGTGTCTTCCAACAGATAGTCCCCATTCGTGTGGACTATCTTTCTGTAATTCGGTGTGCATATACAGTAGGTTGGACTGTAGGTTGTACCATCAACCTGATGAGTCATCTGTGGGAGCCCCAGTCGGGACTCTTTTGTCTTTTCTCACTATGCGAGACGCACAGAGAACACAGAACTCTCGACCCCGATAACCTATTGTGACTTGTTCATTCATGGGCCGCTGTTCACTCTTGTACGGAATACTGTCGATGTCACAATGATGTCGACGATTTGCAATGACTTGTCGCCGTGGTCTCTGCTATCTGACATGTTCAGAACGGTGGAGAGAAGGAAACAGAAACAACACCTTGTTCAAATGCCTGCTGTGCCTTTCTCAAGAAAAATTCAAAAACCCTGTCATCTTTGAGCTTTAACTCGTGCAATTTCTCGGTGCCTTGCAGCTTGCAGTACGCTCGCGTACCACTTATCGAAAGTAATTGGCAAAATAACGCGTTACTTCTCTAAACGTTACATAATTGCTTTTTTCTGGTGAGTAATTTGTAACGGTAAAAATTACTTCTTTGTACAGGGTACCGGTAATCAATTCCTGTTTTCTAGTAACGTGTACAAGTCTGGCTTCAACCAATCTCGGCAGAGGATTTCAAACCCAGTCTTTCTCGGGCTACAAGTGGCAGCCCATGCGTCTCGTGGCGTCTCGTCGTCTTCATAGCTATGCCTATACTATGACCGTGATTGTTGGAATAGCTATCCAGAAAGCGAGGGAACGAAGGTAGACGTATTCTGGCGTGAATATTCCAGGGTATCAAGTAAGCCCGTTCACGCTTTTTCTTTTTCTGTTTTTACAGAACTTGGGCTCCTTCAGCTCTCGACGCAAAGGGAAGGAAAATCGTTACCACCCTTTGCCCGTGGTTGTTTGGCAGCAGCTGCGCCGAGAATCAGCTCAGAGGAAATCTCTGAAGAACAACATCCCCACATGCTATACTACCCCTTCGCTCAGACACACATTTGTTTATGTATTTTATTTATTTTCTCTAGCTGCGAGAGGAGATGACGGCGATATATAGAAGCTGCTGCTGGCCTCTTCCATTTGTAAAGTGCAGTCGTCTGTCTAGCTGCCGTCTTGGTTTTCTACGGGCTAGTTTATCCATTGGACTGAAGGAGAAAGTAGGCGACGCAGATGCACACACACAAACGCGGAGTGTCCCAAAAAGGCGTACGCTTCCCATTTCCAACAAATCTCGAGAGTACAACGATACTATTCGGAATTATGGTCGCCTAGAAGCGTACCTCCTGGTGACTGGTATCGGATGTATTTGGAATAGGTACTAGTAATTACTGGACATCGCGTTTTTTTTTTGTTTTTTTTTTTTTGAGACAACTGGGTTTTTCAGAGGAAGGGAGTTGCCTCAGGACAGAAGCCGCCGATATTTCGAACAGAGACTGTTCTTCTTCTGGGCACCGTCCTCATCATTGGCATGGTATTTAAAGGGTTAGGTGTGACGTGTTTAAAGGTTCATGCGAATTGTGGGTCAACAGCCCGGAGGGAAGAAAGGTTCCGTACGGGTTTTTACGGCCGGAGTGAATGGCCGTAAAAACCCGTACGGAACCTTTCTTCCCTCCGGGCTGTTGACCCACAATTCGCATGAACCTTTAAACACGTCACACCTAACCCTTTAAATACCATGCCAATGATGAGGACGGTGCCCAGAAGAAGAACAGTCTCTGTTCGAAATATCGGCGGCTTCTGTCCTGAGGCAACTCCCTTCCTACATTCTACCGGTTCGCTGGATTTCTACCCATCTGGGTTTTTCAGAGCTCTACTCTACTTCTACTAGAAAGAAACATGCTCAGAGTTGTAAAGCATGATCAACAATCCATATCTCGGACTGTTGCATGACAGTGAAACAGTCGTAGTTGGCTAGCAGCGTGGTGTTACGCGGTCAACTTCTGTGCAATAGGCATTCTTGCCTATACGACAGGCTCACGGGCAATGTTCGAGTCTCTCAACTGCCTAGTTGTTAATTCCATTTCGCCCACTGCGTCTCTGCGGCAACTGAAAGTTTGAGAATTGTCAACACTTAGTATTTCCGAACACAGATTTACAAATGAGTGTCATTAAGAAACATATTAGTGGACGTCGTGCATTCATGATTGCCCTCTGTGGGAGCCCGAGCACAGACGCCCCGGTTCGTCAATGGCACCACTGCCGACAACCAATGAAATTCGCTCTTCGACGTCCGCTACAGATGCCGAGGGAGGACCTCCGCCGGTTCCTTTGCCGTCGTTACGAATTTTCGTCACTTCTGTTTTTCTTTCTTTCTTTTTTTTTTTTTCGCTTTCCAAATTCTGGTATCCCAGAGCTGCTGCCACTCCACTTTCCTAGCCAGCACTGGCCCGGCAGCGTTCACGGCGTTTACAAGCTGCTCCCATCGGACACGCTTGTGAACAGCGAAACGTGCTCAGAGGAAAGTCTTGCCAGGAATCGGTGCTGCTCCATGCAGTTGAGCAGTACGTGGCAGCTCGCGGACCCTCGTTCGAAGCTTCGCCGGAGGATACTGCGAATCTTCCGCCATTTTTGCCCTAGCTGTCTACGGTGTCGTCGCAGTTAATGCACTTATATGTTCACATGTGCTCAGTTGTAAGGATACACGATAAGGATAACTGCAGACTGATATAAGCTTTAAAGGAGCAGTCTAGAGGCACACAACCTTGTTTCTGTTTTTGGTCGGTATGGAATGTTAGGCGGCCGAAAACAGTTTTCCCACAGTTAGTCCAACCGTAGCGAAATTGGGACGCCTGCAATAGCCCCCCGAATCTCCCGTGCGCGAAACACCCTCCTTCCTTCAGGATAGCCACGTGATGAGCGCCGCCACGCGCGTCACTATGTGACACGAGTGGTAGGGACGCTCCTCATTGGATCTGGGATCACATGATCGAGGTGAGTAACACCGCGCAGGCCGGAGCGTCTGCTACCGCTTCGGAGACGCCAGAAGTTCTCCGGCTGCGTGATGTCCGAAACGGAGGATTTGAAGGCTGTCAACGACACGACCTCGATTTTTTGGGACCGCTGACACCACGGGAAGAACGAGTGGTGCAGCAAAAAATTAACTGTGTGTTGTACAGCGATACCCCCGTGCTTCCCGACAGTGTGCAGCCTCTCTGACAGTTTTCACCGCACAGTTGGCTCAGTGGCTAACAGATGGAACCACAATACCGACGTCATCGCTTGCTTTCTGCTGCTGCGAGTTCTGAGATTGCACAGAAGCCACGGATATATTACTCTTATGAGTGCAACCTTATTTTGTCAGGGTGCATATACGCTTTGTTTTTTTAGAAAACGTGATATAAATCATATAGAGAATAGAAGTCAACAAGAAACAGCTCGCAATGTTCGTAGCAGACGGTTTTTCCTACCAACGAATGAGGGGCTCTCTACCACAAACGTCACACTAGAGTGGGTGATTTGAGAGAGTTGGTAGGCGATTTTGCAAATTAATTGCGCCGCGGTGAAACAACTTCGGACAAAAATATTTTGTGAGAATGCTTTTCACATAGCGCTTTACAAGAGGACAGCAGTTTTTGGCCATGTTAGATACCACTTTAATGCTGCTTTTAACTGCTGCTAAAACAGATAGCTGCTTTGTCGTCTCTTCATTCTTTCACTCCACGTTATCTACCTCTACCTTCTCGCATGCCATTGGGCGTGTCGCTCATCAACAATTGGGTGTTTACGTCGCGAGACAACTGAGCGTGTCGCTCATGCTCCGACCGTTTATTTATTTATTTATTTATTTTTTATCGGGGCTGACGTATTCCCAACTTCAGTGACCGGGAAGGGGAAACATTTCTGTTGAAACTCGCGAAGTTCAAAGCTCCTCCTATCGCGACGTCATCAATTGAACTTAGTTCAGCGTTGACGAGTCTAGCACCCCAGGAAACATGGCGATATAGACGACCCGCGCCCCCACGTCATTGCTGACGTAACTCCGCTGCGCAAAGCATACTGGTGGGCACTATCGGCTTTATAAGTCAATCAGCTAACGCGTTTTTCTCGCTTCTTGCCGGCCACGGCAAAATATAACCTCGAACCGGTCTTCTTGTGAAGTCACATGTTTGTAAACAGACGGTCGTGTATATCCTTTTGAATGGCGGCTGGTTCTGAGCGTTGTTCTCCGTTAAGCGTGCACAGTGAGCTGGAGATGTGGCCCTACTTTCTTTGCAGTGCGTGAAGTGTGACGTCACAGCACATAATTCACTCTAAAGACAGAACTTCACCGCATAACAAGCTCAGGACCAACCAGCATTCAGTTTTTCTATCTATCTGTCTATCTCTCTATCTATCTTCTTTAGAACAGGAGGCGTACGGCTTTTTGTGATTATTTGAACGCATATGTTAGTTGCTACAAAAATGCCCACGTCCCGCTCTCCCTGCAAATCATTAGCGATAACTGCATCATTCGGTCCAGTGCTTATACCGCAGACCGCGTTATGTAGCTGAGATCTGTTTACGGCTTCGATATCGCTCGAGAGGAAGATATTCTGCCCGCATCCATGGCACGCCTCGTGCTATGAGCCTGTCACCCGAAAGCACTGTGCTTAAACGCACGAAAGGAATCGCATCTAATCGTATCGCGGCAAATTGCCTCCGTAGAAGCAAGCTTTAATCCTTCCGGGTGTAATCTGCAGTTGAAAGCGAACATGCTACTCAGCTTAGGCAACTTTATGCTACGGCATTTTCTGATTGGCCGTAAGACCACGCACGATTTCCAGCGAGATATCCCATTGGTCAAACCCCACGGGATTTGCGGGATCGCTCTGAGAACGCAACGGATGTGTTTGAAGCTCATCTCCTGTTGCAGGTCGAAAAAGAAGCCATGTTTGTCTCTTGTCGCAGGCCCTTGTTAGCGTGGCGTGGTTCAGCTAAGATTAGAAGTGGATTCATGATTATATTTGTAACATGGACGGCGGTATTGTCGGAAGTTTCCGCGTATACTTCGGGTCACGTGCCTCAATACCTTGTTTTCGTTTCGATCGTTATTTCCCCATAAATAGCTTGTAGCCTTCTTGATGCTGCAGATCAAGTATTGATGACAATCAGCGAACTTTGGTCACTGATATTTTGAAATTATCAAGAAGTATCGAAGTAAGCATATTGATATTTGTGTGATAATTTCTTCCTAAGCAAGCCTCGAAAGCGGCTTAAAGAAGGCGTATTCCTCTGGAGACAAAAATTTCATTAGCTACAGTATTTGACAGAATAATCAGTGACAAAAGGGTGTGACAGTGTCACATTGTTGAGTTTCTTTGTTGCTGCTGCTGTATTTTCCTGTTTATTTGTTCTTTCTATTTTTCTTTCTTTTTTTTTTTTCTAATAGCAAGCCGGCTTTTTGCCTGGCTAACCTTTCGTTTTTCGTCTTAATAAACATTGTCCCCTCCTCCAGTATTAGGTGGCTTTTCTGGCTTTCTTTTTTCTTCTTCTTCTTCTTTACCTTCCTTCTTTTTTGGGGGAGGGGTTAAGGAGTGGAAACCGGGTGCTGGTTAAAATTCCCGGTTTTCCCTCGACGGGCTGTTTGCAAACACGAAATTCGTCCATGGTGCTTCGGTTACGACAGCTGTAGACCACAGTTCCCGGTTCACCAGTTCAGGTGTTCTCGAGTATGTCAGCATTGACCGGTATGATGACACCTGCGCCGCGGTTACGGATTAAGATGCCGTTAACGTTGCCGCTTCCTCTGATGACGAACATGTATCCAATGGCAGTGAGGAACCCAGTGCTCTCAGTGTTGAGCATGCACGAAGTGCGCCAAAAACGACTCTGAGATTGTCTTTCTTTTTTCTTTTTTTTTCTTTTTCCTTTCTAGAAAACGAGTTAGTTGTCCATGCGCCATAAAAATCCTCATCATCACCAGCAAACGAGTAATTTTTCCCAAATTCAACGTCGTCAGTAAGAGTTTACAGGAGATGAACTCCACGCAAGCAACGATGGACAGCTTTTTATGTCCTCCGAAATGAACACAGGCTTTATTGATGGCTCTGTTGTCTTCGGATTTTTTAAAACAATTTTGGTGGAGAAAACTTACTTCACCCGTTTCTAGCCTCAATAAACATGGGCGTTTGCTTTACTTATTGTAGCCTCGACTCTACTTCTGGAAGCTTCCTACAGGTGTACACAGTAAACTTTTTTACACTTTTTTGGTGTAAATAGCTTGGCCCATTGCGCACACCTTTTTGGTGTTGCCTTTACACCCTGAAGGGTGTTTTCTAAAGCACTCTTGAATTAGGTGTATTCCCCATAAAAAAAACTCTTATGATCAGCGTTTAAAAACAAAAACACTCTTAAAAGGGAAGTATTCTATTGAATACACGTTTTAAGGTGGAGTTGGTTTCCGGCAAATACTTTCTCTCAAATGGCTAGTGTAATACAAGCTCCCGCGGCAGCATGCCGAGACATACAGTTCGGCGTTCTTGCTTCTATGGCAAGCACCACCCTGAACACGGTAGACGTCCAGCCGTGATTCCATCGTACAACCTAAACCGGAGTGCAATGCGTAACAGGCACACCTAATATAGCTTGGTAACAGCGTGAGTGCCGAAGTTTGAAGAGACCTGGGCACCCTAGGTAGTGTATGTTGTCGTATCGGATGGATCATATACTGAAATAAAATTTGTTGGGGCACATTCGCTAAGTGTGGTGGGGCGGAAAACGTTTGTAACGGTGACGAGAATGCGTTTTCGCAATTAACACGTACGCCTGCAACGTGTCAAAGATACCTGCTAAATTCCTAACATCACTCCCTGTCAAATACTCTGTTTTTAACTCAGGTCATCGTCTAGAATGTGATTACTTGCTGAGCGGAGCTGTGAAACCAGCATAATTTTTCTTTCACGAATTAAAACACCCTTTTTAACACCATATCCCCGGTTCAAATGGGGTGTAAAAAAGTGTACTGAGCGTAAACACTTCTTTACAATACCTCACTTTACGCCCTTAACGATAGACATAAGATAAAATGTGGTGTATGTCGATATTACACCTTTAGTAATGCTCTTCTTGCACCCTTTGCTGCTTCAGTCTGCGGGATAGAAAAGGGAGTTTTTATAAGAATACACCTGTTTTGAGCGAATAAAGGTGTAAAATGATTTACTGTGTAGGTAGATGTCTGAGTATGTTGGAAGCCCAATCTGGGATTTTCCATTTAGAGGTGAGACTTCGTGTGCTTTCGGCCATTTCTATTTTGAATAGCTCGTTTACCATTTGCGAAGCACTGCCCATTTGATGCTGCACCCAGACACAGGTGATGATGATGATGATGTGGGGCTGTTGGTCGTCCGCTTTCCGATGCTTTCTGCACAACAACACTTTATTTCGATGTCGAAGAGTGGGGTGCATGTTGCATCGCGATAGACGGTACTCTATCCCTCCGATGCTGCCGAGTTTGCGACCAATACAACCTAAAAAATAGAACTTCATCGGAGAACACGTTCGGAACCAATCCCGGCACAGAACGGCAAGCGGCCACAACATCAACGCCACCACTCATCCCCTCTGTTTTTAAAAAATATACTTGCTCTCAAAAGTTGTAAACGCTACGAAGTTGACAGGAGGAAGGGAGAGCTCCCGTCGTACGTATTTTCTTTGGACGTTTACATAAATAATGCCTTCCGCATTTATGTTTCCTCCATGAGACATCGGTCGCCTGAGTCAGAAGCAATTGTGTGGATACAAGCAAACGACGCGAACCGAAGGACCAGGCCACGGGATGACACATCGAGCTCTCGCACGTCACTTTCCTGCTCTTCATAAATTTATCCGAGCACAGTGGAGCGGAATTGTTGGTGAAATGACGTAATAGACAACTGACCCACGACAGAAAGGAAAAGTTCCGAGGTTGGGGTGGGCCTCTCGACTCGTCTTTTTCTTTTCCCCATAAAGTTTATATGTTTTACTGAGGAAATCCTTGCCATTGCCATAAATGATGAAACAGATGTTGAAAATTTTATGGGCTACGCAAGCACCTATTCTGTGTACTTGTACGGCTCTCGTCATAGTTAACTTGAACACCGCTCCAGCCTATAAAGCGGGAAGAGGGCCACCCTGGCAGCGCCTAGTAGAAAAACAACGCCATCGTAACAGTGGTCACCCATCTAGCTGTAAATAGATGACTAAAACACCCTCCGCCGTTATTTCAACTAAGCACCACCAGGATCCACAGGCCAGGATGGCGTTCAAGTTAACTCTCATGTCAGCTGTACCTCGACTTACTTTTTCTTTTCTTTCTTTTTCTCTCGTTCTTTAAGCAATCGCTTTTCAGGGCCAGTCACCGTGTAAATCTGTCCGGGACTTTGTACCAGTGCACAGAACTAGTGAACACCGGCAAAAACTAGAAGGACACCGTCATCGCTCATGATCTGTGAAAAGGTCGAATACGTACGTCATTTTTGTGACAATTAACGCAAAGTATCGCAGAAAGGCGTACTCCTCGCATTTTCAACAAATCACGGGAGAGAACGATGTCATTCAAGGTGATGATTGGCAAGGAGTGTGTTATGCGGTGAAGTTCTGCTTTAAGAGTGCTCCTAGATGGCGCGCCTTCTATCGGTACCCAAGGTGTACAAGCGTGTACTACTCACGACCTCCTAGATTATAACGACCATGTCATAATCGGTAACCCCTATGCGGAGCCCGCCCGCGCGATCCGCTATGGGCGCTACTCATCGGCCCGCGGCATCTACATCATGATTGGACAATGGAAATTTGTATTTTGAACGCGCAGAAGCGTGCGTACGACCCGTAGCAGACGACAGAAACAACTCCTATGAAATCGCGTAGAATGATGTAATCCACTTTAGCGAGAAGCATCTCCCGTGGGACATCCACCGCTTGAGCAAAGATACTAAAGAAAGCTGAACTAGAAAGTATTGCAGAAGTTGTGTAAGCAATAGCCGGGCCGCTGAGTAGCGCCACCGCTAGCTTCTAAATGAGGCGCTGGGAAGGGGTGCCTATGACATGGTCGTTATTATCTAGTAGGTCGTTGTACTACCCGGCCATGTCATAATCGGCAGCTCCTACGCTTGAGCCCGTCCGCATGATCCGCTAGGGGCTCTACACTTCGGCCTGCGATACCTCCATTATGATTGGATAGCGGAAAATTTGAATTTTGAACTGGCAGAAGCTGACATAAGGCCGTGGCAGACGACATGAGACGACAGCGACACAACCGAACAAAACAGCGTACAGCTCCCATCAAAACGAGTAGGAGGAGGAGGATGATAATCAATTTACAACTTTAGCAAGAGCGCATCTCCCGTGGGAAATGCACCGCTCGTACAAACATCCTAAGGTAAGGTAAGGTAAGGTCGATGAGTATCGCTAGCCCTAGCTTTCAAATTGCGGCTCTGGGGGAGGGGTGCATGCATGATCGCATGATCCATGCGTGACGGCGTGGCGTCGTGGCAGTGGCGTCGGAACTAATTTTTCACTGGGGGAGCGAAAAAAAAGTGCTACCTTAAACATCATCATCATCATCATCACTTATTTTCCTTGAGGGCTCATGGTGGCGTTATACATGGTTGCTGCACGAACAGTAAACGTGCACCTAGCAAATGACATGTGCATATTTGTACAGTAGATCTAAAGTAACATTGCAGTAGTACTGTAATTAAATAGCACTTGGTGGTGAATTAGTTGGTAAGAGTTCAGTGCGTCCGGCTTTTTTTACTTCTGCGCAGTGCCTATAGACCTCTATAGCAAGTAATGTGTAGGGAACTTCGGGTACTTGTCCCCGGAATCGCCGTCGCGGCATATACATGTGCCGGGACTGGAAGCGAATATCGTCTGATCCGCAAGCCTTCTGCGAATAAACCAGACTTTCCTGGGCCGGTCTGGAGCTCAGCAAGAATGTGCCCTTTGACACCCAGCCTTTTGACTGGGTGTCACGCTGTCGTTATAACTCCCGGGCGACTCAATAAGAAAAGCCGGATAAATGAAAACAGCGGGTAAATTTTGGACATCGGTACGACGGAAAGCGAGGGGCCACCAATCAGGTTAACAGTTAGAATATTCTACTATGACGGGTGAAGATATACACAATATATATAAGACAACAAACAAGCTGCGATACATATCTCATTCCAGAGGTGTTGCCTTCTCCGATGTCTATGGCATTTAATAATCCTGTAACGCTGCTGCAGTCGAGGACTTGGTGGCGCTCCCTCGACGTTGCCACTGCCGACACATGAACACAACACCGGTGCGACGTTTCGTCTCAGTTCATCGCACTTGTCTACTACAGGTCTTACACGCCAGCTCGAAGTGGGCACCCTGTCCACAACCGACTGAAATCTGTGGCTGCGCCCCGCAAACCGCCATTTATAACAACCCTCTGTCTTCAACTGGGCGGTTTCTTCGTATCCTTATTTCCCTCAGACGCCTGGTGTCTTGCGTGCCTTTTGCGATTCCCGTTTGTGCCTCTGTCCCCCCCACCCCACCCCGTGGATTGAGTCTGGGAGTGCTCGCGCCCCCCGTTACACACTTTCTGACTGATTTATTGCACTTCGTACAGCTTGGGACAAAAGTTTACGGAACACGCGAGCCACGTACTTTTTCTTCGGTGCGACACCCTAGCGGCTGCCGGAATCGGGTGAGTCCACTGTTTCGAAGGGGTGGACGGATGCGCTATTAGCGACACACAGTGGTGGTTCCAGTGTCGCTTATGCGTGCCTGGGAAGTACAAGTTACCGCTGTGTGTCGCTAACAGCGCACCCTTCCACCTCTCCGCAACAGTGAACTCACTCGCTTCCGGCAGCCGCTAGGGTGTCGCACCGGAGAAAGAGTACGTCGCTAGCGTGTTCCGTAAACTTTTGTCCCAACCTGTACCACAAACCTTGCCATGGTCAACTCCAGAACCCTGTGAACCTGACACCATTGGTATGTAGCTCTTCTCAAACGGTCTCCGCACACAGTGACAGTGGTAGGATCTCTGTTTATTGTTCTCTAAATTTATGGCCACCGAAAAAACACATGCACGCACGGGCCATTCCGTTAGACCGTAGAAGATTACGACGCTGGGCTGACACTGGGGGAGCCGTGCTCCCCCATTCGTAAATGAGGGGGAGCCGTCGCTCCCCCTGCTCCCCCTGTTCCGGCGCCCCTGGACATGGTCACTATAATCTAGTAGGTCATGGTAATACTCGTCAATGACCCCAATACATCGAATAAGGCAGCGCTTCCTTGAGATTGAGGGAAGAGGGACACAAGGGAGAACACAGAATATATACACGGGACAAGAAACGTCAGTCTGTGTACTTCGCGTTCCCTCTTATGTCTCGCTTTGTATGCAGTCTCAAAGAAGTGTTACCTCATTTGAATCTACACCACCTTGCTTCTATCCTACTTTTTTGCCCAGTACTTCCGTTTGAGGAGCCTTGTCTAAGATGTTTTTACGTCCTGTGACTTCCATTAGGAACTGACTATAGCAGACCTTCTGTTTGCATACCGCGCTCCTTTGCGAACTTTCTCTCGACAAGTAATATAGCGTAACATAATACATATCTAGGACTACCAGCTAAACAGTTAAAGTCGCCCTATTTCTGAGTCGGCACTGTTGCAGCCTTGTACGCTGTACTCGTGCTCAAAGAAACGCTACTCTCGCAATGTTCGCTCAATCCTGTCTGTACTTTTTAGTGTATTTAGTGTAGCGTAGTATTGTCGTGTCTCTTGAGAACGAGGGGGAAAGTGTACATTGCGCTTTCTTTCGCTCACACATCGCGAACTACCCAACGGATGCATTTCGTTCCTTTTGTGTTCGTATCAAGGTAACGGCATTGTAAGGAATATGATAACTGGTCTCTGTATATGTGTCCGGTTTAATGTTTACGAATAGAGTGATAGAAGATGCTCGTGATCATCGGATGCACACTGAAGTGAGCGTCGTCGTCGTTTCTAATACACTTCCTGCGTCAACGATGGCCAGACCGATACAAACAGCAGGCATGGCGAATGAAGAAACACTGCACAAAAGCGAGATGCCTTCAGTCGGGCTTTAGAAGTAGTCGTAAGAGTCCCACGGAGAGTCACGATGACAAACATGTTGTTTGGACTGTTGTCACGCTGAGGCGCTTGCGAAGCACCATGGCTACCACCCGGCAAGTTATACACGGAATCCGGTACGAGTTTCGTACGGGAAACACCTTACGTGACAAGGTTTCGTGGCCTTTCGCTGTCGCATGAATTTGCCGGTGAAGACGTCGTAACAAAACGGAGTGACGTCTGGAGTAATTCCTCCTACGAAGCACAGTGGGACGTAGAGTGGCATGAGCAAAATAAGCGTCTTTTCGTTTTCTTGCTTACAGAAATGGCGTCAGTCGGAAGAAGTAACAGCAGTAACATCCTCGTATGAGGTCGTAGGACATCTGCCGGTGTACATGTTGCATGGGTCTAAGAAAGTCTGGGTCGGAGCTAGCGTCCGCTCCTCCGATGCAGTACAGGAAACGCACGATTTTCCTGATGTCTCAGATGTTGGCATTCTTCTCTAGTGCTTCCATTGCCAGCCATGGTGTCATCAGTGGAGATCTGGACACTACTCGTTAATGTTTCCCGGTGATGAATCTCGCTCGGTGCAGCACTGGTGGCTTTCGTTCCATACGATAGCAGGGTTTGACGCTTGGCCTGAACAGTGGTGCCGTCACTTGACGGGCATGCAGCGAAAGCTTTGCTGTCATTGTCTTCTATTCCATCGTTCGTGCGTTGAAGCGACTCATGGGTGGTTTCAGCTGTGACTAGTTGAGACTCGTCTAGCGCATCTCGTGTAGCGTTCAAGGTAGGCCAAGTCGCAGTCATCCAACTTCCTCCTGAATGTTCCAGAAATCTGTCATCGCGCACTTGAGCAGTTACCACCATATCCAGTTAAAAGTCGCAGTCTTCTACTTCGCTGTCTATCTCGTCAAAGTCTGAAATCTGTCCGTCCAGATCTCGCAGTGCTCCGGCATGACGACTTACGGAGGCGAGCTTCAGCTCCAGGATCTTGACCGAAGGAATTTCCTGGAGGATTGCGGTTTTCTCCGAAGTAAGCTGAGTGATCTTCGGCGCGGATGCGTTCTCTGAGCTGTTTGAGACGATCCATGGGGCACGGTCCAGTTGCCCAGTACTTTCCAGAGTTTCTTTCCCGGGTTTCGGCACCAAAATAATTCAACTGGTCTCTGTAGATGTGCCCGGTTTAATGGTTATGAACCGGATGACAGAAGATGCTCGTGATCATCGGATGCATACTGACGTGAGCGTCGTCGACTTTTCTAATAGGCATATTTCATTCCACGACGCGATATTTTTGCGTCTTAAAGAAGCAATGAGATGACATTTAACATCGCTCGAAATCCTGCCTGATCTGTCAAGCTGTCACCATCAGGAGTCACCATGCAAAATATTTTCGCTCTGCTGTGCGTTATAGCTGTGCATCGAATTTACAAAAAAAAAGGCGGTCGAAGAATGCAGCCGCGGACAGCCGACACGGTGCTCTCGTGACGTGGTGAAGGCTCCGTGCCTTGTTTCTTTGTTTTTTTCTTCGTAGCTCACGCGCCGCTTATACACGCTTGAGCTGTGCCGCTGTACGCCACTGGTCACGTGAGGGGTGTAGCATACGTCACGACGGCCTCTCGTTCTGCGATGCGCTCTTTTCACAAGGAGAAGGATTTTTCAAAGGTGCGCGGAACAGCGCTCTCGCGCTCGGTCTGTAGATCGCCTACGCTCATCGTTCTTTCGCAGGAACTCATTTTATTCGTTGGAGAATACCCTGCACCGAAAAACGAAAAAAATGGGGTCACCTCAGTGCTTCTTTTATGTTCACCCGCACACTAAAATAGTGCCACGAACGTCGTGACCAACATGGTAGACGACAACACGAAAAATTCTCTATATTGTACGTCAAGGTGGTAGTCAAGGTCGTGCTGAAGACTGGGAGGTGGTGGGTTCGAATCCTACCACCGGCTGTGCTGTCTGGGGTTTTCCCTGGGTTTTCCGAAGACTTTCCAGACGAATGTCGGCACAGTTCCCCCTGAAGTCGGCCCAGGGCGCATACTAACCTCTCTGTCGCCCACTCCTTCCTGCTGTCCTCTCTCCTTCTATCAACATCTATACGACGCTCATAGCCACAGTTGCTTCGCGGCGCTAACACGGAATAAGGAAAAAAATATACCCCAAAACTATCTATGTCGCGAATCAAACGCGGACCTATTCAGTCTCTTTTTCGTCCTCGCTTCCATTTAATCATACATAGTGTTCTCCTCTATAGCTCTCCCAGCGAGGATCTCGTACAACACCGCTGTCCTGTCACATCACATCTACACAATAGATCCGCATCCGATATGTGCAGTGGGCGAAGCATCGAATGTCACATAATTAGAAATGACAGCCCGGTCCGGAGATCCGTTCGATCTCGGCTCGCGCTCAGACAAAAGATTTCGAAAAACTGGGATGAAAATATAAGCGATCTTGCAGACACGAAACAAGAAAGAGAGAGAGAGAAAAAAAAAAGGCCGACCCACATCTCAGGAAGAAGACAAAAAATGAGAGAATGTGGAAGACTGTTTGGCGATGAAAAGGCAATGAACTGAAGGCTGTCATACAAAATGAATGGTTTCATGCATATAGCACGAACTGCAGCGTCCTCTAGGATGGACTGATGAGGGAATAAATGTCGTAGGAAAAGAGAGAGAGAGAGAGGGTGATTTTTCTTTTTTTTTTTTTTTTTTTTTTTATACCTGTCTACTATACAGGGTTAGTCTAGCAATCATTAGACATTTCGATCGCCTCGTAAAAATAGAAGGCCTGGTTTATCCCGCCCGAAATTTCGCAAACCGATAGGCCATCGTCTGAAGTTTCATTGGAATACTAACATATACGAATCAAGTAAACCCCAAGCATTTTCAATGGCTTTACACACTCAAAAGCCGCTTTTTTACCTTGTGTCTGCTTCACGGTCACACCACCACACACAGAATTCTTATTCCTAGTTTGCCTGACGTTATGAAGGACATGAAGCGATGTAACTTACGGAACACCTATTGTCCCGTTTAATATGGTGTACTACGTACCACGTGTTGAATGTCATTTAGTTAGAAGCAAAAGTGGGATATCGCGAGGCCACTGAAAGACTTTTAAAGTGACCAACCTGCTGTCGTCCCTCGCCTTTCTTATTGCTGGATTGCAATAATACATACTACATATCAAACGTCACTCTGCTCTGCACTAAATGATCACAGGAATTATCCATCTCAATCGCCGCTGCCTTGTAATGACTGCGACCCAAAAGGCTTTGCTGCGAAATTTATGGGGGCACGTGTCCCCTATGTCCTATATAGTGCAACGGCATGCGCGCTACGAGCTGCCACTGTGGGCTGCAGTGGCTGCTGCTAGAATTGTTGTTTAAGGGACATTTCGCGCAGCTTTCAAATTGGTCGCTAGCCATCGTGCAAACTGTAATCCCCTAGCAGCGTGCTACATACCACGAAGGGACAAGCCCGCTTGCTCCGCGCTTTGTCTTTTATTTTTTGTTTTATTTTTTTCTTGAGGGGATATTGCTGGAACCATGCAAGCGAACGCGAACCCAGCCAACTAATCCTGGCAAAAAATAATCCATGGCGGAACGCTTACGGAGCTGCCATACTCCGTTTCTTTCGTGATGTTCGGCGTAACACAATAGATAGAGACACTTTTGTTTTACTCCCCTTCCCTGCCTGTACTCTGCAGTTCTTTCCGACGAACATCGCAACAATGGAACGTGCCCAGCATTGGAACCGTAATAAACGAGGTTTCTTCGCGCTCAGTATTATACTGCTTCACGATTTCGTTCCTCTTTTCACTTTCTTTTATTTATTTATTTCCCTCTCTTTTCACCGCTCTTTTGCAGCCGCTGCTGAGCCACGCACGATCCTGGACCACCGCAAGCTCTCTCGTAGGTGAGCGCGTGTATTTGTTGTTTACTTTGTTCTTGTTGGTGTTCGCAAAACTTTCTTCTGCGCTTCTGCTTCTCTCTGGTCTTCGTTATCCCTCTTTCTGCTTATTTATTTAGCATTATGAGGCCTGTCGGGTGCGGCGCGTTGCTTCGCCGTTTGAGGTTCGAAAGTCTCGCAATCGTTATGTGTTTTAGTTTGAGGTGGCGGTGCTCGTACACGTACTTGTAGCGCAACAGTCCTGCCGGCTGTCGATCTCCAGGTGGTATCATTCAGAAAATGATGTGGCACGTTCACCAAATAGAAATACACCGCTTTGTAGAATGGTATCCTATGGTATTCAATAGTGAGTTATGGTGCATCGTATGCTATCGCCTTCGCGTGCGTAAAAGATTGGTGGTTCTGCGCACGCACAAAACATAAAGAGAGCTTGGCGCAGTGAGCAGAAGCACCAGGCTATCCCTTACGTGCGCAAAGGCGATAGCGTACGATGTACTAAAACTCACAAAGAACTGCGGGGACATACGCGCTTTTCTGTACTTGTGGTCGTGAACGTTCATGTAAATTCATGTTTCTGGCACAGGATGCATTTATGATATACATTGAACGCGAGATCGCTGGTGTAGGAACGCTGAGCTGCAGCACGCATCCGTAGCTTCTACTGTGATCTGTGTTGTGATCCATTAAACACTATCACGGGTTACTCACCCCGGGTTACTTACTTTCACTAATTATCACACTTCAAAGGAAATTACCTCGGTTATTGATATTCGATTAAGATGTGTAATCGTTGAAGGAACCAGGGTGTCGAACCGAACCCGAACCCGAACCGAAAACCGTACCCGAACCGTTACTTTTGCCGGAACCGAACCCAAACCCGAACCGAAATTTTCATGACACTGTTGAACCCGAACCGGAGCAGAACCGTAAAAAATAATAGCGGTAACCAGTTCGCAACAAAACGGTTCGGACATAAAAGAAGTCAGCATAAGAGTTCCTCTCTATCCCTGAACGAAGACGCATTGGTATCATCATCACGCGCCTATATCATGGATTTCCGAAATTTTCACCTAGCAGTCAGACGACGACGTATAGTAAGTATACTTCCAGCGTCTTTTTAACATGCTGAAGCGCAGTTGTCGTTGTGAGTGCCGCGGCTAGCGCCCCGCACGCGTTGCGGCGTCTACTCTTCAGAGACGAGGTGCCACGCCTACGAATGAAACAGGAATGGAGTAGGCCAGTTATGTAGCTCTACAGGACGAATATGTGATCAAATAAGCGCCCAAGATTTCCCTTTACATGTCAGCAGTACAAATTAAACAAGTCAGAAACATAAGAAGTAGAGAAGGAGCGTACGCAGAACGGTGCCTGTTTGATCGGTCGTGGTTTGAAAAGTAAATGTGGTTCTGCTTATTGGTAGCGCAGTTATGTCGCGACACATTGCCTTTGTGTTGTGGATTAACTAGTACACTGCTGTGAGGTCGGACAGAGGCTTATTTTCGACATGCTTCAGTACGGTTTCAGATCGATTCACGCTGCGAAGGCAGTGTGCCGGCAAGTACTGTCGTCTATGTTACGCTGTCCATCTTATTAGGCTTCCTTTAAGTGTATCTTGCTGGCACTGTGCGTGTGAAAAAAGAGATTTTGGAAACAGAAAGTAGCAGGACTACATCGCTTCAACAGCGTGGACTCTATTTGCAATAAGTGTTCATCCATTTCTCATTTATCTCGCCAAAGGGCTACATCACCGCTAGAGACGTCAATGCAGACAACAGCAGTAAGCTATTAGCCACGCATTTCCTGATAAAATCAGTTTTATGGAACATATAAAACGGAAGCGTTGAACCGGTTCGCGAACCGGTTCGGGGCTGCGAACCGGTTTGCGAACCGGTTCGAGTTTTGGCGTGGCCGAACCGGAACTGAACCGGAACGAAATCAAAACAACCCGAACCGAACCCGTATTTTTTGCGGTTCGACACCCTGGAAGGAACCTAGAAGCGCCATATATAGCAGAAGGCCCTCTTTTGACCGTAAATAGTCCACTTTTCAACACGGTCGTCTGCATAGACTATATTTGTCATCATGTTGCACACATTGTGCACACACCTGTTACAATTCGTCCTCTCTTTTGCCTTGATCCCCTCTTCCAGCAGCTCTTCCATTCCCTTCTGCTTTTCGTCCTAGGCGGTTGAACACACACAGAGGGAGAGAGAGAGAGAGAGAGAAAGGGGGACGCCATCTTATGCAGCAACGCAATCAGAGCTCTCGTTAGCTCCCTTGCGTTCTGAAGTGGACTGCTGAGAGACCTGTCTCCCAGCGGGGCTGTGGTGCACTACGCAGGCCGTCAACTTCACCCACGAGCTCAAGCGCAGTAATGGACGATCGGTACTTTCGTAAACGAAGTAAGCTTCCTCCGAGGGACTGCGGTGCGTTAATCTAATCCAACGACCGCCTGCAAGTATTTTGATAACGGTATTGGAAACGGAAACACGCCTTCCTCTCTTTCTTGTGGTGGACAAGGCAAGTTACTTATGAGGGAGCACGGTACTACTCTAGATGAACGTGTCCTGATGTCGTTCCAGGGCGCAGGAATGCTAACCCTGGAAGGAGTTCACTAATCCTTGTCGCTAAGGGCTAGGTATGCAAAAATTAGCTGGCAGCATACGCGAAATTTCACTTCTTTCTTACCTACGTACACCCGTCACCGTGTATACACACGAGCGACATCCCAACGTAATATTCTAGTGGAAGAGTAAGCAAGAAAAGGTCACTGGGCAGAAGTTCCGCCATGTGTTATGTTGACATTCCCACGATGCAGGAGAGTGTCGTACTCTGCACTTTAGCAGACGACACCGTCTGCGTCTTTTCCCGTCGTCTGCTACGAAGTCGGTTGTCGCCTCATGATTAGCATTGCGCGAGAAGACCTGACGATGAGCCGTCGGGCTTTCGTAGCAGCGTAGAGGTATGACGTTTTTCGTATCTCCCGCTGGAGTATTCTTGGAAATGTCGTTCGCGCGAATACAGGGTCTACTGACAAGACGATCTCGATAAGCTTCCTCTCGGGCCTTCATGTTTTAATTTTCATTTATCCCTGAAAAGTATGACAAGAAAAAGAAGCAATGTTTATCAATTCATGTTATTGACTTTTTCATACGTAACAAGAGATATCTTTTCTAAGGCAGGATGGGCAAGGCTCTGCAGCAGCTGGTGACAGCTGAGGCCACCAAGTGCAGGCGGGCTCCGTAATGACTTTTTAAGTGTTCTTCCTTCCGTTGCACCATGCGGCAAAGAAGCCTTGTTCCATCGATCCATTTCTGAACCCACTTTCTCAAAGTGTACTGGAGGGTGTATATATTCTTCGCAACATTTTTTACACTTGGTGTGGCGCTTGTGTATCTGTATATTTTGTTGCCTTAAAGCGCAGGTTCGGCACTCTTTGAGCGCACTTTTTCTGTAGCGCTATAATACTTGCACGTTCTTCGATAATTTTAACTAACCAGCGTAAAGAACTGAGACAAAGTGACACGAGTTAGACTGGCCATAGAGAATGAAATGAAAGGTATAACGACGAGATAGCCCTGTGAGGGTGTTGTTGCGTTACGTTATGTTTTTTTCTTTTTTTGTAATAGAAAGCAGTTTTCATGAATCTTAAACGCTCGAACCATTCCATAGAAGGCAACTGTTCACGGAGCAACCGCTTAGGCTAATCGTACGCCCGATCTATACTTGGTTTTAGAGAACAGCGCCAACCACTCCGTTTCGCGCCTGCTTCTCGCCGCCATTTTGTGTTTGAATAGTTTACCGGTACGCGAACGTGATGTATGATGGGAAGCGCGCAGTGTTGTACATAGCGGCGCCACCAGTAGCGCCGCTACCGTATTCGCTACCTTTTTCAGTAGCGGAGTAGCAATATCGCTACATTGTAAATTGGTAACGCGAAAAGTACGAGGGGTGTTCAAGTCAAACCGGGACTTTACATTTTTCGCAAAAGTAAAATGAACTTACAGGCAAGAAATTATTTTTATTTTTCAACGTAATCTCCAGCTGCACTAATGCACTTGTCCCAGCGTTTCACGAGGGCTTGGATGCAGCAGCGTAGAAATCCTTACCGGCGCGTAGCAGCCATGATCGGACCGCATTCTTGACCTCGTCGTCGCAGATGAAGTGGCGGCCCCCAAGGAACGCCTTCAGCGGCCCGAAGAGCTAGAAATCGCTGGGGGCGAGGTCTGGACTGTAAGGGGGATGTGGCAGCAACTCCCAGCCAAGTTCCTGTAAGGTATGTGTCGTGAGATGCGCGGTATGCGGGCGTGCATTGTCCTGTAGGAGGAGGACTCCTTTGGTGATGAGGCCCGGCCGCTTTTGTTTCAGCGCCTTATGCACATCGTGAGAACCTGGCAGTAATATGCACTATTGATGGTGGTACCACTGGGCAGAAAATCAACATGAACAACGCCAGCCTTATCCCAGGAAACCGTGGCCATAACCTTATCCGCAGACGGGGTGCTTCGGAACTTCTTGGGAGCTGGCGAGCCAGGATGCTTCCACTGTCTTGATGCGCGTTTAAACTCAGGAGTAAAATGGTGCACCCACGTTTCATCGCACGTGATGATCCGATCAAGGATCGGCTGTCCTTCAGTGTCGAAACGGTACCTTAGCTCTTGGGAGATTTCCAGTCTTCTCTGCCGGTCAAACACGAAGAGCTGCCTCGGGACCCAACGGGCACTAACTTTCCGAAACTGGAGGTGTTCATGAATGATAGCGTTCAACGTTCCCACAGAAAGGTCCGCCTTTCGAGCCAGTTCGAGACATGTTATCCGTCGGTCCTTGAGGATCAGGCGCTCCACAAGTTGGATGTTCTCAGGAACTCTGACACTGGCCGGGACTGACCCCGGCCGGGATCGTCCTGCACTGATACGGCCGTCTCGGAACCGTTTGCACCACTCAAACGCATTGCTGCGGCTAAGTGTATCGTGGCCATACTGAGCCTGAAGTCTCCTGTGAATTTCAGATGACTTTACGCCTTCATTCACGAGAAACTTCATAACAATTCGCTATTCGGTGTGCGCGCTCACCTCGTTCGGCCATCTTGTCCAGCACGTGTTTTGCACAAACTTTGGACCACCACGTGGTGAACGCGGAGGCCTGTCGCGTGTGAAAATGACGAAAAAGAAGTAGCGCGAGCCATTTGTACACTCAGGAGACAGAAAGTCCCGGTTTAACTAGAACACCCCTCGTATTTCCGCTACAAATGTGGGTAGCGGCGGCGGAGTCTTTCTCCGCTACCGTTACGGCTACTTTGCATAACTTATGAAAAGTAGTAGTATGGGAGACGTGGAACACGGGGCAAAAAAACGGAAACGGCGGGGCAGAATCTTTTTATTGTTATTCCTTTTAGTTACTTGTTAATCAGGCAGACTGATGTGAATATCTTCTTGAGTTTCCCTAACTCTCATAATCTAAGCGCAATCAAATATTTAGGAATATAATTTGTGTTTTGTAGATTTTCTAACTTTTTTAGCTCATTTGCGAAACACGAACTGTTACGTATAACATACCACATAATGTGGGCCACGATGCTAGTTTCTGTCATTGAATCAGTTGCAAGACTAGTGTGAGCGTGTTGATATAGCATTTCAAACTGTGTTTTGAAACTTTATTGTTCGTCGGGTCGTCTGGAACATGAATACGAAAATATATCGGAGACGCAACGAGATATCGCGATAGTCATCGCACTCCAAACCGCGGACTTTGCTTTAAGATGTTTGTGCCACAGGTGAAGCATTTCTGGCAAAATAGAATTACCTTGGATTGCACAGGTTGCTGAAGGCGATCTCGTTAATTTCTCACATTAAATACGTCACACTGTAGGTATATGAGCCAAACAAAATGAAGAAATAATAACATGATTCGTGAGTCAGTGTATATGCAAACATGCTTATTAATGCTCTTTGCACACTAGCTTGGCGGCGGTACACAAGCGATTAACTTTAAAGCACTTGATTGTTCACATCGTTTGACATACGATTTAGAGAAAAGTTACATCTTTCTTTCTTTCTTTCTTTCTTTCTTTCTTTCTTTCTTTCTTTCTTTCCTTATCTTTTTCTTCTTTTCTTTTTTTTTTCTTCAAATGCTTCATTATGGAGGTAATCTCACAAGGGTAGATTCTTCCTGAGGAACTCATACTCCCAGAAAAAGCGTACTGAACATGATGGTTTAATCGTAGCAATTAAACGCAATTAAACGTAGTATAATCAAACGCTTTTTAAAAGAAGCCGTCATGTGGCTGGAAGAATGGAAGCAGGGGTAGGCAACAACAGTAACTCCTAATTCCTGTGAGACCTACGCTTTGGTGCAGTACGTCAACAATATCCAGAAGGCTGTCTATTCGCTTGGAGGCGTTGTTCCTGGCGAAAGCATGAGCAGACATTATGCCTTTCGTTTGACCTTTTTACCACATGGTTTCTAGTTACTGATGACTCGATGGGTGTTCGCTTGTGAATGGCAGTTGCCCCACTTGACCACAACGAAAACTGCTCTATCCGTCGGGAGTAAGCAGACAGAAAAGTTTCAAGCTGGGATTCGCGGATATCCCGAACTATCATTGCAAGCTCAATGCCAATGCTCTCCAGCGGTGAACCACCCCATGTCATAGTCACAATTTATTTGTTGTTGTTGTGGTTGTTGTTGTTATTGTTCAATGTCAAATAATATATCTTAGCTGTAAGTAACGATATGTACTTCATGCTGCATAAATACTGCACCGTCTTTAGACACATTCGGCCCACGATAATGTGTTGCCCAGTGAAGGGTATGGTAGCAGAAAAGTAGCTGCATAGTATTTACGTTACTCTTAATTGGTAGCGGTAGCGGTATCGCGTTACTTTATCAAATTTGTAACGACGCTAGTATTGCGCTACTTCTTTGCGGAGTAGCGGGTAGCTGTATTGCGTTACTCTCTTTCGGTAGCGGGTACAACACTGGGCGTGTTACTGTCCCAACAGGATCCATGCTTCATCGTTCCAAACATGTGAAGCGGGCGTGTAATCGCTCACCACCATCAGTAGCATGGGCAACCCATGGGATCCGCTGGAAGCTTGTGTGGCCTCACACTCTGCATTGCTCAGGGGTCTTAATCGCTTCATCGTCGTTACGGTCGTTACAAGTTAACGAGTGGCGGAAAATTCAGAAAGGCGGGCGGAAAATTTAAAAAGGTGGGCACGTGATAAAACACGTGCACGGCGCTCTTCGCGCGATACGTGAAGGCCGTGGTACACGTCACGCGCAATGTGTCACGTGCCCACCTTTTTGAATTTCCCGCCGCTCGTTAGCTTGTAACGACCGTAACGACGATGAAGCGATTAAGCCCCCAGATCAGTCTTCCCAGCCATAGCGTAACGTGTGAACTCTTTTGGAAGCGCGCTGTGGATACCGTCTATGGAGGACGCCCTCAAGCGAGCTACATATCGCAACCTCTTTAAGTTGCAGAAGACCATCTTGACTGCTAAATACGCACTTTCCACTCGTGGTCGCAGCTCTTGTGTGCCTTGTGGTCTGTGTCCTCTTCAGTGTTCAACGAGAAATGTTGCGAAACAGCGGGTGATGCAAATCACTGTCGCTCCGTTCACTTTGGCGACAGTCCTTGGGCCCTGTACCGACATCCTGCAATACCGTTGTGCCCTGCAGATTTTCCTGGATTTTCTGCAAGACACCGGTCTCCTCTATGTCCTTTAAATGTGCGGCCTTGCTGTTCAGAATATTTTATTGGCATAATTATCTAATTACTCAAGTAACTGATCTAATTACACTTGCTACTCTCACTTGCTGCCTTGGCCTTGCTATCGTCTCTCCTCCCTCGTCCCCTCATTGTCATTTTACATCTCATGCAGTCCCGTCGGCATTGGGGTAGTGGGCCACAGCCCAGGTGGTGAATTTCCCCATTCATCATCATCAGTGTATTTGTTGCTATTGTTGTTGTAGATAGCACGCTGTTTTCGTCATTGCCTTCATGCTCTCTCCGAACCGTTTGAACTCGCTCGCAAATGGTTCTAGCATCTAACCCGAAAAACCGTTTAGAAATGGGTGAATTGTTCATGGTGCGCACTCGCGTCAATACCGAACCGTTCGCTCAACAATAATTCACTAAAACTCGCTTGTTCCTGGTAGCCGCAATATCCGCACTAGTGCTGCCAGTGCCGCAGTGATAGGAATGTCTTAAATGAAACATCAGCCAGCCTTCTAGCGCTTATTCCTAGAGGAAGGAGGGTCATTTATTCCTTGCAGAGAGAGTCGTACAGGAGAACGTGATTGGCTACTCTTCTTTAGCTCCGTCACACGTTTTCGACTTGATTGATTGATTGATTGATTTTAAAAGAAAAAAAAAAGAAAGGAGATTGGTGCTCATGACTCCAACTGATTGTGCGTCTGCAGTGCCATCGTTCGTGACGAAAAACCTAAGAACAAACAAAAACAACAACAAAAAGGTGGTACGGATTCGCTTTGATCACGTATAGCCTTAGTCTTTGCAAGGTCACGATCTCGATCCGAGGTTGCGATCCCGAGCGCAAAGTGGGTGGTTACTTCATTTCAGCTTCTTCGAAGAGCACCAACTTCGGCCTTCTTGACGATTTCAAAGTGAGGCATAGGCAGGATGAACGATATTGATATGACGGAGGTGCACTGTAGATGAGAAGTGCACTAGAGCGGTCTTTCTTGCGAGGCCCGTTTCTTGAAGAAAACGCACGAGGTTGCGAGTTTTTGTAAGTCGTTCTGCATAAGAACCTTCGGGGAACAGGACGTCCGTCAGTATGCCAAGCCTGGAGTGGGTAAGTTTCCCGCATAGTATCGTATGCACGGCATTCTGTCAGGATATGTTTAATAGTTTCCGGATGATGACAGTGACCGCAACTGGAATCCTCCCTGGAGCTGATCTTGAACAGTTGCGAGTTCATGAACGCAGATCCCGTGCGTAGCCGATGGAGCATTGTCTACATGACTCGGGGAAGGTCGTTCGTGGGAAGAGAGGGTCGATGATTTTGCATGATGTCCTGTATGCCAGGATGACGCACTCCAACTATCTGTTTAACGGCCATGTGCCTGTCGGTGTCGGCCGGAACTGGTAAGGATGGGCTGCAGCTAAGGTGTGCTGAGGACGCTAGCTGGTCCGCTCGTTCGTTGCCTGTGATGCTGACACGAGACGGGATCCATTGAAGAGTAAGATCACCTCCGATTAGCTTATGTTGGGCACACGACCTCCTTATACAGCGGGCTAGAATGCTACCACACATGGGGGGGGGGGGGATTTATTGGCAGAAAAAAATAAGAAAAAAAGAAAGGGGAAAGGTCAGCCATGCAGCACGCCGGCTTGCTATTTATCACGTTACAGAAGGCACGTCTGGGATCCGTAAGTCAATCGGCCTTAAGTATTCCAGTGACTTGGGCCGCAGCAGCTGGCTGTAATAAGGCCAGGAGTTCGGCCGTCGTAGATGATATAGGGTAACGAGCTGATTTCCCTTGCCAGGCCACGTTCATTGATGGGATGTAGTACGTACTGGTAGCGTTTTTGGCACGGTCGTCAATGGAGCCATCTGTGAACACCAGAGTACGCGTGTGGTAGACGTCGCTTATCAGGTTCTCAGCCGCCATTCTGGCCACCAGGGGGCAGGACAAACTCTTCTTCCGTAAACATGGCATGTGAAGCGTTGTTGCGGGCACGAACTCACGCCATGGCGGCGCTCTTCAAAATGAACTTTACCGCATAGCACACTCCTAGCCAACCATCATCCGAAGTGACATCGTTCTTTCCCCTGATTTGCTGAAGACGGGAGGCGTACGCCATTTTTGTGGCATTATGCGGTTCATAATTGCCACATACAAACACACACATAAAGAGACGATGATGAGATGGGGCTGATGCCGGCCAGCAGGCTGGGCGCTGCCCCAGTGCCATTTGTACGTGGGATATGATGATAGAGATTTGGATTCAGGTGATCATGCATAATTGCCACATAAATAACGTACGCTCCCCGTTTTCATCAAATCAAGAAGGAAAACCAGACTTGTACGTATTTTAAAAATTGCATTGAAAATACTGTATTTGAAATACTTTTTTTTTCTGTATTTAGCACCTTACTAGTTATCTTTTCGAAGAAGTATTTTGTACTCTATCTAAAATGCTTTTTTTTTTTGTATTCTCTACTCAGTGCTTTAATTACTTTGTCAGTTGTCTTCGCACTGCTGCCAGCTTCTCGCAGCCTTTCACAGTTTCCCCTTGTTTTTGTTTTTCTTGTCCATTTTGTCTTTGAGAGTGATATAAGGACACCGTCCAATAGAGTTCAGTTAGGTAGGGCCGTTCGGGCCGTCTACATTGTCAGGTTGCAGCATGGAGCATGCCAAGCAGCAGCCTCTATACGTCCTTGGCGACATCCGACATCTCAGTCTCGAAACAACACCAAGAGGTCTTCTTTACAACCGAAGTCTCGAAACGACACCAAGAGGTCTTCTTTACAACCGACAGCGCTCAAGTATATTAAACGTATCTTAAATATTCCTTTAGAACTATTTGGTACTCTGTTTTAAACACTTTTGTTTTCAAGTATTTTTAGCTGTATTTTAATTACATCGGCTCTGAGTATTCGGTATCCTATTTTAAATACATTTGTCAGGTATTTTGTACATGTCTGGAGAGAACGCTTTCATGCGGAATAATGGTTGGCGGCTAGGAGCATGCTATGCGGTGAAGCTCTATTTTTTTAGCTGGGCTCCGAGACATCCTGGAAAATCATCGACTTGATCTCGCGCTGAAAGGACTTTCTCGCAGTGCACAAACTCTGCTCTTCAGGTTGCGAACAAGAAGCGCTTTCACCAAATCGCAACGCAAATTGCCTACATTGTCAGCAAGTTGAAACTATCGAACACATCCTACTGCATTGCTCTGCATATGCTGCGGTGCGGGAGAACTACCTTGTCCATTGCAGGAATTGTACGGTGGATGATGTCTTACATCCCAGAGGCTCTTTCACCGAAAGACAATTCAAAATCCGCAGCTCGTCTGCTTTCTCCAGGAAGCTGGCCTCGCTCAAAGGCTATGAGTACTGCTCGGACTTCTCATCAACTCTGGCAGTGACTGCCCTAGATCGTAACTTTCGGCCGTCATCATTCCTTCATCTGTTATCACATCATCTCATCTCGTACTGGCTACAGTCGTGAGGCAGCCCACATTCGTGAGGCCAACAACGGCAAGCCGGTTTTCGTCACCATCATCTGTTTTTTGAGTGTACTATTCATAGCTGATGCACTGGACCACAACTAAGTAATTTTGTTAATTAATTAATATAAATTATTAAGTTAAATTAAGTTAAAATATATTAAGTTAAATAAATAATATGACTAAACCCACTTTCTGTGCCACATTCTGAATGTCAGAATGTCGCTAGTGGACTTCACTAGCGATGAAGCAAACTGCGAAAGAAGTCTCATGGGTTTTTCGCTTCTATTTTTTTCCCTTGGGGGAGGGGGGTCTGTTTATGGGAGTAGCCGAATTTGTCGTGTGACGAATTCAATCTCCCCCTATTATTTTTTTCGTCAACGTCAACATCAACATCTCACGAAAGAGCCAGCCATGTCCCAAATATTCACTGCGGTACTTACGTGAAACACGCACCATGCAACAACAACAACAACTTTGTGCAGGACCACCTTTCAAGCAACCTCCCAAGATTGATGAAGGCGAGTTGAAGCCCAGCAATTGCTCCTGAAAGTTAAAATCAATATACGCAAAGCTCATCTTTCCACGCGGCTAAAATCCCACACGAGATAAAATTCGCGGAGGACTATCTTCCGAGCTAAAAGCTCTTCGTATAGGCCATCAAGAAGGTCGGCTTTAAAAGTGGACTGCCGGCAGAACACAATCAAGTTGATATAATTTCGCTCTGAAGTGAAATATGCATGGAGGCTGTATACTGAATTATGACAAAAGATGAAAAGCCAGCGTTGAGCGTATAAAGGCCGAGGATAGTGTAGAGAGAGAGAGAGCCCCCAAGGCCATTTTCTTTATGCAAAAAGCCTAGCGCTGACTTTGCTGAAATAAGTGCTGTCTTCGTGAGTGAAAAGCCTTATTGGAAGAAAGTCCAGTAGATTTGCTGGTACGATATCGCGAGAGTTGTTGTAAGGATGGGCGAAGCCTGTTCCCGTCTATTGGATTTGCTGTCTCTACAGTTGCGTGTAAAGTTGGAATTAAATGCCAGGCATAACAAGAAGAAGAATGAGTTAAAGAGAATGCAGCTGGGATTTTTAGAGCCCTTAATGGATGTACCCGGGCCGTTTATGACGGTGTTTCACAATAAGTGGCTTTGTCTTGCAGTGTATTAACAGTGTAATATTGAATTCCATCTGAATTCTAGAGTCGTACTGCTGCGTCGCTTGAGAAATATGAGCGCTTCTGGGGCATTTTCAGCGTATTCGAGGGCGACTCTTGAAGACTGCTCAGCGTTCCAAAGTTTCTTTACTTTTCTCATCTCACTAATTAACTAACTTGAAAGCTGCGACCTATATCTGCTTATGCCACGCGTGTAGAAAATTTACTAATACGCTACACACACCTCAAATAGACTGCGGTTAAAGGTCAGTTATGCGGTGCTCTTCAGCTGCTACAGCATGTTCTCGAAAGATGTGATTACTCTTATCTTGCAGTCTCTTTTCCGTTCTACCTTGATGAGTAAGCTGAATTAGAGCCCTACACACGGTGTAGTGAACGCTCTGCGATGCCTTCGGGACAACGCAACGTCACAAACATAAAGGGACGACATAGGGAAGTAACTAAATATCCCACTAAGTAACGTGTTAAGAGGCAACGGCCGTGATCCCGCGAGCGTCGTGGTAGGCGAAAAAGGAACAGGTGCTGATGACAGGGGCTTCCGAGTCTATCATTTCGATCAATAGAGGCTGCCATGCACTCACTCACTGCCACATAAGGTGTTCATGCTTCATTTTCACTTTCGCCAGCCGAGGTGACCGACCCCGCTTACTTGCACTAACACAGCTGATGAGAAAGAAGAGACTGAGTTTGAGTTTGAGTTTGATTATAGAAAAAAAGAGACTGTTGCTGGTGCTTGCGTGTCAGAACGCAAATATCAACGGCTGATAAATAAAAAAGGGCTCCATGAAGTGTCTAGACTGCTGCGAGTGTGGGAAATTGTCTGACATTCGCCACATGGCACTCTGAGGGCCCACCATTCCACGGAATGATGACGTTATCACTTCTCGGATTTGTGGGAAACGCGAGGCGTTCGCGTTTTTGTGACCAACATGACTGCATAAGGGCCTGTTCTCACATACAGCGTTTTGGTTCAGAGCGCTAGAAAACAGGGCTGGAAACCAAGCGCCGTTTTCTACATTCGTGTTCTCACTTGCAAAGCAGAGCGCACAGCGCTCCGGCCGGCTCGGCAGCTCAAGTCACGCGGAATCTCATTGGCGATGTGACGCAGCGCCGTTTCGCCTGTATTGATTCTTGATTCCCGTAACCTCTAAGGGCCAACAAGCTGAATTATCTGGGAAACGGGAAGTTTGACACCATGTTCAGTTCACAACACAGCATCGCAAAAACCAGGAAGCAAAACAATCTCACAGCTTCCGCGACGTCATGTGTAAAAAGGCCTCCTGATTGACCATCACAAACGAGCACTAGATATTAAAGCTGTAAAATATGACAGGAGCTACAACTGTGACAAGCGCTGTTTTCCAGCAGTTCACAGCAGTGATCGGAAGAAAAAATAGCGCTGCTATCTAGCTCTCTAGAGCAAAGCGCTGTATGATGTGAGAGCAAAAAGCCCTTAGTATCACAGAAAGGTGTACGCAGGCGTAGAAGAGAGAACGTTATCATTCAGGATGGCGGATGGCTAGGAACGTGTCATGCGGTAAAGAGCGATGTCATGCTTGAAGAGTGTATAAAACAGATGTTGAGCTCCAATCAAGCGAACTGAAACCTATTCACGTGTAGGGCAACTTGAAAACATTTACAGTACCGTTAACGCAAAATCATAAAAGGGAATAACTCGCGATTGAAACTTACTACAACATCAATTTTTCGTGTTGACAAGGCATTACGTAGAGACTTCGCAGTGACGGATATGAAAATACATTTTTCGCAATCTAAAAACAGAACTTCACCGCACTGTCGCCGAGTTGCCATGGCTGTGTTTGACGGGCCCTAATGCCGTCATCATTCCTTCATCTGTTATCATATCATCTCATCTCATGAGGCCAACAACGGCAAGCCGGTTTTCGTCACCACCACCACCACCCCCTCACACCACTGGCCCTCCCAGGCAGCACAATGTACTGAAAGTCGAGTGCAATAGGGGTGGACGGGTAGGTGGAAGGCCTTGAACACACTCGTGAAACTAAAGAACATTGATAAGACACATACCGTCCACCCCTATTGCACTCGACTTTTAGTACATTGTGCTGCTTGGGCTAATGACTACGTTGACTACGTTACGTCGTTTACCGATCGTGCTTATTTAGTCTAGATGGCGTTGCTCGAAGACAAGGCGAAGACGCTATGGATACTTGTCAGACATGTTAAATCCGTTGGCAAAATGATCATCTAAGAGGGCACGGAGACGTTTTAATATATATATATATAGTCATTATTCCACTTAGTACACCCACAATATTTACTTCCATTGCATTATCTACCAGAACCACGCAGAATTGCAGAACCACGTTAGTAGTTATTTGAGCAATTCTGGTTATATACAATACTTTTAAGGGTCAGTTCGATTTACCGAATCCCTGTTTCAGTTTTCGCCGACTTGAGCAGTATAATTTATTATCGCCATTATAAATCACTTCAGTTCACACGGTGTGAAATTGCCCGCAGATAGTTGTGCCGCGCAACTATCTGCGGGCAGTGTGACGGCATCGTGACAACGCGTGGATGTGCACCTTGGCGCCAAGTTTCGATCTGCTTTGGTCGCTCCAGGTGCAGAGTTCTTTGCGTCACGCTACAGAGAATATGTAAAGAGGACGTGTGGTAGAGGACGCTAACAACTGATCACCCTGACGAGAATGTTTCCTAAACATCACGCCAGATGATGAGGAGATCACCTGCGTTTGCTGTTCCTAGTGGGGGCAAGTCCGCTGCCTGTTCTCACGACAAAATAAGTGTAACTCTGGGCTGTTACACTGCGGCACCGTGCACTGCGGTTTGTAGCGAAATCCTTCCTGCCAGGTACGTCTACTTCAGCTCGGCGGTGTTTGTTTTCCGCACTGTTTTTCATGTTGTAAACTTTGGTAATCCAACCGCGCGTCCTATTTTCAATTTTATGTACTAATCAAATAAAGGAATGAAAATGAAATGAAATGAAACTCCGTCATTGGCAACAAACTTCCCCTTTAAATCAGGAAACCCGTCTATGAAACCGCTACCATTATGTTCGACATCGGCCGGCAATCTACCCGACTAATCTTTTCGTCCGAAAAGTGCCTAGATATTCGCGAGGAGAACCTACCATACCGCCACCACACGGCGTTTAGCGGAAACCGTCAACAGTGTGGATCGGCGCGTGCAATTCATATTGCATGCAGCATGCTTTACGTTTGGTACGATTTCTCTGCGTTGTGGTCTTTGGCACCAACATAAGAACAGAAAACGAACACTCTGTGAGATGTAAGGCACGATCAGTGGACATACGAGCTACAATACTGTCGTCAGCAGGAATAACGCGTCCTTTTGACGGTATACGAAATTGTAACATACATGTAGTAGCAATTATTTGTTATGATTTGCTAGGAACTTTGCGTGTGTGAATAATGGTGTTGCTAATGGTAATGGTAATTGCTCCTTTCAATGCATTTCTCGAAACCTTTCTCTTGCATTAACTCGGTACATGAAGTTTGAACGATTAATCAGAAGAACGCGCCTAGCCCTGTGAATGCTTTGCAAAATTCATGGTCGTCTCAGGAATTCGTTGAACGTTTCATGCTGTCAGAATTTCAACGCTTGTTGTTCACTTTGCTGTTTACTTTTAGTGTCCCTTTCATTGCTCACTGTAACGGAGCACGTTGGAAACAGCAGGCGTTGCGGAGAGCAGCTTCTGGCGACAGATCATGTTATCGATTGTAGTGTTCTGCGTACGTTATCCAAGCGTCCGGGTTCCTCAGTGCCCCTCATTTAGATAGCCTCCACTTGACTTGTGCTGGTGAAATATGCTGTGCGCCTGTCCTGAATGATCCTTATCCCAAACAGTGCAGACTGATTACACTGAGTAACTGCACGCGAGGTGACATCACACGGCTACCTACCTATACATAAAAGGTCATATGAGAAAACCCATCAATACAATAAATTCCATCACGCAATTGGTGCTTTGTGGCGACTTGCTATGTAGTCGTGAACTGGAAGGCATGAAGAAAGGGAAGGTCACACGTAGGGATTGCTTGTGTCACAAGCATCCGTCGACTGCAAACCTAATGGTAGCAACCGAACCAAGTAACACCAGATTACCTCAGAATTTCTACAAACCGCATCAGTGTTGTCTTCCTTTACTGTCCTGATACGTTCGTGGTGAAGTGTTTAATTGTTACACGTCATCGCATATTTCGTGAGCTGTCCCAATCGTGAGTTTGACACACCGAACTTTTCGTTGTTTCTTGTTCTTCGGGAAGGCACGAATACTAATTCCGGGTTCATTGCGATATGTGTCGCACTAACGAACGTCCCGTCGCTAAGATTGGCTTTTTCGACGTCTGCCATCTTTCTATATTTCATGTTTTAAGGCAACTTGATGCTTTCTTGTGTCCGTCGTTCCGTGTTCCAGCCTCAGGACGGCGTCCCATCATGCGGAACTCAGCAACAACGGACAATTTTTCCACAATCGTATCATCGTCATCATGTATCTCTCTCTCTCTCCACAATCGCTTCGAACGCAGCAGATCTAACGCGGCATCCACACTCTTGGAACGCACCGTAGCGCCATATAGAGGCGGACGCAGCAGCTCCGGCGGCGTGACGTCACTCCCTAAGCGGAGTAGTGAGAGGGCGGTGGTCAGAGGAGGAAGGGCGCTGTCCAGACGCCCCGTAACCGGTAAAGGCCGAACCGCATGGCACGAAAAACTATTCGAAAGCTGCCCGAACCGAAATCGGAAACGAACTTTTTTCTGTGCATCACCGCATACTACCGAACTGCAACCCGAATTTCCGCCAAAGACTTCTGTCCTGGGGCACATCCACTTTCAACCATCAAGCTCAATGAGATAATCCCTGTATTCATAGGGGTAGAAGGCGCACACACGGCAACAGTCGACCGGTCGACCGCTCGACGGTCGACCCAACAGTCGAACAGTCGACGACAGAGTCATCGTTGCTATGGTTCTCCTTCCGGCTGAATATCCACTGGAAGCTTCTTACTTTTTCGGTTGGCGTCACTTCCCATTTCGAAGGAAAAATCTGGCTTGGCCAGATCGGGCCGAACGTGGCCCGAATTCTGTTCTCAGAAAAAAGATAGGTTCCGAATTCGGTTCGGAAAGAATTCGGATGCTTTTCGGGCCATGTGGTTCACGCTTTACTCTATGAGACACCACTACGGCTGCGGCATTCCCTAGCTCAAGGCCGAGCCCTCACTGGTTCTTAGGGGTGACGTTTTCTCGTTTTTCCCGCTAGGGAATTCCGAAATACTCTCAACATCCTGCGTCTGCTCGTGTTATGTACAGGGTGTCGGAGCGAACCGAAAACCGGAACCGAAAACCGAAAAAAACCGCTATTTTGGTGCGAACCGGAACGGAATCGAAACCGTATACGTTTTTTTTCGGTCAGGAGGGAAACCGAAAAATATATTTAACGGTTTTCGGTCCCAAAAAAAACTTCTCCGGTTTGGACTACGGATAGGCGAATGAAACAGACGTCGTGTGCTCTGAAGTCATGTCATACCATACGAGGGTTACGGTTACGGTGGAATGTATGTCGGTATACTATGACCCTTAGGCTCCCTTTGTAATGGTTTATCGTTCGCGCACGCACACAGACTTAGAGGTACATGTGACTCTCTAGCAATGTGCCGTACTGTTCGTTCTAATTTGATCCCCGCAAACTCTCCTCAACTAAACAGCGACCCAAGGGGGCTGCATAACGGCTTCTTTATCGGTAATGTCGCGCAACGCGTCCCTTGTTTGAGAGCAGCTAAGTTGAATACATTTACGTATACGCGAGGGCAAGCCCGTGCGAAATGGCAACTCTTGTGTGGACAGGACACGAAGAAAATAAAACGGAGCCGTCGAGCGCGTTTGTGAGTGAAGGTGTTCCTCGATTTGCGTCGTACTCGTGCGGTGGTGCTTGCTGGCTAGACAGTAGCAACAGACATTCGGATGGGACGCGATCGCTCCAACCCAGCAAGAAAGTACTTTACGTATGACATCACGACAAACAAGTAAGTCCGTTTGTAGCATGTGCTTCAAGAAAGGAGAAAGCCTATTTGAACAGACAGTAACCTACAGGAACCAGGGGCTACCAATTTCACAGCTGTCTATTAATATTAAATACCATGTATGCGGAATAAACGGGTTTACATTTTGTAACATTGATTTTTTTTTTTTTTTGTGGGGATAAATATTCCCAGCAGAAGCGGAACCGATTAAAAACCGGTATGAACCGTTATTTTTTTGCTCCGGAGCAGAACCGGTACCGGATCGTTTATGATGTAACCGGAACGAAAACCGGAACGAAAAACGTTTCGGTTCGACACCCTGGCTATGTATTCCGCCGAATAACTGTCAAACTACGTCACTAGTTCACGTAGGATTTTCGATAGCGTGCTTAGTGGTTCAGGAGGAATAGACCTCTACCAGAGAAACGTCATCATGACTTTGGGAGACATACTGAAACCGAAACAAATCGGAAGGAGAGGGCTGGGTTCCACGATTTCGCTGCCTCCCATAGAAAAAAAAAAATATGACCGAAGGTCGCGCCCCTTTCAGGGATCATCGTAATCCCCTCAAGACCGTGATTTTCGGGCGCGACCTGGTTCACCTCTAGCTTCGAGCGTATTTCAACTCTACCAAATTTGTGGCGCTGTCCACCACTATGACGTCATTTGTTTACAAACAGGGAGAGGTCTATAGAATGGCACTTTTTTCTATAGTTTCGAAATAGACTGGAGCGCATGCGGCCATCCCTTTGACATAACAGCATTTCGTCACTTTATGAACATCGCAGATTCCCTCGCACCGCAATGCCGCATGCGTAGAGGAAACCACACATGAACATGTAAATGTGCACTCCATCTGTCTCCCGACGAACGCTTGGCTGTCGAATTATTGCAGGAAATGAGGCGCTTCCTCGTTTCCGGGCCAAGTAGGATTCGTAGATTTCTTCTCTGCTTTCAGAGTACGCCTCGCAGCTTATTCCACGATCTTTTTCTGTCTAGTTGTGCGCTCGGAGACAATTTGATCTGCCACTTTCAGTGGAGTTCGTTTCCTCCGCACAAAACTAAATTCCCTCTGACAGCCACGGCTGATTTCCTCCGTATAATTGCACGGTTCGCGACAGCTCAAATGGCGAATCCAACAACAGATTAGGCTTCTGTGCCTTCCGCGATCGTCCAGAGACTGAAGCAACTTGGTAATGAGGAGCGTTGAGATAGTTCGAGCGCAAAGTGACACTGCTTAGTGCGTTGACTACCTCGAACTGGACATGAAGGAAAAAGCAATGTTTTCTTAATCTCGTCATATCTCGGGTCTATCGTCTGTTGTATTGCAACGAAGAGCGAAGATGACACGAGGACAAAGATAAAATGAGACAAGCAAGAGCACTAGTGATCAACTGAAATGTTTATTAGAAAAAGGCACCCTTATAACGCTTACATAAGGAAAGGGGAGAAAAACAGGGAGAGTCACATCCGTTGCACTCAACTAAAGAATGCCCGACACTCAGCTCTATCAGGCGGCATTCCTCATCGGATAGACGAACCGAAGTCGCAGTAACACAATCATACTGTCCTACGTCTTATACAGGATAGGCCTCGAGAATTTGTCTTTCTGCTTGTAATCTATCTCTACAGGGTGTCCCAGAAAACGTGTCATTGAATTATAATAAAAGAACTACACCACCTAGAGTCATGCGGTCAACGGCATTTGTTCTTACTAGGTTTTTGCCACCTCCTGTTGTGAATGTCGTGTAAGGTAAGTTTAATTATGTAAATTTTTGCGAGCTTAAGTCGGAAATTTGCCAAGTAAAGGTCACTTTTTTACCCCACCATGTGAAGAGCGTGTCTAATTTACTCAAATTAATGATAATTGACAGGGATATTCAGGAGCTATCCCATCGGAAAAAATAGTCGAACATCATGCTCTACGGAGCTCCCTCAGCATAGCGCGCGATGAATTTTTCAGCGCAACCTTTGTCAGTCCGACGAAAGGAGGTTGGAAACCCAGCCCACCCCGGCACTGCAGAAAGAGATAACACAGGCATGGCTTATCACCTCCGACTTTCGCTGGGATAATGCTTTCCTTCTCCCAATTTTAGGAACTGTTACTTTTGCTACTATCACTCTGTGGGCTGGCTTTGGAACCTCCTTTCGTCGGACTAAGAACGATTGCGCTCAAAAAGTCATCGCGCGTTGTGGGCCGCTGCTGTCTGCGTTGGCGTTGACTGCATGATTCTAGGTGGCGTAGTTTTTTTATTATAATTCAATGACACGTTTTCTGGGACACCCTGTATATAGGCCCAAATGAGCCGTAACCCCGTACGACTGGGTATACACTATACAGCCACACCTCGCAACATGTGCACTCAAATGTCCCTGAACTGTTGACGACATCGCTAACCTTATATCCATTAAAGAATCGTTCCCTAACGAAACCGAGAAAAAAAAACGTGCTAGACGTGTGCAATAGACAATGAACAATTCCTCGTCAATCCCTTTTGCTCCAAACCGGTCTGTTTTCCGAGCTTTCAGTATTTTCCTGTGGGCGCCGGCAACGCGGCCGCGGGCGCCGGGGGAGGAGCATATTATGGGAGGCGGGGTCGGCTCGCGTGACGTTTCGTGACGTTGCTTCAGGGCTGGCGATAGAAAGTCGCATCTCGATGCCAGGGAAACGGTAACGCCCTCTTGATAGCGACCAGCTCCGGTGGCGCAGCGGTAACGCGTGCGCTTGGAGACTGGGAGGTCCGCGGTTCGAATCCGCGGGCCGGCTGTGCCGTCTGGGGTTTTTCCTGGGTTTCCCTCAGATGTGTAATAGGCGTATGCCGGCACAGTTCCCCTGAAGTCGGCCCATGGACGCAGCTATCCTCCCCCCGAGCGGATTCCGCTCGGTCTTCCTGGGTTTCCATCTGGGTCGCATCTCGATGCCAGGGAAACGGTAACGCCCTCTTGATAGCGACCAGCTCCGGTGGCGCAGCGGTAACGCGTGCGCTTGGAGACTGGGAGGTCCGCGGTTCGAATCCGCGGGCCGGCTGTGCCGTCTGGGGTTTTTCCTGGGTTTCCCTCAGATGTGTAATAGGCGTATGCCGGCACAGTTCCCCTGAAGTCGGCCCATGGACGCAGCTATCCTCCCCCCGAGCGGATTCCGCTCGGTCTTCCTGGGTTTCCATCTGGGTCGCATCTCGATGCCAGGGAAACGGTAACGCCCTCTTGATAGCGACCAGCTCCGGTGGCGCAGCGGTAACGCGTGCGCTTGGAGACTGGGAGGTCCGCGGTTCGAATCCGCGGGCCGGCTGTGCCGTCTGGGGTTTTTCCTGGGTTTCCCTCAGATGTGTAATAGGCGTATGCCGGCACAGTTCCCCTGAAGTCGGCCCATGGACGCAGCTATCCTCCCCCCGAGCGGATTCCGCTCGGTCTTCCTGGGTTTCCATCTGGGTCGCATCTCGATGCCAGGGAAACGGTAACGCCCTCTTGATAGCGACCAGCTCCGGTGGCGCAGCGGTAACGCGTGCGCTTGGAGACTGGGAGGTCCGCGGTTCGAATCCGCGGGCCGGCTGTGCCGTCTGGGGTTTTTCCAGGGTTTCCCTCAGATGTGTAATAGGCGTATGCCGGCACAGTTCCCCTGAAGTCGGCCCATGGACGCAGCTATCCTCCCCCCGAGCGGATTCCGCTCGGTCTTCCACTTCACCCTTTCCTCTCCTCCTCTCCACCACCTTTCCCTTCCCGAGAAACATGTCGCCTAATCAGGCAGGCAGACCTCTCGGTTCCTCCCAACGACACTCCTCCTCCCCCCCCCCCCCCTCTTGATAGCACATTGTCCTCAGACAGAAGGAGCGCGCTCGTCCTTCTCCGCGGGAAAGCCCTACTTGCGTGGTTCTCGTTGCCTTCCGATGCCCATACTGTGAAAACTGAACTTCATAGCACGCTCTGCGCCAACCATTACCGTAGGGTTATTGCTTCTGGTTCAAATAGAGAGTATACGATGGGATGCTGCACTTCAGTGCCAGTTTATCCTCCTGGCGGTAGAAATAAACTACCAGGTCTGGATAGCACGCTGCATAGCTGTGCACGGTGGCCGTGCTCGCACCGCCGTTGAGGTACTGAACAGGGTCAGAGCGGGCATCCGTAGAGTGTTATACAGGGAGAGAGCAGTTCTTGGGGCCGTCCAGTTTGAAAGGCGGTGGCAAACATCAGCGATCCTCTTCGAAGAAAGCAATGGTAGGTATGTCATCCGCTTCTAATATCCTTCGTGCTGCTGTCCCACGTGCAACTCTCCGTGAGTTTTGGTTTGTTGCGAGGTGGCATCTAGCACGCACATCAATCCCAGACCTGCCGTGAGCTCGTCTTCTGGTGTTGGCGTTGCGATGGTTGTAGACTAGTGCATTTGTTGCGTTAAAGGGAGCCACCCAAGAGATATGGCTGGTCTTCCACCATGACGCCAATACATATCAATGCGACAGCAATGTGGCAATGTTTTAGAGCGTGTCTCAGTTGTTGACTCAAGGATAGAAATAGGCAAGATATGGATAACAAGCGGGCTAAATGGTTAGGAGACGTAGGAAGATGAGTACACAATATTCTGTGGCTCATCTCGTAGAGTCAAGAATACAAAATTTCATATATCCCAATTGACACACAAAAAAAGGCGTGCGCACCCTATGTGTTCGAATCGGTAACCCTATCATTCGTAGCAATCGTTGGTGCAGAGCGCAGAGCGGGCTATGCGGTTAAGTTCTGTTTTTCGGGGTACGTGGGTTCGAATCCCGGGGCCGGCTGTGCTGGGATTTGGCGTCTGCAGCCTTTAAACGATCAATTAAAGTGCAGGTGGGCCCAACCGGAGAGGAGGGTGCATAGGTCGGCGTTTTCCTAAGAGTTCATTCAAAATCGCATCATGATCGGATTTCCGCACAGGCCATCACATCAAATTATCATCATACCGGCCTCGGTGGCTCAGTCAGTATAGCGTGTTCGCCTTCTGATCCCAAGATCGCGGGTTCGAACCCGGCTGAGGACGCCATCAACTTGGTGGCAGGGTACAAGCTGTTTAGACAAAGCGTCTTCTGTGAGGAACGTTAAATACGGGGTGCCGTCTGGTGAGCTTTCATCGCAGGTTAAAGAACCCTCAGGTGTGCAAAAGCAATCCACAGACCGACCGCTGTGGCGTCGTTCATGATCTCAGTTGTCTCGCGACGTAAACCCCAATTATAAATAATATACATATATATACATCACCATCATAAACCATCACATCATAACCCATCATTCAACTTCAACTTCAGAACCCATCACATCACAACCCGTCATTCAACTTCAAAACCCATCATACCGACTTCAACTTCGGGTACCATAACGGTTCTGAAGTTGGACTCCAATTATGAATTCTGAAGTTGAATTCCGATTATGGATTTTGAAGCTGAATTCCAGCTAGGGCTCATGTCGGTGTGTCAGCCGCATAGCTGGGCGAACTCGCTCATGAGGGCCACGTGAGCGCCCCTCACCCTCCCCTCACGCAGCTGAGATGAGGATGGGTGAGGTCAGACGGCTGCGCACTCACCAGTGAAGCTTATAATGAAGGCCCTCACGGATAAGGCCTACCGGGGCATGAGCCTTATCATGAAGGCGCTCACTAATGAGGCCCTGCAGTATCTCATGCCTAGCGTGAGGGACCTCGCTAATGAGGTCGTGCTATGTACGAGATCAATGATGAAGGCACCCGCTGCTTTGCGTGTGCGTCGACTACCAGTATCAGGAGCAACGAAAGTTCTTTTTTTTCCCTAGGATTTCAAAAAGGGTGCTGCCTGTGAAGACCTGGTTAAATAACGAAGGTTTCTACATACAGGATCTACCGAGATGCATATAGGTGTGAAGAGCCCGAAACATGCGGAAGATGCACATCCATTTCAACCGTTGGATAGCTCGTGAAGTTAGCAGATGTACGTCGACTTGAGTGGTAACTTCCAGTGCTCTGTATGAAGAATAGAGTAGTTGGTTTCCTTTTGTTTTGCAGCTGCTCAATCCAAGTTATTTATTATTATTATATTTTGTTTACCTGCTTTATGACATTTTCATTTTCAGAAACTGGAGAACTGTACTGTGCCGTTCACAAGAGCCAAAGTTTCATTTGGTTTCCTTCTTAACTAAGTCAAGCACGTCTGTGTATTCCTTGATCGTTAATAAAAAGTACCTAATACCGACATTGACGTTACATGTTAGCGCACAATTTTGATTTCACATTTCGCGGACAATTATGGACCTACTTTACCAGCTGCTAGTGTGAATGCTTTCAACGAAGGATTCGGTTCAAGACGCATTGCAGGCTGCGACCACGGGCACCTATCCCCATCTTCAGCTTCACAGTCACCCTCTAACCACCACCATCCTGCAATAGTGTTCTAACGCTGCACGCCAACAGGCAACCAAGCAAATTCAATCAAAAATGTTCCCGCTTCGGCATGTCATGTCCAAACAATAAACGGTTTTAGGAGTATACGTGTTCTCCTCAAGATGACTCACCAGGATGTGCAGCTTACCTCGGCACTTTGTCACAAATCTTACGTGTGGATCGTAGCACTGTTTCCGACATCTGCAATGTATAATTACGCCAATATCTCCGAGAACATTATATAGCCTACTACGAAGACTATTTATGCTGAATTTGTTCCAGTCCAATTTGCGCTCGCTATCTTTATGAGGTAATATCGTAGCAATATAACTTACATCTGACATTATTACAATTTTTCGTAACAGAAACTTCGCCGCGTATAAATGAAGTGATTACAGTATACAGGCAGATCGACGCCGAAACGGGGGATGCGATATGAGAGCACGCTACCAGTAACGCACTCTAGAGAGCCATTCTCACTGTCCCATAAATATTCGCCAGTCGACGAAGATGGCTCGCGGAGTAGCGCCCAAGAAGAAGGAAAAAAAAAAATACCCTCCCACCAGAGGTCGTTGCGATATATGGTTATTTCGTCGTCTGCGTAATATATAAAGTTCTTTTTCTTTGTGCATACGGGTTATGCTTCATATGAGGGAAGTGTACCTCGTAAGTAATGCGGTTTTTCTTTTCTCTCTCTCTCTCTTTCTTTGTGTCTCCCTCTCTTTCTTTTTTTTGGGGGGGAGGGGGGAAGGGGGGACTGAGGGGTCATCGGTTGGTCAGTGTTATAGTGGTAGAAACATTGCTCGAGGTGTTTTCTTTGGGCTTGTCTTAGACAGTCTAGGGTAAATGTCGAGGGTTTCCCATGAAGTCAGCCCAGGACGCAAGATCCATCCCTCTTCTTCAAGCAGAAACAGCAATAAAACCAAAGAGAAAGGCAGAAAAACGGAGCAGAGGACTGACTGTTTTTCAGCGGCGACGGACATTTCGGTGTAGGACATCTCGGTGCGGTCATCTCGATGCACGGACATCTCGGTGTATGGGCATGTTGGTGCACGGATATTTCGGTGCACAAACTTGGCGACGCACGGACATTTGGGACATCGTTCGGTGCCGTGGCCTACGGGTTAATATAATGACATGTTTGTATGTGAGGCTACATACCTCACTCTGTCGGCTGAAAACCAAAAAGGCCAAAAACTCGGTATACCGAACTATTCAAGGGTAGAAGCCACCAAGAAATAAAAAGTATATTCGAAAAGTTACAACTGCTACATAAGGTAGTTTCACAACGTTGAGCTCAGGACAGGTATTGGGAATTAATGTTCTGAATGCCTGTTATGCCCTTGAAATAACTTTTTATGGCCTGGTATGCCGCTTCTTGGCACAATCCTTCCATAATTCGCTCTTCGACTTTTCGACGTTAAAGGGGCACTAAAGAGCTCCAGGAATATTATCCAGTTATTATGCTCTATGAAAGAACGTGGCTCACGATATCCAATTATGAAATTCATTTACTTCTAGCGAGCGTCTTTACCATGAAACAATGCCATTCAAAGAGCATAATCCGCGTAAGTCTCTCCTTGCTACCCGGAGAGCACCTACGTCACACGTCTCGCACGTGTAGCAAAGCTGCATTCCAGTTACTGGAGATGGGGGAGATTTCGGGCTCCTAGCCAATGACGGGCTTCGTTGACACAAACAGCAGCGTGCGGGGAGAACCGGTTGTGAGAACACCGCTGTGACCTCGCGGAGCAATACAGCGCTGAAAACATAGTGCGCACATGAAATGGAATATTGTGGGCTTTTGGTAGCATTTGATCTGGCTACCTTGGGTTTGACAAGTGTAAATATGTTTAGAATTGACCTCACTACCCAATATTAAAACAAAACCGGTGTATAGGCGCCCCGCATTTTGAATGGTTGATGGTGCGCGACGTCAAAATGACGTGTCGCTATTGTCGCCAGGGCATCGCAGGGCGGGGCATGAGCGCGAAAGAGTGCAGTGAATATTCGGCTGGTTTGGAGCCATTATTTACTTTTTTGCGACAAAAATTTTTGCTAAACGTCACTGTAGGAAACGAATCACACTGCATTACAAAAAAGTGCACCTTGCATACCTGTTTATTGCCCCTTTAACTCGTTAGAAAAACGGTGTCTCTCAGTTTGAACAAATCGGGGGAGCGAATGATAACACCACTCGGTCGGTTGTGATGTGTTTCATTAGCCATGCGCTTGTATTTTTGGGCGCGCAAGAACCTGCGGGGTCATTCTTTTTCCATCGCCCGCACACCCAGGGAACATTTTGTCCTACACCCAGTGTCAACACCAGGGTTGCGGAATGAGACTACCCATTCCATTCCATTTCCATTCCGAGGAATGGAGATTTGTGATAATTCCATTCCTTTCAATTCCTCGGAATGAAAAGGTGTAGCCAATTCCCACTCCTGGAATGGCTTGGCAATCCCATTCCATTCCTTTAATTCCATCAATAAAAGAAAAGGGACCGGTAACCGTGCTGGGTAGCCCACCAGTGCTATAGAAGGGATTGACATTCCCCATCACGGAAAAAGCAAACAGACAAGGTTATTTCGCCCCTGACCGTGTGGTACCCAGACCAGTCCATTCCAATTCCATTCCGCCCGCGAAAAAAATGCCTAATTCCATTCCATTCCTAGGACAGTTTCCGCCATCCCATTCCAATTCCATTTCGGGCTCTAATAAATCTGAAATGATTCCGGAATCATTCCAACCCCGGAGTGGCAACTCCACAACCCTGGTCAACACACGCCCGTATGCATAGAAAACATATATATCAATACGCCAGCGCACCAAGAAGTTCGTGCGCCAAAATATGCCTGTGCACTGAAATGTCCGTGCACGAATTGTCCGTGCACCGAAATGTCCGCACGTCGAAATGTCCGTGCACCGAAATGTCCGTACGTCGATATGGCCGTGCACCGAAATGTCTTACACCGAGATTTCCTAGACCTGTTTTTCAGTTGGGTGAGAACCCCTGTGTCTTACCCGCGCCAGAAAGAAGGCTGTTGTACCATGTGACGGGTGTCCATTGACATCAATAACAATGACAGCTCACTTTAGAATTCATAAGCTATTTGTTCGACACGTAAACACAACGCTGCACGCTCAAGCTCTTCTACGTACGAAGACAACTATGCATATTTCTCCGTCCCGTCTACAATCCATTTAAAATGGGACGCTTCTGCTTATACTTGTTTCTTCGTATACATTGAATTGATGAAAGAAAAGAAGAAACAAGAAAAATGTGTTCAACGAAATCTTGAACATTGTAGATGCTGATGCGATAAAGAAGAGGATGGGGGTGTGAGTCGCGACAAAGGAGTTGGCTACCCTGGCTACCCCATGAAGCCTACGCACGGTGAATATTTATTACGTAAAATACATACCGGCACACACAACATTTAAAGCACTTTAAAATGGCGTTTAGGAATCCATTCGGACTCCATCATCAGAATGGCATGTGAGTGCCTGCCCCAGCCTATTTAAGTGCCAAGGGTCAGGCGCTCGCATGCCATTCGGATGATGGAATCCGAGTGGATTCCGAAACGTCATTTCGAAGTGTTTTAAATGCTGTGTGTGCCGGTATGTATTTTACGTAATAAATATGATTGTTCCCGACATTTGGACTGTTCTTAGTACACGGTGAATATAAACAGGTGAACGGGTTAAAGTGATAGAATGCAACATGTGGTTCATAGCTCAAAAGTTTCAAACGGATGGGTGAAAAAAGTCAAACAAGAATAGTAATCACTGGGTATGCACATGCATAGTAGAGTATTTAAGTAAAACAGCATGTTTGCAGGAAATATCATAATTTGTTTGTTTGTTTGTTTGTTTGTTTGTTTGTTTGTTTGTTTGTTTGTTTGTTTGTTTGTTTGTTTGTTTGTTTGTTTGTTTGTTTGTTTGTTTGTTTGTTTGTTATGCGTTAAGGACCCCCTTGCTAGGGGGAATGTGCTTAATAGAAAGAAAAGAAAAGAGGAAATATTAGTAGGTTATTCAAAAAACTCAAAACAAACATTTAAGAAACAAAAAGAAAAACAGTCAGAGCAGCACAGGTACGACATAGCAGAGAAAGTCCGGTAAGAGGGTGGACGCAAGGCCCGAATCTTGCAGGAAGCGGAGCAGCGCTGTGGTGACGTCCCACCGGGTAGGTCGAGGGACGGGACCAAGGAGGGTGGCCATGGGCATTGCGCTGCACCCAAGCTGCATTAGAATGCGACTGAGGGCTTGCCGTTGGGGAAGGTGCTGCTGGCACGGTGCAGGAGATGATGAGGAATATCAGCCACTTAGGGGTATTGCATAACGGAGCAGCGAAACAGAATACACTGTAATTTAACAGATCTATCACTTAAGGAAAAGCGGTAGTCGTTCAAGAAAAACACTACTTCCTAAAGGCATGTTCAAGCTGCGAAAAAGAAATAAGGGGCTTTCTGCTGCAATTTAACCCCTGAAAAGAATAAAAAAAATCCATCAAAAATAGTCAAGGGCAACATTGTGATACAGTAGGGAGTACGAAGATCAAAACAGCATGAACGAGAACAGTTTGGGCAACGCTTTAAAACTGGACCGTCGTATCCATGATCCTGAAGAAAACGCTTCATAAGGTTATGCGAGGGTTACGACGCTCAAGACGACTCGCTTCGATGGCTTTTACTCTGGGAAAGCAAGATCCAGAGCGAAACGTTGTATTTGCGAGGCGGGATACATAAACCGATACGAGCGTTGCTACTTTTATGGGTTGGAATAGAAGAAAAGCCTAGCTAATCTGAGTCTCGGCGATAAAAAAGTGGTCTGATTTGAGCATGAAACCGTAAAGGCACGCAGCATACATTGTAAAAAACAAAGTGTATAACAGGGTTCATTTGACGAGTTTACTCAAATTTAATCTATCGTTACTGTCTTTACGCGTTTACTATATCACCCTGCGGGCGGGCGTTCGTTTGATTGGAATAGTCATTTTGCATGTTGGCTTCACCTCGTACATACAGGCGTTAGGCGAAGAGCGCTTTACGTCACTGTAATACGCACAGCAAGTTGGCTTCACCTCATACATACAAACGTTAGGCGAAACGCGCTTTACGTCACTGTAATACAAACAGCAAGTTGGCTTCACCTCATACATAGAGGCGTTAGGCAAAAAGCGCTTTACGTCACTGTAATAGGAACAGCAAGTTGGCTTCACCTCATACATACAGGCGTTAGGCGAAGAGCGCTTTACGTCACTGAAATACGAACAGCAAGTTTGCTTCAACTCATACATACAGGCGTTAGGCGAAGAGCGCTTTACGTCACTGTAATACAAACAGCAAGTTGGCTTCACCTCATACATACAGGCGTTAGGCGAAGAGCGCTTTACGTCACTGTAATACAAACAGCAAGTTGGCTTCACCTCATACATACAGGCGTTAGGCGAAGGGCGCTTTACGTCACTGAAATACGAACAGCAAGTTTGCTTCACCTCATACATACGGGCGTTAGGCGAAGAGCGCTTTACGTCACTGTAATACGAACAGCAAGTTTGCTTCATCTCATACATACAGGCGTTAGGCGAAGAGCGCTTTACGTCACTCTAATACGAACACCAAGTTGGTTTCACCTCATACAATCAGGATTTAGGCAAAGCGCGCGTTACGGCACTGTAATACGATTTCCGAGTTGGCTTCACCTCATACACACAGGCTTTAGGCGAAGCGCGCTTTACATCACTGTACTACGAACTGTAAGTTGACTTCACCTCATACATCCTGGCTTTAGGCGAAGCGCGCTGTACGGCACTGTAAGACGAACACCGATGCATCATGTAAAACCCCGAGATTAGGGAACACGAAGGGACAGACACAACACGAAGTCTTCGCGACTTCGATGAAGACTTCGTGTTGTGTCTGTCCCTTCGTGTTCCCTAGTCTCGGGGTTTTACATTATGTATCATCTTCACCAGCTCGCTTGCTTCTTAGTCATTGACGAACACCGAATTTGCTTCACCTCATACATACAGGCTTTATGCGAAGCGCGCTTTACGTCACTGCAATACCAACACTGAGTTGGCTTCACCTCAGAGTACTAAGCCTTGGGTAAAGAGCGCTTTGATACAATGCAATAGAAGCAGTACGTCGGGACAATAGTGAACCTCTGGTGTGAAGCGCATTTTTGGACACTGTTATAGAAGAAGAAAGTCGGCTTCGCCATACACATACAAGTGTCAGGCGAACTCCATATGTGAAAAGCATGAGTCTGGGCACAACCTGGAGGACAGGACCAAGTCATCCTCTACATGGACCCAGAATCAGGCTTTTCACATTATGGAGTTTGTCAACTGGCCTGCATCTATGACATAATCTCAGGCGAGGCGCGCTTTATACCTCTGTAATACATTCAGCAAGTCGGCTTCACTTTACGCTTGCATGCATTGGGTGAGGCGCGCTTTAGGGCAGTGTAGCAGTGCAATAGAAGCAGCAAGTCGGCTTCACCTCAGACATGTAACCGTTACGCAAAGCGCGCTTTACCTTACTGTGATACAAACAGACGTGGGTACAGAGATGAGGTAGAAAGGTGTGTCCGAGGTGGCAAGTTTGAGTGTAAACGAACAGTAAGTCGTCTTTACCTCACAGATATACGCTTTTGGTGAAGCGCTCATACTTCACATTCCTTTCGCGTATAACGGGGTTATCAACAACTTGCGAATGTATGTGCGTTTCTTCTTCCCGTTTTCTTCTAGCAGTCGTGATCAAAGGGCAGCCTCAGGACCAAATGGACCTTTTCCACATACGCGTCGTATCCTATCGGCTCTCCAGCCAACCACCCTCGGCACGGGCCAGAACAAACCCATGTAGATAGTACAGCCAACCAGAACCGGTTGCGATCAGTTGAGAGCAGCGCTCGTTGTGTCTGTGTCTCCTTCTATCGTCTCGTCTGTTCGCGCTAAATTCTTCAGGTCTTAGAACCGGTCTTGAAGTTGGACCGACGAGTTCGCGTCGTTCGCACTGTGTCCTAACCGATCCCCACTTCTGTCGTCTCCACCTAGCGCAATCTATTGAACACGGAGGTAACCTTATCTGGCGCACCCAAGCTCATTGGCGTCGGAGCGCATGCGCATCAGCAGTCGTAAAAAAAATTCCATTTTCTGGCCACCTGCAACAACCCAGTGACATGTCATATGACCTAATATTTCAAACCCATTACAAACATTACCATTACAAAAGAAAGAAATAAACAGACGGAAGAATTCAGAAAATCATGTCGTCAGAGTCTCCATCTCATTGAATACACTGCATCACAATCAGCTTTCCCCCCACGGTGGGCAAAAATTACACAGTGAGCAGCACAAACATTCGAATCAGTATTTAACGTCGCGTCCATTGCCTTTGTTACGACCCACTTAGCTTTCCGCCACATCCTTTTCGTCTAATTATATTAATATCCTGCCACAACGCACTTAACCAACTCAACTGCCCGTGCAACGCTATTTCAAGTACAGGCTTAACCGTACGCCACACAACTACCATTGAACGCATGGCCGCCCCGTCTAATCCTTTCCCACCGGCGTTCGGAACCATAGCAGACCCGCCCACCGTGCTGAAGACACCTTTAACCATAGCAACTAATACTGCGCGCGACATGGGATGAGACGGGCAAAGTCATCCAAGATTAATCTACTTGCTCATCCGTGCCAGATTAACGCGACAAAGACTGGATCATCGGCCAGGACAGGAAGAGAAGATGGAATAAAGAAGGGAGGCGGACTTATTATCGAGACTGCAGGAGCGTGAAGGAATGCTCGGTGACTTCCGGGAAGACGGATGACGCGGGCTGTCATCGGATGACAGCCGAGACAAAGAGTAAGGAAGAACGCGGAAAACAAACAAGGGTGATGAGTATGGTATAGGCACCGTATATATTGGCGCCGGATGATGAGATTTTGCCCCGTGTGATTGACTGTGAGGATGAATGACTCGGAATGTTGGAGGAATGGCGAAGTTATTACCGGTTTGGTTAAGCAAGGTTTTTGGGCTCAGTTATTACACGGACGATCGCAAACGAGGCGGGATGACATCGTTTTTCGGGTAACGAAGTAGTAGCCGGAGACGGTGGAACATAAAGGGACGAACACAACAGAGAATTGCACAGTTCACAGTGTCATTATAGTATCATGGCTTCGGAATCTTACCCAATTTACACCGGCAGAAGGATATGAAGAAAACAGCCAGGGTCCTCATTTTCCCTTTCGCCATTTACTGTTCACGTGGGGCTTGCCATGTGTACAATCTACACTCGTTATTAGCTCACCAACGCTCTGCCCTCAAAGCTCTCTTCACCTTTCGGGATACCATAGGACTTCGATCCTTATTGCGAAGGGGATCATTATTTCATTCCCCGCATCACCACCAGCAATGAGGTAGAGCATCGCCCCTGGCGATGAAACTCCCCATTCATCATCTTGTAATAAAGGTGTTGTTCGTTATTATGACACTCGTTAATATGACATCCTCGCATTGTGACCGTTTTTCTAGGGAACCGTTTCTTCCCCATGGAAGCACCATGTATTTCTCCCTCGTTATTATGACAACTCGTTAATGCGACTATGACCGAACTTCTGAGGACGGATCGGGGTGAACACGTGTATTCTGCCCCCGTTATTATGACCACCGACTTTTGACCTCACCGACTATGAACAGAGTTTTGAGGACGAGCGGGGGAGAACACTGGGGTTCTGCCTCTATTATGACCACCGACCTTGCAACCCTTCTGTTCAACAAAGTGGCTCCGGTTGACGCATGTGTGGACGACGTCGTCCAAAGCCCATCCCCGTTTTCAGGTGAATTCATTGTGAGTCATAGTTCTTGCACAGAAGGCAGTACTTAACAGGACAGGACCGATTTCAATGGGAAATGAATTGGAACCAGAAACCACTAAATCCTGGGCTTCTCAGGATGTGTCGTAGATCCACACTGTGCGTGGGGGGGGGGGGGGCAGAGGAACGATGCTTTCCGGGTGTTTCTCATTAGTATGACAATTCGCTTTATGACAAAAATCGGCGGGAACGGACTTGGTCGTATTAACGAGTTTAGACTGTATTTGCGCAACTTGTAGAAACATTCTGCACCTGAACAAATGTAGACTACTACATGAAAGCGCGTGAATATTGTACGAACAGAAGCGAAAATATACTGCAAAGCTGTTTGCCTCATATTGCGGTGCCCCCCCCCCCCCAAGAAAAAAAAACGGAATTGCGACTGAGATTCACGTTCACTCTGTGAAATTCTGCCGTACTCGCGATATCAAATTCGACTGCGGGGCGCTCAGAGCCCATGGCGAGCGTCGCCGCACCGTCGTAACATCCGCGGAAGAACGCACATTGTTCCTCCTGTTGGAGTTCCCGCCGTTCATTCCACTGTTGTTTTGCGATCGGATGTTTATTTCCGCGACAAAAATTTGCGCGTGCTGGTGAAACGTCTCCTATATGCGCAAAAGCGAGTTCCCGACTTCCTTTAGGCAATGGGAGGTCAGGGTAGGCAGAGCCGTTTATTAGGAGAGATTGGCCATTGGGAGGAGCCTGTCCCAAAGTGCGCCATTTGACGTCACACAATGGGCGGCGCCAAGGCCAGTGGCACCATTTTGGGTCAGAGCTACCGCCTTGAAATCTCCAATTTCGCCATTTTGGAGCAAAGGCCCAGCCTTGAAATCACCCCGTGCCGCCGCCGCTCGCCTTTCATCCCGGTCATGTGGATACGTCTAGGCCTACTTGGAGACAGGCGAAACAAGTAGTGCGCGGCACATTTTGTTGGCGAAGACTTTCAAACAAATCCGGAGGCTCTCATTAGCCTTCTGTATTCTCACGGAAACGGCCGAAATCTTCGCTTTCACTCGGCGCCTGATCCGTGTGATTCCCGCACCGGATTTTAAAACAAAAGCCCGAACTCCTAAATCATCGGAGATTCACCTTCCGACTTCCACGAGATCTCCGAATCTGTCAATTTTATGCGTTGTTCGGAATTTGCCGTGCAACACCGTTCACCTGGCAGCCGCTCGCTGGAGCTCAAGTAGACGTCACGCGTTCGTCGTCTATACTCACGAAATGCTTAGCGACAGCGAGCGCGTTCCGCTTGCGATCGTGTCGGGCGCACAGCCCAGCGGGCTTGTAGCCGTCAAAAATATGCCCTTCCGTACACCGGACTCATAAAATACTGATTTTACCCCCCCCCCCCCCCCATCCTGTCCTACACTCCTTCCTGCTATCATCTCTCCATCTGTCCACATCTCTACGTTGCTTCGCGGTGTAAGCACAGAATTCTATAAAAAAAACATAATTTTACGTAACGTTTACACCTCGTTTGGTCCTTTTCTTGCAATCGCCAATTTACGTCATCGCAATCTACGGTTCTTACACTGCATTGTGTCAAAACCTATTGTTTTCTTCTTCTTCTTCTTCTCTTCTTTTTCATGTGGCCTGGAACGGAAGGGTCATAAAATTATTTTCTATCTTTGAAAAGTATGACGTCACATCGTGCGCTATCCGCCATCCATCTGGCAGCTTCGCTTCACCAGAGCGAATTGCAGTCTTCCTCCAACGTAGGACGGAGAGCGGAAAACGGGGAGGTGCGTGCGCTGTCGGTGGGAGACAGACCTTAAAGCTTATGGTGACCTACTACTCTCGTGGTGCCCATCTACTCTTGGAGAATCCGAAACTAAGTATGAAGTTTTGCGGTTTCTTTTGAAAATTTGTGTGTAATGTAATGTGTGAAAGTGTGTAACGTTCACTGACAGCGTTTATACTTTGCGTGCGGAGCCTTTGAGCGACTTTGATAAAATTGTAATATTTATTTATTTATTCAAAGTACCCTACTTCTCCACCTCCTGTGGAATTGCGTAGGGGAGAGGGAAATACAACTGATAGGGAAATACAACTGATAACGACAATGTCAATCCCTATATCTAGCTAACACAAACTCAGTACCTTCTAAGTGTCAGGAAGATTCAGACATAAGTAAACAAAGATTCCTCGACAGCCTGTTTCTACGGTTCGTGGCAAATAGGTCCCGTGGAAGGCCATTCCCTTCTGATATGGTTCGCACGAAAAATGAATCCTTAAAGACCGACGACCGGTGGCGATGCGGCTCGACCTTTATGGAATAAAATCAATAGCTTTCTTTTATCTGAAGCGACATTGTAGGTGTTCAGTACCTTGCAGCCGAGTGTATTCACGATGCAACGGCACTGCTGCCCATATTTGCACTGACGCTAAAGTTGACAGAAATGCGGTTGCCCAACAGAATGGGCAAATGTGGCATTGCGTACTGCATACCATCATTGAAGCTGGAGTGGGCAGAAAGCTTGGAAGGAGAGCTAACATTTACCGGCGCAGAACTGATGGCAATAACGGAAGCGGTTACGAATGCAGAGACCGCGAAGCTGTCAGACTCACGGATTGACGAGGCGCTATCTCACCCATCGATCGCCACTCTGAGACGTGCTATTTCGAAGGAGAGGCCCCCGGCACCAGCTGAAAAGACTTAAACCTCGCGGTACCGCGGTATCGCTGCAGTGGATGCCCTCCCATAAGGGAATTGCAGGGAATGACCGAGCTGATGAGCTGGCCAAAGCAGCTACAACAGTCGAAACGAAAGTCCAGGCGCATTCAAGTAGTTTCGCCTGCTCCAGAGCTATCAAAAGACATGTATGGAGGCTACATCCTGATACACAAACAGGAGACGGGTCTGCACCACTACCCTGTGCAACGAGTGGTCTCTCCAAGGCCGAGGTTTCCCTCCTGCTTCGCTTCCGATCCCGTAGTGTCTACATGTGCGCCCACACTTTCAAACTCGACCGCATTTCTACTCCAAATTGTCACCAATGCGGTAAACCAGAAACAGAGGAACACATATAGTGGCCTGTCTAAAGCTTTAGGCCTGTCCGTCTACATCCGACGCCAGACGGGGACTCCAGAAACCAGTGCAGCACCATGGAACATCAGAGCTCCAGATTTAGCAGACCGTCCATCCGCGCGGCAACCTCCAGCGCCGTAAATCCGTACAGAAAGCCCTGCTGAACACGCTGAAGACAGTGGACCCTCACGGTCGGCTGTAGTGCAGGAAACTGTAGAACTAGACGTGCGTGCCTTCCTCTACCCCTACCCCTTTTTTATCTCTTCCCCAAGCAACGCGCAGCTAATCTAGGCAGACAGACAACTCGAATCCCTACGTCATCCCCCTTTTTTTCTTGCAATCGCCAATTTACGTCATTGCAACCTACGGTTCTGACACTGTATTGTACCAAAACCTTTTTTTCTTCTTTTTCTTCGTTTTCATATGGCCTGGAACGGAAGGGTCATGAAATTATTTTGCATTTCCGAAAAGTATGACGTCACAACGTGCGCAATCTGCCATTCATCTGGCAGGATTGCTTCTCCAAGGTACCTTTCCGTCCCTTCGCCAGAGCGGATGGCAGTCTTCCAACGTTGGGCGGAGAGTGGAGAACGGGGAGGTGCGTGCGCTGTCGGTGGGGGACAGATGTTAGAGCTAATGGTGACGTCATCTACTCTTGAAGAATCCGAAACTAAGTATGAAGTTTTGCGGTTTCTTTCGAAAATTTGTGAAAATGCGTAATGTTCACTGACAGCGTTTATGTTTTGCGTGCAAAACATTTGAGCAAGTTTGATAAGCATATCGGCCAGTGGCCAGTGATCGGGTGCGGAGGCTGGTTGGATGGTTTAAAAAGGAAAAACATGAAGATGTTGTTCCAACTCTACACATTTGGCCGCCTACTCCAGTACGCTTAGGGTGGCGAGGTCTCGTGACTAGGATTCTAAAACGATGTTTGTCTCACAAAACTCGTAATGAAGGAGATCACAGTGCACGTGTCGATATGCAGCTGGCCAGTCACCGAGTACTTTCTTGAGGTCAAGATCGCCGTTGTCGTGCGGATGTTTATCCCTTACATGTCACGTGCCGTGTCGAGATCAAACTCAGACCAGAAGACAGCAATTGGACCGTGTTTGTAATTTTGTTACGAGATGGAGCAGGCGCATCCTGCAGGCATGTACTAGCGATCATGTGTCTCCATGTAGCCATGTGCCTGCGTGACTCGACATGAATAGACGAGTTCAGAAAATCCCAGTACTCTTTGCGCACGCATTGCGTCCTGGGCGCTTGCTGAGCGGGGGAACGAAGAATAATCCTTCACATTTTGCTTTCGCTGACCTTGACACGTCGTGGACAATGGACCAGTAGGGAAGAAATCGGAACAGTTTGGAAGCCACCCGTTTCTTTCGTATTAGTAAACTCCCACAGTTCAAAGCGGCGCTAAGCACTCTGGGATTCTCTGGACTCGTCTATTCCACATCCACTCCAGCCAAGTGCCCGATTCCTCTAAGAAAAGGCTGATTCCTTTAACCTGTCACGTAAACGTCCTTTGCGTCGAACGTAACTATTGCTAACACTTACAGATAGTGTATAACATTAAATGGGTTCGACACTTTTGACTATGATATATACGCGGTTCGTTACATCATGTAGGCATTGTACTGCACGCCAAAGTACATAGGAAAAAAATATATTCTACGCGTCATGCTTGTCAAGGTATAAACCCTCGAACACGTGCAGGGACGCATCAAGCTCTGACGTCAGGGCAATGAGAGCTATGGTCATTTCCCATTGGTCGTTGGAGGCACGTGACCTGTCCCGAGCGGTTTCGGCAGTCGCGATCCCGATGTTCCACACGTCCCGTGCAGTAAGACATGGAATGCAGGTTCACATCGACGCAAATAATTGTCTTTCACATTCACTTGCTGTAGCGTGGGACGAAGTGCCACAAACCATTTAAAGGATCACGGAAACCCACAGGTGCTCTTTGCGGAGATTTTAAAGGGACACTGAAGTGTAAAAATTTCCTCCTCGCAGAGTGAAAGATAGCGTTACCTTGACACTAACACAAAAGGAACGGGACATTTTTGCATTTTCGCGTGGCGCATTTTACTACATGGGTTAACCGCTTGGTACGTGTAAGAAATAGCGACTGAGGCGCCTTCTCCTCTTCTTCTGTTCCTCTACACTATAAAAATCATCTATAAAGATCATCTCATCACGAGGAGCCTCCCAATAGACACAAAAGAAAGATACACGCTGTACAAAATACTTTGAGGAAACGCTTTGTGAGAGCCTCAATCTATCATCATTCACGTCACATGCGTTGTCGCCGTGCCAGCTTATCCCAGAAAGTACCCGAGTGCCATTGATTCTTCGAAGCAGCCCAATATCAGCAGCGTCATAACCTTGTTAGCCCTAAGCGATGGCACACATAGCGGCTATGGTTGTCATCCATACGATTTATCTCATTTGCCTTCGTGTATTCTGCTCCTTCCCTTACGACAACAAGACGGACGCCTTTTTTTAGCCCTTATCTGCACATTAAAACCTTCTTTGTAACAGAGCGCTATGAGCCTGTCTGTCTTCCTTTGCCTTCTACAAGAAGCCTTTTATGCGCTCCTGCTCGTCGAACACCGCGTTTATTTTTTATTATTTTTATTCTGCTTTCACCCTTTCTTTTCCTCGAAAGGCCGTTGCAGGCAAATTTCGTTCTACAAGGAAATCGTGTCAACACGATTATGCCAAACCCCGACGCTCTTAGGGAGACAACCATTTCCGTGGCGTTCAAATTCGTGAAGAGTGTTTGCAGACATTTTCATTTAAGCGCAGTTTTTTTCTTCTTCGTCTTCCGGAGTCCGCTCGTCATTTGCCGCTGATGTGCTAGAATACCCACCAAGAAAGAGGGGGGGGGGGATTTCACATAATAAGGTGACAAGCAACCTGCATGGGAGGGGACGGTTGTTCGCCGAAGTAGGAGCGCCTTCTTTTTTCTTTTTTTTTTTCTTTTTTCGTGCGGCATTATTGTCTTGGTTTCGAAGAAGAAGTCCTTCAGGAGAGCAAATTGGAATACCTACGTCACCCTTCCCTCCCCCCCCCCCCCCCTCAGAAAGGATAAAAGGCTCATTCGACTGCCTAGGGGGCGCCCTCGCTCACGGCCAACTGTACGACCTGTGGTGGGAAGTACGAGTTGTTTCCAGCATTTATTGAAGTTATTTCGCTGTTTCCCGCATTTATTTCGTCAGGCGTTGTACTCAGGTAGGTCAAACATACGACAGAATTCACACGATGACGCGAAATATATCGTCTTCTACGCTTGTAGAATACGCTGGAAAACTTTTAGGTTCAGGTTCAGTCTCGCCTAGTCCCTTTTTTAACAGGGCAGATTTCCAGGGACAACACAGGCGCAAAAAAACTGGGCAGCTTGCCTAGGCAGATTGTACGAGAGACGGTACGTGTTCACTGTTCACTTCACCAACTTCACATCACGAGGTGCCCGCATGCCCTGTTGGGCGGTGTTGTCGTCACGGTTTCCGGAAGTGGGAGCCGGGCCGCTTGTAGTCACTTGGTTTTAGGGGAAAAATCTTCCCGGAAACAGCACCGCAAGCGATGCTGCCCCGACGACCGTTTGATAGGCCGCGCGTTCAAAGACGCGGCCCACCCGGGGGCGGACCGCGGCCCTTCTCCAATATATGAAGGGCCGCTTCCCCTTTGCCTCCCTCCACCCCGTACGCGGATATGAAGAGAGACCAGAGCATATCCACAACAAGCGGCTTTTCGTCCGGCCGCCACCAGGGAAGAAAACCGGTGCCAGTGTCGCGTGCCAAGCTCTAGCCGAACGTCCCTAAGGCCGTAGTTACACTGGTTATACACGTGCTCCAAACATGTATGGAGCATGTATAATGCTCGGTCACACTGGTTATACAATTCCTGTTTGACAAGCTTTTTACTCGGTGTTTCCACATACCGGGTCACATATGGCTCCCGGTCCCCTGGTGCGGGCATTTTGTACCACAAAATTCCAAGGGGTAGTGGTCCCCCCGCACTTGTGTGCATTCTCAATAAATAGTCCATCAAGTAAGGCTTACGTTTGTACCATTTGCAGGGACAAATAGGAGCGGAGGGACCGAGCTACAATTTAGCATATAGTGTATTCAGCAGGGTCTCCGCTTCAATTTAAACGCACATTTCTACCTTAGAGGATATATACTTCGACATAACGTCGACGAGCGAGCGAGCGCAACGAGGTTGACTGCCGTCGGCTGCCGTCGTGTAACCTTACGTGTAACACCACAGTACCATTACCATTGTTGCCGTCGGAGTGTTTATACTCGAGCGGCAGAGAATGTGCAACATCAATCACCGTGCTCCGGCACCGCGACAGCAATTCGCCGGCACGCGTTGTACCACAATAACACGTGTGCTTCGCGAAGAGAAGAAGAAGCAAAGAAAAATGGTGGACTCCAGGGAAATACGGGAAATAAGATCTACACGTGCAATGGACACAGGCGTCGCTCTGGCCACGCACGTGCTCGAGGAAACAAACGTCGCGCTGGTTGACGACGAAGTATAAACAGCCCTGCGCGATCGGGCGCTTACGGCACGCTTCGTGGCTCCTACAAAGCACAGGAGCCGGCTACTTCAAAACACTCGAAAATAAAAACCAGTAAGTCTAAAAAGTTAGAGGCGCTGCAATGTCCACAAGAAGTCGCACGCTGTCTAAGGTCCCTCGGCCATTCTCCGAGGAGCTTCACTAGGTCTAGAGGACGGTGGTCCAGTCTTTCCAAGGCGGCTCTGAGTTCATTACGTTGAACACTGCATCTGGAGCGGTTAATTAATGTGTGTTCAGTATTCTCCACACCACCACACTTAAGGCAGTTCGGTGAGTTCACCTCGATTCGATGCGCTTCTTTCGCATTCATGTAAGCGCGGATATTGAAATGTCGTTCGAGGGAGCCAACAGCTCACCTATTCCTTCGTATGGTAGCGTTAACGCTTGGCTTTTGGTCCCCGCACGGTACACTGTCGCAAAAGTGAACTCTGTTAGCAGTGGGTTTTTGTACTGCTTCAGTCTCGTTGTCGACGTGCGGAAATGCCGACTGGTTGATGCGGTTAGGCTGTGTGTGTGTGTGTGTGTGTGTGTGTGTGTGTGTGTGTGTGTGTGTGTGTGTGTGTGTGTGTGTGTGTGTGTGTGTGTGTGTGTGTGTGTGTGTGTGTGTGTGTGTGTGTGTGTGTGTGTGTGTGTGTGTGTGTGTGTGTGTGTGTGTGTGTGTGTGTGTGTGTGTGTGTGTGTGTGTGTGTGTGTGTGTGTGTGTGTGTGTGTGTGTGTGTGTGTGTGTGTGTGTGTGTGTGTGTGTGTGTGTGTGTGTGTGTGTGTGTGTGTGTGTGTGTGTGTGTGTGTGTGTGTGTGTGTGTGTGTGTGTGTGTGTGTGTGTGTGTGTGTGTGTGTGTGTGTGTGTGTGTGTGTGTGTGTGTGTGTGTGTGTGTGTGTGTGTGTGTGTGTGTGTGTGTGTGTGTGTGTGTGTGTGTGTGTGTGTGTGTGTGTGTGTGTGTGTGTGTGTGTGTGTGTGTGTGTGTGTGTGTGTGTGTGTGTGTGTGTGTGTGTGTGTGTGTGTGTGTGTGTGTGTGTGTGTGTGTGTGTGTGTGTGTGTGTGTGTGTGTGTGTGTGTGTGTGTGTGTGTGTGTGTGTGTGTGTGTGTGTGTGTGTGTGTGTGTGTGTGTGTGTGTGTGTGTGTGTGTGTGTGTGTGTGTGTGTGTGTGTGTGTGTGTGTGTGTGTGTGTGTGTGTGTGTGTGTGTGTGTGTGTGTGTGTGTGTGTGTGTGTGTGTGTGTGTGTGTGTGTGTGTGTGTGTGTGTGTGTGTGTGTGTGTGTGTGTGTGTGTGTGTGTGTGTGTGTGTGTGTGTGTGTGTGTGTGTGTGTGTGTGTGTGTGTGTGTGTGTGTGTGTGTGTGTGTGTGTGTGTGTGTGTGTGTGTGTGTGTGTGTGTGTGTATATATATATATATATATATATAACGCTATATATAACGCTATATATATATAACGCAAAACGCTCGCCGTTATAATTGAAGATAGTTCAGCAATATTAACGGGACATCTAAAAGAAACAGAAACTGTTTTGTGGTTCAACACCCAAATAGTTGCTCTTTCCTGGGATCTCTGGTTATGTTCTCCGCGTGCGGAATCTTCACGACGCTACCATGAACACAGAATAAACAGCCATTGGGCAACGCAATACCGACGACTTCGAAGAGTTTTCTCCACAGCCATGCAGCGTCAGCAAATTTCTCGAGTATTTAACTTTGGAATCAGCTATCATATGTCCGCCTCGTTCAAACAGACGTCTAACGTTTTCTTAAATATGGGTACGGAAGCAAAGGTTGTACACATATACACGCGGCTATATATTGTATATGTTTGAAAGAGCTCCAAAGAGCTCCGGCTATATTTTTTCCTGTGTGTGTGGAGTTTCTGGTGACGACGACCCAGTGAAAGAACTGATAAAAACAAGTGAGCTGGTGAGTGTAATTCATGACAGTAAGACCCGGAGACTATATTGACGACGAAAACAGACACATACAGATGTCTCCAAACTCTGTCTGCGTGTGTCTGTTTTCGTCGTCCCTAGACTCGAGATCTTACTGTCCCACAACGACAATTATCCGAAGCATCGGCTGCACAGTCAACTTTTAATATAAAAAGCAGAAAACTGCAAAGCAAATACTTGAAAACGAAAAGTATATCCAGTCAAAGTTTTTCTTGAGACTTCGTGTTTTTGTGTGTCCCTTCGTGTTCCCTAGTCTCGGGCTTTTAAATTATGCATCAACCATAATTCACCAGCTCGCTTGATTCCTAGCCATTTTTCATTTTCAAAGTTGTTCTATTTCATTAGAACTGATGCCGATATTTGTCTACTGCAATAATTATACCTGGATATTACATAGCCGGAATGAAAGTCTGTGAATGAAAACGGTAAACGGCGGCAGAAGTCAGGAATAATTATTTCAGGGCTTCATATTTTAAGAATTAGCTAGTTCTGGAGTTCTGGAGTTCTGGAGACAATACAGCCGCCTGCATATCGCCGGCAGCCCGAATAGCGCTGCCAGTCGGGGACATTTCTTTCGGGGACTTTTCAGCGGGCAAGTTTTTGCCGTAGCCATCTTCTTGCTGCTATGCGTACGACACAACAGCAGTTTGCGATTTTGAGTAAAGTTCGATTCCATTTGAGTAGAGTTCGATTTCGGAAAAAAAAAAAAGAAAAAAAAACGGCGCACTCTCTGACGCGTTCTACCCGTTGCTATCAGTTATGCATACGGGGCGAGAGCGGCCGCGTGTCGTAACATTCCGACGGTAGGGATCAGAGTGGCGCTCCAGTCGCCCTCCCCGAACTTTAGCGCAACAGAATAAATCGTTTGAAATAATTGTACTGTGTGTTTCTTTTTTTTTTTTTTTCATTTTTGTAAGTAGTTACGGAAGAAAATAATTGTACTGTGTGTGTGTCTTTTTCTTTTTTGTAGGGGTTCCAGGACATTTGATCGAACGTCGTTTGATCGAAATGGCAGCGGTCGTTTGATAGATTTTTTTTATTCGTTCGCTTGGAGCGTTGATGAAACAAAGAAGAAGAAGTTAACAACAAAAGAAAGCTTCAGTTCTAAATGCTGTTATCCTAAGGAATATTTCACTCTGTGTAATCCGCTTGCCCATAAACACATTCCTCATCCTAGTCCACTTTTTCGCATCCAGAAGGCGATCCGATGGTGTGCCTTTTTTTTTTCTTTTTTTTTCCCGCTATTTATTTGCATTAAGTGGTGAAACTGCGTTTGCGCGAGCTTTGCAAGCAAAGTTAGACGTGTAGCTCCACTTTCATGTCCTCGTGGCTGATACTGCCTGAGCGCATTGCTAAAATTAAGTACGCGCAAACATTTCATTTGGCAAAATGCTCCGCAGCCCGGGGCAGTTTTTTCCTACGCCCACGCTAACGTGAGATATGTTGTTCGCTGCATTTTTCCAACATATCTGCCGGAAATACGCTGAAGGTATCAGGGCCTTGGAGAATTGCTTTCTAATCTTGTCACGTTGTCTGTGTGATCTGTTTCATGAGCTATCCGCAACGCCGCTCCTGTATTTTTGGAAGCATGGAACCCCGCCGAACCATTATTTCAGCCTTATTTCAGCTTTCGACCAAACGGCGTTCGACCAAACAGGCGAACCACCTTGCGTAACTACTTTCAAAAAGAAAAAAAAAAAGACACACACACACACACACACACAGTACAATTATTTTCTCCCGTAACTACTTAGAAAAAGGAAAAAAAAAGGAAGAAACGCACAGTACAGTTATTTCAAATGATTTATTTCTGTGCGAGGAGTAGAACAAGCAGCAACATTTCTTTCCTTTTTACATACTTCCGTAACTACTTACAAAAAGAAAGAAAAAGACACACACACAGTACAATCATTTTAAATGATTTATTTCAGTGCGAGGAATAGAACAAAAGCAGCAACATTCCTTTCCTTTTTCGTGAGCTGAGGCAATGTTCACGCATAAGAGCGGAGCGAAATGTCGAACTGGCCAAAAATTTGGTAATGACACATCCATAAAGCATAATCATCAGAACTACGCAGTATCGCCGCGTCATCGGAATTTAGGTTACCGCGACCACACGTGCCCTTACCGAGCGCCAATGTTGCGAGAGCAGAGGGTGCGTTTTCTTATTGAACCCGAGTAGGCAGGGTTGGGTAGCGACGTCAGAGCCTTTGGGTGCGTTTTCTTATAGCGTCCTCGATAAACTGCACCAGTGCGCCCCGGTGCGACCTGGTGCGGCTTGCCATCCTCGATAAACTGCACTGGTGTGCACTGAACGTCCTCGATTAAAGGAGTGCACCCGTTCAGTGCAGCACTGAGTTGCCTCGAACTCACACCGAGAAAATCGGCCGAGCGCCAGAGTGCAATCCCAAGAAGCATCGCGATTGCCGGAAGCACGGAGGAAGGCGGAAGCGGCAAGTAGCCAGGTGTAGCCGGACAAGTAGCAGCAGACAGTCATCGTCAGCATGGCATTCGATCGGTGCCTCTCGCTACGGGTCGCGCAGCCTACGAGCCACAACGAGCACAGATCTCTAGGTAGCGCATGCTAGTATCCATCAGATCCACCAGTGCAATGTAGTTTCATGTTCGATAATGCCTCCGCCCAGGGCACTGCCAGTGTAGAGCACCACGCACCACTGTGGTTTCGGGGCAATTCCTGAGCAAGTTTATCGAGGAGGCTATTATTCAACCCGAGTAGCCAGGAGTTGGGTAACGACGTCAGAGCCTTTATCATCACGTGACTCCAGAGTAGCCACCTTGGTTACATCCCATCTCGCCCATTCCCACTTCGCCTAATCCGGATTATCGGATTACAGACGCAGGAGGGGTGACAGGCGTTAGGCGAAATGGGACTGCCGTGCAATCTCATTAGGCGAAACAGGACTGTCGGCAAGTGGGCGTTACTTACACGCCCCGCCTCGATGGTGACGTCTGCAAGAAATGAATGCGCTCGTCCGACAACAACCTTATGTCGCCCGAAGCAAGGACCCTTTACATTTGCCAATGAAGGTGTGTGCGATGGGGAGCGGACAATTCCTCACCGGACATTTGCTCACCAATCCAGAGCTGAGACCGCACGTTTGCTCACCTATTTTACGACGACGGCCCACCCTTACAGTTTCATAATTTATCTTCATCTTCATCATCTTTTCCAGTGTGTGAAACAGTGAATTATAATAAGCGTTGTATTTTTCACATCAATTTTATTTTGCCTCCAGCTTTCGACCAGCCTCTAGGGTCCCTTTTGTGTCTGTGGGCTTTTTGTTTTTCTTCTTTAAAAGAATAGTAAGTCGGCCTACAACTGACTAACCTTTCCTTTTGTTCTCTTTTCAATAAGCCTATCCCCACGATAAGCACTCCATGCTCCGCCTTTGTCAACGTCGCGCACTACCACTTGAGTCCTACATTGCTTTTATGCTGGTACACATGAAAACATGACGCAGAAATTTGATGTTTCCCGGGTCCTACCAGTCAACCCTCCTCCTCCTCAAGCCACAACAAGGTATGTTCTCCTGTGAGAAACTACCACTCTGTTTTACTGTGACACCACCCACCAAACACGACACCTAGGGTAACTTACGAGAAAAAAAAAAGAAATAGGCACATATAAACCTTGGTGAGCATTTGTCAGCCTTGAGCGTTCGCACAGTGAACAAATGTCCGGTGAGTAAATGTCCTGGATCCGTGCGCGATACCACTAATCCTGGATGCTGGACACGGAAATGGATCAGCTACTACTCACAGGTCTTTCGTGCGGCTCAGAGGATTTGACTTTGAATGAAAAAAGAAAAAAGGGGGAGGGCAGATTTTTGCTCAGTTGAAAGAAAAGAAGGGTACGCCGCAGTGTTCTACGTAACGCCGTTACAGCAATCGATACTCTATTTCGGTACCGGTGTGAAGATCGCGATATTTTGCTTGATAAAATATATATGCTTGAATAAAACCAACAAGGTTTTAAAGTTTTGTGAAGATGCGAAAGTGACTTTTGGCAGCATGACAGGGGACCGCCTTCTTTCCTCACGTGACACGGATCAGTAGGCGAAGTGGGACTGTCCGAAGCATACATTAGGCCAAATGGGACCCCCTGCGGTTCGAAGTCGGTGAACCTGCTGAGGAACTGCGAGATAATCCGCTAAAAAGCATTAGGCAAAATGGGAATAGGCGAAATGGGAAGACACGGCCACCTTTGACCATCGGCTTTGACCTTCGAACGGCTAGAGTTACTCTGCGCTGAAAATGGCGGGCTGGCCTGACGGGCGAGACGATGTGGAAGTGGTGGCATACTGCCTGTTTAACAACTTACCGCACATGCGTGCACTCTAGCAGATTTAGAAAATGTTCGACAGTTTTTAACCAGTCCCCACTTCCAATTTGAACACCACCGAAATTGTCTGTCAACAGGACGGTTGGTAGCAGACGACGTATCGTCGTCTGCTATTTTGTGTGTGACGTCAGAACGACGGCTACCCTTCTTCAGAGCAGAGTAGAGCAGAGTTGCTACTCCTGACTACTCTGGCTAATTTTCGCCGCAGAGTTATGACGTGATTTCCGCTAATCTGGCTACTCTGGCTATTTTTCGCCGACTGAGAGTAACTCGGAGTTGCTAAAGTTGAATAACAAAACGCACCCAGAGGCTACGGGTCAGCTTTAAGGTCGTAGCTCTACCGGAAGAAGCAGACGACAGCGGCTCACATATCCCGAGCCGGGCGCTACCGGTGCGCCATCTGTTAGGCAAGAATAGAGGCCGCAGTGCTCCGCCTTCCGAGTCCTCCTATTGGCGCGCATTTTGGAGGCGGAGCCTCCCTCGCTCTTGGTCAGCAAAGTCGAGGATAGTCGAGTAGCAGAATAAACCTCTACCCGAGAAACGTCATCATGACGTTGGTAGACACACACACACCGAAACCAAAACAGATCGGAAGGGGAGAGCTGGGTTCCACGAGCCCTGCCTCCTATTGAAAGAAAAGTAGAACCGAAAGTCGCATCCTTTTCAGAGACAATCGTAATCCCTTCAAGACCGTGGCTTTCCGGCGCGATCTTGTTCGCCACTAGCTTTGAACGTAGTTCAACTCTACCAAACTCGTGGCGATGTCGGACATTATGACGTCATTTGTTTACAAACAGGTAGAGGGGTGGTGAATTCAATTTCTTCCCATTTTTTTACGTTCAAACTCAACTAAACCCTCTGTGTAGAGACTGCAGTTTCTCCCAGTCTAAAAGAAATCAGTTCAAAGATATCCTGCGTCAATGTCATTTGTCTTCAGCCTTTGAACCAATCAAGCACTTCCGTTTCTTCGTGGAACTAGGCCACGATTGGACCACAATCTGCTAAGGGTCTCATGCACTACACCGAGGCCCAGCACCTGTTTTGACTGTGTGCGTCTTGACCTCGTAGGTCAACGACCACCTTCAGGAAGGCCCAACCGCGTGAGGCAGCCAGAGAAATATTTCAGGGGAGGAGGGGGTGTTCTGCGGTGATGTTATGTGGGGGAGGAGGTGTTCCCTCCCCAAACGCACTACCAAATGTACGATTTCAGGGGGTTGAGCCCCCTAACCCCCCCCCCCTGGCTATGCACATGGCAGGAGGAATTTTCTCAGCGGTGCGCCGCTGCGTTTGTCGAGCAGCAAGCCACAGCCACAGCGAACCATAGAGCCGCGACGCCGCGTCTCCAGGCGCGCCACTCGATCAGAACCAGCGCTGACCGTCGGATCGAGTTTCACCTGTTCCGCTACCTTGTATCGTGAACTGTTCGGTACTACTCATATCAGAACTGCAGCTTACCATCCTGCGACCAACGAAGACTGACTGAGCCACAGAAGATTTTAGGAAAAATCTTCCCGGGAACAGCACCGCAAGCGCACAGAAGACTGCAAAAGATTGCAAAAAGCAAGCGTCACCTGTGGCACGCAAGGACTCATGGGAACTTACAGCGCATTACGAGACGGCCAGAGGCGGAGGTAGAAGAAGAACAACAACATTCCCGGTGTGCGCAGCAGCAGCGTCAACCGGGGTAAAACGAAGCGCGGGGTAAAACGAAGCAGACGACGGAGCAGTGTCGCTCATAGTTCCCATGCTGCTTTGCGCCGCGCGCTTGGTGGAGCGCGCATTTTTGCAAAATCGTCCATTCCAGCTTGCAGGGGTGCTGCCCTTTTACGCCGGGGGCTGAGGGAGAAAGTAAGAATGCTTCAAGATAACAACTTCAAGAAAAGGGAAAGGCAGGAAACCGTCAAACCCAAACGCGCACCTCTCTTCTCGAAAGATGTACCACTCGCTTCAACATATTGGCCATTCTGATTCCGCACTCCAACCCTTCAAGACAACATGCGCGTTTTCGGTCACCCTTCCCACCGCAAAAAGGGTGGAAGTTATGCAGAGGAAGATAAAAACTGGAGCATGTCCATGAGCACGAGCGCCGCGCTCACTCCCCTAGGATACCTTGATTCGACAGTCTAATAAATAAAAGTGCTTAACTCAAGATACAATATACACGAAAAACGACCAAAGTTTCTGCAAACTCGCAAGTTAGCCTTTGGAGCCGGAAAAAAAATGGATCCGTTAGAGGTGCAAAGTTGCAATTAAAGGGTTCCCTGTCGTTGTACCCCGCGCTACAACTTTCTCATTGATATTTTGGGTCTAATCCTTATTTAAAAAAACGACTAATTAATTTCACTAATTAATTAATTACAAAACAAAAATAGTCACCACACCAGTGGTAACGCTATGAGGTTAGCCTTACCTTTTTCTATTTTCAGAGAAAAAATAAAAGCGCTCAGATCGTGCTAGGATTTCTTATAAATACTCAGCAGGGGATGCGCAGGAGCAGTCTAGAGGCCCACAACTTTTTTTCTGTTTTTGGTCAGTATGGAATGTTAGGCGGCCGAAAACAGTTTTCCCACAATTAGTGCAACCGTAGCTAAATTGGGACGCCTGCAATAGCTCCCCGAACCTCCCGCGCGCGAAACACCCTCCTTCGCCTTCACGATAGGCACGTGATGAGCGCCACCACACACGTCACTATGTGACGCAAGTGGTGAGGACGCTCCTCATTGGACTTGGGATCACATGATCGAGGTGAGCAACATCGCCCAGGCCGGAGCGTCTGCTACCGCTTGGGAGACGCCATGCGTTCTCCGGCTTCGTGATGTCCGAAACGGAGGGTTTGAAGGCTGTAAACGACACAACCACGATTTTTTGGGACCGCAGGCACCACGGGAAGAACGAGTGGTGCAGCCCGAAATTAACTGCGTTTGTACAGCAAAAACCCCGTGCTTCTCGACAGTGTGCAGCCTGTCCGACAGTTTTCACCGCGCAGTTGGTTCAGTGGCTAACAGGTGGCGCCACAATACTGCTTCCACAATACCGCTTCGCAATAGCTTTCTGCTGCTGTGAATTCTGAGATTGCACAGAAGCCACGGATATATTACTCTTGTGATCGTAATCTTATTTTCTCAGGCTGCGTATATGCTTCTTCTTTTAAAGAAAACGTGATATAAATCATATAAATAATAGAAGTCAACAAGAAGCAGCTAGCAATGTTCGTAGCAGACGGTTTTTCCTACGAACGAATGAGGGGCTCTCTACCACGAACGTCACACTAGAGTGGGTGTGGTCTGCAGTTGGAACGCTCCGGCCTGTCACCGCGGCAGCGATTTTCCAAATTAATTGCACCGTGGTGATACAACTTTGGACAGAAATATTTTGTGGGAATGCTTTTCACATACTGCTTTACAAGATGACAGCAGTTTTTGGCCATGTTAGATACCACTTATGTGAGCCAAAAATTGCTCGCTAGAAAAGACCATCGAAGTTTTACCCTAGAAAACACCAATAGGTTAGCCTTACCTTTTTTTCTATTTTCAGCGAAAAAATAAAAGCGCTCAGATCGTGCTAGGATTTCTTATACGAGGGGTGTTCGTCAAACCGGGACTTTTCATTTTTCGCAAAAGTAAAAATTAATTTACAGGCGAGAAATTAGTTTTATTTTTCAACCTAATCTCCAGCTGCACTAATGCACTTGTCCCAGCGTTTCCCGAGGGCTTCGATGCCAGCAGCGTAGAAATCCTTAACGGCGCGTAGCAGCCATGATCGGAACCAGCCCCGGTGGCGCAGCGGTAACGCGTGCGCTTGGAGACTGGCAGGTCCGCGGTTCGAATCCGCGGACCGGCTGTGCCGTCTGGGGTTTTTCTGGGGTTTCCCTCAGATGTGCAATAGGCGTATGCCGGCACAGTTCCCATGAAGTCGGCCCATGGACGCAGCCACTTCACCCTTTCCTCTCCTCCTGCATGCCGCCTAATCAGGCAGGCAGACCTCTCGGGTTCCTCCCAACGACACTCCTCCTCCTCGCCATGATCGGACCGCATTCTTGACCTCATCGTCGCAGCTGAAGTGGCGGCCCCCAAGGAACGCCTTCAGTGGCCCGAAGAGATGGAATAATCGCTGGGTGCGAGGTCTGGACTGTAAGGGGGATCTGGCAGCAACTCCCAGCCAAGTTCCTGTAAGGTGCGTGTCGTGAGATGCGCGGTATGCGGGCGTGCATTGTCCTGTAGGAGGAGGACACCTTTGGTGATGAGGCCCGGCCGCTTTAGCTTCAGCGCGTTATGCACATCCCTGAGAACCTGGCAGTAATGTGCACTATTGATGGTGGTACCACTGGGCAGAAAATCAACATGAACAACCCCAGCCTTATCCCAGAAAACCGTGGCCATGACCTTACCCGCAGACGGGGTGCTTCGGAACTTTTGGGGAGCTGGCGAGCCCGGATGCTTCCACTGTTTTGATGAGCGTTTAGACTCAGGAGTAAAATGGTGCACCCACGTTTCATCGCACGTGATGATCCGATCAAGGAATGGCTGTCCTTCAGTGTCGAAACGGTACCTTAGTTCTTGGGAGATTTCCAGTCTTCTCTGCCGGTCAAACACGGAGAGCTGCCTCGGGACCCAACGGGCATTAACTTTCCGAAACTGGAGGTGTTCATGAATGATAGTGTTCAACGTTCCCACAGAAACGTCCCTCTTTCGAGCCAGTTGGAGACATGTTATCCGTCGGTCCTTGAGGATCAGGCGCTCCACAAGTTGGACGTTCTCAGGAACTCTGACACTGGGCTCTGAGCCGCCCCGGTCGGGATCGTCCTGCACTCATGTACCGCCGTCTCGGAACCGTTTGCGCCACACAAACGCTATGCTGCGGCTAAGTGTATCGTGGCCATACTGAGCCTGAAGTCTCCTGTGAATTTCAGATGATTTTGCGCCTTCATTCACGAGAAACTGTCTTCAGTTTTGCACGAACTTTGGACCACCACGTGGTGAACGCGGAGGCATGTCGTATGTGAAAATGACGAAAAAGAATTAGCGCGAGCCATTTGTACCCTCAGGAGACAGAAAGTCTCGGTTTGGCTTGAACACCTTTCGTAAATACTCAGCAGGGAATGCGCTTTAATTTGAGCTAAAACTTCCTCGTTAGGAAAGGCCATCGAAGTTTTACCCTAGAAAACACCAAGAGGTTAGCCTTACCTTTTTCTATTTTCAGCGAAAAAATAAAAGCGCTCAGATCATGCTAGAATTTATTATAGATACTCAGCAGGGGATGCGCTTTGATGAGAGCTAAAACTTGCTCACTAGAAATGACCATTGAAGTTTTAGCCAAGAAAACACCAAGAGCCTTACCCTTTTTGTTTTCAGCATAGACTCAGCAGGAGATGCGCAATAATTTTAGTGCAAAATTGGTCCCTAAAAGTGCTCAAATCATTACAATTAAAGCTTCATTGCTGTTTTGAGTCTTGTCCACTTTGTCTTGTGTGTTCCTCAAATCTTACCTCTTTCTCATTTATGCATAGAAATGCATAGTAACTGCCCTAGAAATAGGGTAGGATCTAGAACCGAAGATAAGTCTCTTCGGGGGTCATGCAAATTGTGGAGGGGGGGGGGGCAAGGGTATATGTACAGTGTTGTGTTGGGAGATAAAATTGATAGAAGTATTTCGTTATCCCTGTGTTTCATTGTAGTTGTCGCAAGCTTCCATTGGTACATATCCATATTTTATTGCAGTCTTTCAGTAAATTTGAACACTGCATAATCTTTGTCACACCTATGTAACATTCACATTAGGTCTCGCAATTATTTTGATAGCCAACTTTCACATTACTAACTCATTACAAAAAAGTCAGTAGGGTACTGTATTCTCACACAGCTTTCTCCGTTCAAGGGTCATCGCACATTAACACAAATTTATGATCTCGCAGCTCACACTCTTTGCAAAGGAAGCATATATATATTTGAAAGACATGCAGAAATAAGTGCACAAAATGATGGTGAAGAAAGAACTGCATTACTGTCACATAGTATGAGATATGATGGACACGATATATGTACAAGCCACATTGGGTCCCCATACTCTGACACAAAATCACATGTGGGGTTGCAGGTAATTTGTGGACAGGAGATGAAACTCGTCCACCGTGTAGTCCTCCGGCATTGGAAGCTTTCCCAGATTTGGAATGAGCAGGTGCAAAATGCCGCATTTGGAGGGGTCCTCCTGTAGGGTCACCATGGCCTGAAGAAGGCTTGACGTCCTTTTAGCCATCTCAGCTTGGCAAAGCCTGCAGGATATGTGATGACAACTGTACTATGGCATCGGGCATAACCTGCTCTTCCACAACACACCAGCTACAGTTTGCAATCTAGTTAGTGGTCCGTGGAAACAGTTTGCCGATGCTGTACCTTGTCGCTGTTCTTGGTATATTTGTTGAAACCAGGAATGGGCAGTATTTAAATACATTGTAATCAAAATAGTATTTAAAATATAAATACACATATTTATATTTTGTATTTAAATACATACTTGAAAACTTTATTTATAATTATATTTAGATACCAATTTTGGGGTATTTATTTTTGTAAATACTTTATAAATACTCCTAAATATGCAAGATACTGACTCATATCTCAAAGTTGCCCTGCATTTGGCCTTTCGGTAAGAACGGCAAAGCAGAGTTTGGAGAGCCGAGCAGTTATGCCGTGTTTTCGCAACCACGCACATGTGACAAGCCATTTTAGATGACGAGTTTTTCACTGTTGTTGCAGACAATGGTGAGGACTACCTGACTACCTTGCTGTACGAAGCATCTTCGTCAAATTTAATACGAGCCTTTCCTCATCCATCACCTGTGGATAGGTGTTCTATTTTGCGAACCTGATTCTACGGCCGAACACAAGATACCTAGAAGATGGAATCTTCGAGAAACCTCCAATATTAAAATTGCTACGATAATCTAATGAATAAATGGTATTATTCCTTACGGATTTGTTGTTAGGATCATCATTAAGTATTTCTGTAATTCAGGGTGACGTCTTCCTCACAGTATTTATGGTAGTAGTTATGGTATTTAAATACTGTATTTATGTACTCATATTGAAAAGTATTTATGCAGAGTATTTAATACCTCTTTCAACAAAGTATTTTGTATTTATATTTAAATACTCAGAAAGTGTATTTATACCTATCGTTCACACTCTGACACCTTTCCACATCGAAGTGCCCAAGGCCCATATGCACAAACACTGAGCAGCTTCCTCAGTGCTGCACTCAGTAGTTTCTGTAGTGTTTCGGGCATCCGTACGCTACAGTAATCAACACTGCTCAAAGCAGCGGCACCGCTAGAGCACTGGCGAAGCTATTGGGGTCAGCACTGGGGGATTTCCCCAACATTCGTGGTCCCAAGTTAGGCTTAACTCCGGGTATAAGAACGCTTTCAGTTACAATGCTGCTCTATCTGCAGCAGGCTGGTGTCATGGGTCTCTTCCTTTAGTGCACAAATTTTCAGTATACCGTAAGAAGATACCATAAATAGTAAGCCAACGGATAGCGTAAGAGCCGTTCCAGCACAGCAAGCCTTTGTAGCTGCTGTGTCAAGGCAAATAGTCATTGCTTGTGCTGTGAAGAGCGATAATGTCAATTCCTGCACAACAGAGGCGTAGTGCTCCAGAATCACAACGAAAAAAAAAAAAAAAAAAACGGAGCTCTTTTGTTGAACGACACAAATTAAGATGTACCGTATTTTCTCGAATCTAAGACAACCTCGAATATAAGACGACCCCCCCCCCCCCCCGAGTTTAGGGTACACGAATTTGGAAAAAAAAGTAAACAGGGATTGGGAGGCAGTATAACAATTGGAATCAATGCACAGTACCGTTTATTTATAATCACTTTCTACACTACTGTGTTCTTTGTTGCTAACTGCACATAGCTCATTGTCCTCCGTGTGCACGACAACGTTTGTCAGGCACATCGCACCAAGTGTCCAAAATTCACTGCGCTGGCAATTCTAGATCTCTTGCAATTCTTGATCTCTCCATGTTGTTTTAGCCACCTTGTAACACTTATTTCCGATACTCGAAACCGCATTGCCACCACTAAATTGTTGCTGTACTTAGGAAACTATTAACTTTTCATCAAAATGCCATAGAGTGACAGTGAATGAAGAATGAACGCCGTCCCCACTGTGCCCGTATTGCCGTATTTGCATCGCGCTGACACCGCAACACGTGATATCGGTCGCGCCGCGCTATTGGCCGATCCAGTCACCTGCTTCCGCGTCTCCCCTGACCTCGTTGTGGCGCGCATATTCGAATATAAGACGACCTCCGGCTTTGGAACACTGGATTTTGGAAAAAAATGTCTTATAATCGATAAAATACGGTACTGCAGTCTCTTATAGATAACAAGAGGAGCAGACTTTAACCACAGAAAACAAAAGAGCAACAGAGTAGTCCAAGACAAGGACAGGTGACACATGTGTGTTGCCGTAAAAGGTGGCTGTAAGTGTGCTGAACCTATTTTGGGCTTGTGACCTGCAAAAGCAGTCTTTTTTTCTTTTGCCATTTCTCCCTTTGTATTTTGAGCCAGCACGTAGCCAGTAGCTAGCCGAACTTTAGTCACACTGACGTTCGACTGTAGATGATGACCGTTGCTGCACAGGATACAAAAATTGGGCAGCAGCATGTCTTACCTCTCTCTAGCCGTCTTATTGCGCAGGGCGAGGATTCGTCCACACAGAGACATGACTTTGGGACGTATCTTTTCCATTTCATACAGGCCAGCTTCTTGCTGCGAAATGCATAGAAAACCCCTTAGGAAAGCATGTCATCCAGGAAATTATGCTGCCCAGATGCCCTTCACTAATACGGGTACAATCATTCGCAAAATCAGCTAGGAATTGATCAACACTCAACAGCTAATTCGAAGCAGACTGCAGATCTTGCAAAGCTGAAAGCTGTAAAGCTGAAGGGGCCAATCACTACCTTGTTCTAGGGATACTAGTACTTAAGCCTATCACAATGTACAGTGCTGGACAAAAGTTTACTAGCACGCTCCGGCGCATTCCTTCCTCAGAATGACACCCTAGCAGCGAACGGGACCGTACTGTCTTACAGACATAACCCAGCAGGTAACCCTGGGTAGGCAGGCAAGTCCGTACAATACCAATTGCTGCTACCGTGTCACTCTGAGGAAGGAATGCATCGAAGCATGTTCCGTAAACTTTTGTCCAGCACTGCACCTCCATCGAAGCCAAGACAGCCCTTTTCTTTTTCTTTCAATTGCTCACCACTTGTAGTGTGCATACCGTTACCTTAAATTTCAATAAAAATCCTTTCAATATTCCAGTCTAGCTCGAAAGCTTACATCGTACACAATAATCTGGGTAAGGACCGCTCTGAGACTTCTCATCAAACTTTTGTGCAGTCGTTACATGAGTGCTTACACTAACTCAAACCCACTGTTACAATCTACCAGTATGTTAGTATAGCAGCAAAACAAAGCAAGTCTTACACTCAATATTCTTTCTGTAGAATTGCACACGTCCAAGAAATCCAAGAATACTTGACCACCCTGGTTCCAATTCAGCACAGCAGCACTGTTCCGTGAAAGGGGAGTGAGCAGACTACGCAGGTAGTCATGCTTCTCTGCAACAGTGACATCAAGGAAATTCTGATTAGGGGATGGTAAGATTACCACAGAATGTATCTAACCATTGATAATGGCATCGGTTGACAGGTGTTCGAGGATTGTTTTGTGGGCTTCATTCCACAACTCAGCCTTGGTTAGGAAGATGGCTTTGGCATGAAAGTCACCATCAGTGTCAGCACGGGCTGCCTATGAAGTTTAAAAAAAGAAGGTCATTATAAAGAAATTATCGCATCAATCAAGGACTACTACTTCATAGTCAGAACTACCACAGCTATTAGTGTCCTTCAAAAACAATAAAAGAACTAGCTACAACACCAGTGCTTCCTGTATACAGCTGAACCTCAAAATAATGAACCCAATTTAACTAAACCCTCTATTTAACGTATTATGACTGTTGCACATACAATTCCACTTAGATGCCAATGAGTTTCTGCGCTCGATTTAACGAAGTGTTTTCGTTCAGCACGTTATACAGTTGCAGTCCGATTTTTCAGACTCGCGCGAGGATCGCGCAAAAGTCCGAATAATCGAGCAGTCCGGAAAAGCAAATTTTGCTTCAAAAGTCAACTTTATTAAGCACTAGTAGGCCGGATAACGTTGTTGATGCTGTCTTGACGGGCAGTCTTCCATCTGTGCCTCATAACATCAGCCTCTATTTCCTGAAGTGATATTTCGTCACTGTATACGGACGAAAGTACCGCGATCGCCTTCATTAGTTCGGAGTTTGATGGCTGCGCTTAGAGATGGTAAGTCGGCGATATCCCGAACACGTGGAGGAAACATACTTCTGGCCACATTAGACGTCACCATTCCGCAAGTCAGCTTCACCTAATGCTTGCGTGCTTTAGGTGAAGCTTGCTTTAAGCACAGTCGCGCGACTTGCGGCTGCAGCACGTTCTGGGCCTTCGTGAATTTCGGCAGCCTTGGCCAAGACGAAGATGCAAAAGCACTATGATATGCCTCCTTCACTCAGAGTAATGTAAAATGAATAGTCATAGCCTATTTTCTTGCCTCAATTTTTATATTTCATTGAATTCTTTTCATATGAATTTCGGATGACACGAATATTTTCCGGCGTCCCGAGAGATTCATATGATCGAGATTCTACTGACGACGCCATTGGTGCAGCGTTTGCACGTTACTCAATGTGTGTGACCTGTTTCACTCCTTACTAGATCCACTTAAAGTGGGTTACAAGGAAGAAATGACTAATGCGCAGTTCCTTGACCTTCGCATTGTGTCATACACACGCGGTGAGCTGGCGACCGTTCATGACGCTCGCTAGCTGGGCAAACACGAGTTCGAAATATTGAGCGACGGGGCTTTACGGCATCCGAAATTTTGGATATTGTTACACATGAACTGTATGGGACCCGTGGCTGTTCCGCGAACGCGTCTGAATAATCGAGCATCTCCGAAACATCGGTCGGCGACCATATTTAACAAAGCCCGTAGGCAGTAGATAGTAGAGAAGTAATATCACCATGACAGTGTGTTCTTATTGGTTACTGGCCTTGTCACGTGAAATGACGTAATTGGTGGATTGGTCATTTATCACTCTTGCTTTGGGAACTGCACAATTGCCCCTCAGTTACATTCGTTAAACGGAAGATTTTGTTAGTTGATGAGGAACTTGGGATAATCCGCCAACAATGATGTCCATGGCCGAGAAGAAAAATGATGTTGCTATCGCCACATCGGAACGTACGGTTCACGCAAAACTTATTTTGCACGCTCCTCAATGACAAGTACAGCAATGACCTTTGTACTCAATGAAAATTGCGTCGCATCCAAGAATAAGCGTGGCCTCCGTGTTTTTACTTCAGTCTTATGACAGCATAGCATAGAGTGAGGCATGTGTGTCTGCGATTTGGTCATTTTTTTTCTGGACATAGTTGCTTAAACGAATTATTCTATCTAACGAATTAAAGTGTGGTCATCTCCAATTTTGTCATATAGAGGCAGCTGCACACCTTGGCCTCGTATATCCACACGAGCGGAATGTGTAGCTTCTCATGGAGAAACGTTTCTTCCTCCGACAACTCCGACAGCTCCTGTTCCGCTGACGAGGAAGCTGCATGTCGCAACAGCAGATCCCTGAGCGCGACTCTCCGGCTGCTTGGGTCTTGTATGTGAAGCAGAACAAAAGCAGCCCATGGCCACATGTCCCATGCTTCCAATTGGGAGGCAAATCCAGTGTGAAGAGACATCTGGGCAGCTGGAGCCATGTGCAGGTACCCAAACGATGTTAGCAGTGAATGTAGAACCCAACTTCAAAGAGGAAACAAAAGGAAGCAAGTTAGAAGTACTGCGGAGCTTGGGCAAAAGTACAGGGGAATTAACAGTACTTCACAGACACATGCTACGCAGACAGCTGATACGCACAGCATTCAAAACCAACCACAGCAAAACAATTTCAGCAAACAACGCGTGGACACTAGAGCTGCGTGAATATTCTGATTTTTTAAATATCGAAGCGAATACTAATTCTATTGTATACACAGGCTTCTGTATTAGAATTTCAAATCAAAACGGTGTCTCTTCGAAACCGAATCGTTTCAAAAATAGTTCCGAAATTTTCTACAAAAATTAATAATAATCGATAATAGACATGAGAGAGGGTATTAAAAAAAAAAGAGTACTCCTTCATGCAAAGAAGCTATGCACCAACACATGTGCTGCATGTATTCAGTACACTCATGTGATTATTCATATTGTGTTTGCTTCGCTGCTTTGGACATATAATTATATTCACTTTGGATTTAAACTCACTATTCACACAGCCCTAATACATACCAACATAATGCTATAAGGAATCATGCTCACCTTATCCTGAAGTCAAGAAGCGAAGAGACTGATGTGACAGGTGTCAGGATTTTGTCAAGTGGTTGAGCACGGTCACAATATAACTTGAGCAGGTGGAAGCAGGTGTCATAAGGTGCTGCTGCCATCTCAGATTCCGAAAGGGACCCAAATGACTCCTCTATGTAAGGTGGATAGGGTGGACGAGCATAGGCACCCATTGAATCACTGCCCTGCGACAAAAGTTTTGGACTATGAATGGCTGATACGAAAAGCTTGTTCTAATGAACTACACACGGCGAGTGCAGGACATGTGTGAGTCAAGCCAGACGTCCCTACTGAGGGTGGCGTATCACACAGCTGAGGTTTTTCTGTAATTTTGTGAAAAGCTGCATAGATGAGGAGCTCCTTGCAATTTCGAAGATGTGCTCAAGTCCACACCATTAAAATGTTATTGCAGTGGCAAGTAAAGTTTAAAGAGACCAGCATGGATGGTGTAAAGAAAGATGACATCACATCACGTCAAATCACGGCACGGATCTCGTGACTTGAGATTCTTACGCAATCTTCATATTCATGAAATGTTTTGCAGTTCCTTTGAGCGGACGTCCTCTCTTCTTGCCAAAGGTGGGGTTAACTCACGTATTGGATTGACAAGCGTTGTATCAGTGCCGCACTTCAGTGCACTGCTTTTTGGTGAGACAGAGTCAAAAGTGACATCCAGTGTACATCGCTTGCACCAACAGTCAATAAAACATGTCTACCAAACTGCAGCCTTCAAATTCCCTGACTTTTCCAGGTTTTCACTGACTATTTCAAGCGAATTCCCTGACAAAAACAACAGGGAACTTGGTGCCTGCTCATACGTTTTGATACCAGATACACCATAAAACAGACCATTTATTAAGTATTAGTGAGGCTACCCTACTTTTCTGCGTCAGAGCTTGTCATACTGGTGAACTGCTACTCGTAGTAACGTTGCTGCGGCATCGCCTCTCAACCACCGGTCGGCACTCTCAATTCGCCACGCATCATCACGGCACTTGTCTGCGATATTCCCTGACTTAAGCTGCTTTTTAGCCAAATTCCCTGACAATTCCCTGCGTTTTCCAGTCACATCAAAATTCCCTGACTATTCCCTGTTTACCAGGTTTTCCAGGTTGGTAGACTCCCTGCTTTTGAGCTGGAGCCGGATTGAAAGCAGACATGTGCCATCCCCATTGATAGATGAGTACATTACACTCTTAAGCTATCCTGGTAGTTTCAAGTCAGATAGTCTCGTATCATCACAAAAAAGTCAAAATGGGCATTCCTCGTTGTTTAAGCAAACAGAGGCTGTCCAATTCACAGTGCTTAGAATTAGGCACACATACTCCTGGTGAGCAGACAACTACAACGTGACTGACGTAAACTGCTACAGCAGGTAATAAAAGGCAAGCCAAAGAAAATTGCGTACCATGAATGAGCTTTCGTAAGCAGCCACTGCATCGGCAATGCTAGCTGTTGTTTGACAGTGATACCTGAAACGAGCAACATCGAGGGACCATCAGAAATTTCACACAAAAAAATTGCCAAATCAATACAGAACTTCAAATAATGTGGAAGCTGTCGTGACGACAATTTAGCGCAATATTTGAGTGTCTATTATTTTATCCTCCCCTTATGTGCGCTCTTGCATGGTGCGAAACAAATAATGTTGGCATTTGTATTGTATTTAATATTGGTATTAGTAATATAACATATAATATTGGTATTGGCCATTGGTACATACCAAAGGTGCACTGCCAGGGCTCGTTTCCAGTCGAGATCACGGCAACTGTTGAGTACCCCAATGGATGAATGCCACACTAGAAGTCCTGCGAGGATGGCGTAGACCAAGAGGCGATCCATATCAATGTGTTCATCAATCTGAAATTAGAAATCACTATTTTACAGCAGATACAAACAAGTGACATCAATAATGTGTTTCATGCCTGTGATGCCTATACAGTAGAAGTACGACCTTTCCAGACTGTTTTACTGTGGGGCAGACATAGGACATTTTGAAGTAGGATCATGCATAGAGACCTGGTGTTCCTCTAAACTCGAAGTTGTTTATCAAATCGAAAGGATGCTGGCATTCTATACATTCAAAGTTCATTTCAAAGTTGCCAGAGAAATCACTGTGATTATCAGATGTTTGTTTGCAATCTGTGTAGTACAGTTGAACCACGATATAGCGTACGTCGATTTAACGAAATCCTCTATTTAATGTATGATTCCTGTTGCACGTACACTTCTTCATAGAGGCCAATGCATTTCTGTGCTCAATTTAACGAAGTGTCCTCGTTCTATTTAATGAGGCCTGTAGCAAACGAAGCCCGAAAAAAGCTTATAACACTTATTGCAGCACAGCATGCGATCATATGCACTGGTGCCCAAGTGAGAGAGAGGGTAGGGAGGGAAGAGTGTCACACCTCATGTGAGGGGGAGAGGAGGAATGTCAACGTCACAGTGCATCGTTGTTGGTTACTGACGTCATGTGGCATGACGTACTCAGCAAATCGGGCATTCACCTCATCGCCTTTGTTATGGAAGCCACGCGGTACCTCCTGTGTCACTTTCGTGTTTCCATCTGTTTCCTGTGGTGCTTTACAATTAGTGCAGTTCAAAAACTAGAGGTTTTGTCAGTTGATGAAAAACTTGCAACGATTGATGCCATGTCCAGGGCAAAGAGAAAAGTGACGTCACTATCCGCGAGTTATTAATATTGTGGGCTTGCATCTGAAAGGATGGTTCAGGCAAATCTTATTTTTTGTATGCTCCTGAATGGCACTGTAACTACGGCTGTATGACATCTGTGCTCAATAAAACTTGAATAAGATTCAAGACTAAGACAAAACGATGTACAGTAGAATGGTGCACGGGCCGGCATTTGGACCAAGTTTTATCGACATGTTCAATTTAACAAATTATTCAATTTAACAAACTAAAATGCAGTCATTTTCAATTTTGTTATATAGAGGTTCAACTGTAGTCCCTTTGGTTTCTTAGCTAAACTTATTTTTTTTGCAAATTGCTAGGTATGCCTACCAAAAGAGCTGTAATCCTTCTGCTTACAACCCTAATATGATATGCAAACAAAAGCTGCATTTACATGAATGTGACAGAAGCACAACGACTCAAGCGGAAACCGAAGTAAAGACAAAGCACCACCACTTACATGGATGCCCATCCAGTTTGGCTCGAAACTAGTGCCCCACAGTGTCACATAAAAAATTTCTAGCTCTGCACTCATTTCTCAACATTATCTTCTTTTTGATATGTGAAATCTGCCCCGCCTCCACGTGAACTTCCTCTTCGTCTCGCAGCAAGCGTCTTCCCATAATCCTCCTTGTGGTTTTGAAGAGCATCGCCTGTCCTGAGCCACGTCTGTCAGGCGGATTGAATTCGATGTGCTATCCTTGCGAATTCATAGAGCTGCGTGAATATTTGGAATTTCGAATATGAAACGAATATCTGATGCAATTGGCAACCTATTTTCAGTATTCGAAATTTTCGAATATTTTCCGAATAGTAGTACTCAAGAGAGGTATCGCTATCGCCATTCTACAAGTGGGCTTCGTCTCATTACATGCAAGAGTTAGGTGAAGCCCACTTCACGTTACCGCCCATCGGTGTGCGGCGCCATTCTGCAAGTCGGCTTCACCTCAATACCCACGAGCGTTAGGTGAAGCCCACTTTACACTGTTTACAGTATTCTGTAACAGAAGCGTATACGAAGAGGGGAGTCAAGTCCTGTAGACCACATAAACAAAATACAGAAACCGACACTGAAAGTTTAATTTGTACAAGCTTTCGCGTGGAGGTCCACGCTTCCTCAGGTACAAAGTGAAGTGGTGACACACATAAGTATATACAGTCAAACTCCTTTATAGCGAACACCTTTTTAACGAAAATACCACTACAGCAAATTTTTTTGCGGTCCCGCTGGAGCCCTACAGGTCCAATAATGGACATCCTTTTTAACGAAAATACCTTTACTGCGAATTTTTTTTGTTGTCCCCTGAGTTTCGTTGTAAAGGAGTTTGACTGTATAGTATAGACATATACACGACTAAGCATATTGCTGTACAAAGAAAGGGAAGGGGAAGGAGATATGGTGCCACATGTCTGTGTACAATGAATAGCTGGGCAGACGGATAAGTGACCTCTAACCGTTTAAAAACAGTAAAAGGTGTTATTGGGAACAGTATTCTGTAACTAAAAGTCTACAAATTTTGTGAGCTCATGGTCAACACTATACTCTGCGCATTGCAAGTTCCAGTAAATGTACTCCCAACTTTGAGAGTTATGTTCAGTAACAGATGGAAATATGTGCAGCTTGTAAAAAAAATATACAGGAAATTCACAATGTAAACATAGAAATGAGGAGATGCACACAAAGCAGGCCGCATGGAACATGTTGACTAACTCTCAATGCAGTTCATCCCACTAATGCAGTCTACCATACACAAAACCGAAGGACCCTTCTCTCACGATATGTTATGCTGATTGGAAAGATTTATGTGTTTGGAGCAGAACATCATCTAATGAGCACAACACCACAAAATATTTCACCATGAGGTATTTGAAATCATTCGAATTCAATTCGAATTCAAATCGCCATCTTCCGAAAAAATTATTCCGATTCGATTCGCAGTGCACGTGAAATATTCGTAAACTACTGTATAAGTGGTTAAATTTGCAGCCTCAATAATTCACGAATTTGCGAGGAGCCAGGATCAGGCAATTATTCGCAGTACCACAGTGCGTCGCCCCAGCACGAGGCGTCCTTGGGACTTTTCACCTTGAACTAACAAAAGGAGAACAACCCTGGACAATAACCCTTTTCATCCCTTTTAAGCCCTTCTGACTCTGAGTGCTACAATGAGGGGTCATCACTCAGGTGGCATCTGGGTCATTGCCAAATTTCCATGTCCCCCCATCGTTCTTGTGTCCGTACTGACATAGTGAACATTATGACAGCTTCGTATCTTTCAACTCATTACCGCCATGTCCTTGCTACGGTACTTTAAGCCAACGTCGCCGCGTCCTCCTCCTCCTACCAGCGACCACGTGCATGGACTGCCCGACAGTGCAGTCCTCCATACGGTAGGCGACAAATTTTTTCTGCTGCCTACGAACACGTCTCACGAAGTCGCTGATCAGCACAACCAGAAGAAACGCACTAACTACAACAACTACAGTCCTGAAGTCAGGTGCAGAACCGAAAGTGCTGTATAAGGGCGTAATAAATCGCGTACATAAGATGTATCAGCGTCGTGAGCCTTATTTCTTTCTCGTATTTTCTGTCATTGCTTCGAATATTTCGCGGCACTTTAAATTCGCGAAAAAAAAAAAGGGAGTTCGCGAATTTTGCAACAAATAAGTCATCGCGAAAAATTACTACATATACAGTATTCGCAATGGAAATTTGGCGATTCGCATGGATCTAGTATTCAATGCGACAGGTCGAGTCGATGTGCTTCTGTTGCGTTCATGTAAACGCAGCTGTAGCTGCTCCATCAGTAGCATTCAGCAACTGCCTAGACCCCAACACAGAACATCCTCTGGATGCACGAATAATATCCTAACGAATTCGTACGTCCGATGGATATCCCTCAGATATCCATCGGAGGTACAAATCCGTTAGGACATTATTCGTACATCCACAGGATATTCGGTGTTGTTGGGGTACATACCTAAACACAGTAAACAAGGCACACAGGGTAATTACCTTAAAGTTTTTCCAGTTGTCTAACTGCTTCTGCAGGATACCTCTAGTGATAGGGCTGCAGCTGCCTTGTGCAATGAGAAGACACAGACGGTGCTCCCTTGCCTCTCGTGCAACAGTGCAGGCTTCACTCACTTGGTGCCCACTAAGATGGCTCAGGATCACCTTCACATGGCTGTGTTCCTAAAATGTTTCAAAACCAGTAACTAGTTGTGGCCCTCCCAAGAACAACATCTCCTGCGATCTATAAGATTATATAATGTGCTAACCTTGAACTTCAACTCAGTTATTTCGCGATCAATTGTTGCTCTCGTCGTCTCAATCAGCCAATCCGAGAGTGCCTCTCTTCGAGCTTGGATATTCGCATAGCTCGATGGGTCGTCTGTGCAAAGCATGTCAACAGGTGAAATTTTTCAGAAACCATTTCTCATAACTCAATCCAGGTATCGAGCACATACAGGGCACTCATATGTACGAGGGTCGTACCGAAAATAATGAGCAACTTGTTTTTTGCCAACAAACCACTAACAGCAAACGAAGGAGACTGTGTCAGGCCAGCTGTTTGTTAGTACTTTTGAGAGTCCTGTGACTGCCGAAGGCCACAAACGTCAGCAAACAGCCATCACCTCAGAAATGCTACAGTGATATCAGCACGAAGGCAATGACTTTTTGCTACTCATTGTGACAGGTGACAAAAGTTGGTTTGACTATTTCAAGCTTTCTGCGACACAAAGGCCTTGATCTTGAGTAAATTCAGCACGCTCTTCACATTTTTGGGGTAAAAAAAAAGTGACATTTACTTGACAAATCTCTGAGTTCAGGTTACAAAAGTTTAAATAATGAAACTTATGTTACATGACATTTACATCATGAGGTGGCAAAAACCTAGTAAGAAGAAATGCCGTTGACGATGATTCTAGGTGGCGTAGTTTTTTTAATTATAATTGAATGACACGTTTTCTGGGACACCCTGTATAGATGTACATCTTATGAACGTACTACCGCAACAACATGCATGATAAAATATTTGGCACAGAGAATAAAAAATACTGCATGCACTGCAGCCACAGAAAACCTCGAGCACGAGCGTGTCTCAGGAAGCTAATTTATAGTCAATTTATAGTCACTGCACTAAGCAAAGAATCAGATGACCCACTTACCGGAAGACAAAATTGTATGCCAACTGAAAAGTTCACTCACATGTAGATGTAGTTCTAATTGTAGAGTACATCGATGCACTCTTCCTTATGTAATGTTCATTTGCAGAATGACAACATTAAAGTTCAAGGGTTGTGAAAATAAAACAAATAACATACAAGTTGTCCCCCCCTCCCAACAAACCAATAAATTAAATTTGGGCAAAAAGCTCCAAAGTCTTTGAATTTTTTAGAAATACCCAGATGACTCCTTGTCTTAGCCAACATCTACAAAAGGTACACCTATAATATCTGTATCAAATAAAAAATGTCACAAAACTATTTAAAGTTATGCAAATCATGTCGTAAAGATCAAATAGAGGCAGAAAAAATGTGGCCTTGAATTTGAGACAAAGCAGAGCACAAACACAAGTTTGCCATTTTTTTTAAATATATTATCAGCAAACACCTATATCAAATTTGAAACTGGTTTAAAGAACTAGAGGTATGTGCAAAAGAGGAAAAATCCACACACTAAAACCTCCATTCCGATATTTTCTGTATTTCTGCATAAAAACTGCTTGGCTCAAATTTTGCCACCAACTACCATGATGTACGTGGCAGTGCAACATACCTGTTCCTGCTTTGCAGCCAGGAACATTTCCCCAGAGTGCTACGCAAAGACCCAGAATATTGCCCAGCTGTGCCAAGATAGCAGCATCCATTGGAGACATAGCTGGACAAAAAAATATATTGTTAGTACCAGTCAGGGTTTGTTTCTGAAAATAACAATATTTCTGTTTCCGTTTCCAAACCACTTTCAGTATGAGTTTCCGTTTCCTAAGCAGTATTTCATTTCTTTTTGTTTCCAAGCTGTTTTTGATACCGGTTCTGGAGTGTGTTCGACAGCTGTAAACTCATGCAGATTTAATTAGATTGCCTAGTAGTCCACTTATGTTGTGTGCGAGACCTGCAGAGCTCTACAACTTCTAAAATTATTTATTTATATTTATTTTACATATATATTTACCATTTTGTTTTCAAAACTCAAAGCAAAATATGAGAAAATCACAGACATGTATTACTATGAGCTCTGCTCACCATGTGGCAACTTATCCATACAGCACCAGCTGCATGCAGCTGTGTGCCTCACTAAATAAATTAATGAAAGAGTCAAGCAATTGGATACATTTTGTATGGATTTTTTGCAGTCGCTTCTTTTTTCTCTTAATTTTAATTGTGGAGAACAATTAGTACCCTATAACTGCTCGTCTACTGCAGAAGTCCCTTACGCTGCCTCATGCGTGACGCGGCTGAGATAAGGTAAATCCATGACAAGTACCAGTCACCAAAAGTGTGACGACGCCCACCAGCAAAAATTTGGTGAGCACGTAGTCACGAATTTGGCTTCCGTTATTATTACCGCCTTTAGATTTCGTTTTCGTTTCTTGTGGGGGAAGCCAAAATATTTTTCGTTCTGCTTCTCACAGAACTAGGGTGGCTAATGTTCTCGTTTCTGTCACCGTTTCCAGTAACACAACCCTGGTCGCTGTACACTGTAAACATCACATACGCACATCAATGTCACTGTGCTATGTCATCTACCAGTGTGAAGCACAAAGAAATTCATTACACTTGCCAAAGATACCAGCAGGGCTTTAGGTTCCATCTCACAAGACTACACTTAAACAAGAAAATTCCTGCTAGCTCTCTTAAACAGGATGAACAGGCCATGAACACACGATAAATGACGCATAAGGATGGAGTTATACAGGGTGGGTGCTACAAAAGGTCAGTCACATTTTCGCGTGTGACATTATACCTACTTGAGCGACAGGCTTCCGCTGCCACACAGTAAATAATTTGTGCCAGAGAAACGTACGAAAAAATCATTGTTGCCATGCACTGCATAAAAAAATAACTATGACCACACAAACTTTCGTCTTCGTTCATTTCCCGTGTGCTATACCGATGGATTGAGACAAAAGTTTGCGTGGTCGTATTTATTTTGTTACACAGTGCTTGGTAACCACAATTTTTTTGTAGGTTTCTCTGACACAAATTCCTTACTTACTCCTTACTTACTTACTCTGAGGCAGCAGAAGTCTGTGCGTCAAAGAGGTATCGGTCAAGGAAGTATCACGTCGTGCACGAAAATGTGACTGACCTCTTAGAGCACCCACCGTGTACACAGAGGTAAGCACAAATTACGTTGACAGTATCCATGTCCGCACAGCATCCGTGCTTGCAGGACCCAAATCCCCAACGAAATGCGTATAGTATCCGCATCCATGCCGATATTGAGCACATCTGTGATCGTTTCATTCGTTTGAGGTAAAAGCGTTTGTCACGTAACATTTTCACGGAAAATATTTTTTCAAAGCATACGAACAGTTCAGGAACATTATGTCATCAACAGTTATCCAATTTTAGCGGTTAATTACTAAAGCAATGAAATGCGTAACACAGCCTGAGTATTATACTCCCAATTGTGGCTGGATCTATGGAATATCAGCACAGAGAATAGTGCACACGTGCTGATGGCGATGTGGACATCTACGGAAGTGCTCTGTTTTATTCACATTTGATCCGTGCGGATTTGAAAACATGCCACTTGCATCCGCAAATCAACATGCCGCGTAGATACGCAGAAGCAGCCCTGCCCGCACACACAACTGTTTACGCAAACAACATTGGTGCACTCACCCGCTGCTGATGTAACAGACTGCAGGAGCGGCACATAAGCATGTAGTGCTTCGACACCAGGTTTGGGTACAAATGCCGGACATCCGTGATCGACAGAAAACAGCGAATGCGACAGCTGCACTTCAAGTAAGGCGGAGAGGTTTTCCTGCACACAGAGCAGACACAGTTACAACATATCCTTTCAGTGCAGAAAAAGCAGAGTGTCGGAATTATGTGCATCTATTTTGTTGCGCAGAATACACACACACATTCGTCAACCACATTTTCAAACTTCTAGGGGTCAAAAAATCAGTTCAAATTTTTAGTCAAAGGCAAACAGAAGAGAGACTGGTAGTAGTTATAACTGTGCCATTAAATGATGAAAGTGTTAAAGTAATTTGAAATGAGCTTACGGCGGGTGTTTTATTGCTCCTTTACATTCTTTATCTGAATGTAAATGAGAAGAAAGTATCCGACATGTCACCAACGTCCAACTGCTGGGACAGTTCCTGCCAATACTATATCATTGCCGAAGTGAGTCATGGGTCAATACGCAGCTACCACCAAACACAGCGCAATATGCTTTGTAAAAATTTAAAGCAGAGGTAACCACCACTGACAGCACTGAGCCTTGCACAGTAAGACTTATCACTGTGTTGCAAGGCAATGCGACCAACCTTCTAACATTTGTAGTGCATTCCCACCTATAAAGACTTCACTGTCAAGTCAAGTAAGTGAGATAGAGAATGTGTCTTGTTTGTTTCAGCCATTACTTCTGTTCACTGATTGTACTTTTGTTCACTGATGCTGACCCTCAGGTGCTTGATATGGCGCATAACTAGGGTTCCGACTTTTCGAGGTCTTCTTTTCGCAAAAGTCGTGGGGATGTTTATCGAAGTTTTCACATTTTTGAAAATTCAGGGTTTTATGGGGAAATCATGGGGGCTTTATGGGGGGATTTTATGGGGAAATCAGAAGCGAACGTTAAAAGACAAAGAAACATAGCTGAATATGTTGTTTCGAAGCGAGACACTCAGAAATTCCGCAGGATGCTTCTCCACCTCTGACACTGGTAGCACACCCAGCAAAACATACAAATCACTAGGTTTTCTCTGGCACTTGAAGACACCTCGAATTCCCAGTGTTGCCTGGCTTAAGTCATTGCCAATGACTCGCTGGCCTTGTAATGCAATAGTGGGCCTGCAACTGAGGCTAGGTGGAGGCTACCATACGTTGATCTATTTAAAGCGGTGAGCTATACTGGGCTGTCTCCATTGGGCTCAGTCGGAATTCTCCTCGTGTAGCGCATTATATTCAGTTGTGAAACAGCAAACAGCGAGACCTTGCGATCCCAGGGCAGTTTAAGAAAATAAAAGTTTCTTGCATAAATTCAAAAATAGTTTTAAAATACCGGGGGATGTTTACCGGAGCTTATTGGAAAAAAACGAAAAGTCGGAACCCTACGCATATCCTTTCATGAGCTTCAGACAGGCTCAGCTTGAACTAAAAAATGCTGTAAAATGTGCATGTTTCTATTCTCCCTCCTCTGAAATTTTTATTTGATGACATGACTTTACCTAAAAAGGTTTCAAGCAGGATTTTTGAGTATCATCATTCAATTTGAAAGCCTTACTGAATGTTGTTGTATTAACATAATGAACAAGTACCGCACGCATCCATTACCTTCTGTATGGCATCCGGATAGCTGAATTGAGAGTTCACGGGAACCTGCTCTAAGACTAGCCCAGATGACCACTGAGGCTGCAGTCTCTGAGACAGAATTCCAAGAGTTCTGTCACTTTGTCTTGCAGCTAAAACATATAAAGTAATGTGCATCTGTGACTAGTACAAGAAACAGTTCTGCCTCACACATAGTTAGACCTGTCGCACTGAAGTTAAAAAAAAATATTTTTCTATATGCGCCCACATACAACCATACGGTCTACTAGGTGGTGCACCACTCAAACGATACAGGTGGTATACAGTGGAGCCCATTTATAACGACACTGACGGCAACACGAAATCCGGTCGTTATGTTAGAGTTATCATTAAAAAAGAGCTTTCACGAAACTGCCCTTCGGGATCACGTCAACGAAGTAGAACGGCACAAGCAGGTTGTGTACGGGGTGCATCACGTAAGACTGACCAGAATTTTCTTAAATTCGAAGTTTGTTTTATCTTTCGGAAAAGTCGAATATATCTATTCCTGATAGGGCCTACTCAAAGGTGGTGGTGTATCCATAATTAGTGCAGCCATTAGAATAATTTCACAATTAATCTTTATAATTAGTGAAAATAGGTTGACCACGGAATTGCCAAGTTGTGGGCCTCAACCCCGAAGAGTCTCGTCTGCTAGAATTGAAACCGCAGCGTTTTCCTGTGCTCTGGTAGAAAATATGCGAAAATGAGCGTTTTGAGCGTTGCACGAAATTGGCAGCCGATTTTTCCTAACGTCCTCTCAGTATCACCCTTTCACAACTGACACTTTTTCACACATGCTTTTCAAAGCATGAAGCCACACAAGCCAGCACCACCACCTTTGAGTAGGCCCCACCGGGAATAGATATAGTATTCAATGATTTTTTTTTCAAAAGAAAAACAAATCACGAATTCAAGAAAATTCTGGTCAGTCTTACGTGACGCACACTGTATACAGGTATGAAAGTACAGTAGAATCTCGATGATACGATCATGGATGATACGAATTTCTGGATGATACAAATTCCTTTCTGGTCCCGTCCGGAATGCCTATTCTTCCAATGTTTTAGAGTTTGCATGATACAAACGCGTTATCTTGCCTTTACCGATGACACGAACGAGCCGAGAATGGGACAGAAGTCATTCCCCTGTGACGCGAGTCATGCTGCTCCTTCTTTCCAAAAAGGGAGGGAGATCCTCACTGTAATCCTCACCACGGACTCCCTTACATCATGCTATGCAATGCAAGCAATGACTCTCTTTGGTGGTGGTTGTGGAGAGGAGATCAAAATGATTACACGGTCCGTAACCTCATCTCTGTTTTGACCCTTTTAGCCCTCTCGCAACAATAAATCGCGAAGCTGTGAGTCGTCATAATGGCTTAGCTAAACAGCGACCATAACACGTGGAGGGAACGTATCAGAACAACTTCTGGCAACATTACGAGTCACCATTCTGCAAGTTGGCTTCACCTAACGCCTGTGTGCTTTAGGAGAAGCTTGCTTTGGAACACTGTCTCGCGACTCTCGGTTGGAAAGCACGTGCTGGGCCTTTTGAATCATTTCGCGAATTTGGGCAGCAATGGCCAAAAACGGAGACACAAAAGCGTTACGACCGACCTCTTTCACTGACAGTAATGGAAAATGAACGGTCACTGTCTATTTTCTTGCCTCAATTTTTATTTTGGTTTAATTCTCTTGATACGAATTTTGGATTATACGAATGTTTTCCGCTACCCCGTGAGTTTCCTATCATCGAGATCCTGCTCTATAGGGACCCTGCAGTAAGGTATCGGAGAGGAGAAAGAAGGCACTAAGCTGTCGTGTAGCTTCCGCAAACGAACGCTGCCGAACGTGCCACGGCAGTGTTCTGTTCAGAAGAATCGTCTACATTTTGTTTCCTTCCCTTATCTGCTTTTACCTGAATAGTAGTGAAGGCGGCAGTGAGGAAAAGTCGACGCAGAGAACGACCGGAGAGTTAAAATTCTCCCACTTGCGGCACTGTCCCCACAGTGTTCGGCGCGCCACCTGGAGAAGCGCACGTCCCCTATACAGGAAAGTGTTCAGTAAATGTTGTTCCCCACATTTTGCAGAACCATCCCATACACAAATTTGTAATTTCAGAGCTACTGTAGAACCCTTAATGTTCATGAGCCCCTAATTTTAACGAATTTTATATGTTTTCAAACAATTGAAACTAATTTTATGTATGAAACAAGCAATGCTGATCCATAAATACCAATACGTCTGTGTTTTCGGGTTTTATGCTTTTAAAAAACCAGGAGGTAAAAATTGTTTTTTGCTTTAGGAGCTGTAAAAAAAAGCGTAAAATCGGGATATATGTGTATACCTCGGGTGGAACGTAACCAGACAGGCATCACACATTTGAGATGGGCACGAGACGCTAAGCATGTTCTTGAGCGCCTGTAATGGTGGCTGAATTTGCATTCTAGCAAGATCATTTTCCGGGATTTTTTTTGTTCTACCCAAGTGACGATGATGTAAAATCTGGCTGTAAAAACGAGTTTTACCGGTTTTATCCCAAAATACCATGTTTACTCACACAGTTTGCGAACCCATAGTTTCAAACGCAAAAATGCTGAAAAAAAAAAAAAAGAAGAAATAAATAGCTTGCGCACCTGCACTTTTTCCTTGCAGATATCTGGCTAACGTGCGAAGCGAATATCGAATTATGCGAGTAAATATGCTACGAGGCTCTACGGTATTCATGAAGCACAAGTCTGCCACGATTTTTACCAAACCAGCATGTTGTACTTAAAAAACTCATGCCATAAAAATATCAAGCGAAGTGCCTCAGGACGAGATCCGCCGATATTTCAAACAGAGGCTGTTCTTCTTCTGGACGCTAAGAAAACCCTTTTTGAACTACAATAGAACCTCTTTGTAGTGAAGTTCGTCAAACCACTAAGAAACTTCAGTATAGTCATCAGTATCTTCACTACATGAGTAGTTCATGGTTGGGATACCAGCAGATTGGGACCACAGGTTTACTGCATAGAGGTTCTACTGTAAATGCCCCCTATAGCCATGCTATTGCATAAAATAGATGCTGGAACACAACAAAAGCTTCAAGCGCTCACCAGCTGTCATAGCAGCTCCGCTTATGGGTGATCCCATATGAACCATAGTTAACTTGGGGCCCCAGCCAACACGAAAGCTGTGCCCCATGAAGGCTGTCGCGTCAACCCATAAATGCTGCTTTCCGTAAGTGCAGGATTGTGAATACGGGACCAACGCCGGCATAGACGATGGTGTTATAACTGGTTCTGGCACTGCTGCTTTCACTTCTGAGGGCACACTACGAAGTAAGATGTGTGAAGACAGAAAATCTGGTGATGGTGGTCTTGCTTCTTCTCGAACAGACTTTTGTTTCCTTGCTGGAGGTTCAGGAGTGCCTAAGCAATAGAAAGATGTCTTTGTGAGGTTCAGTTTCCTTCCCTAATATCATTGCTGCAGTGTACTAAATTATTACTACCAACATGGGGCCAATATCTACGAACCTGTAATCAATGGCGGGGTGGCGGGGGTTTCGCTCCTCCGCAACGCAGGAAGACAGAATAAACCCTTGGGAGGCCGTTGGGGGCCGGCACTCGACACAAGCGCCCTCTTTAATTTTGACTGCGGCAAACCTGTTCCTGACACAATGCAAATCTCACGTTGTTGCACCCTACATGTTCCAACCAGAAATAGGTCAAGAACAATTTCAATGTTACCATAATCGTCTTCCTCGTCACCGTCATCGCGCATGAAGAAAGACGCTTTCATCCCTTGCACCTTCTCGGTGCTCACACCAAGAGCTTCAGCCAGCTGCTGAGTCGTTGGGGAGGTTGGCTGCATGAGCGAACCTGCATGAAGACGCAATTTGTTATACACACTGCAGACTGTGACGAGAGGTTGAAGACAACCACTTGTAACAAGGAAATAACTTTATTTCTTGCAAAATCCCATCTCTTAGAAGATAGGCGTCCTTTGGTTAAGTTTTAGTTAGGAAGTTGCTACATAAAAAATTCTGGGAAGTTTCTGGCTTGCATTTGTCAACTTGCGAATGTGACCAACGTGGTTTATTTCTAGTATGTCTTTTTTTTTTTAAGTTATTGACTATCCTTGCGTTTGCCGACCAAGAGCGAGGGAGGCTCCGACTCCTGGATGCCAGCCAATAGGAAGACGCGGAGGGCAGGCACTTCCCAAGCCCCTGCTCTTGCCTAACAGATGGCGCAGCATTACCGTTGTTTCATGTGTCGCAAGGCTTCTGCCATTGCGCACCAACCTAACCAACGGCTTCGCCATGTGTTAACCGGCGTACGCGCAACTCCCGCTTGGCCTCGTTCCCATACTGACGGACGGCGAAGCCTTTGGTTTTTTATATATATATATATACAGAAGAAATAAGTTCGCACAGAGCACCACTAAAGGAATATTTTCAGATGACTTCATTTAATTCATTTTGAAATTACACAGACACGACGTTTCGATAAAACTCGATAGCGGACACGACGTTTCGGTCAAATTCTGTGTGCGGGGTCCTGTCTCGACAGGACCCCGCACACAGAATTTATGATCTCCCTTTGGCAACCTCAACGCACTGCGATTTCCCTTCCCCCGCCACTGTCGAAGCACACGAAAGTGAGTGTTTTCTGTTTGACCAACTCATTACAGTAGAATCTCGATGATACGATCACGGATGATACGAATTTCGGGATGATACGAATTCTTTTCCGGTCCCGGCCGGAATGCCTATTCTTCCCATGTATTGGAGTTCGGATGATACGAACACGTTATCTTGCCTTTACGGATGATACGAACGAGCCGAGGATGCGACAGAGGTCGTTCCCCCGTGACGCGAGAGCGCACGAGTCACTCTGCTCCTTCTTTCGAAAAGGGAGGGCGATACTCATCACGAACTCCCTTACATCATGTTGCGCAATGCAAGCAATGAATTTCCCTTTGGTGGTGACGGAGGAGATAAGATCAAAGGGATTCCACTTCCCGGAACCTTATCACCTTATCTCTGTTTTGACCTTTTTACCCCCCTCCTGCAATAAACCGCGAAGCTGTGTGACATCGCTCTGGCGGAAAACAGCGACCCAGAACACTTGGAGGGAATATATCAGGACAACTTGTGGCACCATTACGCGTCACCATTCCGCAAGTCGGCTTCACCTAACGCCTGCGTGCTTTAGGAGAAGCTCGCTTTAGAACAGTATCACGCGACTCGCGGGTGGTTGGAAAGCATGTGCTGGGTCTTTTGAATCATCTCGCGAATTTGGGCAACATTGACCAGAAATGGTGACACAAGAGCGTTACGACCGACCTCTTTCACTGACAGTAACGGAAAATGAACAGTCACTGTCTATTTTCTTGCCTCAACTTATATTTTTGTTTAATTCGCTTGATACGAATTTCAGATGATACGAATTTTTTCCGCTCCCCCGTGAGATTCGTATCATTGAGGTTCTACTGTATATCTTTTCACTTGGAAAAGAACGGTCCACCGTTCGAAACGTCGTGTCTGTGTAATTTCAAAATGAATTAAATGAAGTCATCTGAAAATATTCCTTTGGTGGTGCTCTGTGCGAACTTATTTCTTCTGTGTATTAATACGGCGCCCTCTGAATCTTCTGAGACCTTCAAGAATATATATATATATATATATTTGGAAGCCTTTGGTTACTCCTGCCTAAGCCTCATTCAGCCATTGGTTAGATTGGTGCGCCATTGCTGAAGCATTGAGACACGCTAAACAATGGTAACGCTGCGTCATCTCTTAGGCAAGAGCAGAGGCATGGGAAGTGCCTGCCCTCCGCGTCCTCCTATTGGCCAGCATTCAGGAGGCGGAGCCTCCCTCACTCTTGGTCAGCAAACGCAAGGATAGTCCTTGGAAACATTCTGAGCATCACACCATTACTCGCTATAATGGTATGCACACAGAACTTGCTTCAACTGCCAAACCTGACCTTCATTGATTCCAGAGAGGTCGGAATCTCCAGGAGCAAAGGACACACGACCGTCCTCGGCCATATCTTGGCCTAGGGATCCAGAGAGTGTTGCACCATTACCGGGGCTAACATCTCTGGCTGCTGCTGTTGCCCCCTGCAGAAAAATAAATAAAGATTTCAACGCCTGCTCAGGGGCCTCGTGAAATAGATTGTCTGAATAAAAGGTCTTCCATACAGCAGCTGTCCTATCAGTTCCTCCTTGTGAAGGCTTGGTGGCCCTGTCTGCGACTGCCTTCTGCTGTGAGGTCTGTTTCACCACGACCACTTCCATTTCATCATCCGAGTCTTCAAGGCCGTACTTCGAGAAGTGCTTCACCTGCAAAAACCACAAATATGAAACCCTGAGTGAGCAGATATCTATTGAATCGGACCTTAAGAAGAATTAGGTTTCGAGGTGTTAATGCTCCATGCTGATTCACTCAACCTGAGGTGCCATAGACACAAAGCACAGGTTTGCAGGTTTCATACAGATAACTTAAAGGAGCCGTAAACAGGTCGCCAAACATTTAGGAAATAATGGTACCCCATGAAAGAACGGAGGTCATAATACCCAAATATACATTTCGTTGGGCTCGTGCCGGCTCGGTGACCCATATAGATGCTTTCAAAGATGAGTAAACCAACACGCCTCTCTCCACCACGCATACGTCACATGGCTACGTAGCCTTTTGCCGTCCAATCGGGAGGGGGCCTAGCTCAGAACGTGACATTTCAAATTACCAGCCAATAAACGGGCTTCATTATCAGCTGTGAGGCAGAGTGCTCTGTTTGTTTGTGTGCAACTACATTTTGCGCTCCCTGGTTCCGAAAAAGAATCATGACATCTACAACATCTTCGACTGGCACAAACTGGGGGGGTCTGTGGAGGGTAATATATGTATAAAATATATATAACATAGATAAAAATCTCAATTTTTAGGGTAATATCCCTTGGTGTAGAACCAGTTCTGTGCACGCTACTGCTGCAGACATTACCGTAGAAATAATTAGCACAAAATATGAAAACAAAGTAACTGTTATGTTGCATGCAACATCCATGGAAGCACAGCGCAGAGGAGCATAATAAGTACTTCAGTGCACTAGCACAGTATTTCTAGTGCTGGTGCTATTCAGCATGTTGAATCTCTCGCTGTATATGAGGCGGCTATTTCACCAAGGCATTTTTTTAAGGATGTTTTAACTGAATTCAACGCTCACTTAATACACTCAATTTACAGCAATGTCACTTGCTGTCAATAAGGCAGCATTAAACAAGAAGTGCATGGCATACACACGGACAAGGGTGGGCACACATGCAGATGATGTTTGTACAAAGATCAGTCAGACAATGTTGAGCAGAAATGCTACTGTGTAGTACCAGATGCACTCAGAGCCTTCAGTGTGGCCAGACAGAGGAGCAACAAGAGTCTAAATTTGGCGTAGTAAGTGAACACATTTAAGCAGAACGCCTTGTTTAGGAAGCAGACAGAGGGAATAGTTCAAGCCACGGCACTGTTCCTTAAATGATATTTATTGCAAAGAAATACTCCCAGTATTCATGGGTTCTGAAGGGCAGCTACAAATTCAAGGCCTTCCAAAGCCTGAATGTATGATGAAAGATGAATGATGATTTGTCCATTCTATGTTGTTCCAGCCTCAGAACATCAGTTCTTTCCTGAATGTATGGTTCTGTGCAAACCCTTTGTTTGATCCGCATAAAGTTCTTTGAGCTGCTTTCATGAACACGGAGAGAAAATGACTAAGCCCACCAAGCATGATGTACAATCTATGATCGTTAAGGCCCTGACTTTTCTGCACAAATACACGGAATTCTGAAAATAAATTCACGACACTAGGATTGTTTACTGAGGAACACATCTCACAGCTTTGGTGCAGGAGATGAATGGACCTGTAGCTCATAGTGCCTCTCCGCACACGCCTAACCGAGAGGAAAACAAATGTATGCCACATGTCTCACGTGAACAACACTGATTGAGCATGCGTTTGGATATCCTATCTTTACGTTTGTTTCGCTCCCATCAGTCATATCCCATCTAGCACATTTGTGTTGGCAAGGCACGCAACGGCAAGGCGTCCCCACTTGGGAAACAAGGATGCATCGTGGCAAGTTTGTGAGTATGGTACAGAAAAAGTCTACAAAGATTGCGGTTTGTTTTTCTACGGTTACCATGAAACACAGCACGAAGCACCATCTGATCCATAGCAACAACTATATTTTAGATTTGTACAGTCGACCCCCGTTTATCCGGACTTCATTTATCCGGATCCCGCGGTATCCGGACAAAAGTCACGGGAACGGATTTCCCTCATGTATTTTGTTCTCGTTTATCTGGACTTCAGCTTCCGGACTCGGACAAGAATTCCAGGGAACGAAAGTCGAAAATTCTTGTAATCCAGCTTCAGTTATCCGGACTACCGTGAGTAAGAGGAGACGCTGACCCCGCTTCGTCACCCTTTTCGCTGTTTTGGGCTTATTCCGGTCACATGTCAGGGACCTACATTCCTCCGTAGGGGAGACAACCGTGCACAATGACCCCCTTTTCTATTTGTGTGCGTTGGGTCACGTTGACCAGTCGAGTAATTTGGAAATATCTCGAGCAACTGTCCGGTTCTAGAAGGGAAAACTCCAACCCGTTGGCCAATGAAGACATTCCCCTATAGCTCAGCTGCGATCCCTGATGCAGAAGCTCACTGCGACTGCCGTAGATGATGCTGCGGTTTCTGACTACGTTGACGTTGAAAAGGATGATGATGCGTGTGCAGCTATGACTGATGACGGTGTGATTGCTGCTGTTGCCTCCGATGATGTGCAGCAAGACGGTGCCGATGACGACAGTGAGAAACAAGGCTCGCACATTGACACTTTGCGACCGCACTGACATTCTTCGAGCAGCGCAACAGCGTGGCCCAACTCTAAGGAATTAGCAAAAGTTTGCAGGAATCGAATGCCTACACTACTATATAACAGCTGTCATTGACGAGATTTCTATGTTTCAATTAAACCTTGCTCTGTAGGACGTTCCTATTCGGTCGTTTCATTTATCCGGATGTCCCGGTATCCGGACGATTTCGCCGGGAACGGCACCCCGGATAAACGGGGGTCGACTGTAGTCACTTTACTTCTATGTCATACAAGTTAATAAAGGTTTTGCCTTCGTACATTTCCATCTACTTGGACATGCAAACACTTGCCGCAAAAAGTGTCGAATTTCTGTTTCTTTGTCACAGAATTTGAGGTTTGCTGCAGCAGAAAAACCAGGCCCTTATTGACTGTCATTCGTTATGCGAGCTACTATGACAGAAGGTGTAATGATCCAACAGAGTGCTGAGGATTATGATGATGAGTTGATGTCTACTGGTGCAAAAGCAACTACCGTAGATAACAGTGAGCAAAAGAACTGGACAGAACACTAAAAGCCACTGCTGCTGGTATAGTAGACACACTAAGAACACTAAAGACACCTAGACCTGGTGCTGGTACAGTTGTTCTATGCCTTGCATGTATGCATGATGTGATGTAACGTAACGTAGATTGAATGAGATGGAAGTACTTGGAATGAGTGCCCCTATATGCATGCCCTTGCAATAAAGTGAAGGCTGCTCTACAGTAGACAAATATCTCATGCCTCCTACTTCACCCTGCTGAGTGCTTGTCAATCATCGTGTTGCGCACCTTCAGTATGTGCCTGCCTTCTACATACAAATGCTGAATGCCAGCTATGTCAAAAATGATTGCAACATCAGCACATACATGCATGCCCTTCACATGCAATTGTACGCTTCTCGCAATTTATTGTTGCAAACGCCATGTTGATTTCAATAGCTTAAATCGCCTTTGAAGACTACCATCATGATGTGTGTCAATGTGGGACAAGCAACAAGCACGTGCAACATGTGCAGCACAACACTGCGAACACTATTCAAACACCACGATTACTAAAAATGACCACTTAATGAGAAGCAAATGCCCACTACAAATTAATGTTCACCTAGTAGTCAAATGTTCTGAATACTGCACACTATATGTCCTCATTTTTTAAATCTCCCTAACTTCTCCCCGATTCCAAAAACTAAGTGCAAATGCAATGAACTGCAGATTCAAATTAAGCGTAAAATGCTCATACCTCGAAGACCCACGATCCAGTCTCGGGCCTGTATTCCATAAATTTTGCATCGATCTTTGCTGTGGCTCGTTCTAGCTTGTCCTGGTAGCCCATCAGTTTCAGCCGTTCAGGATCCTAAAAGTGAGGCCCACATCAGTGAGGTACACGTAATGCAGCATCTAATGCGAGTCTTGAGGAATTACACACCTTAATTGGTTCATGAGTGGTCTTGTCATTAGGCCAGACACAGTCCAAGGTAACCTGTGCCTTTTTGTTAAGGCCTTCACCAATGGGTGGCTTGTCATCGTCATCAGGATAGATTGTGACCTCCTTACGGCGGAAGTGTACTATGGATAAATGCAAGGCCTCGTTTTAACACACTGCTTGCTGGGGTTAACGAAGACCATCATGAGCCCGGACAATAGTAATTGGATTAGTTTTTTATACCATATTTACTCGTGTATAAGACACACACTGTTTACCCAAAAGCATCGCACATTGAGGGGCTGGGATAAATACTCGCAGATACTCGATAAAATACTCCTCGATGGCTGTCACATTCGTTGTTCATCACTCTGGCACCAGGCGCTCCATCTCCTTGACTACGTGATATGAGCGGCAGCGTAAGAGCGATACGCTGGCGCTACGAGAGACAATCCGGCCGTGCTACTAAAGTCAGGGTGCCTCTTATGTGTGAGGAACAAAAAAGTACCTGCATCTCACTTTTCTAGTCCTACTGCGTTCATATTTCCAGTTTACTCGTAGCTGCTGGGTTAGCATACATTTATGTAAAATGTAATACTAGTAAACTCAACTGCCCATGTGGATGTTCATCTCACCTTAACAATGTGCCCTCCTGTTTTCATAAATTTATTTTTTTTATGGTCTGTATGTAACACCTTAAAGGGACGGTCTCATACAGCCGGGGCGATTCCGAAACTTAGCCAAAACTAGCTTCACGAGTACTGTACACATACAACCATCAAAGTTTCATTCGGAATAACCAAGTCATTTTCAAGGAATTTGTCGAAACGTGCCGTAATAGCAGACGACGAACGTGTGCTTCTCTCATGCATGCGTCACGTATGACGTCGGCCTGCGGGTATGTCGTCGTTGTCATGGTAATTGGATCTTGCAGAAGCACCTTGGGTTGAGTCATCCCCTTTGCTCTCGAAATGGCGACACTGAGGCATATACCTCCGCGAGCGGAGAATGTAGTCCGAGCATTGACTGTGGGGTCTTCGATAATGTGGCACATAATCGGATACGTCGAAGCTAAGTCACGTGTTTTCTTTCCGCGAGTATTTAGTGCAGTTTTTAAATAAACACACACTCCTTCCCTATGTATGTCGTCAGCGACACTTCATTTCGAAGCATGGTCAGTGTGCAACGGGGAGTGTAATGGAAGCGTGCGTAATATATTTTTGGTCGGAGCAGTAATGCGACCGCGCGCGCCGATGGCCGGTGACTTCAGATTTGTGATTGTGGGTGGGGTTGTCCTGCGACTTTTAACTTGTCTCTGATGATTAACATAGTTGTTGTAAACCACCATGCTTGCCACTTCTTAGAATGTGCATTTTTTACCTGAGAACTGAAAGAAAATGTACGAGAGGTGCCGCGGTGCCCAGTAACTTCTGAAAGTCGTCTGCTCACGCCGATGCACTAGCGTGCGCAAAAGCAGACGGTTTCTGTGTCCTATCACGGACTTTCCCGCAGGGCGACGTGGCTGTTCTTATTGTTGCCAACACAGATCGCGGCATGCTCTGCAATCTTTATCAATTTAATTCGGTTATTTAATAACTGTGGCGGGTTTTGTCGGGTAAATTCGCAGTATTCCATTTTCAACAAAGGGCAATCGAATGGTACACTTTATGAGAGGGGCAGGGGGTACGAGACCGTCCCTTTAAGGTTGAGTAACATGAATCTAGCACCACAGAATTACAATTCAACAGCAGTTTTGGATGTGTCTTCTGCGTGCCATTCAGGTATTCTGTTTTCATACATATGAGCTGCATTGTTCACACAAACATTTATCATGTAGCCTGTTATATCAATAATCAACTTGTACTTTTAATTATTTTGTGGGAGGGCTTGTAAAATGCAGCCACTTTAAATGCACATTGGTCCGTGTTGCAGCAGGACAGTGTCAGTGGTGCTCAAAACGATCAACGGCCATTGCCTTCAATGACCATTCAAAAGTCCAGGTGACAGGTGTATCTGTCTCCTTTAACTTATCAAAGACCAATATTAAAGCAACAGTACTCGAAGCAATGCAACACAACTTACCAATTTCATCCAAATTAAGCCCAGTCACATCGGTACGTCCGGGGAAGAAGACGTTACCGTATCCATCCCTTGCCACTGTGAATCCCTCCACGACACAACGTTTGTCCTGCCCAAACAGAGCTGCGAGGTCGTCCAACGATGGAATGGTGAAGTATCCAGGCCGTGTGAGCACAATTCCTGTTGGATGTGGAGTTGGCAACGTGGCGTCGGCCGAGCCACCTGACTCTGAGGTTAATAAGATGGAGTCATCCTGCTGAGTGGATCCACGGCCAGGGCCAGAGTCGTCTGTGGGCGAGAGGGTTAGCCCAAGGCGGTTGTTTCTGATGCCAAGTTGAGACACCGTGTCGTCAAGGCTCTGAAGGTTACTGAAATGTACAATTATCACGCAACTGTAGCAACTTCAAAGGCGTTCACAAAAATTAACGGAAGCAGCTCCCCCTCCACGTCGTTTTCGCCACAGTGCTGCTCTGCAAATATAAGCAAAGCAAGCCAAGATGGTGAGCAAAGCAATGACAAACACTGTGATGGTGAGCAACGAATACGGTCATCTATCCTGGGTGGCACGGAGGACTAGGAACGAGGGGTGTGCGAATATTCGAGTTCTCGAATTCGAATCGAATACCAAACGCTCAAACTATTCGATTCGCGAATCGAATAGCCAATATTCGATTTTTTTAATATTCGACTATTCCACGAATATGAACGACGCGGCCCGAAAGTGGGCTTCACCTGATGCTTCCATGTATGAGGTGAAGCCTGCTTTAGGAAATTGCCCTTGTTGCAGGACCAACACAGGCGGGACGGTGTTTAGTTTGAGATAACGTTATCCAAAGTTAGTTTTGTAGACATCGTCTGTGGAAGGGGCGGCGCCCCTCCCACATGCAGTTTAGCGGTGCCGACGGGGAACTTTGATTTGATGTCTGTGAGGTTGCCTTTAAAAAGTTAGGACTCTTGAATAATGACTGCAGCCCACGAACAAGAAGGGTGTCTTAAAGATGTCCCTTATGTTTAAAATTTCAGCAGTGCAATTTCCTCGGGCAAGAGGAAAGAAACTAAAGCGTGTTCACGGCAAAGATGAGGCAGGATACATATTCGTTTGTTTCACAAATGACCTGTGGGTGTCCAAAACAATTACAGCCTCATCCGTATAACTAGGGTGTGACTTTTTCGGGTTAAACCCGAGTCCACCCGGTTATTCCCCCCCCCCCCATCCCGAACTCCAACTAATTCGGGTTCAACCCGATTTCTCTCCAAATTCCAGTCATTACGAAATCCTCAAGTGACGTTTCCACTGGAAACGAACATAGGTCGCCACGTGTAACACATGTAAGAATGGGTCACTTACGTTCCCAGAAATACACCCATGTGTGTCAGCACTGTCTACGCCTTCGGGGATTTGCGCTGGTAGGTCACACACACAAAAAAAAAAGATTAGGAAAGGACTTAATAGACAAGAGCAGAAACAAAAGCGCCCGACAACGCCCGCTGGCACCATTATCGCCTGATTTCTCCCAGAATTACAGATTTACAAATAGCGCCTCATTTTTAGCCCCGAATCTGAGAAAGGCATTTAACCGAAAAAGTCACTCCCTACGTATAACTAGGGCCTGACTTTTTAGGGTTAAACCCGTATCCGCCCGATATTTACCCCCCGAATGAAATCTGTAAAATTCGGGTTTAACCCGAATCTACCCGAAAACATCCGGGTCGCGTGGCACACTCATAAGCGCGCATTAAAATAAAGTTTGATAACATTGCTAAACATTGGTTCCATGTTAAGACAAATTTTTATTAAACAAAAAAAAATCACCCGAATACACCCGAATTCCTGACGACAGAATATGCCGTAACGGGATTTAACCCGAATACACCCGAATTTTCAAATGAAAAGTATCACCCGATATTTACCCCCCGAATTTGGCCAAAAATAAAACCCGAAAAAGTCAGGCCCTACGTATAACATGCCACTGTCTGACATAAAATTTTTAAATGAAGATAACCACTCCAGTAAGCGTAAGCTCACCTGAAAAGCAGGAAGCAATCTCATGTAAAATTAAAGAGTAGGGAGGTTTTAGCAGAAGAATTGTATGTCTCTCTTGTGACAGTTAATGCCAGAAAAATTACTCTAAAGCCACGGGCTACAAAATGGAAGCTTTTAGCGCAAAAGTCACATATTGTAAATTTGCACAAATATTCTACAGGGTGTCCCAGAAAACGTGTCATTGAATTATAATAAAAAAACTACACCACCTAGGGTCATGCGGTCAATTGCATTTGTTCTTACTGGGTTTTTGCCACCTCCTCATGTGAATGTCGTGTAACGCAAGTTTAATTATGTAAATTTTTGCGAGCTTAAGTCGGAAATTTGCATAGTAAAGGTCACTTTTTTACCCGACCAATGTGAAGACTGTGTCTGATTTAGTCAAATTAATGATAATTGACAGGGATATTCAGGAGCTATCCCATCGGAAAAAATAGCCGAACATCATGCTCTACGGAGGTCGCACAGAATAGCGCACGATGAATTTTTCAGCGCAATCTTTGTCAGTCCGACGAAAGGAGGTTGGAAACCCAGCCCTCACCGACATCGCAGAAAGAGATAAAGCAGGCACGGCTTATCACGTCCGACTTTCGCTGGGATAATGCTTTCCCTCTCCCAATTTTAGGAACTGTTACTTTTTCTACTATCACTCTGTGGGCTGGCTTCGGAACCTCCTTTCGTCGCACTGAGAGCGGTTGCGCTCAAAAAGTCATCGCGCGCTATGGTCCGGTGCTCCGAAAAGCATGATATTCGGCTATTTTTTCCGATGGGATAGCTCGTGAATATCACTGTGGATTATCGTGAATTTGAGTGAATTCGGCACGCTCTTCATATTGGTGGGGTAAAAAAGTAACCTTTACTTGGCAAATTTCCGAGTTGAGTTCACAAATATTTACATAATTAAACTTGGAGTACATGACATTCACATTAGGAGGTGGCAAAAACCTAATAAGAACAAATGCTGTTGACCGCATGATTCTAGGTGGCGTAGTTTTTTTATTATAATTCAATGACACGTTTTCTGGGACACCCTGTATATTCGATTCGGTATTCGGAACCACATACCAAAATCAAATTTTGCAACTTTTTTAAGTCCATATGAACGTGTGGTTTTACCGTACTTTTAAAGTGATACATGTAATGAAGAGGATTTTGGTAATATGGTCCCATAAAGTAGAAGTGATTAATAATAAAGTGAATAATAAAATTTTGCATGGTGCATAACGTCATCTTTATCGTAGGGGTCTTAATGCACCTTTTCTCTTGCAGATACCTTTTTGATGAACCTAGCACAGGACTGTCAGCAGGTGGAGTAGCAGTCGATACGTCATCTAAATTCAAGCGCGGGAGAGGAGATCCCGGGTCTCTTGGTGCTGAAACAGGAGTGCTAGCAGACCTGATTCCAACAGAAAGAAAATGGGAAATAAGCATCTAGTGTTCTTAGAGACAGTAGTTTGAGAGCTTTTAAACTCACCCTTGTGTTAGTGGTACAGTTAGAGGTGTCCTCGTGATTGTTTCGGACCTCGGAGGCGACACAGGTGCCGGGGATGACATTGACACAGTATCAGCCATGGTGAATGTGCGATCAGCACCTTCTTTTGGCTTTAACACCAGTTTTTTCATGCTTGGACGAGGCACAAAGGTATCATTCATTTGAGAGCTTTCTTCATCTTCCAGCCCGTGGAACAACGAAACTGTCTGCATAGAGAAAGAGCAACACCACGATTAGAGTACAGCAAACCTAGTAAGCAACAGAATTTTTCATGACAGAAAAAAGAAGAGGTAAATAAAAAGAATCATTTGGTTGGTTGTAGTGTGTGCTCAGACATCAGGGCAAGACATGACTCCTGGTCAGGGTGTTGAACCGGAACCGAAACGATCCGAAAACCGGAGTTGAACCGGAATTTTTTCATGAACCCGAATCGGAACTGAACTGCTATATTTTCACCGGCCCGGAACTGAACCTCAACCGGAACTAAAGAAAAATAGTGTTCCGAACCGGTCCCAGAAACGATTCAGGGCTCTTCTGTTTCACCTTTGGACGCGAATGTCGTCTGCTCTACCTGAGCACGCACGCATCACGCTTATGACAACAACACGATGGGTCGGCACCGCTTTGCAGATTTCATATTACACAGCTCCACTTAGCGAGGGATGTCGCCAGTGCGAATTCACACTTTCTTGAAATTCTGCTAAACACCTGAAGCTTAGTATCCCTCAAGTGTTGTCCTTCTTCAAAATCTTTTACTTGCGCTTCCTCTTTAGTGGTTTCCTCACGTAGACAATTTAGCAATAACAATGGTAATGGCACCGTGATGTTTAGCAATAACAACAAAAATGGTGTAGCAAATCACACCGTCAGGGGCGTGCACGAAGTACTAAACGCTGTTACTCGTCGTCTTTTTCCATTGTCCTCTAAAACAGGGTGCCGGAGTGTGATATGAACAAGAATTAAGCGAATCGCTAAATATTGACCATAAACACCATGATTCACTTATTTAGCTGACTAGCATATTAAGTTCACAATGTCACGAATAACCGCATACAGGGTCCGTGCAGATAAACCTAACCGGCATTTGCACACATAACTCGTTCTCTACTTACCTGAGGAACTTCCGGTTGCGCACGATGGCGTATTTATGCGTGCGAAAGCTAAAAAAAAATCCTGAAAGCCATACTTAGAGTAAAAAAATTACCAAAGCACGAAAACGTCAGCTTCCATGCATTATAACAGGGCAACATAGCGGTCTCAGGTGAGTTTTGTGCAGGTACCACTAGGGGCACTACCGATCAGCATCTATGTGGGACATCGTTCAGGTTAGTAGACGCCGGGGCAACGAACGAACGCGGGCGTGGGTATCCCGGAAAGAAGCACGTTGACAGAACAAACACGAAAGGCATTATGTGGTTTCCTCAGTAATTAAAATACGCCCCTGTGAAGGGGCGTATGAACTTCTGAACCTGAACCCGAACCGAACCCGTATTTTTTTCAGTTCGACACCCTGCTCCTGATCATGCACGGTGGATGAAGGTGTCAGAAAAATTTAGCTAACTTAAAGGAGTACAGGAGACCATCCAAAATATTTTCAGTTTAAGACACCTGATGAAAATATATGTGTCAATTTGCTGAACAGCACAACAGGTTTGGATGCATGACATTTTTTTTTTTTATGTACACAAACACAGCCATGCTCATTCACTCTCAGCTTGCCCCCCTGGAGGGGGGACAAGGAGAAGAAGGACAGCCTATGATGCCATAACGGCTGTGCGGTCAGTCGAGGTCAGCGCCTGTATTTTTCTTTTTGTGTGTGAGGGCTTTCCTCTTTTGTATTCGGTAAATTTGTTCCCCCGGTGGGGGGCGATTAGAAATTGAAAGGGTGACCCGTGGGTGCAGAGGATTTCATTGTCCCGCCAGAGCTTCCTCACGTGCTATGTTTCTTCAGAGCCCTGAACAGCTGACTAGCAGACGACACTGTGAACCAATCAGCGAGCGCGGACGGTGTAGCGTCAGCGCAAGGTCACAGGATGGTATTGCTCTCCACAAACGTTGTGCACGGTCGCTTTTTGCGGCATACTTTAAATTTAATTTCTGCAATAATTATGACTTTATGTATACAAAGTCTACGGCATGGCAGGCTTCAATCACATAATTTTTTAGACATTTATAAAGCATTTTTCTAACACTGCAGAGTTCCTATTTGTACACAGCACTAGTAAATCTTAGTGACTTGTCCTGCTCCATTTATGACTCTCCTAAAACTATCCCTGATGTAGTAAAACTCTGGATATAGTAAAATTACTCACAAGTCCCAGCCTGTTTACTATAGAGAGATTCTACCATACTTACTTTAAAAATTTAGCACATTTCAGTTCTGAAGCAACACTATGGTAAACTGACCTTGTTGGAAGAGGGACCCACAATGGCCTTTGGCTTTATTTTTGTTGCTGGTAGTGATGAGACTTTGTACTGAGAAGACATTAGAGATTTTTGTGCAGCAGGACTGGTTGGGTTTAGCAATTCTTCCCGCTTGTTTGTGTCCTGCAACAAATCAAAGTGAACCTTGCAATGAGACGCAACTGGAGTGGAAATGTGTTTTCACTTTCTCGAATTTCATAAATATACATATACGGATCTGCTTAACAACAACAACAACTTTATTGCGAGATGATGAATGGGGAGTTCCATCGCCAGGAGCCATACTCTACCCCATTGCTGGCTTGCCCAAAGGCTGCTTAAAAATACTTTAGGCTTCCATTAATTTGACCCTGATACAGTCGAACCTCGTTACAACGAAGTCGCACGGTAATCGCAAATTGGTTCGTTACATGCGATATTCGCTGTAAAAGTACAGCATTTAAATGCGACTAATGATTCTGACAAATGCCCGCCAGAACACACGTAGCGGGTGTATCCCGTTTGAAACCATTAAAAATAATCTTTCAAAAATAAACGCGTAAGTACCCACTGTTAAAAATATATCTCCCAGAATATACGCTTAAAAATAAAGGCACAAAAATAATCGTCGAAATATCCCCATTTAAATATAAACGCTAAGGAATCTACGGTTAAGAATACATCATTAAAAATAAATCGTTTCAGAATCCCCCCAAATCTACAGTTGCTAGAGTCATGTGGTATGGCCCAAATCAAGATGAACTGCAAGCAATAGGGCTTAACCTAACCTCACAGGACCAAACTAGCCTAAACTATCCCGAACTAACCGAAACCAAACTAAACTAACCTAACATAACATGATATAACCCAGCGTAAATTGTAATCAGTCCGCCTCCGTGCTAGATGGTGAGGGGATTTTGAAACAGTTTATTTTTAATGGTGGATTATTAAACGGTGATCTCTAAGCGGGGATAGTAAGCGGTTTATTTTAGGAGATATATTTTTAACCGTGTATTTATTAAGCGGATTATTCTTGAATGTTTCATTCTTGATTGATTGATTGATTATGTGTTTAATGGCACAAAGGCAACAAAGGCCATAGAGCGCCAAAACTATGCTGAGTGTGTCGGAGACGATTATGGGAAAGATGATGTGAGAGAGAGTGTGGTAGTTAAAACCTATCTACAGGTATGAGCGATGAGCGATGACTGATTGACCAGGATAAGAGAGAGGGGGATGACGATAGAAAGCGAGCATGGCAGTTATCTACAAGTGTGACAATGAGATATTTACATGAGGAGTTCGGTGATAATGGATAAAAGCGGAGCAATGCTTATCATCTACATCTGACTAAGAAACCCACACGTGGTCAAAAATTTGATTACGTTATCAAACGGCACAAGAGGGGTGTCACCCAGTAGAAGGGCTGGGTGGAGTGGGACATGGTATCTGTAGAATGCGGTGAAATACTGTTGGCGTTGGTGTTCGAAGTGAGGGCAGGATGCCAGTACGTGCAAGACAGTCAAGCTGTCACCGCAGTGCGCACAAGCTGGCGGATCCTGACCTCTGAGTAGGTGGTGATGCGTGAGCCATGTGTGTCCAATCCTCAATCTCGCGTAAAGAACTTCGGATGATCTGTTGATGTGTTCAGTCCGATGCGGGGGAGAAACGTGTGGCTGTGTGAGGTGTAGCTTGTTATTTTCTTCCATGTCCCACTCCTGCTGCCACTGTGTGCAGACAGCTCTCTTTAACACTGGCAGGATGTCTTGGTAGGGTAGTCCTAGAGCTGACTCCTCTTGTGCCAACACTCGCCGAGCCTCACGGTCGGCTCGTTCATTCCCCGGGATCCCAGTGTGGCTGGGGACCCAGCAGAGACAGATTGAAAAGCCTCGGGAACAAAGTTGGGTCGCAAGCGCTCGTACTCGCTTGACGAGGTGATTCTTGCTGTCATAGCATGAAAGCAGCGCACGCACAGAGCTTAGCGAATCGGAATAAATCACTGAATTTTGAAGGTCGTTTTGTTGAATGTGCCGCAGAGCCAGGAGAATCGCGTAAAGCTCTGCGGTGAAAACTGTGGCGTTCGTGTTCAGGCGTGCCGTCATTCTTAAACGTTTATTCTTAACGGTGAATTTCGGGGACCCCCCCACGTAGCGTCCGCAATATTTCAAAATCAATTCAAAACACAATAAAGGCAAACACAACCGTTTTATTTGAAGAAATCTCTAATCTTCTGTTGCTTCGTGGCAACGGCGCTGTTCACGACAATCACTTCAACCTTGTCAAGCGAATGAAACGCATCACGAATGATTTCGTCGGACGCCGTCGGATGTTCCAGAAAGAAGTCCTTCAGTGCACGTACCATGAAGAGAGCCTCACAGTGCGTTAGACGGCGGTCCGTGTCTTCTGGATCTTCGCACTCATCGTCACTCACCGCTTCTGTACAATCACCCCTGACTTCCTGGCTGACCCCAGCAATGATGTCGGCGTCCGTCAGCTCACTTGCCACGGCAACGTTGTTATCTGCCGACACGAAATCGTCGAAGGTGACCTCGTTCACGCTGACTAGACATCTCCACACAGGTGCTTCCGAGATGATGTCCCATGTCTTCTATCGAAGTTTCTGTGGCAGGGGACCCGAATCCGGCCTATAGAAAGCAGTTTCGAATCGTGCTCCCGGTGACGTCATTCCAGGCCCCGTAGAGCATCTCAATGACAGCCTTCACAGTTTCGGGAATGATGCAATCCACGGTCAATTCGGCGGTGGTGAGGACAAAAGCGCGGTGGAGAGGAGGAACGCGTGTGGAAGCATTAGAAGCACGCAACCAATGAACGCGTTGCTCACTTATCGGGGTCATTCGCCTCCACGTTTAGGTCGCCTTTCCAAAACGGGAGCCGATCTCCTGAATGTGCCGGAAAAAAATGTGCTCGCGTGTTGGAAAGTCACGATGAATCACTTCGTCGTGACCGATAATAGGCTAGGAAATGGGGAAGCCTACTTCGTTGTAAACGCAGCATCCCCGTAGAAATAAAGCGTGACCAACCAAATCAGACAGAAATCTCGCAATAACCGATAATTCGTACTAACGATGTTCGCTGTAGCAAGGTTCGACTGTATGTCCTAGTTTCCAGCACCATTAGTTATGTTCAGGCTGACTTGGTGTAAATGTCTTGGTTCTGTTTCCGGAAGTAGTAGACATGATAGAGCAAACTGAAAAAATGCAGAGCCATATATCCCGAGCTGCAACATACAAGGAGTACCACCACCTTGCGATGGCACGACCTAGGGTTATTCTTGTCACAATTTTTGTTCCATCTGGCACCGCTACCATAATACAGAAACTGCCAAAGCACTAGATCCTTCGGCAACAGTTTTCTGAGGAAGGTCAAATGGTGTTACTATACTGATTTTTCGACAATTACAATGTTTTGGATCAAGTAAACCATTCGCTTAACTTGTATGGTGTTGTCACTAATATGGCGACCTCTGTACCTCTTAGTGTTTAGTTTGAATACAAACACATCTATTACAGGAGATGATATATTTTCATAATAATTTTTCAGTGCTGTCAGAAACTGCTCACAAGGGCTCAGAGCTGGGCTTTCCCAGGGCTGCAATAGACCTCTACCTGTTTGTAAACAAATGACATCATAATGTTCGACAGCGCCACGAGTTTGGTAGAGTTGAACTACGTTCAAAACTAGTGGCGAACAAGGTCGCGCCCGAAAGCCACCGTCCTGAGGGGATTACGATAGTCTCTGAGAAGGACGCGACCTTCGGTCCTACTTTTCTTTCAATGGGAGGCAGCGAACAAATCCCATTCGTGGAACCCAGCTCTCCCCTTCCGATCTGTTTTGGTTTCGGTGTGTCTACCAACGTCATGATGACGTTTCTCAGGTAGAGGTTTATTCTTAAACGGTCCTCGACTCGACCCCAGACTCGGGCTGCCCCTCAAGAGCGGCTTTGTGCTCCAAAGGTCAACCTTGAATTGAAATGCTCCCCAAGCGGAGGAAATCCTTTGCGCTTTCCTCGAGCACTACATGGTAGCGCCAGTATTTCCTTGAAGCCTAATTGAAGCCTTGGAGCTCTTTATTCCTCCTCTTACTGGAGTCGAGGCAGGGTGTCGAGTCAAGAATCACTCAAGAACGCGGCTGTCAGTAAGAGTTACCTTGATTAGATTTCTGAAAAGTGGATTGTCGCCATAAGGATTGCTCGTGAGCAACAGAAGCTGCTGCATTTGTGCCTGCTGCATCTGGATTTGATTTGCGTTCTGATCCATCCTGCAAAGACCAACGAGTAGGTGTGATACAATGATACAAGAGAATGTTGAGCAGCAAGAGCAGCAGACATTAATACAGGCTCATTTTGTATACATGCTTACATTCCTAATGTAGGAGCTGTTCCACTGAAGTTGAAAGGCGTGGTCGTTGGGTTTGTTGCGCCAAAGCCACCTGGAACGAGATTGAGTGAAGCTGTTGTTCCAACTTTATACACGTGCCCGTGTGCAGACTACCACAGTTCAGTAGAGTTCTTTGTAATTTTAAAGGGACAGTTCGCTCTCCAAGCATGAGTTTGCAGATTTTTGTTTTCACGGGCAGTGTAATTCCCCCGATTCCCTGCATCACTTTTCACTGACACGAGCGATATAATTCATTATTGGCATTACAAATTATTAGAATCTACACCGCTCGAAATTCCAGCGCAAGGAGGCACTTGTGCAATGTCAGTGTGACAATTCGAGGGAGCGCCTTTTGCACCAAGCTTCGGTTGTGCTCCTCCTGCAGAGAATCACGAGGAGGAGGAGGTGTGGGAGACGACGCTGACATGTGACCACCCTGGTGATACCATTACAGAAGTGTCATGCAAGCTGATAAGGAGACGCTCTTGCTTGCTCCTCCCTGCGAGTATGACTCCCTGCCATTGATCTCGAGCGAAAAGGGCTCGCGGGACATTTGTTTGTAGTCAGACATTCCTGCCAGACATATTTATTCCAACTATGCTAGGAAGCAAACTTTCTCTTTAAAAGGATGCAACATTGTGTTCTGTCCTAACAATGGTCAATGTTGTTTTGCACAGATTTACAGCGCTCATAAAACAATCTAAATGTGGGAGGACGTTAAAAGTATTGTACGATTATATAGAAATAAAAATTATAAACGAAATATGTCACGATTTACGTCTTACAATATGATACTCTAATCTACACGAAAATATTAAGCCACCTTCTCTCGCACCAAAAGGATCATGCAATACGGGATGTATATGTTGCAGGAGAGGAACAAGTAATGCTAACCAAATGTAGAGCCCGTAGTGCCTGTTCCAAAACCAAAAGCAGGTTTATTGGCTCCTCCCAAACCACCAAACAGGCCAGTGCCAGTTGAAGTTCCCCCCAGAGTTGAACCAAAACCAGTGGTGCCAAAACCAGTGGTGCCAAAACCGGTACTGCCAAAGGCTGGTGTTGTACCGGTACCAAAGGCAGGTGTTGTCTTTGGTGCTCCAAACAGCCCTGTGCCAGTGCTAGCCGTTGATGCAAAGTCTTGAATGGACATAGGAAAGAGAAGAGAAATTAATACACTGTTCAAGTTGCTTCTTTGCAAATGAAGGTCACACATCATAGTTGAGGCCCCTGGTTTTCTGCTGCAGCAAATTCAAAATTCTGCGGCACAGACTTGTGAATTCCGCGATTTTCCACGACAAGCAGTCAATGGCTGCTTGGAATTGAAAACACTTTATTTTCTTGGATAATGTGGGAACAAAAATATTTTATAAAATTACAGGTTGAAAGCACTGTTGTGGCTCAGCATTACATACATGGTATCTTGTGTTCTCCTCTGACAAAGACAATGGTCTGTCACCTGCAATCATTTTATACCTGCTGAAAGATCTTTCAGCACCTAGAGTTTATAGGAACTTTATAGGAAGAATACATGAAGAAGCTAACAATACGTGCCCTGTGGAAGTTACAGGACACCCTTTTTGTTTCTCGGCTGTAGGCATTATTTAAGAGTCTTTAAAGGCAACCTCCCAGACATCAAATCAAAGTCCCCCACTGCCACCGCTAAACTGCACACGGAAGGGATGCTGCCCCTTCCTCAGGCAAAGTATGCACAATAAACTTTGGCAACCGTTATCTTAAGCTAAACTATAATATGTCTGTGCTAGTCCTGCTGCAGCATGGGCAGTTTCATAAAGCAGGCATCACCTCATGCAGGGAAGCTTCAAGTGAAGCCCACTTTCGGGAGGTGTCGTTCGTATTCGGCAAACAGTCAGATATTCGGAAATCCGAATATTTGGTACTCCATTCGCGAATGAAATACTTCGAGTGATTGATATTTGATTCGAATTCGAGAACTCTAATATCTGCACACCCCTAAAAATAAGAGACTCCGCGAAATTCTGTGCCAAACAAAGGATTCCGCAATGAATTCCGGATTCGCAGAAAACCCGGGGCCTTAATCATAGTGAGCTACAACCACAGCTGTTGCTGTCACTGAAAGTGATGAAAGAGATATAATCCCCTATAGCGAATTGTTTCAGTTTCTATTGCTCTCGTGACCACTATTATGTCCTATGATCTCAGTAAACCAGAAATATCCCAAGTACGTCCCACAAAGGTCGCACACGTCGCATATGTCCGCCACGTCTATGCGACGTTACCTGTACGTCCACAACGTGACTTTCAAAAATATCTTACTTTCTATATCCCTGGGACATCTCATGGATGTAAAAAGAAAGGAGCAAGCACGCGTTATTTTTCTGAGACATCTAGGGCACGTGACCCTTAGTGGCACGACATAAGCAAAAGGGAAAATTTTAGGGTTTACTACTTTATTTACCAAGTAATCACATTATACACGGTAGCTTGAGTTAAAAACACGATATTTGCCAGGATGGGGTGTCAGGAACGTTCACAGGTATACGCTGACATCGTTTGCAGACTCACAAGCTAACTGCAAAGACTTTGTCACCGTTGCAAACGTCATGCTGCATGTGCTCATTCTGGTATCTCTTGAAATCCGCTTACGCGGTGGGGGGGCCAAAAAGGGAGCCTGCGTCTCATACGGTGAAAGGCGAAAGCACATTTATTAACGCGCTGTCTGCATTCGTCTTGGATTAGGGCCGAAAAGCCCCTGGGCTGCCATTTACCACACTACAATACGCTTATGGTGCCAAAAACCTAGCTATAATGTAGCCTTGAAATAAAACATTACTACGTATCTTATGAGAATGTGTGGTACCCCACTGCATGGTATATAGCACATTTCTGAAAGAACACATTTATAGCAATATGTGCAGATTTGAGAACATCCTGTGAATATCCGAATATCCCGAAGTTGACGTCTGTGGAATGTGGAAAAAGTGGGACAAACCATAGTCGCCAGGACGTACATGCGATGTCTACGGGCTCTCTGCAATGATCCATGGGATATCCAAACATCCAATTTGGGATATCAGGAGGACATCTCCTAGACGTCTATGGTTTACTGGGTACCAACGTCAAGAAAAGCATATTCAGTGGAAGACTGCACAAATTTATTGACAGCTTTCTATCTTTTATTTTCTTCTTCAGAAGCTATTCAGGTTTATCCTTATAATGAATCGCAAAGATGAAAAATTAATGCTTCTTTATAATTAAGAACGCCATTACATTTGTAATGGTTCATCTGCTCCTTAAGGACATGCAGCTGCCTGGACTACAGCATGAAACTGACAATAGCTATGTTAACTGCTGATGCTGATGTGAAATTTTCCATGAGGTAGCTTTCTATGTGGTATATGTCACAATATCTGACCTTATTGAGTTTGTTCGTACTATTTGACAAGGTAAATAACAATTCAATTTCCATTCAATTCTATCCCAAATGTCACTATGCACACTGCCCCATAATATATACAGCTTGTAATTCCTCCGGCTCTCTGAGCAGATTTCAGTTATCCTATGCTGCATTTTGTAACTAATGTGTCTGTCAGGTGTTGATAAACATAACAAACTCAGGCATAAACGTTACTGTGCTGTACTTACTAAACCCTGAAGTTCCTGTTCCAAAACCACTCTGAGTGGTGTTTCCAAAGCTGAAGGGAGGTGCTTTTGCACCGAAGAGGGAGGATCCTGTGGTCGTATTTGCACCACCGAAGGAGAAGGCACTTGGAGCTGACGTAGTTGCTGCTCCAAAGGGAGCCTTTGCACCAAAGGCATTGGCCTAACAAATGGCACGACACATTAACTATAGAGTCAGCCTCTACAGGTGCTCGATAGTATACCAAACAAACACCAACCTGAGTTGTGGCACCAAAACCAGTTCCAAAGCCGGTACCAAAGCCAGTCGACGCAGTTGTTGTAGTGGCACCAAACAGTCCTGTGCTTGTAGGCTGGCCAAACAATGGCTGTACAATCATAGCATTGCCTCATTAGCATATTTAAAGATAAAGCAAATACCATGCAGTGACAAAGAATGCATAATACCTTTTGCTGGGGCTGCCCAAAAACAGGTGCTGTGGTCCCAAATCCTGACCCAAAGGCAGATCCCGTAGTTCCGCCCTGCATTCCAAACCCAGTTGTCTTGCCAAAGACATTTTGTGTCGGGTTCGTCTGTCCAAACAGGGAGCTTCCAGCCGTGTTGAATGATGTTGCTGACCACAAATGATGCAAATAGACGGATAAATGTCACTCATAGCTGGGGCTAGAAATTTGTGACTCGAAATTTAGATGGAAGGACATAACGACCTACGCATCTGGCTGGATGCATCCTCAGTATGAAGAATGTGTAGCTCACTCTGTCTGTCTCTCTGTGTGTCTCTTTCTCTCTCTCTCTCTCTGTCTGTCTGTTGTGTGTGTGTAACACCACCTAGATACAGAAGGCCTGCTTATTGCCTCCTCTCCCTCCTTGGCTATGTGGACATGTAAAGTCAGAATTCGTCTGCTACTACGTGTCGCCGTTCTGAGAGTTCAAGAACTTGCATATGATTGCAGCTGAGTAGGAAACTGTGGGCCTGAATTGGTAGATAAGAAGTGCAACACGCATTCCAGAAAATCAGTCTTGAGAAAGATATGGGACTGTTTTACGCTTTATTTGAAAGCTTTCCCATTGAGTACGCGGGGACGTTCAATCACTACTCGCAGACGACGGTGACTTGTCTTCATGGCTACGACCGCTGAAAGCACGTTTTGTGGTTGGCTACCACCGTTGAAAACACGATCCTGATTGGCCGACTCTAATACCCCAAACGCACCAATGCAGGATCCACATCACGCGCAATCATGATTAGGGAGCGATTGTGATCGCCCTCAGGTGCGGACAAAGCGAGTCTCGGCGACAGAGATCAACAACGCAGACACTTGTCCCCCGTTCGCGAACATGATTACACACTTCAAGGAGGGTTGGCGCAGGTGCAGTGGCTTCCTTTCGCCCTCGCCTTCTCGCTACGTGCACTGCCGGTTCCGGGTTGGCAAGATGGCGGCGATGACAGCGGCCCGCACGAAGAAAACAACATCGACAAACGCCGAAACAGATCAAATCGCATTTGTATTAATGTGAATTTCTTTAAAGTAGACATCCTGGACCGGCGTTTTCTTTTTCTTCCTACTTTTTTCTTTTTTTCTTTCTAATTTTTAACTTCTGGGGGTATTGTGTAAAGCTTCCACCACACGGCTGCAAATGAAAACCAAGATCACGAACGTGAAGTGCGGACGGTACGACGTGCCCAGCGGGATCACGCCGACCAGGATTGCGGACCGATCCAGATTGTGTGCGACAGTGCGTTTTGGGTATTAGTTGTTACGTGACGTCGACGAGTAAGAAGGCTTTCTCTATCTAGGTGGTGTTGGTGTGTGCATGGGGGGGGGCATACACCTTGCATACAAAGTGGTGTCATTATACAGCATAGGGCTGGAGAGGTATCGAGAATATAATTCCGACACGTTCAACCCTTTGGTCACAGTGAAGTAGCCTAAAGTGAGAGGACTATTCAAGAAAACAAGACATCCCAAGAAACTCACAGGTGTTTGTGCCACCAAATAATGGCTTAGCCTGGTTCCCACCAAAGCTGAATGCAGACTGTTGAGTGGCAGGCGTGCTGAAGAGAGAACTCTGCGTTGTAGCTCCAAAGCCACCAACCATGCCACCCTGGCCTCCCTTGCGATTCGCTGCGTAGTCCTCAAGGCGTAGTTCCTGAATCGCAACACAAATAAGCCACACACTTGCACATTAAGCAATACACAAACAACAGTGCAAACAACACTACTTCAACACTCTCTAAAATGCGCTATCTCTGATTCACGGATTGTCTGTGAAGAGAGCGATACTAGACATTTAGTCTGAAGATAATCACATACCCTTTGAGAGGAGTGCGTAGCATGTGGGAGGTTATAGGAACCTGACTGGGGAATTGGGAAAGGGTGTAATGGAGTTCTAGATTGTTAAAATTTTTGAGTGATTTAATGAAACTCAAGTGATCTACACAAGATCCTGAAGCTGTATTACCTGCACAGGGAATTCATGCTAACAGTTTGCTCAATATCACAATGAAGGTTATGTGAATATTCGAGGCTGCCTTCCTCCTGGAAGAGGCTGTAAACAGTTCACAAATGCCTATTTAAAGTTACACGCGCAATAAATTTTTTCATTGCTTGTGAGCGCACTGGATGTATTGTGTCTCCCTTGAGTGATGCCTTCTTGAGCTACTAGGTTGAACATTCCAAATTTATACCCACCACCCAAATATGTACAGTAGTCAGACAGCACCAAAAATGGGATGGTAGACAAAAATGCAGATGTGCTACGTGCAACTCCTGGTAGATACTGTATCTCAAGCACGACTTTTCTGCGGAACAGGCCACCTCTCGTGGAATCTGTCCCCATTTAGCTCAGAATCACCTGCTCTTCACAGAATATTATATTTATTACAGAATTACACAATGATTTGAATTGATCTTTGCCATCTTTATGGGATGTGCCCGACTAATCACACCTGTAATGCCTGATGCCCCAGATAATGCCAATATTCACAGGAGTGAAACTGCTTCAAAAAAAACAAAACAAAACAAAACAAAAAATGACAGCAGTGCTTGGAAAGAATTTGGGCAATGAGACTAATCTTCTTCGCACACCGAAAAGCTAATGAAGCCTGGAAAAGCACAAGGGATGAGTCCGTGATACGCTCAATCGTGGAACTACAACCTCATTTAACAGTCACAATCTCCTTGAAATCACCACCATGAAATCTGGAAGGGATAGACATCTTGAGCAGTGGTGACACAGAAACGTCATGTTGTGCGAGACAGCCAATCACAAAGTGAACGCTTCTTGCGTGCCACCACCAAGTACACGCGCAAGCACTGCGACAAAAACAGAAAACTCTGGCATGTGCGGTACAACTCTGCTTCTTTTTGGACATTAGCGCGTACTTGCTTGCAAGAAAAAGCTTTAGTAGGTTCACCCTGAAAGTCCCAACTGCTCACCTCAAGACTCTTGCTTTCATATTCTTTCATGCATGTGATGCACTGATGTGAAGTGTTGATTGTGCTGGAGACACCATTCTTCATCATAGTGTCAGTACCAGTAAGAGGCTTGAACTTGATTGTCGTGCCTGTAGGCGTTGGTCCAGCACCAAAGGCTACAACACGAAAGATAAAGGGAAGGTTATATAAATGGCACACACTTATGGTGTGGTAAACAGTGTTGTCTTTGCACACAAATGTATCACTCTCGTCCTCGCAACATCAAGTTCTTATAGGTGAGCAGCTGTTTCACTTTGCTTCCCGAGTTGGAACCCACAGTCGCAGTATTCTACTCACAAACTCGTCCAACCATAATTGGGTATGACTGTCAGGGTGCAACTGGGAGACCAAAGTAGGCAGCGCATTCTGAACATCACACAATAATGACAAGTGTTGTTAGTTTACTGAGCCTGCTTAACTGAAACCAAAAAAAGAAAAAAGAAAACTATCTTGGGAAATGCGGTTCATATCAGTTTCTACTCTCCATTAGATTACTGCATACTGCTTATATGGAACAAAAATGCGCCTATACTTCGAGGCAAGTTAACTGCTGCAGGTCAACTCCGCCTACAAATGTAAAGATGTCTCTGATTGGTTTAGACAGGTGTGTTGCACCTCTGAGTCATAATGCAGGTGCCTTCATGCTTCAAGCTGTTGCTTGAGCACTGATCAAGTTGCGAAAAAGCCTGTCAGAGATGACTATGGCCCCGACCTTTCCGTGATTCCGCAAAAAATGTGCAGAACTTAGGGTGTAGTATTGCAGAACCTGGGGTGCTTTTTTATGGAATTTCCATGTACTATGAATCTTGACTGAGCAACACAACTTTGGTGCCAGGAGGTGGATGTACCTGTGGCTCATATCGCCCTTTCCCGCACCACCTAGCTGAGAGGAAAACAAACGTGTACCACACATCTCACGTTGGCAACACTGGTTGAGCTCACATCCCTCTTGTCTATACGCAAAAACGCGATTCAAGGAATGGGCGTCGCCATTAGCGCTGCCATCCCGTGGTAGCCATAGGAACTACAGCCCTGCACCATCCACGGATGGAAGCGGATATCCGCAATTCGGATGAAAATTAAGTTTATATTATATATAAGTTATATTATATTATATTATATATATATTATATTATATAAGTTTATATTATATTACATTATATTAATATAATTAAACTTTCTGCGGTGTGCGGATCGGATTCGGATACGAAGGCAGCGGATCGGATGCGGATATACCGCGTGCTGTAATTTTTCCACCAGCAATTTATTTGTATTGCGCTGCGACAGCGAGCGCATGCTCGGGTTCACCTTTGACCATGCACGACCAAGACGGGAGAGAGGGCATTCTGGCGTCTCGAACAGCGCGAGCACAGATGAGGTAGCGTTCCACGCATTCCAGAAGTCTCTCCATAACACGTTTGTTGAAATGTTTACCTTTGCTTGTCATCGTGAGTTGTTCCGTGACAGCATGGAGGCATCCGAAATTATACCAACATATGCTTCCGGCGATCTTTATGCGTCCTTCAAAACGTGCAGATTTTGCGGATCGGATACGGATGGTGCATTTTGGTCAGCGGATCGGATGCGGATGTAAACTGTTGTGTGTGCTGCGGATGCGGATAACGGTTGGGCGGATGCCAAAAATCTCATCCGCGCAGGGCTCTAATTGGAACTGTGCACGTGTGGACCACCGTCTGCCAAGTTCCTTCATTTTCCCGTGTGTGTTTACATTCATTTTCGTTCCCGTTAGTGTTCATTTCATGTTCGTTCATTTTCTCAGACTCTGTGTAGAACAGATATCGCATCGGCTAGCACTCCTCACGTGACCAACTGTGCATACCGCACACGTAAGCAAGCAATCTTCTTTTTCCTTGATCTTTCAAACATTGGTATGCTACTCAGATGTTTACCAGATGACTAGTGATATGAATTATACGTTATTGTCAGTCATACTCATTAACGACGGCGGCCACCAGTATTCATCCCAATAGGAAGAGCGATTTTGGCAGTCCAGCCCTGCTGTGTTGTCACTGGGAACGAGGCTAGGGAGCGTACGGAGACTAGTGGTTTGAGAGTAACGCGACAAGGTCTACACTATTTCTGTTTTACTCCCATTGGCGATATCCCGTCTAGCACGTTCCTCATGGTGAAGTGTTCGATGACTAAATGTTCCCACTTGGGGATATAAAAGTGCAAAGTTTAGTATGGTTCTGAAGAATTCTATGAGAACGCCAGATTGGCTTTCTGCTGTTGCTGTGTTAACTGTGCCATGCTGCTGTTACAACAGCACAAAGTGCCATGTGATGCTTAGCTACAACTGCAATTTGGACAGCAACCACTTTACTTCTATGTCATGGAAGTTAATAAAGATTTTATCTTTGTTTATCTCCGTCAGCCTAGACGCGCAAGCACTTGCCACGGAAAATTGCAGAGTTCCGGATTCCCTGCCAGAGAATTGGAGATTTGCTGCAGCAGAGAAACCAGGCCCTTAGGGGTGACATAAATGGAGCACATTTGCATGCTTTTGAAGTAAGCACGTAAATTACTCACATTAACAGAACATGTGAATTGGCTTCCGTGTCTGTCGTCTTCTAATATGTTGTACCTTCAATTTGTGGCTGCAACTTTTTCTTTTAATTTTCCACCGATAACATAAGGGCATCCGGAGGCACTTTCTGATGTTTTTTGAGGTTTCTTTTACACTACAAAGTCAAACCTAGAGCTATGACACGTTTCATGATATTTGAACAAGCTTACCAGATGACCCAAACAGTCCTGTGCTTGCAGTGCTGCCCTGACCAAATAAGTTGGTGCTCTGCTGCTGCGGTTGACCGAAAAGCCCTCCTGATGACGGGGTTGAGGATGCAAAGGTGCCAAACTGAGACCTGGGCTGACCAAAGGTGTTGGTTGGTGTTCCGAAAAGACCGGTGCTTCCGCTCGGCTGGGCCGCACCCGAGCCAAACAGGGAGGTGCTCGTGGCTGGGCTGCCGAACCCTAAAACAGCCATTAAGTTGCGGTAACAGCCCTAAAACAGCCATTAAGTTGCGGTAACAACACGGAAACGTTTTGGGCACTATCCTACGCACCAAACCCTGGAGTGGTTGAAGTGGCTGGCTGGCCAAATGTGGAGGTCGAACCCCCAAATAGCCCTCCTCCTTGGGGAGCGCCCCCGAAAAGGCTTGTGCTTGTGCTCGGGGCAGCAGTGCCAAAGGCCGTGGCACCGAACACATTGCTGCCTACGGGTACCATGAAAACCCATTAATGCATATCCTGAACAACTCGTAAAAATCGTACCTTGTCCGAACGGGGTTGTCTGGGTTGTTCCAAAGGCACCTAAAAAGCACACGATTATCGGAGCTGCACCTTACATATCGTTCCGCAATGTTCGTATGAATCATAACAAGGGAAGTAACTAGGACTTACTTGTTCCGAAACCAGTGCTTGTGCCAAATGGCTTCTGGCTTCCGAACATGGTTAATGTATTTTCTTTATTTCGAAAAAAGAGAAAAGCAAGATATCTCAATGCGCATTGCCATGTAAAATGAGCATAATTATTGACAGTGCCTGTTGCGCGTGCAGAAAATAAAATTTAAAATGCATACAGTAAACGCAACGAATTACAGAAATTTTCCAGCTATCAAGCTCATACAGTTAAATATGAGCTACTGCAAGTGCAGTTGTGAACCACTTAGTAAACAGAGTAGCTAGATTGGCGGGACTGTAACTGTTAGATGAAAACACGCAATAACACAAAAGAAAACAAAAACACATTTATGAGAATGGCCACACGATGACTAGGACTTACAGAGTTCAAAATGAATTCAAGAATGGGCTCAGTTGCTTGTAATACGCTGTTGTTTCACAAATAACAACATCGAAATGAAAATTAGCGTAGACCTTAAAGCATCCCATGAAGCCCTTCGGCATGATACGCATAATGATGCGGATGTCTTTAGGTCTTTATTGGGGAAAGGCACCCCTTGTGAAAATGCTCCTGTGTTATTTTCAGATTGTTTCTGTTTTATGTTTCATGTCATTCAGTAATTCCCTATTCAATTTTGCTCAGCTAGGTGGCTAGGTTTTATGCTGCTCGCACTTACCGGAATATGCAGTGCAAATATTAGTGCCTCTAACCCGTGCCTCTAACTTCCTCAAACTCTATGGCAAAAATGTGCACTGAAACAAGGCGCCAAATTTGAAACGATGAGAGTGCTCACAAAATTTATAATAATTTTCGAACGTTCCAAAGCTGCGAAAGAATGTTTATATCAAATTATCAAATGGTACAGTCACGACCGTGGCATACAGTTGTGGGTTGTGGTTGTGACGGAGCTACAACCTGCAACTTTGGTCTGGATTTTCGGCTGAGAAATCATAAGCACCCTCTCCGATTTCCACGACTTGGGGCAGTGAATTGGTGAAGTCCGTTGTGCTCCTACTCGGTTTGGACGTGAGCCGTGCTTGTGACAACAGTAACGATGAAGGCGATGTGCAGAAGTGCATGTGTGCCAGAAGGAAGAAGATCTCACGGCCATCTTTTGATTGGCAGACGAAGATCTATGGAACACGGCCGGCCGTGTGACGAAGAAGAAAAAGAAGGCCAGTATCTGCCACCTGCCTGGCTGAAGAAGAAGTTGGGGACATGGCATCCTGTATTTCTCAGAATGACTCGAACATTTTTCCACAAGGCATTGGCAGAAACGTTAGGACCCGAAATGAGTAAATAGTTCGCAATTTTTCTATCGTCAATATGAGTTGGCGTGCGTGTTGGACAACTATAACAACATATGTTTTGGTACATTTCCACAGGCTAGAATTCGGGGCGATTCTGGATGAAATACGTTGCGGTAGCGCAATCCCCCTTCAGCTCAAGGTGCTCCTTCGACTGTTGTGATGGGCAATATTTTGCAATAACAAACTCCTTCCAGACACTGATGCAAGTATTGTATGACCATGCCCCACGCTCTGTGCATGTCTTTGGAGTTCTTCCATCAGTTTCCAAATGCGTCGAGTTGAAGCAAGGACTTCAAAACGGTCAAGTCTCTTGGCCCTCCCAAAGCATCTATGTGTGTGGGGCAGTGTTTCTGGTACATTGTGTTAAGACTCGTACTATATTTCAGAGCATTAACATCTTCCGCCCTTTCAGAACTTCCTTCAACATTTACCGGACCCACTATTAACTGGCAAACTTTATCCGGAGTGGATGGACATTGTCAGTACACCCAGAAGTTTACTCTCTACAAAATCGTGCATTGTAAGGTACTAAAAACATGACCTTACAGCTCTCACCGGTAGGGGTAGATAGTATGTGACTCTGTTCCGAGAGCATTTTCTTCATACCAAAGGCTCGGTAAAAACCTGCCACGATCTCATCAAGAACTACTGAAATGCTTCTTGGTCATCCTGAGACGTATGTGTCAAAATGTGCCTCGGACACACGTGACTCCCATTTTGGCTGGTCATTTTGTTGGCCCATCTGTTTTGTGGATGCCCAACAAGAAGCAGTTTCTCCATCCTTCATGCGACTTTCATTACAAATTGGCCAAGATTGTCAAGTTGCTCATCGTATTTATGGATGACATCTGGAACGATATTGACGAAAAGGTCAGTATACTTTCGGTTGACAAGGATAACGACACCATTAATGCACAAACAGGAAATGTTCGGACATCCAAGAGCCGCGCCACCGTCAGAAAGTGGAGAAATTTTAGCAGGATCGGAAGCCTTTTTCCATCAGAATCCACAGATGTTAGTGGACGAGCTCGAACAAGAATCGTCTCACAATTCCCTACTGGAGGAGATGATGAATTCACCTTCAGAGTACAAGCCATTTCGATCACCTGTCACATCGGCGCTCGACAAAGTAATTTCGCTCTGCGGGGTTGTTACCGCACAGTGACGACTACACTATACAATTTGTTGTTTTCTAGCACTCCCCACCGGCTCATTCTCGAACACTGCCCATCATGTCAAAAATAAGCAGCCGTTCAAGTCGAACATGGCCGGGGTACATTCGGAAGCTATGCGGTAAGGGTGGCACGTCCATAGACAGAAGTGGGCTCGACAGCAGTGGGAGCGACGTGCCGAGTGAAAAAGCGAGGGTGTCTACGTTTCCGCGTTGCACCGCGAGTAAGAACGCAACGGAAGAGCAGGACAGGGGTAACATGTTATGTGGGATATTTGTGCGCATTCACCTCATGTAATAAATTGCCAATATCTCGACAGAACTGCTATCATTTGGCGAGGGCTACCTGTATCCCGACTGGGTGTATCTCTATCCTGCATGGAATCTACCAGGCGATGATCTTCCAAACTGGGCCCTGTCAGGTTTCACGCTAGACATGAATGATCTGGCAGAACAAACAACGGTACGAAAACCAATTCAATAAACGTTGTAGACAGTATAAACCGAGGCTGAGCATGAATGACTGATATTTGCTTAGAGGAGCATCATTCAGTGCACTTTTTTTTCCTTCTTAGTTGGATAACAGTTGGATAACACAGCAGCCTATGTTAATTGTATGTCAATCCCTTTCAGGACAAGTGGACCAATATATTTACAAATCTTTTCAAGGAGGTTCTCCACCCTGTAAAGAAGCTTGTGCCTTTTCACAGACATGAAGCACTGCCTGGAACGCAATTTTAGAATTTGTACTGAATGCTGTGAATAGCTTTCATAATACCGCATTCTTTTAAATACGTGTTGTGCTTTGCTCGACATGTGACAAACACCACAAGCCTTATAATTAGGGAGTGACTTTTTCGGGTTAAATGCCTTTCTCAGATTCGGGAGGTAAAAGTCGGGCACCATTTTTAAATCTAATTCGCGGAGAAATCGGGCGATAATTGAACCTTCGGGTGTTATCGGGTGTTTTTGTTTCTCCTCTTGTCTATTAAGTCCTTTCCTAATCCCTCTTTTATTGTTTTTTTGCGGGATCGTGACCTTCCAGCGGTAATCCCGGAAGGCATAGACAGTGTTGACACACATGGGTGTATTGCTGGGAACGTAAGTGACCCATTCTTACATGTGTTACACGTGGCGACCTTTGTTCGTCTTCAGTGGAAACGTCACTTCAGGATTTCATAGTGACTGGAATTCGGGGAGAAATCGGGTTTAACCCGAATTGGTCGGAGGTCAGTTCGTGGGGGGGATAACCGGGCGAAATCGGGTTTAACCCGAAAAAGTCACTCCCTACTTATGTGTTGTGCTTTGCTTAACGTGCAACAAGCACCATAGACATTAGACATGAAAACCACTGACTAAAGATCACAAACGTTGTGCATAAGGATCATTGGAGCAAGGACCGTGGGCATTGTGTGTTGTGTTTTACTGTTATTTTATGTGTCATGGTGAAGTAGGTGTCAAAATCTGCCTTTCTGGGAACTGGTAGGATGCGCTGCTAGAGGAAGCACATCGGGATGACATCTTGACTTGAAGTTACTATGTTGCATTGCCAGTAATAATGCTAGTTGTTGTCAGTTTACAAGAGAGTGATGTCGTAGGTCCTGCACATGGACACAGGATGCACATCCCTTTTACATTGACTATCATAAGACACACACTGGACATGGTACATAAATTTCAGGTATGTATTTATAAGTGCCCATGAACAATGGATGTGGACAAACTAAATAGCTGTGAGGTTTACTTCTAGGCATCCCACAGTATCACAGGTAGCTAGACAGTATACCTTGTCACCCACTGTGAAATCTAGATAGACCTCTCCCAGTTGTACTGATTATACAGTTTTTTTTTTTTTTCGTTTTTTTTTTCTTTCACAGAAGCTATAAGAACAGCTCCGATTCTATTTTTGCAGGTGAGTAATATGGCCAGCTGGACATTCTTTGCAGGAAAGCACTTTGACTACAAGATGCCTTAATTGCCTTAAATTCATTATTCAATTTTTATTTAGCTGTGTACAACACTTAGCACATGTCTCATGCTAAATACAATCTTGGATATAATAAAAGCTCTAAATCACATAATGAGTTACACTGTTGCGTGTAATATTTAAAGCACCATATAACAAAGGAACAGTTGTACATGTATGCCACAGGTATCCTCCCAAATAGGAGCTAACTCATTTGTTCATTAATGAAGTCTTCTCCTTCCCTTCCCTTTGACATAAGAACCTTTGTGAACTGAGTAATGTCGCCCTCACAGCTAATCTCAGGTTTTTATTCTAGAATGAATGCATGCACAAATTGCATTTTGTTGCTTTGTATGGTCGCATTTTATTGTTTGCAGTCTTGGTCCTGCTTCAGCTTCGATGTTCTGCGGAGCCTAGAAATGACTCCAAAGCTCCAGAGAAGGAAGGTTTGACAGGAACTGTGGAATAGCTAATACTGCCTCTCGGTGGTAACAAAATAAGGACGCCACAATTCAATTTTGCACAATGTTAAGCTTGATACACCTTCTAGTTATGAATCACGTTATCAACCGTAATTCTTAACTAGGGTTCCACGTTTTCGGTTTTTATTTGTGGGCAGATTCGGCGTATGTTTTTCTATGTTTATTGATTTTCACGAAATCTGTGTTTTTCGATGTTTTTCCTGGCATGTACATGGTCTACCCGACAGTTATCGGCAAACAGAAATCACAATGTGATTTCCGCTCTATGCTCATTCAACATGGCGTTGTTTGCTGCGGTGGCATTTCTAGGGGACTCTTATACAGTAACCAACCCGCAAAAAGTAACCTGAACGCCATAGTATACCTAGGGTTTTATTATTTTTTGTTATTATTATTTAGTTTTTGTGTTTTATTATTTTTGAAATTTGGGAGGTAAAAAATCGGGTGATTCTCTCAAAAGGAAATTCAGGAAAGAATCGGGCGTGTTCTGTCACATGTTTTATGTTGTCGGAAGTTTCCTGGTGAAACTAAAATCGTGCGAGTCAAGCTGCTAAGATGATTGCAGGGATGAACCGCGGAATTCCGACAGGTGTCCAAAAAAGCCGGCCTTTGGTACAGCTCCGGTCAACCTTAATAATAACACTGAAAAAAAAAAATCGGTCTCATTTCCTAGCACGATAGCAGCCACCCTTGGAGCAATGGGGGAATATTAAGTGAACAAAGTCCTTGCGTTAAACTAACATAATAATTTTGTCCAACTAAGATTTCCTCATGACCCCAAGAATTGCTGCAATCGCGCTCAGGAGCGAGGCCACATCTTTTTCAGTGTTATTATTAAGGTTGACCGGAGCTGTACTACCTTGGAGGTGACTGACAGGAGGACCTTCTAGTGTTTTCTTGGATGGTTAAGAACAGGGTTCCGCGTTTTCGGTTTTAATCGAAATACACCGAATTGAGAGGAGCATTCCAGGACATGACAGAGATAAATTCCTGCATATGCCCAGCGAGTTGTTGATGCAGATCAGAAAACGATACAGAAATATGGTGGTTGTGAAAAATGACTGCTTACTTTTTCGTTAGCCGTAAAACGCCACCCCAGCACACAACGCCATGTTGAATGAGCATCGAGCGGAAATTACGTTGTGATTTCTATTTGCCGATAACTGTCGGGTAAACCATGTACATGCCAGGAAAAACATCGATTTCGTGAAAATCAATAAACGTAGAAAAACATTCGCCAAATGTGCCCACATATAAAAACCGAAAACGCGGAACCCTAGTTAAGAATTAAGGTTGATAACGTGATTCATCCCTTTCGTGGCTCACTGTGAAGCTGTACGAGGTTGAAACGGTTGAAAGACCTCATGGAATTCGGGGAGGAACCTGGTTATACCCGAACTTCAGAAAATTGGTTTGGGGTGCAAATGTCGTGAAAAATCGGGTTTAACCCAAAAACTACCATAGCATGGGGATGTATCTCGGTTCTATGTACGTAATGTTGCACTGCGTAAACAACATGTAAAACAAGCAGCTCAGAGATTCATTATTTTCATCTCATTTACACAGATGTTAAACATTCCAAATGTAACACAAGTGTGCCTCTACAATTGTGTAACATGTGCTATAACTTCCATACACACTATACAGCAACACACACCAGTGTTGTGGCATGATCAATTAACAATTTTTTAAAATTATCCGAGTCACGTGCCCCGTGTAGGGTGCCTCAGTGAAAACTAGAACAAGCATTGCACAATCGGACATTTTGGAAAACTCGCTCAGCGACTAGAAAATTCACTTCCATGAGCAAATGTCACTATGGTCATGTTCAGCCTCAAGTTGGCATGCCTGGTGCTGCAGGGATGCCTTGTAACTAGGGTCTCACTTTTTTGGGTCTTAAATGCCTTTCCCAGATCGGGTGCTATTTTAAAATCTGTAGTTCGGGGTGAAGTCGGGTGCTGCCAGTACATTTGGGTGTGATCAGGCAAATGTCTCGCTTTCTGCCTAGCACACTGTCTGTAGTTAAAGGGCCCATAGTGGTGTAACATATGTATCTTGTTATTTATAGGCATTAGCACCACATGTTGTAATATCAAATGTGCTTATAGGACTTCGATCCTTATGGTGAAGGGGCTCATTATTTCATTCCCCGCACAACCACCAGCGATTGGGTAGAGTATCGCCCCTGGCGATGGAACTCCCCATTCATCACCTCACAATAAAGTTGTTGTTGTTGTTGTTCAAATGTGCTTCACATTTTTATTGTTGCACTCAAAATATCTACAGTGTGAATTTCGCAAAGGTTACACATTTTGATCCCGTCGTAAAAATAGAAAATGACGTTTCTAGCGCTTCAAACTTTGCACACTCATAGTCATTCATCTCAAGTTTCAACCATATTTTTTTCAAATGCTATCACTTTGTAGAAAAAAAGTTAGAAGCAAAGCAAATTCTGACCCCATGCATTTCCTATGGCCTATACCGCCTGCAAATCGCCATTTTTTTCTTCTGTCTACTTCTCGTTCACATCACCCCGTACAGTCAAACTCCTTTACAACGAAACTCAGGGGACAGCAAAAAAAAATTCGCAGTAAAGGTATTTTCGTTAAAAAGGATGTCTTATTATTGGACCTATAGGCTCCAGCGGGACCGCAAAAAAAATTTGCTGTAGTGGTATTTTTGTTAAAAAGGTGTTCGCTATAAGGGAGTTTGACTGTATACGTGGCGCTGCCTCAAAACCCTGCATCTGGTCGTTCCATAGGTTCTGGTTTTGCTTAGTCTCCAGGCAGCGCCACCTATACGTGGTGATGTGAATGTGAAGCAGACAGAGGAAAAAATGGCGGTTTGCGGGCCGTATAGGCCATAGGAAATGCATGGGGTGAGAATTTGCTTTGCTTCTATCTTTTTTTCTACAAAGTGATAGCATTTGAAAAAAATATGGTTGAAACTTGAGGCGAATGGCTATCAGTCTGCAAAGTTTGAAGCGCCGGAGACATTATCTTATATTTTTACGACTCGATCAACATGTGTAACCTTTGCTAAATTCACCCTGTACATGGCACATTTGTATAAATTACTAGTAAATAGTGCACGTGCTACCTGATATGTGATGGGAATTCTAGGAAAAGTCAGGCTTAACCCGAATAGGTCCTAAATTGATTTGGGAGGGAATGACAGTGAAGTATCAGTTTTGACCCAAAAAGGTAATCCTGGTACAAGACAGAAGGAAACCATTGCGGCTGGAAGATGTACCACAATGCCATTCTTTGGTTGACCATGACAATAGTACTGATCTCAATAACGAGAAAGCAAGCACAGCAACAACGCAAAAATGCTTTGACATCAGTTGAAACTTGTAAAATGTAGCGAAAGGCATTGAGCATCAAAAAGTTAGACTATACTTCTTCGTAATGTGGCAAGGCAGTCAGACTTTGAGACTTGCATAGACATGAGGGTACTACTGTGCAGATCATGAATGTGAGATCGACAGTAGTTTGCAAGACCAGTGGGCAAGTCACTTCTTGCAAGGGGTTAAATTTCCAGAGCTAGCGTCAATATTGAGCAAGTTATGCAGTAATGGATGTGACTGCATTTAGTGTTTCTTAAAAAAAAAAAATGGATGTAATGGTCTTGAGCTGGTTAGTCCTGGAGCAATGAGAGACACAATTTCGTGCTTTCCAACGAGATCACCATCATGCAACATGACAGATTATTTGTACAAAACAAACATGTCAAATGTAAATACAGGCAGCACGCAACTGTCGTTTTCAGGCAATGAGGCCTTCTCACCTGTGCTTTTCCTCACAATAAAAATTTAAAACACATTTTCCTCGTTTTTCCTTTTTTTTTTCTAAAAAAATAAGTGTAAGAACTGTTAATCAATACATTCTGCCAAAGTTTCTGTGTATGATCACACTTCAACTTCCAGTACTACAACCCTGTACCTATATCCCTGTAGGTCACAAACCTTGTTGATGTGCCATAGAAATTATGAAAATGGGCAGCACTAGAACACAACAAAGGTCAACATAGCTGACCACATCATGCACACAATATCAAGTACAATAGATGATGAGTACAAGGATGAGAACAGGATGAACTGTGGATATCTCACTAAGTCAAGTGACTGGCTTCAGCATCAACTACAGATATTCAAATTTCACCTGTGCAGTAATTTGTCAAACCCTACTTGTTGCCTCCACATTTGAATGAGTCGCACAGCAGTGCAGCACATGGTTGCATAAGCATTCACAAAGTACCTATCCATATATCATGAGCGTACTTTTCTGCTGCGCTTCACCTTATTGTAATGGCACCTGCAAAGTTGCTGAGTTGCTGCAGCACTTGACACTTAAGTAGTATTTTGGCACATCTTCCCAGAAGGTGACATGCACACAACAAAAAATATGATATCACGCTGATTTCCAAATGATAACATGTCTTTGCACAACACAACTTTCCCCTGGCATCCTTGATGGCAGTGAAATGTACGTCATCAGATAACACTCCTTATAAATCACATTCGATCTTAAATTAAAACAACAACAAAGGTTTTAACAATAGCAACCCTAATATATGTAAACCAACAAAAGTCTCAAAAGCACACACTGTAAAGTGCACTGGCACAAAAATGTTCAAGACTGTCTCCACAAAGGCACTTTGTATAGGAACAGGAGCACTGAGCACACACACAGTATACTTTTCTCTATCCTCCATAGATCACACTCTCCGTAAGACGTAAAGCATGCCAGCATCATCGACGGTCACAAACATCGAGAAGTCATCCACAGCAAACAGGGTACGTGCGACATTTCCTCGGAGCTGAAACGTTTGCAACTTGTTGCCCGTGCATGTTGACCACCAGCAAATTGTGTCAGACACGGATGCCAGCTCTTGACCATTTGCTGAGAACAACACGTCACAGACCCACGAGCTGTGATGACCAAAGTTCTGCGTAGCTCTGCTGTTGTGGTTGTACACCTAGAATTTAATCGCAAGCAACAATTAGTAGAGCAGATAAACACATCGATGGAGGTGATAAACTAAGCAGACAGGTAGCATAATGGATGAAGTGCGCAGTAGTATGTTGTAGAAGGTCACTTCCAGTTACAATTACTTTTTTTGTTTGGTCTGTTGGGGGGATACCTGCCATGACAAGGATAACGTCATTTCAGACACCCGTGTGTGGCAGATCAACATTGCAAACATCAACTCGGAACAACAAAATTTGCATTTCAATGACTTCATGTTGATGAATGAAACTTGTCATTCAAAGGAAATCGATAGATGCTAGCTTTGTGGTGCAAAAAAAAAAAATTGTCAAATTTGATGTGACTGCATGAACTAGACGAACTTGCATGTGTAACATGACTGGAAGCATTGTAGTGCAATAAGCAGGTGAACTTTCACGCAGAGCAGAAGAACCTTTATATTGCACATTTTCCCTAAAATTTTACATTTCTATTGCTGCGACCATCTTGAGCAATCTTAAATAAACAAAAAGTAAAAATCGCACCAATAACAATACATCATTATCATCACAAGACCATGAACTGCCAGAACGTGTCCAGCTGACAGGAGAGCACTTGACGAGCATGACAAAACCTTAGAAGCCACTCAAAGAATGTAGAAACATTGTTGAGTGCGGTCAAGATAAGTAATAAAAAAAAAAAAAAAAAAAACTGAAACTGCTGTCTATTAATGTACAAGCTTTCTTGCAGTGGTCTGCATTTCGTCAGCTACAGGTCAGGTACCGGGTACCTGACGAAATGCTGACTACCGCAGGAAAGCTTGTATGTTAGTAAACAGTAGTTTCAGTGTCTTTATCTTTTTAAAGGGGCACTAAACAGCTCCAGGAATATTCTCCAGTTATTATGCTCTATGAAGGAACGTGGCTCACGATATCCAATTATGAAATTCATTTACTTCTAGCGAGCGCCTTTACCACGAAACAATGCCATTCAAAGAGCATAATCCGCGTGAGTCTCTCCTTCCAACTCGGAGAGCTCCTACGTCACACATCTCGCACGTGTAGCAAAGCTGCATTCCAGCCACTGGAGATGGGGGAGATTTCGGACTCCTAGCCAATGATGGGCCTCGTTGACACAAACAGCAGCGTGCGGGGAGAACCGGTTGTGAGAACACCGCTGTGACCTCGCGGAGCAATACAGCGCTGAAAACATAGTGCGCACATGAAATGGAACATTGTGGGCTTTTGGTACCTTTTGATCTGGCTACCTTGGGTTTGACAAGTGTAAATATGTTTAGAATTGACCTCACTACCCGATATTAAAACAAAATCAGTGTATATGCGCCCCGCATTTTGAATGGTTGATGGTGCGCGACGTCAAAATGACGTGTGGCTATTGTCGCCATGGCATCGCATGGCGGGGCATGAGCGCAAAAGAATGCAGTGAATATTCGGTTGGTTTGGAGCCATTATTTACTTTTTTGCGACAAAGATTTTTGCTAAACGTCACTGTAGGAAACGAATCCCACTGCATTACAAAAAAGTGCACCTTGCATACCTGTTTATTGCCCCTTTAAGCCACCCAATCCTTAGAAATGATTGGACGGAATAAAATAGCCACGTGCAGTGTTGGAAAACAGGTAAAGCAGATATGAATGGTTTTGGGAAGTCAGGTTTGTTCTCAAGAGTGACTGTAACCACATAGGGTGCTGCAGATGCTGTATGAACAACTGATATCAATGAAAGCCTGGCCATTCTCGTGAAAATGCTGACCATATTCTGGCATCTAACCACATGCTGTATAACTAGTATCCATCGACTTACATTACAGTAGCTTTTGTAATATCGTGCTAATGTGTGTGCACTTTTGTGTGTGGTGGAATTCGGTAATAAAATGCTCATTATTAGAGCCTGAAGTTTTTGGGAAATATTTTCTTCTAAATTCGGGGAGTAAAAATCGGGTAAATAAACATGTGCTCGAAATTCATGCAAACTCAGATGGAAAAATCTCCAGCGTGCTAAATTTTGGGAGAAATCGGGCTCAGTTACTAACTGGTTCGGTGCAAACTGTGATGTAACTATGAGTTAGTGTGCATTCCTACAGACGTCTCAGTGAGTGCAATTTGCCAGGTAAAAATCGGGTTTTTACCCTAAAGGGGCAACCTTCAATTCGGGGGTGCAAATTCGGGGGAAGAATCGGGTTAAACCCGAAAACTTCAGGCTCTATTCATTATGCAGTGCTCAAGGAGAATTTTCTAACTCTCAGTATTTACGGCCATACTAACTTCCACAGAGAGCAAAGCAATTCAGAACACCTTACCGTAGAGCTCCCTGGGGGGTGCAACAAAAATAGGTGCAAATCGTTATGAAACTGCACAACCACTTAGACATAAATAACGCCTTCACACATGGCACCGAGGTTAACCATTCAAAGCTTGAAATGCTCGCTATCTGCGAACTAATCTCACAGAGTGCCAAAAAAAGGAGGTTTGGTCATAATGAATTCTTATGGCAGTATATTTTCAGGAAGAGGTACAGACTCCCTTCCGTACCTTTTTACAACTTATTACGATCAAACCTCCTCCTTCCTCTGACATACATCTCTCTTATCGCATTAGACAAGCAGATACTATAACAAGAAAAGAATAAATGTACTCACAAAAACACCACCAGAGTCTATCCCCACGGCAACTCTTATGCTATCTAGAGTGGGAGCAAATCGACAACACCGAACACATTCGGTAAAACAGGTTCGAGTCACCAAGCTTCCAGTGTCTGCGTCCCATATCTGTTCGAAAAACGACCAAGTCCCTTTATTTCAAAAGTTTGGTGCAGTATGAGTAGGGCCTGACTTTTTCGGGTTTTATTTTTGGCCAAATTCGGGGGGTAAATATCGGGTGATATTTTTCATTTTAAAATTCGGGTGTATTCGGGTTAAATCCCGTTACGGCATATTCTGTCGTTAGGAATTCGGGTGTATTCGGGTGATTTTTTCTTTGTTTAATAAAAGTTTGCCTTAACATGGAACTAATGTTTAGCAATGTTATCAAACTTTATTTTAATGCACGCTTATGAGTGTGCCACGCGACCCGGATGTTTACGGGTAGGTTCGGGTTAAACCCGAATTTTACAGATTTCGTTCGGGGGGTAAATATCGGGCGGATACGGGTTTAACCCTAAAAAGTCAGGCCCTAAGTATGAGTCAAGAGCAACAGAGAGCAGAAATGCACTTACACAGATCGACTTGTCCGTAGAGCCCGACAAAAGTAGCCGACCGTCCTTGGAGACATCGCAAGCTGTTACCCTGTGTCCTCCATGGCCACTAATCGACAGTGATGGAGCTTTGGGATTCTTTAAGTTCCAGACCTGGATGAAGGAAACTTAGCACTATTATTACCTGAAACACTCATACTCTTTATTACCTTAAAGCAACAGCGTGGGCCCTAACCACAGCTAAGGAAACTCTGTCGCCTGCTTTCTTGGCATGTGACGGTAACCATGCAAAATATTTCAAATCAATTCAATTGAATTATTTATAATTTGATGTCACAGACAGCAGTTTCCCTGCCGTGATGTCGCTCTCACTGCCTAGACCTCTATGTATTACACCAGGCCTGACAGCTCCCAAGACAATGCTGTGCCACACCTAGGTCGTTTACCTGCCACATTGGACTATTCTCTAGAGAGCTGGCCTGAGATTTTCCCTCTCCCTCTCCCTCGCGCGCCCCGCCCACCCGGAGCGCGCCAATGGGAGGACACGTGGACGGTGTCGGCTGAGTGCCATCTGGGGGCAGAGGTTCGAACGTAGACGGGGACGTGCTTTTGGCGATGCTACATCCACTGGGCCCGAAAAGCTGCTAAGAAAACCGTGATCCGCAATGAGGAAAGACTATACTACACCATCGCCTTTGCTCATGGTACAGCATGCAGCATCAGCTTCCTCCACGGATTGTGACGGTTCTGTGCTCTACTCACGAATGGATGACAGTCCCTGTGTGTTCGAATAAACGTTTATCCAGAAAACCGTTCGAGCAAGAGATTGATTTCAGTGATTTTGTGATTGATTTTTCAGTGATTTCAGTGATACCAAGAGCATTGATTTCAGTGTGGACCATCTGCCCGGCGCAATCGGGACAAGCAGATGATGCTAACAGACGACAAGTATCATTATCACACAAGTTCCTCGGTTATAAAAGCTGTTAAATTTCAGTAATTTCTGGAATTGATTTTTTCGAGATCTTGCCTGCGAAAGGCAAGGAGGCAAGGAGGCAAGGAGGCCTGTAGGAGTAGGAGTAGGAGTAGGAGTAGGGGGGGGGGGAGATTCCCACACAACACATTCGATTTCGCAGAGCACGGAACTGTGCCGAAGCTCACGATGCTCCGAAACTTGGCAAGGTCCCAATGACACCGCCATCCTGGGCCGTGTAGCGAACATATGGCACATAAGTGAACTAAGTCCGGCACACACTTTCAATGGGGAAATCGCGAAGATTTCAGACCTGGTGTAATACATGGAGACCTAGTCACTACCATCAGGTTTTTGAATTGACATGCATCTAAGCCACAAATTCCAGGTGAAACTTGCTAACTACCTTCTAATACATCTACAGTAGTCCTACATACAGTCCTTAACCAGCATTATCTTGGTCGGGCACCTTTCTGAAACCACAGAGGTGTGGCTGCTCAGAAAATTTTTTTGCCAAAACAATGTGTCCAAGTACAGCAAGATCACTGCTTCCCAGACTCTTGCAAGGCTTGCTGGAACACTTGTGAGAACACACCTGTTCACATTTGCTGTGACAAACCTTATTTAACCTAGTCCAACTGACTGGGCTACAGGGACACTACTTAACCAAATTACAAAGAGATGTCAAATTTTTATTCATGGCATTAAAAATTGTAGCAGCAGCGTTGCAACGGGTTGCATTTAATACCCGAACATTGAAATGTTCATCGCCTGTGCTCCCGGAAGGCCCTGGGGATAACTTTTTGTGCAGCAAAATTCCGAGCACATTACCTTGGGCTACATGGTTTAGCAAATCAAGTGGTGTTGTTTGCTGCACTTCCCACTTGAGCCCCCATGGAAACATCACACACTTTTCTTGTGCGGTATGACTTGTGATGCACAGTTTCTCAGATGATATATATTCACAAAATTGTGTACACTTTCCTAATTTTCAGAGGAGGATCCATGTTTCACATCTGCGGTACCAAATTTCCAATAGGCTTAAATGAGTTTAAATTGAACAGTACATAAATATTAGGACTTGTCCTTTGTATGACAGAGTAATGCGCGATGTGCTGAACTTCATACAATACTCACAACGGGGACATGCCAAGAAAAGAAAAAAGAGCATCAACAGTAAATGTGAAAATACAGTAGAGAAATAAGAGACAGGGATAAATGAAAACAAAGAAAACAAGATCAATGAGGATGGTATCCAAAAGCATATTCTATCAAAGCGTATTCTAGTAACCTGTCAGAGTTAAAAAGTAGCAGTACTCACAAAAATCTCTCCGTTTTCAGAACAAGAGAGTAGCTTCCGTGACTCATCGAAGGCACAACATGTCACAACCCCAGCAGTGTGTCCATCAAATGTACAAGACCTTCCCGCAGGCATCCACAGCTGCATGAAGTGAACAAAAGTGTGAGGGACACACAGGGGGCTGTGAAGAACGTGTAAGGACCTATCAGTCACCTTGATAGTGCCGTCAGCAGAACAAGAGAGTGCCAACGCTCCCTTTACCCGCACTATGCGAGTAACTTCTTTCTGATGCTGTCCGATCTCTAGCAATTCTTCTGCTTCGGTGTCCCAGATCTGACGAAAGAGTTACACATGTGCTGTAATTTGCAGTAATCTTGTCACGCATGTTGTACACATTAATGAAGTGCTAAGAATGAGCACTGTTTTGGATCGATAGTATGCTAGAAGGTTTGGTAGATCGCTACGGGACAACATGCAAATAGTGAATTAGTACAGACCTACTCAGAACTTTTTCAAACACATCCCCAGCTTTAAAGACACAAATTTACTGAGATACACATGGCTTCATTTAGCATTAAAGTAGCACTGAAGTCATTTTTAACACAGTTTTTTTTTTTGTATAAAACTACTAAGCAGGCGAGTAAGATGCACCATAAGAATTCATTCATCCCACAGAGACAAAATTATTGCAGAAATTGAATTTAAAGTACCGCGCAAAAGAAAAAAAGCGACCGTGCGCAACGGCGGTGGAGAGCAGTACCAGCCTGTGATCTACCTGGAACCTCGCGCTGATGCTACAGTTAGGGTTGCCACCAGGCCGGTATTATACCGGCACGGACGGTTATTTATTCGCTCTGCCGGTTGCCGGCAGGAAGGTGATACCGGCAGCCTTTTGCCGGTATTTGTGACTCAAGACCTTTCATATGGGCTTTTGAGGGGTTTTCCCTTCAACATTCCACTACAGCTTGAATAAATCTGGAGGATAGACCCAACTCCGCAGTCACCGGTTCTTTCCTTAGTTATTCATTATTATTATTACACACAGGAACATATGTTTCCTCGTATTTTCTTGAGCTCTCTCTCTATCTCTTGTTTTCTGTGTGTGGTCTTCCACCCCTCACCCACTTCCCTTTCCTCCTTTCCCTCTATTCCACCTCCTCTCCCTCAGCCAGTATTTTTCACTACGAAAGGTGGCAACCCTAGCTACAGTGGTCACACTCGCTGATTGGTCCAGAAAAACGTTGTCTGCTACTCAGCTGTCACTTGCTACTCTGCTGTTCGGGGTTCTGACAAAGCATTGCTCCTGGCTCGGTCATGATTCGGCTGCTCCTTCTATCCCCAATTCTCCGGGGGGAACTGGCAAAACTTTTTTACGGCGGCAAAGGGACAGGGCGCTGAGCCTCACTGACCAGCGAACCGGAACGAGTCGCCCCTGTAACGTCATCGGTGACGAGGCGTCATACTTCTCCTCCTCATTATATCCGCAGTGGTGAGTTAAGGGTGAACACGCGGAGCCATGTTTATGCGAGTTTTTTCCTGGTAAACAAATTGTACACATCAAAACCTTTTGCGCTATTTGGTAAAATGACACACACACTTTCGTCAGATGTCTTCTAAATCTAAATTCTTCTAATCTAAAAATTTTTTGGATGGCCCTCTGTACTCCTTTAATGGGTAACATGAGGCATTAATCTTCATACATCCTTCTTTGAATGTCGCTTTACGTAAGATCGACCTCTGAGGTGATGTGAGCTTAAGCCGAATGGTAAACGTTTTCAACATCTCAACATCTTCAACAATTTAAGTTCCCGTGAATCACTTTTCAGGGTGATGATGACTGCAGTGTTTATGGCGAACAAGCAAGTAAGGGCATAGTGCGCGAAAACAGTGTTATGTGAGACAAGGTAAAACTGTCCAAATTATCACACAATTTCAGGTGTCAACCACAGTAAAAGGAAAGTCATACCCTTATAAAGCATTTAAATACCCGATAGCTCTAAAAAAGTTTAAAGTTCTCATGTACGGCAAAAGCGGTTCGTCCCCAAGCAATAGGGCCGGGTGAAAAGGCGCTTGATATCGATAAGATTCTTTAAAATGATGACGACGGTGATTTTCGTGTAATGGACGTGTGATTAGAATGTTTACAACAGAGAGTTGCTCCCTGCGGCATCCTATTTTTCAGGGAATGCGACTAATTTTTCAAGACAAAAAAACAAACAAAAAGGGCTGTCTACAGTGTCGCAAGTCCAATAACTATGATAGCATAGCATTAGCTAGTTGTGAAATAATCAAGATTTATGAAGGAAGTGGAAACCTGCTGAGGAACTTCAAATAATACTACATGTGACGAGCAAAAGAAGCTGCTCAGCTGGCAACAATGTGTTGTTAGTGATGCATTTCGCAACGACAGTCTGAGAAAAGGATGATGGCCGCACGACATTGTGACGGTGTGTGTTGACTACTCGTTTTTTGTGTGTGTGTTTTTTTTTTTTCGTCTGTCAATGAAGCCGACTAATTTTGCTCTCTCAATGCGTTAAAGTTAAGTAGAACTGAACATGTCTGACATGGTGCAGTGTTTGATGTACCTGCAAACATCACAGATTTTACTAATTTTGTAATATATTTTTTAGATTTAGATTTTTTTTCTTCAGAGTCATCAAAGCAAAGTTAGTTGGTAGAGGAGACACAAGTAGAAAATGCAACAAAACTTTTCATTGTGCTTGCTGTTCCTGCTTGTGTCTCCCTTATGGCTAAGCCAGCTTGCTTGCATCCTGCTTCAGTTTTCAAAGCTTGTTATTTAATTTTTTCCTTGCTATTTCTTCACTACTTCACTTCTCAGTACTCCAACTATTTTAGTACCACAGGGGTTTTGGACAGCATTCACTTCGCTAAATAGATCCACATGCGTTTTCATACAAGTGTGTACCATGTGGACTGCCAGCATTCTGACAGCTCTTGTCCATGGCAACTTTCAGCTGAGGTTGGTCTAAAGCTACAGCGAATTTGTAGCTCATTATTTCAGCATGCAATGGCATGGTCCACTTCACCAATAACTGATGCAGGAATACCTCACCTGTTTCTAATGCCACATTGAAGTAGCACTGAGAAATGTACATACAAACACGTGCAGGGGATTACATAGGGTGCATCCATAACTTAAAAACCCGAGATTGAGGGACAACAAATAACGACACAGGCAATGTCAGGTTTTGTCCACCAAGTTATGGATCTGTACCACCAGCTCGCTTCCTACCTCTCTATCCTCTCATTATAGGGTGCATGTCATTTTACCATCACCAGGGAGACAGCCACGTGACCTTGCTATGGATGCGGTGAGGCCAGACAGTGAGGGGGGGGTGTTATTCGCGTATATTAGAATGATGTGCATTGATGTGCTTATTCAATTCATGTATGAATTGAAAAGCCAGGATTAATAAAAGCAGCAACTACAGTGCACCATCTAAAATTTGCAGGCTTTTATACAGTAGTGTCAAGGCTATAATTAGGCTGTAGTTAGTATTCAGTTTTCTTTTTCACTCTTACCCTTTCTCTTGCCGAGTGCATGCATGACCTCATGCATATGAGGCGCCTTAAACTGAACCACAAGCCCTCCATTTCGTTGACTGATGTCATCTTGGTATCAACAGCTGTCTCCCTGGATGGTATTGTCTGAGTGGAAGGTCGGGGAAATTTATGACAAAGTACAGAATCAATGTAGATACATCACTGTATGCGTTTGATTCTGCCCACTGTTCAGGTGGGATAAACATGTAAACAAAAACCGGTAAATGTTTTGCTGTAATATCTGCCGTTCCATCACAATAAATTACGTATTTTATACTTGCACATTGTGACCAGCTAAAAAAAATGATTTCACGATTCAATCACCTTTACGCATCCAGCCTTGGTTCCGAAGACGACAGACTTCCTGTCATAACAGAAGCAGCACGAAGTGACTTCGTCATTCTCGTCAAGAAGCTTCTTTTGTGTCGTCGTGCCTTGTAATCCCGAGCATACCTTGGAACGAAAATGCAGCACATGTAACTTCTAATGCATCGAAGCCAGTGAAAAACACACCATTAATAGCACTATGTCACAATGCAAGGAAAGTTACACGGAGTGTTGCATGCAACACTGCATTCGTGCTCACAGTAGAAATCTGCCACAATGGGCATCTCATTCATGTTACCTGTGCGTAACCCAAGCTGTCAAATGTTGCCACAAGCGGTGACTGTTCCGGGTTGATGTTGTCGAAAGCTACGTCCAAAATGGGCATGAGTGCCACTTTAGAGCAATGACGATGATTGGCGACGTCCCAAAGTACAACTGTGCCATCTGATGATGAGGACACGAGGGACAGGCCATCGTGCGAGAAACGCACCGAGCAGATGAAGGACGTGTCACCTGCCCAATGAAAACAATAACTTTAAATGAAGAAATTTTTACTCGCAGGATGGTGCTGAAAAAGAAATGCAAATACGGTCAAACTCCTTTATACCAAACTACGGCCACTACGGCCTAAATCTCGTGTCCTCAGAACCCTACCAATGTTATGTTACCTCACTTTACATTCCTGCAAAATATTTTGGCTCTACATAATGCGAAAGCTAGAGTAAATTAATTTTTATTTTTGAGAACTGTGACGTCAGGTTAGGCTCCGACGGAGTGCCCGACTCTCATCTGGCAACGTTGTTGCCCTTCGCGTCTTCCGGGGGGCTCACTTTTTGCATTCCGTTAGCGGAGCCCCACGTGACATATCCAACTGGCCGCTCCGACCTTCGAGAAAACACAAGGAGGGAGAAGACATCTCTCCCATTTTCCCCTCTTTGGTGCAGCGTCACGTGACTTCACCACGTGACCCTCCCGGACGCCGGCGTTGTTGCTAGGAGACGAGTGCCCTCTCCAGAACATGACGTCATTGCAATTTGTGGGCACATGACTACGTCACCCGCTCCCTGCATCATCGAAACTTGTGGAGGCTCAGCAGATCTTCGAAAATTGATAGAAATGCACAGCGTTCGTAAACAGGATTGAAATTTCACATATAGAATCCTTGAGGCACCTTCTTTTCATGAACTAAATAAAATAAACACGGTTTTCCTGAGTCCGGAGTGGCACTGTAACGAAAATACCGGTACAGCGATTTTTTTTCCGGTCCCGCTGGAGCCCTATAGGTCCAATAATGGACATCCTTTTTAACGAAAATACATTTACTGCGAATTTTTTCCGCTGTCACCCGAGTTTCGTTGTAAAGGAGCTGGATCGTACTACTACTACTACTGTTTTTACTGATCTACTGTTTTTATGTACAAATAAAATTTTTTAGTGGCACGTATGGGGTGTCATGACCGGTGAGAGATCATGTCACAAAATCAATTTCAAAACTATTCAAGATATCACAACTGCAATGAGGTGGTGGTGTATAGAAAAGAGATGAAACTTTCAGGTGATAATAGAAGGCTACTAGCACACGTACCGTGTGAGGCAACAAAACAGGAAATATGTGCAAAGGTGTAAATTTTCTCAGTATGTCGGCATATATAAGATGAAAATACAATCAAAATCAAAGTAAACCTGTCTTACAGGAAAGAGCCGACCCTAAGGAATGTAAGAATGTGCTAACCACTGCTGAAGAACGTTCTAGACTTTATATGTGGGGGAAGGAACTAAGATAAAGTACCTACGCTGCACAAGCCAACAGCTACATTACATCACCAAGGCAATCGTCAGCGCTACGAAATGAGTCAAAATGACTTCAACTATCATGGATAACATGTCCGTAGCTCTACATTAAACCCCAGCGGCCGTGACCACAAGCACGATCACCACTGTGCTCGGATTTGCACCCTAAAACTTTGAGATTTCTTCTATGATGATGTGGGAGCATGAAGCAAACATGCTGCAGGGACTGCAGTGGTCACCAAGATGATGGTGTGCCCTTTTCAGTACGTCCTTCGCACCAATGCACATAGTCTCTGTTTACAGGGCCGAAAGCTAAAGGAGCATCTGTTCTCTTCCAGTTCACTTTCCAACAGAAGACGCTCGCAGGTGACAGAGAACGAAAACTCTGTTTCTCTATGCTGTATGCAAATAAATCAACTGGTTTTGCTCGTTGGCTCTGCAGCCAAAAATGAAAAATTTATGTAGGGGCATTTCAGCACTGCTATACAATGCAAAATGTGTAAAGAGTGGGTACTAAATACACAGAGACCACGCAAGTTGGACAGTTCCCTATGTCGGACTTGATGATGTCGCACCACGTCCATTCAACATACATGGGAAGCAAATTCCCTATGTCGGACACCCCCCCATCTTTGAAGTAGGGCATGGTTTAGCATGCTGTCGGACAAAAATGTGGCCTTGCTTTTCTCAAACTTGGCCTTCCTTTGTGCTGAAACTGTCAATCTTTTCATGACGTTCACCTATTTCTCTGCACAAGATAATCTGGGGGATTTTTTCGAAGGGGGTTAGTGTACTCTCTTGCAATCTGTCTAGGTCATTATCCTGGTTTGGGGTGACCATTTGTGTTCAGTTTGCTCAGAGCCTTTGAACAGCGCACTGCACCAAAACCCTCGCGAAGGTGTCCTATAAACCGTAGTATACTGCAATGCCGAAGAGAAAGCTTCGTAGAATTGCCACTTAAAGTGGTGGTGACACTTTGTCTCGAGTTATTCCGGATAAATGTAAAATGCAATTATTTGCATCGACGTGAACCTGCATTGCAAGTTCTACAGCATAGAAGGTAATAGATGCGTAGAAAACTGGCACCGCAAAAGCCGTAACTCATGTTCTCTGACGTCACGGCAGGCGTCTCCACCAGTGACAAAGCAAGAGAGAGATCACATGCTTACGACTACCAATGGGAATTACCGAAGCTCTGTTGTCAGAGCTTGACGAGTATGCGTGTTCAACCGTTTATATCTCGCCAAGTACGACATGTACAAAAATATGTAATGCTTCCTTTTCCTCAATACTCTAGTGGGCGATACAATTTGTGCATGATGTAATGAACCACATCTATCAAAGTGTCACAGCCCCCTTAAGAGACAGAAGTTCTACACCAGCGGGAGAAACATGCACAGAAAATCTGCAGCAGGACAATGGGGGTGAAACTGAAGTTTTTGGTCATAGTACATGAGCAATAAGCTCTGTTCTTCAGGAATATGCATACCAGTACTTGAAGTTGAAATTTGACAGTGCTCTAGTTAAACATGCAATACAAAACACAGTGCAAGCAAGATCACAGCATTTTTAGTGCAAAGATGGTTCCATTTGATGCGAATTTTCGAAGGAAGTTCAATAAGCACACATTCTGTGCTCTCATGACACTCTCTTTGTTTAAAAAGTTTTTCACTTGATTCTCTAACTTCCAGTTAGGACACGTTTTGGCTGCACCGACATTTGTCGGTTTCACTGCAGTACAAAAACCTAGTTGTGTCGTTGCAGTCCCATCCAAAGGACACATTCACGCTATGTCAAAAAGCTTGCGCCGCTACAACCCCCATTCAAACGTGCTTGGGAAAATGTGACAGAGAATGGCTCACCTTTAAAGCTGCCCACAATAGCACTAGTGAGTGCATTCCATAGCAAAATGGAATGCTGAGTCGTGCCACCAGCAATTAGAGCTCCATCCGGTGAAACGGCGCAGCAGGAAAGATTGTACTGGGTACGAAACCCGTTGTACCTCAAAGCAGGCTCTCCTGTACGCTCCAAGTTCCACCGCCAGATGTATGAACCTGCAGCACTGAACACATGCCTCGAGTCACGTGGTGATGTGCAGATGTCACAGAGTGCCTCGTCATCATGGTTTAAGGTGCAGCGCAATTGAATTGGTGCATCTCGTTGTTCTCGAACATCGTACACAGCAATGCGGTTGTCAGACCGTGCGAGCAGGAGATATTTTCCGTCTTTGGTGAAGCAGCAGCTAATGACGGCAGCATTTTGGAACGTCGTTGCTGCTTCGAATGTTGCCAAATGCCCTCCTCCTACACTGTGAATCTGAAAACATAAACACGTATATATCATAGACGAAAAAAGTTGACACCAATATTGGACAAATGCTATAGATGTTTTTGATTGATTGTTTTCGTTTTTTTGTGTGGAACTATAGTTCGGGTTTTTCATGCTTTCGTCCACACTGCTTTGAATTCCTGCCTTGTAGCACCCAGACCGTATGTAGACAGCTGGCCACTGGTCGAGTGCTTCGTACCCAGGGGTTCTCAGACTGAGTTCTGAAGTCGGTCATACAGCATTACAGCATGCGCATGATGTTAACCATACAACATATCTTCATGTGTATGCCACTGAGAGCATTGTTGTGAGGAGGAAGCTCCATAGAGCAACCGGTCAAGCCAACACATCGTTCAAAATGGAAAACGATTATTGCACGACGTATGTGTACAGGGCGTGTGCTGATAAACTCCAGTGGCATTTGCATATGTAACTTGTGGTCTGTCTACCTGATGAACTTCCGGTGGGCAAAAATTGTAGGAGCGTAAAAAAAAAAAAAAAAGTAAGAAAAAAGAAAACATCGGCCTCCGTGTGTATAAGAATAGGGCAACATAGCTGTCTCAGGAAAGTTGTATTCGGGTACTGCTAGGGAAGCTATAGGTGCAGAAACCGAAGCCATGTCCCATGTGGATGCTCATCGGTAGTGCCCCTAGCGGCACATCCATACAACTTTGCTGAGATCGACATATTGCCCTATTCTGATGCACGGAAACCCATGTTCCTGTCCCTTTGTTCATTTTTTTACGCTGAGCATGGTTTCCACGATTTTTCTGTAGCTTTCATACGCATAAATGTGCCATCGTGCGTTACCGGAAGTTTGTCAGGTAAGTAGACAATGAGTTAGTGGGAATGCCCACACCCTGTTCTTCTATGTGGCTTTGATTGTTTATACTTAGGGCCCTCAGTTTTCGGGTTTTATTTTTGGTGAAAATCGGGGGGTAAATATCGGGTTGAAAATCAGGACCTGCCAAACAGGGTAAAATCGGGTGGTATACTGAGAAGTGATGTATTTTCGGGTGAAAAAAAAAATACTTTTATGTGTTGAAATTAATGAATAATTGGTGGTATACGTCGCGAGACAACTGAGATCATGAGCGATGCCACAGCGGTCGGTCTGTGGAGTGTTGAAATTAAGTGAAAGAATATTTATTAAGAGACTGGTAGATAATTCACTGTATAACCACTGCATCCATCACTGTATCCATCGATGAGCATTGAGAGCATGCTCGCGGCCGCGTTGGTATGCCTCGTATATCGTTGGCTGTTGCTGCATCCTCTTTACTACTCCGCGTACTTTGCTGATACAAGATACTCCCTACAAGATTTGAAAGTTGGCTTCACCTAACACTTCCGTGTATTGCGGCAAACCCACTTCAAGGAACGCCGAGCGTTGCTTAACTCTGTTTCTTCGCTGTTTAGCGTGATTTTTCCTGATTCCTTTAGTATTTTTGGTAACAGCACAATGGTATACGAAGAGGGGAGTCAAGTCCTGTAGATCACATAAACGAAATACAGAAACCGACACCGAAGATCTTCAGTGTCGGTTTCTGTATTTTGTTTATGGTAACAGCACAAGAAAGGGTCTCGTTGACGTCCACGGAAAGCACTAACTGTACAAAATCCAACACTGAAGTTTTCAACTTACTTATTGATACAAGCTTTCATGTAGCAGACTACATTTCTTCGGGTGTGAAAAACACAGGGCATTTTTGGTACGAAACCAGGGTATTACTTTGGTTGGCGTTGCCATTCTGCAAGGCGGCTTCACCTCATTATTGAAACGGATTTTGAGGGACAAGGGACGCTGTCATGGACCCATTAATCTAACTTATCACTAAACTAACCAAGTTGATGATGTCTTAGGTTAGTTTAGTGAAGTTAGGTTAGATTAATAGGACCATGGCCGCTTCAATAATGAAGTTGGGAGTGCGAGGCAAGCTGCCACAGCCGCACTAATCTAACCTAATATATCACTAAACAGTGTATGACGTCATGGGTTAAAGATGGGTTTCCCGTAACACAAATAAATGAATCGAAAAGTTCCGCTAAATCTACAAACGTACACTTAAAGCAACACTAAGCATTCGCTAAAGTGGGCTTGACCGCAGTACACGGAAGTGTTAGGTGAAGCCAACTTTCAAATAGTGACGCCTACCACAGGAACATTTTTCACGCTAGAAATCGGACCTGCATGCAAGCGTCTACAAACCCGACCTGTTTTGTTTACTTTACCAGCAAGACGCGGCGCGGTCGGGAGCAAGTCGGGAGCCGTCGCGCGATTGCCGTAGTTCGCGCGTGTGCGGATCAAGTCCTTGGTTTGCACTTTCAGAAGCCCGGTTTACGGGTTTTATCGGATGCGTATACGAAGAGGGGAGTCAAGTCCTGTAGATCACATAAACAAAATACAGAAGCCGACACTGAAGATTTTTGTTTAAGTTTAATTTGTACAAGCTTTCGCGTGGAGGTCCACGCTTCCTCAGGTACAAAGTGAAGTGGTGACACACATAAGTATATATAGTATAGACACTGCTGTACAAAGAAAGGGAAGAGGAAAGGAGATATGGTGCCACATGTCTGTGTACAGTGAATAGCTGGGCAGACGGATAAGTGACCTCTAACCGTTTAAGAACAGTAAAAGGTGTTGTTGTGAACAAAAAGGCTCGCCAACCCAGTTTCGCGGAAGGGGGGTCAGGAGTATGGGAAACGAGTGGCCCAGAATGGACAAAAGGGAAGGTTACGGATTATCTAACGGAGTACCAGACGATGACTGAAAGTGGGGATTCAAGAATTGTGCACAAATAAATATAGATATATAGCTACTAAATTTACATAAGCGGATATAACGAGCCAGGACTAAGATTCAGACCATTTGGTGTGAGACACTTGAATTGCGAAATTAAGTAGGACTCTCTATTCTTACGTTTAATGTCGGTGCGGAACCCAGATTCTAGCAATATAATTTTCAAATCAGTTTCAAAATCGTGATTAGGTTGATTGAAGTGAATGGCGACAGGAGTTTGGCGGGCATTTAGGATATCAAATTTGTGGCCATAAAATCTTTTTCTCATTGTGTTGGAGGTTTCACCGATGTATTGTGAATTGCACTTGCTGCAGAATATCAAGTAACAAATATTGGGTGAATTACAGTGGAGTGAATGACGAATTTTCAAACAGAAGTCACCCAAAGTGCTACGGGCAATGGTGGACGGCGCGATAAATTTACAGGTCTGGCACCGTGTACTACCACAGGGATAACAACCCGGCGAGCGCTTCATCATGCATGATGACGTGAGGATGTCGCGCAAATTTTTCGATCTACGGAATGCTACTAATGGGGGAGTGGGAAAAATTTCCTTTAATTGCTCGTCAGCATGTAATATATTGAGGTGGCGTCTAAGAATGGAATTGGTATTGACAAGTGATTTATGATATGTGGTGGATAAAACTACATTACTTAAGTCCTCTTTGCGTTTCGGGGTGAATAAGCCCAGTAAACAATATACGTCCCAGAGACGTCTCGGCAATATCTTGTTGTGGAGATTTGGATGTCCCATGGACTTTCGTACAGAGCCCGTTGACATCTTTTGTACGTTGAGGGGACTATGCTTTCAGTAGCCATTGTACATTCAGGAGACGTCCAGAAGATGTCACTTCCCAGACGTCTGGATATTAAAGGGACGTGTACATTTCCATGCACATCCGTATTGGTGTCGGCACCATTAATAACAGACCCGTAACTATAGAGAGTGGCCACAACATATCTATTTTGTTCCCTGTTTCCCCTCTGTGCCCGTTTCTGGTATTTCCCATAACGGACACAGAGCGCGGCGGTTCAAATAAAGCAAACAGGGAAATGGAAAAGCTCACAGTCAAAACAGCTTCTAAAGGTACTAGCATTCCCTTTCCAAGAGAAAACAAATACTATATTGCTTGTCGCGCGAACTTCCGCGAACTCGAGGGTACTGCTCGCCTCCAAAACAAAACGGAGGGTGAGCTGTCTAAGTATAATTCGATTATCCACAAAAACAACAGTCAAGTGACGAGCTGCGTGGTGTATTAACTCTGCAACAAGGTAACGCCTGTGTTTCTTACTGCTCTTGGTCTGAGACACTCAGTAGGTTAATCGAAAGTCAAATTTGAGAGTGCCACAGAATTCCGCATCTCTGCCTCTTTCGCAGTAAATGATCAATGTAACATAGACGGTCAGTTTTGGAAGGTGCGAAATCTTGCAATCTTGCACAGGACCGCCCTTTGTTTTTGAGAAATGCCTTCCAGCCCCTGTTTGGCCCGTACTTTTTTGTTCGTGATGCGATCACCTCAGAATATCCAAATCTCAATGTACCCAGGATATTCTCTTTGGGACGTACAGAATATCCCCAACAACTAAAATATTTTGAGGAAACAGACTGAACGTCCATGTGACGTCCATGGAACATAGCTACAGTTGTGACATGTGCGACATAGTTTGGATCACATCACGAATATCTATGGGACGTACATAGGATATCTCGACGTCTTGGACGTCTGCGACACATTTTGAACGTCTCCAGGATATTCGTGGTTTACTGGGAGGACTCCCTGGATAGGCTAGATGATTTGGCAAACGAGTCATGGATGAGTTCAAATGGGTAATTTCTTTTTTCGAAATCAGATACCATTTGCTGAGCATGTTTTACAAAATCAGTCTGATCTGAGCAGATTCGTTTCAGGCGCAAGAACTGACCATATGGAATACTCCTTTTCTGGTGATTGGGATGATAGCTTTCATAGTGGAGATACTGGCGCTTGTCCGTTGGTTTCTTGTATAGTTCAGTGGTCAGCCTACCAGATTTACATGACACTGTCACATCAAGGAAGTTGATGGATGACCTTGAATAGTTACAGGTAAATTTAATTTTGCTATGCAGAGAATTGAAGTGATCAAAAAATGACTGCAGAGATGCCTCATCACCAGACCAGAGGACAAAAATGTCGTCGATGAACCTGAGATATATAAGTGGCTTAAGGGGGAAAGAATTGAGGGCTGAGTTTTCAAAACGACCCATGAATAAATTGGCATAATTAGGTGAAACCCGGGAGCCCATGGCAGCGCCATGAATTTGGACGAAGTGTTGATCGTTGAATACGAAGTTATTACAGCTAAGAACTAGTTCTAAAAGGGGGATGATAGCGGGCCTGGGAAGAATATCGGAAGGGTGAGAATTAAGGAAGTGTTCAACAGCAGAGAGACCTTCGTCATTGGGAATGTTAGTGTATAGCGAAACGACATCCATAGTTTCGCTATACACTAACATTCCCAATGACGAAGGTCTCTCTGCTGTTGAACACTTCCTTAATTCTCACCCTTCCGATATTCTTCCCAGGCCCGCTATCATCCCCCTTTTAGAACTAGTTCTTAGCTGTAATAACTTCGTATTCAACGATCAACACTTCGTCCAAATTCATGGCGCTGCCATGGGCTCCCGGGTTTCACCTAATTATGCCAATTTATTCATGGGTCGTTTTGAAAACTCAGCCCTCAATTCTTTCCCCCTTAAGCCACTTATATATCTCAGGTTCATCGACGACATTTTTGTCCTCTGGTCTGGTGATGAGGCATCTCTGCAGTCATTTTTTGATCACTTCAATTCTCTGCATAGCAAAATTAAATTTACCTGTAACTATTCAAGGTCATCCATCAACTTCCTTGATGTGACAGTGTCATGTAAATCTGGTAGGCTGACCACTGAACTATACAAGAAACCAACGGACAAGCGCCAGTATCTCCACTATGAAAGCTATCATCCCAATCACCAGAAAAGGAGTATTCCATATGGTCAGTTCTTGCGCCTGAAACGAATCTGCTCAGATCAGACTGATTTTGTAAAACATGCTCAGCAAATGGTATCTGATTTCGAAAAAAGAAATTACCCATTTGAACTCATCCATGACTCGTTTGCCAAATCATCTAGCCTATCCAGGGAGTCCTTATTCACCCCGAAACGCAAAGAGGACTTAAGTAATGTAGTTTTATCCACCACATATCATAAATCACTTGTCAATACCAATTCCATTCTTAGACGCCACCTCAATATATTACATGCTGACGAGCAATTAAAGGAAATTTTTCCCACTCCCCCATTAGTAGCATTCCGTAGATCGAAAAATTTGCGCGACATCCTCACGTCATCATGCATGATGAAGCGCTCGCCGGGTTGTTATCCCTGTGGTAGTACACGGTGCCAGACCTGTAAATTTATCGCGCCGTCCACCATTGCCCGTAGCACTTTGGGTGACTTCTGTTTGAAAATTCGTCATTCACTCCACTGTAATTCACCCAATATTTGTTACTTGATATTCTGCAGCAAGTGCAATTCACAATACATCGGTGAAACCTCCAACACAATGAGAAAAAGATTTTATGGCCACAAATTTGATATCCTAAATGCCCGCCAAACTCCTGTCGCCATTCACTTCAATCAACCTAATCACGATTTTGAAACTGATTTGAAAATTATATTGCTAGAATCTGGGTTCCGCACCGACATTAAACGTAAGAATAGAGAGTCCTACTTAATTTCGCAATTCAAGTGTCTCACACCAAATGGTCTGAATCTTAGTCCTGGCTCGTTATATCCGCTTATGTAAATTTAGTAGCTATATATCTATATTTATTTGTGCACAATTCTTGAATCCCCACTTTCAGTCATCGTCTGGTACTCCGTTAGATAATCCGTAACCTTCCCTTTTGTCCATTCTGGGCCACTCGTTTCCCATACTCCTGACCCCCCTTCCGCGAAACTGGGTTGGCGAGCCTTTTTGTTCACAACAACACCTTTTACTGTTCTTAAACGGTTAGAGGTCACTTATCCGTCTGCCCAGCTATTCACTGTACACAGACATGTGGCACCATATCTCCTTTCCTCTTCCCTTTCTTTGTACAGCAGTGTCTATACTATATATACTTATGTGTGTCACCACTTCACTTTGTACCTGAGGAAGCGTGGACCTCCACGCGAAAGCTTGTACAAATTAAACTTAAACAAAAATCTTCAGTGTCGGCTTCTGTATTTTGTTTATGGGTTTTATCGGGTTAAACCCGAACTATTTTGATGTAAATCGGGGGGTAAAAACGGGCTTTATCGGGTTTTACCCGAAAACCGAGGGCCCTATTTATACTGCAGAGTATATTAAGTATGTGTATTAACGTTCCTGAAAAGAAGCTGCAATGTGCTGTTTGCAGTGAAGTTTTAGTAAATACTTGCATGAATATGTGCAGAACTGTCCGTTATGATCATACAATGTACATAGTAACAACCATATAGTGTAGATCACAAATTTTGAGAACACCTGCTTTCTCTTGATTTGATGTTACTAAATTACTAATTATACCTAAAATTTGCTAATTAACTCTTTAATTAGGGGACTTAGGGTAAACGCGAGCGTTCAGAGTGAGAGACAATCCTCGATGAAAGTCATTCCACCTTCTAAACACCCTGAAGCGAGCACATGCATTGAAATATTCATTACTGAATACAGTCAAACCTCGTTACAATGAAACGCGATGTAATAAAAATTCGCGATAGAGCGAAATAATTTGGACTCCCCAGCAGAGGGTCATAGAGATCAACGTATTTTAACTCCTGCTACAACGAAACACTTTTTAGTCGCCGCCTAGATACGGAGAAAGAGCAATATAAGGTTTATGACCCCAAAGCCAACTTTGAGGTCATGCCAACAAAGGGCGCAAGCAGCAGCCTGTTCCCGCGGCGAAGGATGGCACACGTGATTAGAGTCAGGAGGAATCTGGTGCCCACAAAAAGAAGTCTGAGACATTGGAAGGTTCGGGATTTTCTTTCTGAGGTTTCTCCTTTTCATGCCGGTTGTGAACTGTCCCGTTGCAGCCAAGTACAGAACGAAGACAGGACGAGAGAAAAGGCGCCATTGCTTGCACGTGGGAAACGCTTCGTTTGCGTGGCGGCGTGCGTGCGAGACGAAATCAGCCAACACGATTTTCTTGACGGGGACAAACACGTCGTAGCAAAACGGAGAGTCTTACGGAAGATGCACTGCCACAGACGTACTTAGAAGGTTTGCGGGATCGCAACACGATATGGAGAAAGCTGCGGAGGCTTTGGCGGCGTACGAACAATGCGTGACACCCCGTCTTCTATGCACGACACAGACGCTAATAAGCGGCTATCTCAAGCGAGAATAAAATACCGTAGGCACTGTATTTGTAGTTGTTGTCATTTTTCACGAAAAACTTTTCTGCATCGTAACGGGAGTTATCGATGCTTATGTACAGCGCGTGCCCTCGCGAAGGTCGCGATTCGTGACCTTCAATTCAATACAGCGAAATGCTCGATACAACGAAAGAAATTGCGGTCCCCGTGAGCTTCGTTATATTGAGGTTCGACTGTATTGCTATGCAAATGAGGCGAAAGCAAAAGCATGCAAACCAGATGCGCGGGGGAAAGAGGGTTCAATCCACGGTCATAGGGCCACGTGCTTTGGAGCAATGGAGATGATTGGAGCAGTTGCTGATCTGCTGGCGAGATCAACCGCTTTGCGGCACGGATAAACCTGCGAGGGCCAATGACACACACTTCTCAGGCAAGCAGTTTCGTTTTCCCCTCATTTGCATGGCAATGCTCGGTGATGGATATTTTAACACACGCGCTCTTTTCAGGATTTTTAGAAGGTGGAGTGGCTTTCATCGAGGATTGTTTCTCACACTGAACGCTCGCGTTTACCCTATGTCCCGTCATTAAAGAGCCAACTAGTGAATTTTACGTAACAAGTCATCTATAAGTTACGTACTGTCTGCGGGAGGACATCTGCCTGGCAGTATAACTCAACTGCAAAAACGGCATCGCTGCCGACCTCGCAGCTTTTTATTTTATAAAAAAATCGGTAACGAATAAACAAAAACACCCTGTACATTATACACACAAAATAAGATTGACTCTGAGCTTAAACCAAACAGTGCCCTCAACCTGTCTCATGAATTGAAGTTCCTGCAAACCACTCTGCAAGGCATTTCTGCACAAAAACGTGGGGGAAAAAATTATATCTGCAGTACTTGGAAAGTATGATGTCAAAGAGTCTTACTTTGACTTCTCCCTCATCATCAGCAGACACCAAAATCGAGCTGCAGGGTGAGAAAGAGCAGCACCTGACTGCTGCACTGTGAGCGATTGAGCCACACAATGAGCTCAAGGAGTCCCTCCTCAGGCTACTTACACTAGCAGATCGTGGACGTGTATTGATTTCTGAAACAGAGCGTCCAAACATATTTTGGTTGTTTTGAACAAAAATTACTAAAGGGGGCACTAGCGTGCAAAAATTACTCCTTGTATAATGAAATATGCCACTACCATGAGAGCAATACAAATGGAACAAGATTCATCCACTGTTGGTCTCGTCAAATGATCTTGTGTGATGAGTGGGCAAATTGTTTGAGGAGACCAATAGCAGGCCACTCCACATTGCCCAAGGTTTGCATGGATAATTTGGGAATTTTTTTCGTGGGTTTTCAAGGACCCACATGGACTTTCAGGGTAATATCTAAGGCCATGACTTTTCTGCGATTCCAGAAATCCGCGAAAATGCTCGGAATTTAGGATGTTTCACGAAATCTGGGGTTTTATATAGAATTTCGCGGAACTACGAATCTTAATTGAAGAACACAGCTTTGATGGCAGAGATGGATGTACCTACGGCTCATAATAGCCTTTCCCGCACCACCCAACTGAGAAGAAAAGAAACGTGTACCACACATCTCACGTTGGCAACGCTGGTCGAGCTCACATCCATCCCGTCTTTACTGCTTCTGTTTTGCTCCCATCGGCGATATCCCATCTAGCACATTCCCCATGACGAAGCGGGTGATGACTAAACATTTGCACTCGGGGAAACAAAAGTGCAATGGGTGCAAAGGTTAGTATAGCACTGAAGAATTCTATGAAAACACCCAATTGTTTTCCTGACGTTACTGTGTTAACTGTGTTATGCTACCGTTAAAACAGCACAGAGTACCACGTGGTGCTTTAGCTACAACTGTATTTTGGATCTGTAGACAGTCCATACTTTCTATGTCATGCAAGTTAATGAAGATTTTGTCTCCGTATATCTTCGGCAGCCTAGATGTGCAAGCGCTTGCCGTGGAAAATTGCAGAATTTCTGACTCCCTGCCGCAGAATTCGAGATTTGCCGCAGCACAAAAATGAGGCCCTTAGTAATACCTCTAGGCTTACAACTGGGTCCCTACACCCTACAGTAACGATATTCTCTGTGGCTTTACCACGATGCTTGGAAGGTACAGTTTCTGGGCATGTTCGGTCACTTTAACTTCATGCGCGCAATTCGCAGCAATGTCACCACCTGTCGATAAGGTCAGAATTGAACAGAAAGTACATCGTATACTTGCGGACGCAGGTGGGCAGACATGAAAACGAGCGCCGTGCGACCTTAGTACAAAGAGCTGCTAGACGACAGAAGAAATGCTATCGAGCAGTACTATACGCACACGAAGTTCTTCTCAGTGTGGCCAGAGGAGGAGTAATACCATCTACATTTGGTTCGATATGTGGACACATTTACAGAGAGCGGCTAGTTTAGGATGCATATGGTGAGGATACTTGAAGCCATGGCGTTGTTTGTTAAATTATAGTTGTTGTGAACAGGGCGTCGAACCGAACCAGAACCGAAACCGACAACTGGAATTAACCGATATTTTCAGCTGGAACTGAACTGGAACTGAACCGCAATTACTAAAGTACAGTTCAGTTCCGGTTCAGTTCCAGCTAAAAATCGCCATCTTGGAGCTGAACCGGAACCAAACTGATCTAAAAACTTCGGTTACCGGCTCGGGATACCGGTTCGGTTCGGGTTGGTGTGTGGTGGTGGGTGATGTGGGGATTTGAGCGGTCTTCCGGCCTAGATTGGCGGCACGTTGCTCGGGGAAGGGATGAAAGGAGCTGCTGGTGGTGCAAAAACAGAAATAAATGCACAAAAAACGTAACTAAGGGATCTTGTATTATTTTTAGAGGCTACCAATAATTTTATAGCATATCAGAACCGAACCAGTTTACAGCCTCTGAACCGGTTAACTGAACCGATATATGTGAATTCCGGAGCTGAACTGGAACCGAACTTTTATGGCCAAACCCGAAACATACCGAAAAACGTTTCGGTTCGACGCTCTGGTTATCAAGTAATAACTCCAGAATTCAAGAGCTTTCAAGGGCTGCTCCAAATTCAAGCGCTTTCAAGACCTAGAAATGTGTACTTTCAGGTTTTCACGAGGGTTTCAAGGCCCTGTGCGAATCACGACTGCCACTCTTCTCAAGAAGGGGAGACAAGGAAAAGGGTAAATTGTGGTTGTGTTTGTGCATAAATCACGAACGACACGACAGATGAATCTTGTTCCTTTTGTATCACTGTCAAGGTAACGAAACTTTTATTCTGCAAGTAGAAATTTTTGCACTTTGGCACCTGTTTAATAATCCAACGAGTCAGTTTTAATGCAACTACAGCCAGAAGACAAGTGTATGCCGTAGCAGGAAAGCTTCTTTAATTAGCAGATTCATTGTGAAGCGAAACGTTTCTTACTTGTTGGGGTGTGGATGCGTTCATCAAGGGACCACAGTCGAACGGTCTTGTCGCATGATGCGGATGCCAGGAGCATTCCATCGGAACTAAATGTGCAGCATTTTAGGGGCTCTGAGTGCGAATGCAGTGCATTGAGGAGGACACCAGAATGGCTGTCCCATAGCTGTTAGGAAGATGATTGAGAGCGCTAGTAAGTACTACATAAAATTCCAAACAGCCTCTGAGAATTCATTAAAAATTAACTTGGAACCTTGAAGGGGCTATCACATCTAGTCAGTCACATAACATTTCAGACATATCACCCTGAGAAGTTGCACACTAGAAGATGCACAAAGAAGACGACAGTGTATTTTCTGAAGAGCCTTGAGCAAGCACCAGTACAGCAAACATGCAGTAAAAGTAAAACCCATTTCTAGCCATTCAATATCCTGCCTTTTGAATAATCCTCACACCCTTCCTGATCTCTTGGGATTAGCAAGGCATTGCATAAGTTCTATTAATATTACTCTATTATTATTATCAACCAATGCCACCATGCATCCACACTGTGTGGACAAGAACGTGTGGAGACGTTTGCAAGTAAATGAAGTGAGTTTTGATGATTTCGTGGCAGCTGACGATGCAGTTATGACCGCCGCTGAACTTTCCGATGACAACATCATTTGCCGACGTTTATGAAGGACTTAGTTGTCTCGACAAGGTGGGCGAGACTGTCGTACCCAATGCCATCGCGACTAGACAACAAAACCATAACAGATTATTTTAAATCAATATGCTATGTGCAGTGCTTCTATGGGGATCTGAATCTGGTCATAGCTTATTATAGCGTGGCACGCGGTTTCGTTTGTAATTTAGCGGCAATATCAGCTATTGTTAGTCATGTTCTGTCAATACGAAATTCGGATACCACAAACACATTTGCGGTTCCCGTGAGACTTCGTTATAACGAGGTTCGGCTGTACAGCCTGCTGATTTTATTTAGAGAAACGTCGTCTGCTACACAGGGAGAACCACCAGAACTGAGAGTGACATGAAAAAAAAAAAAAAAGAACGGAAAGCACCGGACCTACTGTAACCGTAATGACATCACCGGTGACGTTTTTCGTCGTCCTCCTCGCTTCACCCTGCAGGGCGAGTTCAGTGGAAACCACACATCGATGTTCGGGTGCATCTTTTCCGAAGAAAAATATTGCATACAGAGAAACTTTTTTTGTGTTACTTGTCAAGTCAGGTTACATCCTTTCATACTGAATCAGAAACAAAAATCTTTGGGATGGCTTTCTGGGCTCCGTATGGGGATCAAGACCCTTCCTGTAAACTACACAGCCAATAAAAAGGCACGGAGGATGGTCAATAATATTTTTTTAAATTTAAATTTTTTTTTATTTAAAAATTTTTTAAATAATAAACACGTTCTTGGGGTTCACGATCCAGTTGGGTACAGCATCACAAACACTGTTAATAGAGTCATACCTGAAGAAACGAATGCAAGCGCATATAACACATTATTTTCTGTCTGAAGGTGTTTTGAAGGATAATATTTTGACAATACGTGTTTTGTGACGTGATCTTCAGATAACTTGGATTCTCTGAAAGCACGAAGCTCAACTGTAGGCGTGTGAAGAGCATAAGAAATATGACAAAACTTTGCAATAAGGTGCGATGCGTCTTAATTTTCCTTTGAGACACGATATCTACGTCAAATGTTTTACGTGACCTTCCTCTTTAACATGAAAAATTCCAATGTTAAAAAAAAAACAATTACCTTTACAACAACAACAACAACAATTACCTTTATGGCACGGTCTTCTCCCACCGACACAACAACAGTGTCATTAGGACTGAACTCAGCATGCCACACAGCTCCATCATGCAGCCTGATACGAAGCTTTGCAAGTGACCAGGTGTTGGACATATTTCTACATAAAAGAAAGAAAGGGAAAGAGCAGATGAGGATTCATCGATGATGCCTTGACGAGCTACCACGAGCGCATGAAGCGACGTCACTTACATCCACTCATAATATGGCTTTTCTTTGTTGGATTTTGCTACCTCAAACGCCTTCCTGTAGATGCTTGACGATTGTGGCTGGCAGAGAGCAAGTTGAACTACATCCGCTGTTGAGTCTGATAGGAGGTGGACATTCGGTTGCAAAAAGTGAAGTGCATCCAGGCGTTCGTCGTCCCACTAAAAGATATGGCGCACACAACAGCCTTCAAAAGTCAAGTTCATAGAAATGAACAGGCAAGTGTCAGTGAATGCGCCTTTTAAATATTATTTATGGATAATACACAGAAACTTCAAACAGGGGAAGGCAACTACTAGCTGGCAGCGATGAACCATGATGGTTCGCAAACAACTTTTGGAAACAAGGGCATATCTGCCTCATTTTCGTACGAGTGTGAAAACAGAAGTGTCAATACAGTACGTCGTCCCAGTACAGTTTGCTGCTGCAGCCTTGCCACACCTTTGCACAGATGCCGTGGCAGCATATTGTGTCTTTCGTTTTGAGTAGCACGTTGTTGTATAGTCGAGCCCGTTTACAATGATATTGACGGGACGCGAAATACGATCGTTATATCAGAGTTATCGTTAAAAATGAGCTTTCGCGAAATTGCCAGTCGGCATCGTGTCAACAAAGTAGAACGCCTTTGAACATCTGCGTTTATTGTGATCGCAAAAGCATTTTATCTATATCTAAACTGACACGGCTTTGTGTCGAAAGCTTTTCCAACGACAACATAACCGATGATACCAAGTGAGGCTCCGCACCTCTTGAAATCGACGACTTTGTCCATTGCTCGTCATCCAGTGCCGTAGTCATTACAATCTCACTATCGGAACTGCATTTTCTATCAGAACACACCTCCCCTACGGGGTAATTCGTCGACGCGTGTTTGGGTGGCGATACGCAACTGCCTGTCAACAGACCTTCTGGAAGCCACTTTACTTCACAACGGGGATTTGTGCCAGTACAAAATCCGTCGAGCACGTGCGACTTCGGGTGGAGCGTCGCTTCACAGGGCCTTTAATAAGGACTGTGGATTTGAATAATGACTGGTTCCAGTTCTGCTATCTCGCATTTCCAAGGAAACATCTAATTAATAAGCTAATTAACGAATTTTAGCTAACTAGTAGTCCAGTAATTTGCATACGCTATCCTACAGGATGTTTGCCTGGCCGTATAACCCACCTTTGAAAACGGCATCTATTTTGCGGTGCTAGTTTTTATAAACAAAATACAGAAGCCGACACTGAAGATTTTTGTTTAAGTTTAATTTGTACAAGCTTTCGCGTGGAGGTCCACGCTTCCTCAGGTACGAGGAGTACCTGAGGAAGCGTGGACCTCCACGCGAAAGCTTGTACAAATTAAACTTAAACAAAAATCTTCAGTGTCGGCTTCTGTATTTTGTTTATGTGATCTACAGGACTTGACTCCCCTCTTCGTATACGCATCTGCTAGTTTTTAAATAAAAATTCTGTAACGAATAAAAAAAAAAAAACACTCTGTATAGAGTTGAAGCAGAAGAGCAAAGGTAAAAGGAGATGTTTCAACCCCCCCATCATTGCTTGCATGATCACGTGAGGCGCTGTCATTAGTAGTAGTTCTAAAGCTAGGAAGATGGGTGGTATCGTGTCTGTGAAACTGCCAGTGTTTTGCCTATCGTGTGTAATGTAATGCATAATTAGGGTTCTTTGTTTTCGGGTCTTATGATTTTTCAAATTCGGGAGGGAAAATCGGGTGCTATTTACACATGAGAATTCAGGGAGAAATCGGGCACTGTGATCACTGTTTGACATGTCACTGGGGAATTTTCGGGTGACACGAAAGGCATATAAATCGAGCCACTGCTGTGACACTGGGACGGGAAACAAGAATCTTTATATTTCTGCTCGGAACTGGGATAGTGAATGACCGCGGTATTCAAACATTTACCCGAGCTTCACAAAAGCTCGTCTTTGACTCCTGCAGGAGGGGATCATGAACGGAGGACAAATAGGTTGTCACAAATAGCTCCCCTTTCCTGATACAGCCGCCGACCGATTTTTCGGACCCCGATTTTTCGGACATGCTCGATTATTCGGACCCGTTCGCGGAATGGCCGCGGGTCCCATAGAGCTGATGTACAAGAGCGTCCAAAATTTCGGACGCTGTGCAGCTCCGTCGCTCGATATTTCGGACTCTGTTTGCCCAACCAGCGAATTTCTCTCTTGGGGCGACGGATAAATATTGGTACTGTCCGAAATTCGTATCGAAAGAAATCAACTAACTATAATACTGAGGCAAAATAATAGGCAGTGATGATTGTTCATTTTCCATTCCTCTGAGTAGAAGAGGTCTGTCGCGGCACCTTTGCGCCTTCGATTTGGCCAACCGCCCAGCACGTGCTCTCTGCCCGCGTGTCGCGCGACGGCTCTGTAAAGCGAGCTTCACCTAAAGCACGCATGCGTTAGGTGAAGCATGCGTTAGGTTGCGGACTTGATGACGGCGGTGCCTCTGACAGTGTACAGTGACGAAATGTCGCTTCGGGAAATAGAAGCTGATGTCATGAGGCAGAGCTGGAAGCTTGTTACGAAAGCATCGACATATTTTTCCAGCCTATTAGGGCTTAGTAAAGTTTATTTTGAAGCGAAATTCGTTTTTTCGGACTGCTCAATTATTCTGACTTTTGCGCGATCCCTGCCGAGTTTGAAAAATCGGACAGCGACTGTATTATGATTCACTTTTCCGACGGTTTACCGAGAATGACAAGTTGAAGGACCGCAAGGATTTTGGGTAGATATAGGGTTTTACTCGAATTCTTGAAAATTTGTTTGGGGGGGAACTATCGTGAAAGATCGGGTTTAACCCGAAAATGAAGACCCCTATGCACAATGCAGGGCCGAGTCCAGACCCTCACTTTGGAAGGGTGTTCCCTTTCTCGAAGTGTGTAACGTGTGCACGAGATGGGAGGCGGGGAAACCCATTGCTTTGGGAGTGTGAGCATCCCCACAACTCTGCTTTGTTGGTGGAGCCCCACCTTACCTGCTTAGATTTCTGGAAGTGATGCTTGTAGCGTTGATAATCGCTTATTAGGTCGCTTGTTCCTGTGCACCTAATTTTTTTCTCCATGAAGCGCAGATCAAGGAAGATCTCGCAAAGCTTGTCTCCCATACTGGCCTGGTCTAAATGATAGCCCAAGTAGTAGTATACGTAAGCATCCAAAGGTGTAGCAGAAGTCTTGCTCCATGACAGAATCCTGTCGACAAACCTCTTGTGCAGATCCTGTTAACATTTCTTCTGGTAAGGTTTAAGTCACAGTACACTCAGAGTACATTCGACGTACATATTTGTTTGTATAATATGCATCCCGAAAAAAGTTTTTTTTAAACTAGAAAACACTAAGAACTTTTAGAGAGCCGGCATTTGCAATGAGGCTGCTTCTTTTGTGTGACCAATGCAAAGCGTGTTTACAATTACATTTTCTCATCTGGTTAACTGGTAATTGGATATCAATTTGGTGATACTGTGACGACAACGACGACTCATGTCATTTGCATTCTCATTCTGTCATTAAATCATTGCCATCATGATGCTGTGCTGCTCGTAACAATACCAATTCTGTGCAGTTTATTTTTTCTTTGTTCATCCCGGGTAGCTTGCCAGCAGTCTTGGCCCTGATGTTTGTACACTCATGTTTGTAAGTGGAATCTGGACATTTTTCCTTTGCTGAAATTTGTCTACTAAATCAACTCGCTGAGTCATTTCTGAAAATACTGGAACAAACTGTTGTCTCTATAATGTATTCCATTGACGAAACATAGAAACTTTGAGGTAGAAAACAATATTCAGCACTGCCCTGCCACACAGGAAATTAACCAAAATCGTAAAATGTAGAGATTCTCATAGTACCCTGTAGTATATCAATCTGCACAGATATTGTTACAAATGCAAAATGCATTTTCTTAGAAGGAAAATAATCTGCAAAAGTACAAATTAACAACCTGTGTTACATCAAAATAACATCAATTTTTATTATTATGAGACTCGATTGACCTGCAGTAGTTACGGTGCAGTAGTTGCGTCTCAAACATGCTGTAATTTTCAGCAAGACTCTAGGCCAGGTAATGCACACAGCATAGAGGGGAAGAGGGGACGATCCATGATCACAATTCATGATCATGACTGCTTGACTTACATCTACTTGTCAAAGGAAATGAGGAGGCGGTCCTCAGAACTTTTAGGGAGAGAGGGAACTCTCAGAAATGTTGCATGATGATAGAGATGCAGAAACGTGGTTGTACATCTCAAGTAACTCATGAATCATATGTCATCAGTAGGGCCGGGATTTTTAGGCATTTCACTATATATAATGCCTATAAACGCCTAAATGCGACATTTTCGGGGGTCGCCTGCCTTTTGATAGACCCTATTGAATTGTAGCCTTTTTTTTTACATTTTTAGATGCCATAACAGCTTTGTTTTACAGGTGTAAGTGCATGTGCGCCTTTCAGGCCCGTGCTGAGTGCTGCATTTTGCCTTTTGTTTCTGCGTGTTTGCGCCTTTTGTTCATTTTTTGCGTTTGTTTTATTTCAGTAGATTGGTTTGCTAGAAGAGGTTCATGTACATTTGATCAAAAGATTTAGCCTCTCTGGGCCCTTCAGGATCTTCGAGGGCGGAAAACTGAAAGTATTGTTCAATATAATTAGGGCATGACTTTTTAGGGTTAAACCCGTATCCGCCCGATATTTACCTCCACGAACGAAATCTGTAAAATTCGGGTTTAACCCGAATCTACCAGAAAACACCCGGGTCGCGTGGCACACTCATAAGCGTGCATTAAAATAAAGTTTGATAACATTGCTAAACATTAGTTCCATGTTAAGACAAATTTTTATTAACCAAAAAAAAATCACCCGAATTCCTGACGACAGAATATGCCGTAACGGGATTTAACCCGAATACACCCGAATTTTCAAATGAAAAATATCACCCGATATTTACCCCTCGAATTTGGCCAAAAATAAAACCCGAAAAAAGTCAGGCCCTAAATATAGTGTGGTTCCAGCCTGCCTCAGCATTCGTGTACCAGACGTCAAAGCTTGTTTGGTACTGCAGCCTTTAAACGAGCAAGTTTTCCTTGATGGAGCATTCTGAAATACCAAGCCAAGCCAAGCCAAGCCACCAAGCCAAAGAGCATACCAGATTAATGTGCCCATTTTTGCATTTTATTGCCTATTTTGGTAATTTTGAGGGCCTAAATGCCTGCCTATTTCCATCGTTTTTAGTGTCTAAATTTCCGGGCCCTAGTCACGAGAAAAAAAGGAAAGACTCACTTCGAGGGATTCAAGACATTCCTCGCTCTTAGCAGAAAGTTCTTCTTTGGCACGGAAGACAGACTCTCGCAAAAACTTGTGGTAGATGTCGTGAATAGCGTAAATGCCGCTGTTCGGACGAGTAGGGTCCTCTTCTATCCGCACCAAGGACTTCTGCCTCAATCTTTCGAGGGTCTCTTCAACTTCAAATTTGTCCGTGTCCCACAGGATTTCAAACACCTAAGAAACAACGCTGTTGTGGTGAAGATGGTAACTGATAATAATACCGTAATTACTCGCATACATTTTATACCCAAAAACGTTACTCCACTGAGGGTGTGTGTTCAAATACGTAGGGTAAAATTGGAACCCAATGCTCAAGGTACACTTAAGTCCCGTTTGGTTCCGAGGTATCAGCGGCACTCCCCGGAATCGAACGCCGTCGCAATTCTCCCACATCAAATGATCTTCCGTTCTAACAAGCTTGGACGAAATACTTCGATGTCCGTCGCATTCGTCTGGCAACAGGTGCTCCATCTCGTTGACTGCACGATACACTGGCTGCCGCTGCACAAGACGATCTGGCCATGCTACTAAAGTCGGGGTGCTTTTAATGTGCGGGGAACAAAAAAGTACCAGCATTTCGGCGCTCAAGTTGGGGTGCATTCAATACGCGAGTAAATAAGTAACTGAATGAGAACTGACTGTAAAGTTAACTGAAGATGATAAGTAGGACCAGATTATGCATGAATACAGTCTAAGAGCCGGGGGAGTGCACATCTTATTGAAGATATGCATGTAGATATAAATGAATAATACATTAAACCGTTATGCTGAATATGCACTAAAACTAGCATAGTTTCCTGTTTTTTGTTATTTACGTGCACAAATAGTAATAAAAAGCACTATTTCAGAATTTGTCATACCGGGAACTGGAGAAATATGCGCTTATATAATTATAGATATACGATATCTTTCATAAATGTACCAAAAATGTGCCCTGTGTGTACCCTAAAGACTGTCGTTACAGCCTCCCAAATATGTGTTTCGTACTCCGAAGTAGTTCTGCATGCATACGCTGCACTCCAAAATGACACAAGCCATAATGATAACACAAAATACCGCACCTACAACTAGGGTTGCCGCCTTTCGTACTGAAAAATACCGGCTGAGGGAGAGGAGGTGGAATAGAGGGAAAGGAGGAAATGTTCGCGGGAAAGGGAAGTAAGTGAGGGGTGGAGAGTATACAGAGAGAGAGAGAAAGAACGAGTGTACTGACTCAAGACAACAATGATAATAGTAATGAATAACTAAGAAAACGACTGTTGACTACGGTTGGGTCTGTGCGGTAACGTTGGTTCTGTGCGGTACCGTAACGTTGGGTCTGTGCTCCAGATTTATTCAAGCTGCAGTGGAATGTTGAAAGGAAAACCCCATAAAAGCCCCTATGAAAGGTGTTGAGCCACAAATACCGGCAAACGGCTGCCGGTATCACCTTCCTACCGGCAACCGGCAGAACGAGCAAATAACCGGCCGTGCCGGTATAATACCGGCCTGGTGGCAACCCTACCTACAACATTACCAGAAATATGAACGCTTCTGATAACCTGCAGACCAACTGTGGCGATGAAACTCCCCACTCCCCAAGGTCGAAAATAAAGTTGTTGTTGTTGTTGTTGTTGTTGCAGACCAACCTGACTAGGAATATCAACATCCTCGAGGAACAGAGCAAAGTCCCTGAACGCATTTTTCAGGTCGTCCTCGAGGTCCTCGTAGATGAGCTGAAGCACCTCGTACAGGTCACTGCCGGAAGCCCTGCGTTTTCTGTTGCGAATGCCCTGTTTCGACTTCTCGATGTAGTACACCCACGATTCAGGTTCCTTTGCATGGCGCTTTAATGCCGAGCCGATGGTGGCCATCAATATGGGCAGGCCTGAAACCAAAGGACGTAATTTCATCGAGGGACACCACTGACGTGCCATTTTATAGGTCCACTACCTTTGTGAGTCTCGTGAATGTTCTCTACTTGTGCAGGCAGTTCGTCCACAGGTATCCCCATGATCATGGAAAAGACAGATTTTGTCTCTTCGAGAGTCAATGAGTCTTCAACTTTTATCAACCTAACGCTGTCTCGATCTTCGTCGATGATAGACAGCTTCCGCGTCGTCACCATCATGGGGCATCCCACGTCGAACGCACTGAGGACACTTCGTTCCCAGACGTCATCCAAAATCAGAACGGCCTGTGAAGAAGGAACCCGTGTGTTATCACTCTTACTGTACATCGAAGATTTCACAAGTTATGCTTATAGGGTTCTTCGTTTTCGGGTTAAACTCAGTTCAGGGTGTCTACCAAACTGCAGCCTTCAAATTCTCTGACTGTTCCAGGTTTTCACTAACTATTTCAAGCGAATTCCCTGACAAAAACAAAAGGGAACTTGGTGCCTGCTCATATGTTTTGATACCAGATCCAACATAAAACAGACCATTTATTAAGTATTAGTGAGGCTACCCTACTTTTCTATGTCAGAGCTTGTCATACTGGTGAACTGCAACTCGCAGTAACGTTGCTGCGGCATCGCCTCTCAACCACCGGTCGGCACTCGCGATTCGCCGCGCATCATCACGGCACTTGTCAGCGATTTCTCTGACTTCAGCTGCTTTTTAGCCAAATTCCCCGACTTTTCCAGTCACATCAAAATTCCGTGACTACCGTATTCCCTGTTTTCCAGGTTTTCCAGGTTGGTAGACACCCTGCAGTTTTGCACAATAGTTCCACCCCCTCCCCCCAAACAAATTTTGAAGAATTCGGGTTAGACCCGATATCTACCCGAAATCCTTGCGGTTGTTGTGACTTGAGATATCGCCATGTTGAGCTTCCCGGGGTACGCGAGCGGACATCTTCCCGAGGACCACTGGAATCCTTCCACTCCCTAATGAAAAGGGAAAACGAGGACGGCTTCCCGGAATCCTTCAAGGCTGCAACCTCATTCCCACTACGCGCTGGCTATTTAAGCCGCCACCCGCAACCTACGGGTTGTCTCTGTCTGTACAATCATGTAAATATATACACGTCGTCTCTCTCTCAACCGGCCTCTGCCTCGATTTGTCTACCATGTGGGGATCTGGCCACCTACCTCCTCAGCGGCTCGCAACAAGGTCCTTCAACTTGTCGTTCTCGATAAACCGTCGCAAAAGTGAATCATAATATCAGCAAAGAGTGCTATTTGTGACAACCTGTTTGTCCTCTTTTTATGATCCCCTTCTGCAGGAGTCAAAGATGAGCTTTTGTGGAGCTCGAGCAAGTGTTTGAATGAAGCGGTCATTCACTGGCCCCGTTCCGAGTGGAAATATAAAGATTCTCGTCCCAGTGTCACAGCAGTGGCTCGTTTCGTATGACTTTTGTTTCACCCGAAAATTCCCCGGTGATATATCAAACAGCGGTCGTAGCGCCCGATTTCTCCCCAAATTCTCGTGCGTAAATAGCACCCGATTTTTCCCTCCCAAATTTGAAAAATCATAAAACCCGAAAACGTCGGGGATCAATATTTTGCGCAAATATTTAGAAGCGGGGCCTTGTGTTTTACCTTGTAAGACCCATTTGTACCCACCGAATTAGATCACCGTCAATTAGAGTAAAGGCCACAGGCAAAGTGCCAATTCATCCACCAATATGGACCCTGGAAAACGCTATGGTATGACATGAGCAAATGCATACGAACTGTGCTATAGTGGCCTGTTCACAAACATGATTGATGATCCCGTTAAGTATAAGATATAAAGAAAGGTGGATGAATACACCAGAGGGCGACGTTCATTTCTTGCACTTCTAGTTTCTGCTAGTGATCCCTATTTCAACAAGTGCTAACTCCTATGGCTTGGAAGCTATAATTCTAACTTCAGATTTGTGGAATATGCCCTACAGCGATACGAGAATAAGAAAAAGTTACAAAATCAAGTGATTTCAAGGATTGTGAAAAACTCCATGTTTCTTCAGGCCTTGAAAACAGCATTTTCAAATTCTAGGGTATTCGAGGGTTTCAGGAGCCAGTGGGAGCCATGGTGCCATTTTATCAATACGAGTTCACATGCTTACACGCAGATATGACTTATTTGTCACAAATTATTCAAATAACAAGAACTTGGGCAGACTAAATGAATACATCAAAGAACTTCCTCCAGTTCCATACCGAGAATCACTGCGCAGAGTTGCATGCAATACGGGGCTGTGTCATGGGCTGCAAGAGCAGGTCTATACGCATGCGCACATAAGAGCGACATATGCTGGGGAACATACTCCCTGAAAAAAAATTTCTAGGGAACGGGCAACCTCGCTTGGTTGTACGTATAATGTAACGAGGGTCCACTTTGTAAATCATGAAACTCACGTACCCCATAAAAGTTAATGCGGCTTCTTACCTTTTTCCCTGAAAACCACTCCCTCAGCCTGTTCTTTGCAACTTCTGGTATGTCTGCCATGTTGAGACCCACACGATCCAACTGCACGTTCAGCTTGATGAGGATGTCGCTCTCGTGGCGGAGGTTCCCGATGGGATTCCAAAACACGCCGTCAGGAAAACAGTCTTTCAGGAGGGAATAGTCACGCAGAGCCTCGGCAGCCATGATGGACTTTCCACACCCTGTCATTCCATGCAGGGCAACCCAAGAGCAGTCGTACGGAGTCTCGGACACAGCTTTCAGAGCTTCCCGGATTTCTGACTCAAGGCCCCCACGATGGACAAAGTGCTTGATGGAAATGGGCACTCCACCACGGTGAAGTGTCTGTGTGGAAGGGCACAACCACAGACAAAAGAACGAGTTAACATCACGTGCCGATTACAACAGAATTTAAAGGGACAGTCGCGTCCAGAAAACCCACCTATGAAACAGATACCACCATGTTTGGCATCAAGCAACAATCTACTACTTGGCTAATTCTCTCATCAGAAAAGTGCTTAGATATTAAATACTGTAAAACCCCTTATTTTCGCGCACCCTTAATTTTCGCGAATTTCGTGAATTGCAAATTTTCGCGAATTTAAAGGGGGCGCGAAAATTTCCATTTGTGAATTGATCTTGGACCGCGTTCCCTCGTCGTACGTCCCGTAGGGTTTCCGTCGCTTTCTTGGTTTCTTTTCCGTCTCGCTGAAGATATGTAGCACGACATTGATGTTGGCTGATGCGCAGCCTTCCTGGTCAGACAGCGTTGCATAGGACTCAGGGTCCGGGAGGGAGACGCCCACGTTTGTTGGCTTAAACCACCAGTACAGGCTCATCTGAGATGTGTACAGGCTGGCTGTCAAATGTGAGCCACATGGAATTATCCAGCCGGCATAAAGCACTTGGCTCCAAGGAGGAATAATGGGGAAGGCTGCACTTCTGGGTCAGAGTCCCAAAGGATTATCTTTTCATAAGAAGGGTCAACGGATGCGACCTCCGGAATCCGGTTTGAGTGACTCACCCACAATTCGCGAAATTTAGTGGTCGCGAACATGGTCCATGCCCCCGATTCGCGAACAATTAGGGGCGCGAAAAAAAAGGTGTTTTACAGTAAACAGATTTTGAATACCAGCGCTGCCGCGACGTCCCTTTTTATAATGCCGTGCTCTGATCAGTGGTGCAGGGAATGGCGTTTTCACCTTTTTCCAGAGAGGGAATTTCAGGCATACTCTCAAGGTGTGGCATCTACTCTTGTCATGTATTCCATCGAACAACAGTCAAACTACACAAGTATTTCGCGTGGGTTTTTTGATACTGTGGTTAGTGATCGAGGAGGAATAGAATGACATCGTAGTTTCGAAACTGACTTGAAACGATGCAACCGTACTGCAGAGCGTGGACACATAAAAAAGCACGACATAGCATTTTATCAGGCACTAGTAATGCAGTCAATATGCACGGCTAACACCCCATAGAACACACTATGTCTGTCTCAGCACTGCATGTTATTATTATATTAATGCAAAAATAATGCAAATGCACCAATGAAAGCAACAAAAGGCATGCCACGTGTGACATTCTTTTGAAATCAGGAAAACTGCAATGTACATAGGGTCCTTCGTTTTCGGGTTAAACCTGATTTTTCACGATAGTTCCCCCCCAAACAAATTTTCAAGAATTCTGGTAAAACCGGATATCTACCCGAAATCCTTGCGGTCCTTCAAGTTGTCGTTCTAGGTAAACCGTCGGAAAAGTGAATCGTAATATCAGCAAAGGGGACTATTCGTGACAACCTATTTGTCCTTCTTTTATAATCCCCTCCTGCAGGAGTCAAAGGCGAGCTTTTGTGGAGCTCGGGCAACTGTTTAAGTACCACAGTAATTCAATGCCCCAGTTCCGAGCAGAAATATAAAGATTCTTGTTTCTCGTCCCATTGTCACAGCAGTGGCTTGTTTCGTATGCCTTTCGTTTCACCCGAAAATTCCCCGGTGACATACCAAACACAGACCATAGTGCCCGATTTCTCCTCGAATTCTCGTGTGTAAATCAGGGATCGGAACCGGAACTGAACCCGAACCCAAACCGGAAAAAAACGTTATTTTCTGACGAACCTGAACCAAACCCGAAAAATTTTTTTGCTTGTCCTGGACCGAACTGGAACTGAACCGAAAAAAAAAAATTCATACGGTTACCGGTTCGAGAATCGGTTAAGAGGTGAAATCAGTGTACTACTGACCGACTCACCTGAAACAGTTATCTCACACCTTTTTTCTTACAACCGTGTACGGTGAGCGTAAGCTCGCTTTCATATAGCAAAATTACTGCCCATGAACCTGTTAAACTGGGACCGAAAAAAGTAACGGTTCCAATCCCTGTAAATGTCCCGGCCGCGGACCGTTTTTTTTTCCGTCTGTGTGTGTGCAGAGGGGTGTTCTCCCTGAGCCGAACCCAAACCAAACCTACATACCTGAACTGGTTCAAGCTGATAATTTCGGTTCAGCGGAGCTAAACCTGAACCGAACCAATATGCCTGAACCCGAACCAGACCGAAAAAAATACCGGTTCTGCTCCCTGGTGTAAATAACACCTGATTCCCCCCCCCCGAATTTGAAAAATCATAAAACCCGAAAACGAAGAACCCTAAATGTACACCATACTGCGGGATAGCTGTGAAAACATAGCACAGAGAATGTATCTGTGGCGTGATGCACTGAGGTTGTCAACAGAAGGGCTACTATGTGGAGAGGTGCAAGTGCCCAAGAAATAAATAAAAATTCCTGTTGGTCAAATTCTGAATACAAACTCATACAACTCATTTGAAAAGTATTCACAACAGATGTTTTTTTGTGTGTGAAAAAAGAAGCTCAAACTCTTTTTACAATATTTAATTTCAGATGGAAAATCTGTCTCACCTTGTAGACATAGAGCGATTCTTCCTTGGTTGTCGTCTCCAATTCCCGCAACTTTTTGGCTATCCATGGATATCTGTCATCTTTTTCGAGAGCTGCCATGAATGTCAGAAAGCCTTTCTTGCCTTTTGTGTACAGTATATCCAACAGCTGCCGTGCCTGGCCTTGCTCCGTTTTCTGAGCATCACAAACACCAATGCCAGCTATGGTTTACATATCCAATAATTAAAAACACACTCTATTAAGTAGATGGGTAGAAATCCAGCGAACCGGTAGAGATGTAGGAAGGGAGTTGCCTCAGGACAGAAGCCGCTGATATTTCGAACAGAGACTGTTCTTCTTCTGGGCACCGTCCTCATCATTGGCATGGTATTTAAAGGGTTAGGTGTGACGTGTTTAAAGGTTCATGCGAATTGCGGGTCAACAGCCCGGAGGGAAGAAAGATTCCGTACGGGTTTCTACGGCCGGAGTGAATGGCTGCTTTGTTAGAGTGTGGAGGGGATTATGTGAACGTAGTACATAGTGAAGTAACTACGTTCACATAATCCCCTCCACACTCTAACAAAGCAGCCATTCACTCCGGCTCTACGGTTTCTACGGCCGGAGTGAATGGCTGCTTTGTTAGAGTGTGGAGGGGATTATGTGAACGTAGTACGTAGTGAAGTAACTACGTTTACATAATCCCCTCCACACTCTAACAAAGCAGCCATTCACTCCGGCCGTAGAAACCTGTACGGAACCTTTCTTCCCTCCGGGCAGTTGACCCACAATTCGCATGAACCTTTAGACACGTCACACCTAACCCTTAAAATACCATGCCAATGATGAGGACGGTGCCCAGAAGAAGAACAGTCTCTGTTCGAAATATCGGCGGCTTCTGTCCTGAGGCAACTCCCTTCCTACACTCTATTAAGGTTTTAGGTTGGCCTCAAGCTGTGCAAATGAGAACGCGTATGTGGGTACAACAAGAAGGGGGCAAAAGACAAGCAGGAACCCAGTACTTCGTTTTTAGCTCTTGGAAGCAACAGGTTTCACCACTTGACAGGCTACCTGAGGCTTACTAGACGTAGCGCTTTTTTCAGAACTATAATGTTAATGTTTCAGTTTCTGGTTTCTCACCTGACTCAATATCCTCTCGGCATCATCCTTTGTGAGCGTCTTGCTTTCTTGGAGGTCAGAAATAACAAACTTGGCTTCCAAGTCTTCTAAAATGGCCTCTCGTGCCTTTTTAAGGCAGATACTTTCAACCGTGTCTAGCATCTTCAAGTTGGTATCTTAAATTGAAAGAGACAGGATATTATTTGTCAAACAAATCTGCAAGCTTGACAAACCTGAACAATTAACAACATGAGGTGTTAAGTTCTGATGATTAAACTAAAAACACCTAACAATACTGTGACACAATCATTACTAGGTGACACACTGGCCAGATTTGTACGTAACTTACTCAAGTTATTCAAACACTTTTAAAAAACAGTATTTTATACCTAACCTAAATACCTCTTGGAAGTATGTTGTACCCATTTCTTAAGTTACTCACGAGGAACCTCCTTTCATTTATATTTCTCTCTCGAGAGAGAGAGGAAGGTCTAGAAAAGGTTAACTTTACATATACATACATACACATACATACAAAGGGTAGTCTGTAGGAGTAGGCAGCACCTGAGGTTTAGTGGGTACATGGGACAATGTGTTGGCCTGAAGGGCATGTAGTGAATGCTCAGGGTATGTAGAAGTCAGGAGGGAGGACCGGTGTCTCAGGGTCATATTGAGTGAGGACGGCTACAAATGTTACTAATTGAAAGGAACAGTTGACTAAAACAATGGATGCAGTTTAAGATGTCCTTGCTCATACACATTCATTTTCTGTGGCTCTCCTCCTCCTCCCCTGAGCTCGACATTGGGTATCCGCATGAGCGACATTGTTGGGAAGATGTCCGTGGGGTACAGCATGCACCGATAAGACGTCGCGGAAAAACGGGTATCTGTTTTTATCCTCACTTTGTTTGCACTTGTTTGACAGTAAATTTCACACGCAGAGCTTGACAGCACCGTGAAAATGACGAGTTACCGTAATGAGTACTTAGTATTATACTGAAATAGTTTTCAAGGTTCTGAGTATGTTGTATTTTTGTCAGTTACTTTTTTGCCTGGTACTCAGTAACTTATCTCAAATACTTTTTTCTGGGTATATTGTACAAGCTTGACATTGGCCCTGAGTAACTGATTCCAGAAATTTTAGTAACAGCAATATGTCACCTTCATGTCACATATATCACAGGACACACATACAGACAAGAAAAGCAGACGAGACCCAGTGCTTGCCTCCTCAATTTGCGCTAACTCCCCTACAACACAAAATGTACCAACTAGCACAACGTTCTAAATATGTCACCTGTTCTTCCATACACAAGGAGAACTGAGCAGTCAAATGTGCACTGCTTTCAGTCAACCTTATCTGCACAGAGTGTCACACCTATAAAAACACAGTGATACACGTTCACTCTGAATTTATGTCGAATAAGATACACTCAATCAATGCAAGCAATCTCACAAAATTACAAAATTAGCGCACATCAATGTGTCAAGCTCTGTTTTAAAAGCACATGCAGATATTTCTGAAGCATAGCTGTTGTCCCCAGCTTAAATCTCATACCACATCGAGCATTCCTTCGCTCCCTTTGTACGTTAAAAGATCGAAGATTCAGCGAGGTGATCAAAATTATTATACTGAATCCACTTCTAGTATGGGAGTTTTATGTAACCACAAACCTTACTCTTGTCACTTTGTCAATTCTTTCATCATGCACCACTCAGGATTGTTCTTCGAAAATGAAAATTCCCTCCACGGCATCAGCTTCAGCTGGTTTACAGCTGGTTTACATTTACATAGATGAATTATTCACCCCGGGGAATAAAAAGCACACAAAGGAGGGAGGACCTACCAACTCAGTGTTGCAGCAATTATCACGCAACTCGATACGCAGTACTGATTGCGTTCAAATGATGCACTATGCATGTTGTTCATGTCAGGATGACGCAATCCATGTCACAGCAAGTTTGCGTACCACATACCACACGATAAACACCATCAGCATCCATAAATATAAAATAAATACGATCCATGTGCGCCATGTTGTTCTGACGTCATCCACTAGAAGCGATAGCCGGCGATAGCGATAGTGGTAGCAAACACTAGTGTGCAAAAATCGAGAGACACGCACGAATAGACACAAACACAACAGTTTTTCCACCTTCCTAATTATGCACCAGTTAGTCTGCGCTGTCCTTGCACAGTGGTGGTGGTGGCCGCTGTCGGCCTTACAGAGGTGGCCCAGACAACACAATGACGTCCATAGGACATCCTATGGATATCTGTTTGGGAATACAGGATATCCATGGGATGTCCAAACATATCCCGCGGACATCCATGGGGCATCCCGTTGTCTGCAAAAAGACGTCCTATGACCTTTCCTAGGGACATCCCGTGGGACAAGTCTGGGATATGATCAGGCTTTGATCGGATATGTCATACAGTGCCTTCACGGTATGCGATATGCTTTAACACTAGCTGCAGCAAATAATTTTCACGTGATCAGAGCAGTTTCAAAGCTTTCATGGCTTCTTTATTTCAAGGAACTTCAAGTGATGTATAGCTACACAATGTTAAATATTACACAATATGCATAAAAAGAAAATGACATTTGACTTGGATGATAACAAAGCAGATAAGTGCTCAATGCATGAACGCATAAAAGCTCTAGAAATTACATCACATCAACATCTGAAGCTGCTGAGAGGTGAAATCAATTTGTAGTCTGCATTTAGCAGTGACGAGCAGAAACTGTGTTCTCAGTCATTAAGCCCACAAGGGGTGCTTTGGAATTGATGGTGGCTGGATGGCATACAGGGTCAGACCACACTTTGCCTTGTATACAGGGAAAAGCTGAACGATTCTTGCGCCAGCAGTTAGAAATATTCATAACGCTAAACAAATAGTCGATAGGCTTATTTGGACCGACAATGGCATCCCTCTATCTAGAAAAGGCTCTGTAAATGTACACACGACATATGGACCTAAATGATCATCACCTTGGTGCTGTTATTTAACGTCACTACATCAATGGGCTGAAGCACCATTCAGCATAAATGAGTAAATAATGTCATCGCATTAATGCGCTGTAGCACCTAGCAAACGCCGTCATCACATAATTGGTTCGAAGCACCTCCTAGCAAAAATGAGCAAACACCACAAACCCACTTCCGTGCAGTACACATCAGATTCATGTAGAAATTCGTCATTTCAGTCGAGGTAAGTTGTACTACGAGCCTTCAAAAGTGCCTTCCACCATTGTCATCTGAGCAAAACCATTTTCCACAATCCCCGATACAGATATTTGAGTCGTCTCTAACTGAGCCGATGAACATTATTTGGCTACAATAATATGCACAAAAATTCCAATCACTTCAAAGAGAACCTTATTTACTCCCTTCTGGACAGCGTGGTCTCGTAACAAACAATGCGAACAAGAAACATGTATCAGGAGTCCGATATGACAATGCGAGCCAAGTACAGTCTTTACAAAATACATAGATGAATAAAATGAATAACGTCATCTATACGGCACTTCACACTTCATTCTTCTGTAGTCTACAGTTGGCCTCAGCAAAGATGAAATGTAAGGGGCCCAGTTTGGGTGTTCAAGATAACGCTACAAGAGCTGCAATGGCAGCTGTAAAATATAGCATGGAATTTCAAACATTCTGAGCATTTCCGGATTACACAACATGCTCATGAACGAAATAAACGCACCATCATGACTAGTAATCAGGTTGCAGAAAATAAGCAGAGGTGTAATTTGGCCTCTTTGGAGTTAGCTTGAAACAAGTGCAGTCTCCGAGGGGTCACATATGCAAGGAAAATTCCTGGTGTTTCTTTTTTTTTTTTTTTTATGAACGTATACATACAGGGCGCTTCACTTAAAGTGATAAACGATTCTAACCGGCAACGTACCTGCCGGAGGATTGTGGTACTTTCTGCAATTACCTTCTGGAATCTTTGGCTGCCATTTTGGAAAGCTTTGGACAATTTTTAATTCAGGGATCTTTTCAATGAAAAACTTTGAAAATTGCCATGCGATCCTACGAATAACCGCAGACCTAACGAAAACTATGCACAGTATAGTGACTGAAATAGTGGAAAAGTCTTAGCAAAAGTGCTGCTATAGCCCCACCTGCTTTATTGTTGCAAAAATGCGTGCGCAAAATGTGGAGGAAGAGGAAGAAATGTTCCCACCTTGATTTCTTTTCGTTTCTTTGTGCATCAAGGTCAAACCAGGGAAAAGAAAGGTAAAGCAAGACGCGGGGATACTTCGTCCCTGCAACTTATCTGCTGGCTTTTTGCAACAATCAAGTCGGCAGGACTAAAGCAGCACTTTTACTTTTTTCGACCCTTTCTGTTAATACTGCGCATAGGTTTTGTTGGGTCTGCGGTCATCCGGAGGGCACTTCATATTTCTGTTAAAAAATAGGGGTGTGCTTGGCAATTTTCCTAATTTGATTGAAAATATAAATTTCCATCAATTAAAAATTGTCCAAAGCCTTCCTAAGTGTCGGCAAAAGTTGCCAGAGGGTAATTGCTAAAAATCCCACAATCCTATACGGCGTGTACGTCTACGGTTAGAATTTATCACGATAGGTGAAACGCCCTGTACGTGCGGCCTTCTACGTTGCAAAATTATATCGGGCTCTATTGTCGTCACCTTCCAATACATACGAACACAAAGACAACTCGAACAATATTCGAGTTGTCTTTATGTATTATTATTATTTACAATCAAGCTTATTACCCTCACCAAAAAGTTATTAACTATTTGTCACAATTATGGTCTGCTCCCGAGCTCTCTACACAGAATAAACTTAAACCTAAACATAATCCCACCTTCTGTTTCATGAGCTGAATTTTTTTTGTCCAACATTATACATGGAAAACCCATTAATATTGTCTATGTGTATTGCATGGAGATGACAATGGCATAACACTTTTCATTCTGAAGGCAACACCTGCATAGCCCCCAGTCTGCAGCCAAATATACAGAGGAAAGGAATGTGTATCTACCACACTCTCAGAGAACGCACTTTTTTTTTTCGTGAAATCTAGAGTCAAAGTTAGGCCTGAATAGTTTCGCACGGATTGGCCCAGCTGTCGCCGCTGTTCTGTGTAGTACTCCCGAGCCCTTGTCTTTTGTCGACGTCCTGTCATGAGGTTCTTTGGCGTGCCTCAGCCAGGACTTTATGTGATGCTCTGCTTTACTGCGGGTCACGTCCTTGAGCAGCCGGTTTGACATTACAGTGCCTATAATTAAAAACGTGACGGCTTCAGAAACACAGGTGACAGGTCAGATATACAGAATATGCAAACACAAGTATTTTAATACTTACTGCAGCATGAATGCAAGGGTGTGGGAAAATGCTTATTACTTACAACAAATTGTTCAGCACTATAGCTGCACATGCATTCTTTATAGCAAAGTGGGACCTGAAGCCAGCACTGTAGTTAAAACTTACCATATCACTATTTGAGTTCAACTTAGACACATCGCAGTAAACCATGACGTGGGAGTTCACAAAGATGAATAGGATTGCATAAGAACTTATGGAATCTTACAAGAACTTACATCACAGCATAACAGGTCGCAGAACTTCATCTTCCCCTTGCCTCACTGCGAGCTGGAGGAGGTTGCTACTTTGTCCTTCATGAGCGCTCAGTTTCTCAGGTGAAACTGATTAGCAGGCCACGTCACTCATCTTTTCACGTAAGTATGGGACCTCGAAGAGCAATTTTTTTCGCACCAGTCGCCGCTGCCCGGAGAAATGAACTTCTGTTCGAGAAATGTTCAAAGTCAAATTTGCTCCTCGCTCAAGTCTATTATCACGAAGTTGGAACACCAACGTGCCTTTCTGGTATCCTCAAATGTTAAAAGCTTCGGTTCTTCACCAGAAAATTCTACGGTGAACGTGAAGAAACCCATCAGCCATCTCGCACTTTTATCGACAACAAATAAGTATAGAGAAGCTCAACAGACTAGTCACTTCTTTAGGCAATAGAACAGGCTACGCCCGAACCAGCCTGCCTATTAAACGAAATTACCCTAGAAGCAAACCTCGGTAACATCAGCGTTGGGAGATAACGAAATTAATGGCATTGTAAGTACAGTTAAATACATTGATGTCGAAAATTTTGTGCTTCATTTGAGGAACACACAATGTGGAAATTTGTCAGCCTTAGTCAGGCTAGCATGTTTCTTGATCGCACTGTTAGAAGCAGCGAAAAAGCTATAATTACTCTGTCCTGTGCGTCCTGGGTATGTTCTGAAACATTTGAGAGCGCACTCGCAACTTGATATTATGTATCAGTATCTTCACCCTGCTCACTGTTCGCACAGTAGTGCTAGCCGAGTCTGAGATGTCGAGCAAGCTGACGAAGGAGCGCGTTGAACAGCTGCTTTTCACACGTCAGTGGAAAATGCCATCGATCTTGTCATTTTCGTCAACATAAAACACAATGGGATCTGCACTACACGAACGCATGCACATATAAGCACAAACGAAACAGCGCAACTTTCACGACACAAATACAAACATTCGTAAACAATCCTTCCTGACTCATTACCTTCATACTTTTCACTCACCCATTGTGAAACTCAGATTCTTCTGCATTTACGTACACGCATGAACACCATAAACAGTCACCGCAACGAACGCCACAAAACAAATAACGGATTGGATTGGATCGGCCTTTAGTGCCCTGCGTTGACCGCTCAGGGTACCGACCATGGTTGCTGACTTTCTACTTCTTTTATGACGGAGCCAGCGGGCGGCAGTGTATTGCTGGATTCGGATGCGTGTGCGCGCGTCATACGCGTTTGTTTTTTAGTGGTGGAAGCGGCGTCAGCGACACAAGTGAACACCACTTTCTGACCACGCAGATGCGCACACATCCTCACACATCGTGTTGATTTGCAAATCGTCGAAGAAATGAGGTCACGGAGTTGCGTTTTCATTGTAAAAAGGAGCGATTTAGGCGCCGTTTCAAATTTATGTCGCAGGCCACATTGCGAGCGATACAGAAAATATTGCATGTCAAAAATTTAATAAACCAGGATCTAGATCGCGCTTAGCGCGTAGGTCCTGGCCGCACTGCCAGGCAGCGCTCGTCATGGGGTCATTCACATTGATGGGGCAAGTTGTTGTACAGTATAATCAAAGGGGGGGGGATATATATTTATTGAATAGTATAATCAAAGGATAATAACGTACAGTACAACGTTTTGGGACTGCCCTGTACATACAGTGGACTTTTTCAGTAAGCGTGTCTAAATGCAGATATATGTCGTTTTTTTCTGCTTCAGGCACAGCGTAATTTCAGACGATCAGATACACACTTATGCGATATTATTGGTAACCACAGTTCCGAAATTTCACCTGCTCAGGAAGCCAAATGACGAAGGACAAAAATTATCCCGGCTAGACGCCTATGGGATATTCCGAGTCTTGTCCTGCTGAAACATGCGTGGGATATCCCCACAAAGTTTCAGTGGGACATTCTTATTTTTGGGACCTGATGGGAACGCCAGGACATCCGAGGGACTTTGCGTGTTGTCTGGGGGGCAACGTCACTGACGTCTTGGGGGAAAATCCGTCCTGGGCCGACTTCTAAGGGAACTTTGCTACACTGATATCGAAACACCAGTACCAGTACTGCCAGTAATCAGTACCAGGGAGCGTGGTGCAGGTGCAGAGGTGCAGCTTCGACGCTGCGCAGGCGCTCCGGACCGCGGTCGCTTTCAAAACGAGTCAGGGCGCGTGCATTTGGAAAAACGAATACGGCTATCTAACCCGAACTACATGGTGATGAGTCAAGCACCCCCGCCAATAAATGTAAATAAATGTGGTGAGGGACTACATATACCACTTCGCAATTTTTTCATTTCCAAGAGAGCCGCGTCCCCTTCTGGATACCTGGGGCGACGGATGCCCAAGCAGGGATTTCTCTGGGGAGTGTACACCCTCCCTGGTTCTTTGCGACCCCCCCCCCTCCCCCTGAAAGTCGAACCCGTTTATAACGGGAATGCCAAACCTGATCGTCAGAGTATCGTTAAAAACGAACTTTCGAGAAATTGCCGCTCGGGATCGCATCAACGAAGTATATAGATTGGGACAGCCGGTTTTGCACCAGTACTAAATCCGTCGAGAACGTACAACTTCGGGTCGAGCCACGATTTTTTTTCTCGTCAAAACACGTCTCGGAACCGCAGACGCCCATCGTATCACGCAGCAAACCAGAAATTAAAAACAGGAAAACTTGAGGGCAAGAGAACGATGTGGAGAGGGAACAACGGAACAACCTCCTCTTCCACCATTTCGAAGTCGCGCGTCTTGCAACGCGCGCATCTAGTCCCCGGCAGTGATGCGCAGATAAATGCGCTGCGTTCGGACTTTATAACGCTCATGGGGGCTAAGGCTCTTTAACATGCCAGCATAATGTGTTTTCAGTGAAAAGGTGCGATCTTACTTTTTGATTTTCACCCTTTTACTGGCCGCCGGGAGAGTTCTGATCGATACGCAAGCAAACGCTTTCGCGGCGATCGCTATATCATGTCTTGTTTACATGTACTGCAGTGGGTGAGCTGACGGGAACCAGCAATTTGATCGTAACACCGGAGTTATCGTTATATCGAAGATCGTAATAAACGGGCTCGATTATAATTCGACAGCTTCCATGACTGGTTAGGTGCTACAGTTAACCACGCCACTCTGTAGTCTTTCACGATTATTTCTAACCACATGCTTAAAATCGCTAACACCCCAGTGCTATGTAACAACCAGCCCAATTTATCATATTGTTTCTAACCACAATCAGCCAAAAATGAGGCCACTTGAAGGGCAGCCAGATGAGATGCCGTCTGGCACCACTTGGGAACAACTGGTATCGGTCAGATTTGTCAGGTTTGTCCTATAGTTAGCCTTGAAGTGGTTATTCTATATGAACTTCAACCTGTCCACAAATTGACACCACTTAGATTTCCAGTTACCGCTAGTCCACCTTGAAGTGGTACCACTTTGATTTCCAGTTACCTCCAGTCCGGCTTGAAGTGGTACCGCTTCGACTTCCAGGTACCACCAGTCCGGCTTTTTTAGTGGTACCGCTTTGATTTCTAGTTACCGCCAGTTTGGCTTGAAGTGGTACCACTTGGTTCCAGTTTGATTACTGGTTGGTGCCAACAAGGAACAAACTGGTACCGCTTGACTTCCCAGTTCATTTTTTTGCCTGGGCCTCTGCTTATCACCTTATAAAGGTCCCTGCACCCCACACAAAAAAAAAGACATAAAAGAAAGTCTAGACTACTACACTGCATCGAATCCATGGCTGACACTGTTGAACAGGTAACAACACGCATGTAAGTGCACAAAGGAAACAAAATGCTTCTGTATACGCTCCCATCCACAGACGTGATTGACTCCGAGATGGAGCAGCACATTATACAAGATGCAGACATGTTTCTACAAATTTTCTGGAATATGCACAATTTCATTTGGAAGCTAAATTACTTGTTTGTGAGAACACACTACGTACTGCTACAGATATGGTTGTCTGAAATTAGCATCCCACTGTTTATCCCATCCTAAGTCTCCAGGTGTTGCAAGGCAATTCGTTTCGAGTAATAAACATGTGCAGCACGTGGTCTACCTTTAAATGCAATATTAACACAACATTTCAGAGGGTAACCAAGAGAGTGCAGGCTGCGGATCCACTGATCGGCGATTTCGGACAACAGTGTCGCGAGCAGTACCTCGAAAGCAGCGTTTAGGCAACAATCACAGAGCTGAAAGTGATGTCCACAGTGCAACTCCAAGCTAAGCAAGAGCCATTTCATTACCAGAAACGGTAACGGGAAGAAAACTGAAAGACTGGTATGAGAAACAGAAACAAAAATATATATATTTGCACACAGAACACACTTCCTGAAATTGGGGTACATCCCAATTTCAACCGTGGATCTCTGGTGTCCTCAAACCTGGGATGCTGTGGTAAGCCCTCAAAGCGATGAACGTGGCGTGGGGACATGGCGTGGTATCAGCCAAAAAAGGCTCCGGAGAAGACCAATACATGCTCCTTTTATGACCCTACTGTACCGATCTTAAAAACAAGCTTTCATGGAGCTGGAACATGTGTTTGAATTCCCCCAGTCATTCAGTGTCCCAGTTCCAAGTGACCGGTGACAATTTCCCACAATACTGACATGCAGATATCTAACATCTCAGCTTTCGTACACTGGCAAAGCTTGCATGTTGTAACTGCAGGAAAATAAAAATTCTGGTTTATGAACTCATTATCACAATAATGGCTTGAATCACGACTTGGTCTTCACCCGAAAATCCACGATGACATATGAAATTAGGGAGGAAATGCCTGATTTTCTCCCCAAATTTTATGTGTGAAAAATATCACGATTTTCACTCCCTGAGCGGCAGAATTCGTAGCACGCGAAAATGAAGAACCAGAGTGACTTAGGAGTTACCAGAGAGCGACTCTATGAAGGAGCAAAGCATGTAACTGTCAACTCAAGTGCCCTACTGTTCAACGGAAATGCACAATAAGATGTTTTCTTTCATTATGTAACAAGTGATACTTAAAACGCTTGTAAAGCGAAAGGTACCGCGGCGTATCACGAATCATCATATCTGTTTTCTGCCATGTCGTACAGCTGTCGCACGGGCATGCACACCTTTTACCCTCTGCTCAATTCCTTTGTCAGTAAAATATACCAGTGATTTATCCTGACACCCCTACACCCTTCCCAAAATTTTGTGTGATCGCACAATATTTTGTCAAAAGCATGTAAATACACCCCCTTGCAGAACCCAACATCCCCCCCCAAGGATGAAATTCTGGGTAAACCACCGATATACCACATTTACCCCGCATAATAACATTTTTGGTATTAAAAAGTGTGCTAGCTATGAAATCAAACAACCGAGGAAAAAGGTGCTGATGCCAGGACATGAACCTGGGCATTCTGATTTCCAGTCAGATATATTTAATTGATTCTTGGGCGTTTCGAGGCTTACATATTGTGTGTGTCCTTAAATGTAGCCTGCCTCGGCTAATTCCCGTTGTTTACGTTGTGCTAACTATGCCGCTAAATATGGTAGTGAATACATTGACTACGTAGTAGCAAAGGTGGGCACCCCCACAAGGGCAGACGAGGATGAGGACATCCTCACCCCATAGACGTTGAGGTGAGGGGAGGGAAATTTCCTCAACTTCTGTCATCACATAGTGCTTTGATCGACTTCAGGTAGTGCATGCAGCATGCTGTCCAAAGACTGACCCCCACCCACCCAGAAAAATCTTGGATCCACCCCTGCTGCTCATTTGCATATTTCTGCTATACCATTCCCTTGCCACACACATATATGTAGTTCAGGGGGATCCCCTGCAAAAACAAGTAAAATGATTGAGGTGAGATTAGATGAGAGAAACTCTTAGAAAAAAAAAAATATGCGCTTAGGTGAGGGGAAACGTCTGTTCACAAAAGCAAGTGAGGGCGTTTGCCCACCTCTGCTCAGTTGTGGTGGACAGCCTTAGAACCAGCAAGTCCTAAGCTCCCTAAAGCTAGTGTAAATATATAAACATGTTCCTCTAAGCACTTTGGGAATGCAAGCATAGAGCAGTCCTTCATGCACAACATAGCTTACAACAATTTTTACAAGTGTGGTCAGTTCATGGTTTTATTAAACGCAACATCAAATATCAGTGTCTTTCATACCTTCAACAGCATCAACGTACATAAAAGAGCCTCAACTATTTGCTGTAACTTCCGGATTTCTGTAGATGCAGAGACATGCCCTATCACATTCCTATGCAGTGTAAGCACAAAATTTAAAATGTAGCTTCATATTATAGAGCAAAGTAAAGTAGTAAAGTTGTGGTAAAATCTACAAATAAAAATCTCCAGCACACTTGAGTAAGCATAATCACTACAGAGCTACACAGCACTGCAACACATTAATTTATAAATATATGGAATTCATGGCAGTGAATTGACGTACATTACGGCATGAGTAAAAAGAAATATCTGTGCAAGATGTCACCAGACAATGCTAAAGGCACTTATAAGATATGCAGTCTATTTGCACAAAATATTATATGAAATACGCAAAATTCAGTACTATTGCACTTCTGACATTTTCATGTGGAGGTAGCATGCTTTATGGACATTATGCACTTTCTGTGGTGCATTAAAAAAAGCTCATTATGATGCATCTATCTACAACATAACAACAATGCTATATCTGAGTTAAGATTGGTAGACTATAAGGCAATAATGGCATCAGTGCGCAATTGCTATAAAACTCTACAATAAAATGCATTAACCGTGGCAGGGCACAAACCACCACATTTTATCAATGCCGAGGTAAATTTGGCACCTTTCAACAACTTCATTTTGCGGAATGTTACCGCAAAATACGTTGACGGGCACCAATGTACTAGAAGGCAAGCTGGTATACACACAAAGCTGTCATTCTCTTGGGCTTGGGAATAGGAGCTTGCTGAGGCAACGACTCGAGGGGACAAGGGTAAAAAGTAACAGCCTTGTGGTGTTGTTTTGTGCGCAGTGAAGTTGTCACTATGCTCTTCTGCTCTCAAGCTCAAAGAAATGGCAACCTTGAGATCCATATCCTCGATAATCTCCACTTTCAGCGATCAGTGATTATGTCAGAGTGATCAGCACACAAAAGTTGTTCGAGCCAACAACGTGACGCGGAAGATAGTCAGCTGACTCCCATGTCACATTGGGTTGTGGGTGCCTTGGTGTTTTGATTTTGTAACGAGATAAAAAATAACGAAAGCTAATACAAAAGTTAGTGCTTCATTTTCTCGAGGATAGGGAGTACCATTTCAAATGTAGGACGTTTTCCTGGATCCTCATTCATGCAGATGCGAATCAGCCGCGACAAGTGTGGAGAAATTCCAGGTGGAATCGTCACACGCAGCTCTTCGAGGGCAATCTGAAAAGAGTGAAGATTAAGGCCCCGGGTTTTCCGCGACTCCACGGCATCCGGAATTCATCGCGGAATCCTTCATTTGGCACGGAATTTAAAGGAATCCCTTATTTTTAGGCGTGTGCGGATATTAGAGTTCTCGAATTCGAATCAAATATCAATCACTGTATTTCATTCGCGAACCGAACACCCAACATTTGGATTTCCGAGTATCCGACTATTCGCAGAATATAAACCACACCTCCCGATTGTGGGCTTCACCTGACACTTCTCTCCATGAGGTGAAGCCTGCTTTAAGAAATTGTCCATGCTGCAGGACCAACTCAGACTAATTGCAGTTTAGCTTAAGGTAACGTTATCCCAAGTTTATTGCGCATACTCTGCCAGAAGAAGGGGTGGCGTGTCCCTCCCGTGTGCAGTTTAGTGGTGGCAGTGGGGGATTTTGGTTTGATGTTTTGGAGTTTGGAGCCCAGAAACAAAGGGAGGGGAGGGGGGGGGGATGAATACGTTGAGAACACAGCGATCTTGCAACTGACTTTGCGAGCTGTTACTCAAAGGCAATGTGCTTTCGTTTTTCACGATGCACTGCCTTGTGTGCACACTTGTTTTCAATCATGGGTCTATGTTGGACAATAACACATGTACAGTCTACTCCCGTTTATCTGGGATTCACTTATTTGGATCTCGCACTACTCAGACAAGGAACATGGGTCATATTTCAGACTACCTATGCAATTTGTTCATGCTCATATCTGGCGCTTTTGTGGCGTTTTTGGTCGTTCTGGCCAGTATTTTGGGAGGGTGTTGCAAGAATTTTGGTGGCAGTGGTGGTGGTGGTGGTGGATGTGGTGGTGGAGGTGTGTGTGTGGGGGGGGGACATGCAGGGATAACCCCCGCGAGCATGAATCCGATGGCAGTGAGGAACCCAGTGTTGCGACAGTTGAGAATGCACTAAATTCACAGCGAACTGGTCTGGCATTTTTTTGTACAACAGAATGATGTTTCTCAGGTTAACACCGTCAGTATGAGTTTCCAGGTGCTGAATTTAACGCAAGTGACGATGGACAGTTTCCTCCAACATAAACACAGGCTTACTTGACAACAGACGTCTCTCCTGCACACAGTATGGTGCGAATTCTCCAACGCTATTGGCTCTATGGGGAGGTGTGCTGGTATGCTACAGCTGTTCCTCTAGCCAGGTATTATAGCGTTTTTTGAAACAAATGTTAACAGCCATCAGCTGCAAGTGCACAACGCTCCTGAACAAACACTATGGCTACTTATATCAAAGAAGTGTAGGAGCAAACCTCCATTTAAATATTGTTTTTCTTTGTACCTGCAACTTCCATATGCCACACCAAGCAACCTTCCATAAAGTACACCAGTATAAAGGGTGTTTTTTTTTTTTTTAGCTGCACCAAATTTTCGAAAAAATAATTGTATTAGAACACTTTCAATTTTGCCATTAGCTTACCTGACTTGGTGGCCATTAAGAATAAGGTTGCTTGTGCAGAGAAGTGGCTAATTAACAGTGATATTTTAAAACTTTTTAGTTAGATGCTTCCAGGGAAATGCGAGATAGTAGAATTGGAGGCAGTCATTATTTAAAGCGGCTCCGTTTCTTTAAAATCCCAAAACACGCACACACACTGAGATATCCATTGCCAAATTTTGCCATGCAAATGAGCCGAAACCGAAATCATGCATATCGGGAGTGCAGGAAAAGACTCGACCTTGGCCTTTGGGAGGTTATCTAGGCCACAAGGTGGTTTATCTGGCCGGCAGATCAGCGCCTATTCCAATCAGTTTCAGCTCTCCAAAGCATGGAATGAACCACTGCTCTCCTCCCAGCTGAGACACGCTTTGTTCCAGTTTTGGCTCAGCTGCATAGCAAAACTTGGCAATGGATATCTCAATGTGCGTGCATGTTTCAGGATTTTAAAGAGACAGAGCTGCTTTAAATGACGACTGCCTCCAATCCTGCTATCTCACATTTCCCTGAAAGCACCTACTAATTAAAAAGGTATTCAAAATATCTCTGTTAATTAGCCACCTCACTGCACAAGCAACCTTATTCCTAATGGCCGCCAAGTCGGGTAAGCTGATGACAACATGGGAAGTGTCCTAATATAAATACTTAATAGTCTTCTTTTCTGAAAATTTGGTGCAAAAAAAAGAAAAAGAAAAGAAAAAAAGTAACACCCTGTGTACGCATGCATACCTTCATGCCCATCTCCATGGCTGAAAGGTCTGCAAAAGGAACTTCCCGTGTGGCCAGCTCCCACAGCAGCACGGCAAAGCTCCACATGTCTGCTGCTTTCCAGTTGATGTCAGACTGCTTCTTCTGCAAAGCTGGGAAAGTAAGAGAAAAAAAAAGTGTGTGTGCATCACATTGGACTTTCCAAATTAACTAAGAGTATGAATATATCCATAGCGGGCCTCAGTGGCTCAGTTGGTAGCGTGTTCGCCTTCTGAACCCGAGATCGCGGGTTCGAACCCGTCCGAGGACGCCAGCAACTTGGTGGCAGGGTACAAGTTGCTTAGACACGCCGTCTTCCGCGAGGGACGTTAAATACGGGGTGCCGTGTGATGAGCTTTCATTGCACGTTAAAGAATCCTCAGGTGGGCAAAAGCAATCCACAGACCGACCGCTGTGGCGTCGCTCATGATCTCAGTTGTCTCGCGACGTAAACACCCAATTATTATTATTATTATAGAATATATCCATGACACAGGATGACAATGAATAATGAGACAGAAACTGGGAAAAGCAACCGGGTTAGTGATCAGAGTACTAATCACATTTCCGGCTAATGCTTTTTTACACGTTTATACCAGGGATCGGAACCATTATTTTTTTCGGATCGGTTCGGTTCGGTTTCGGGTTCAGGCATATTGGTTCGGTTCGTGTTCAGGTTGAGCATATTGGTTCAGTTCCGGTTCAGCTCCGTAGCAGAGCAAAATATTGGTTTGAACCTGTTCAGTTTCATGTTCAGTTCAGTTTGTATAGATAGGGCCCTGTGTTTTAGGGCAAAACCGCCGTAAAACCCATTTTTACCCACCCGATTTGCATCGTCGCTTGGGGTAAAACCCGAACACTAACTTGGTAAAGTGCAAATTCAGACACCAATAATGACACTAGAGGACACTATGTTTGAAATCTCATGTTCATATAAAACGCGAGAAGCACTACCTTTTTTTTTTTTCCCACCCGACATTGCCCGATTTTACCTTGCCTTACAGCGCCCGAAAACACAGGGCAATATAGTATACAAAACAAGGCCAAGCATGCTATAGGAAATCTCTTTCACTGCGTTTACAAATCTAATCTAGAAAAAGTATAAAGCTTTAAGAGTGTCACATATACAGGGTGTCTTTTTTTTTTACACAGATTTTTCATAAAAAAACTAAGGGCTATAGACATCCTGTTTTCACCTCCATCATCTCTGGGCTGGCGGACGTTCTTGGCCATCTGTTACGCAACCGTCGAATGACTAATTACCTAAAAATCGTTAATTAACTTTTTAATTATAAAACCTACAAGATCGTCCCAATGAGAACATCTGGTCCCTTCAGTCACCTGATACCACTGCCATCTGCAAAACAAAAATCCATTCGATAGAACATCCGCAAAGAGCACACTATCGCCTCTTGCGCCCTGGAAAAAGATTAAAAGAAAACAGAAAATGCAACACAAGATAAGGGCAGTTCGGATAGCATCACCCGATACATTTCTTTTTGTTTTGTTTCCACAAGTTCGAGCTCATCTTCGAGGCATGAGGCAGCACTGTGCTCCTTCACCCTCTCACATTCGGGGTGAAGGAAAGACGCGTCTCCGAAGATGCGCAATGAATAAAATAAAGAAAAAATTGTGTTCTTTCACAAATTTTTTGCGGGTGATCTATCGAACCGATTTTTGTTCTGGAAACGCCAACTGTATCAGGTGACCGAAGGGACCAGATTCTCATTGGGATGACCTTGTAGCTTTTATAATTAAAAAGTTAATTAGCGATTTTTAGGTAATTAGTCATTCGACGGTTAAGCAACAGATGGCCAAGAACGCCGGCCCAGAGATGACAGAAGTAAAAACAAGATGTCTATAGCCCTTATAGTTTTTTAATGAAAAATCTGTATCGAAAAAAAAAAGACACCCTGAATTGAAATTGCTGGTGAGAATTTTAAAGGAATTTATGACAATTCCCAATACTTTCTTGGGACTCTTGTCTCTTAGTCTGACTCTGTCTGTCTGAAGTCTGTTTCTGACTCTTGTCTCTTAGATTTCTGTACCCCTTACCCAACTACACAACGCCCCAGTAGTCTGTGTTCCATGGAGTAAAAGTAGTTACCGACGATGAAATCCGATTTCTAACCGTCCACCTATGTTAACCAGTACAGTCACCGACCGATAATTTGGACTACCAAAAATTTGGACTTTCCCATTTTTTTGGACAAAGCTTTTTTCACCATCAAGCGCCACAGAGAACCGATGTATATTTCCACATCCAATAATTTGGATCGTCCCATCGGAAGATGTGCTCGATTATTCGTACTTCAAATCTGCATGGTTTTTTGGGACTTACTGTCTGCCCAGCACCAGAAATGCAGTGCAGAACAATGCGCTCCCGCATCATATATTTCGTACTGCATTATGAAACGAAGAACATTGATGACATGACGCATGTGTAGAAGCATGGTGCGTGGATGCGGGAAGGCGGAGCTTATTTGCGTATGACTGAAACCAAATGCTCCACTTCAGATGCGTTGCAAGAGCTGACCTTTCAGTACAGCGGTGTAGCCAGAAAAATATTTCGGGAGAGGTTCTATGGGGACTTTACGTGGGACAGGAGGATTTGCCCTCCTTTCACTTTCCCAAATGCACTACCAAAGGTACGACTTTGAGAGGGGTTTGATCCCCATAAACCCCTTTTCTGGTGTCGCGGCCTCCTATCGGCGAAGAAGACGACTACCGCAACAGCGGGCACGCGCTATGCGCCCGAATAAACAGTTGACCTGTGGGCTTCCTCCTGTGTGGCTGTCTGCTAGCTAGTTCCCACAGTTGGTGACCCGAAATAAGGGAAAGGGTGCAGGCTAGCTGGTATAGATCCATGAAGAAGACCGAGAGACACGGACACCTACGTGTGTCGTCTTCTGTGTCCGTGTCTCTCGGTCTTCTTCATGGGTGACCCGAACATTCAAACACCTCGGACTGTTCGGCCTTCTTACCACCCTAAATTCTCCATCTTCTGCACCAAGCTTCCCAGGCCCACTCAACGTCATTCCCAGGAGGAAGCTGCCTTTTCCACCCGGCAACAGAGGTCACTCACCGCACGGCACACCACTACCATGCGCCAATTCCACCTTCGGCAGCCATCGCCGTCAGCACCACGTCATCAGGTCAGCTTGGAAGGTTCGCACCAACGCCACCTCATTACCACCGCATTACCATCACCTGCCGGCCGTGACACCAGAGCCTCGTGCTCGCCGAGCGGTCCCGCTCGTCACGGCAGCCGACGTCACCCTCCCTGCAGCCGACGTCTCGGCAGCTCATCAGCGCGGCGAACAACGCCACACACGCGCAGCCAACACGGCTTTCAACCTCTCTTCACGGCCCCGCAAATCTCTCTTCACGGCCTCGCAAACCTTCTGGCGCACATTGCCAAGCTCTTCTAAAGCGACTCAAAGCGCCCTTCAGCCCCGCACCTGCCACCCTTCATCGCATCACTCATCTGCGTCCCATGCTGCGTCATCACCACCTTTCTCGCCCACAGCTCGCATTACCACAGCTGCCGCTGTGTCTGGGCGGGGGAGTATCTGTGGCGGCCTCCTATCGGCGAAGAAGACGACTACCGCAACAGCGAGCACGCACTATGCACCCGAATAAACAGTTGACCTGTGGGCTTCCTCCTTTGTGGCTGTCTGCTAGCTAGTTCCCACACTGGTTATGCCAGTGTTTCAGCATCAGCATCAGTTTCTACGAATACCTTTGGGTATCAGAAATACTGAAACATTGAGCTCAACTTCAAGCGAGAAAGTCCGCTTTTTTTTTAAATTCTGTGTTAGCGCCGCGAAGCAAGTGTGGCTATGAGCAGCATACAAATATACACAGATGGAGAGAGGACAGCAGGAAGGAGTGGAGGACAGCGTGTTTAGTATGCATCCTGGGCCGACTTCGGGGGGAACTGTGCCGACATTCATTTGGAAAGTCTCAGGAAAACCCAGGGAAAACCTGACAGCACAGCTTGTGCCGGGATTCGAACCCGTGTCACCTCCCAGTCTCGGCGTGGAAAGCGATCATTCATCGATAGAGCCTGAAGTTTTCTGGAAATATTTTTTCCTAAATTCGGTAAATTCGAGGGTAAAAATCGGGTGAATAAACACGTGCACTAAATTCATGCGAATTCAATGAAAAAACTCCCAATATGCTAAATTCGGGGAGAAATCGGGCTCAGTTACTCAAACTAACTATAGTGATGTGGTACAAACTGTGATGTGACTGTATTTGCTGCCAAACAAGTAAGTTAGTGCATTCCTACAGACATCCCAGTGAGGGCAATTTGCCGGGTAAAAATCGGGTTTCACCCTAAAGAGGCAACCTTCAATTCGGGGTGCAAATTCGGGGAAGAATCGGGTAAAACCCTAAAACTTCAGGCTCTATTCATCGACTAGTAAGACTGACGTGACATCTCCGTTTGACGCTTCAGCAGCGTTTGCATCAATGCCATCTCTGGCACCGACAACATAATGAAAAGGTAAAAATGATGGCAGCGATGAGGATGTCGCTACACCCCCGTCCAGAGCGGCAATCCTTGTTTGCGGTGGCAACACTGATGAACGTGCACAAGGACAGTGCTACACTCGCCGAAATTCACAGTGATACGTTCTTGCGCATTCGCGCTGCTAAGCAGACACGTATAGATTAATTTTGTTTGAGCTTCTTCGAATGGTCTGAGTGAGGTCTTTTGAAATAAATTGGATTTATGCCATTCACTAAAAATTTGGACTGCCCGATAATTTGTACTGATTTCGTGAAGCCCTAGAAGTCCGAAAAATCGATCGGCGACTGTACTACGACTCCCCCTCTGAATGTGCTCCTGCTCACGAATTTAAATACATATTAACAGATGTTTTGTTGTAGTCCCTATTTTAGCCACTGTGCACGTTTACCTTATTACACGAGCGCTCTTTTTTTTTTGTTATTGCTGTCTGTGTGCCTCTGCTATGTCTAGGAGTGGTTTCCCTTTTTTGTGTTCACTAAAAGCAGTTACCTTCAGGAGCAAACCAGGCAGGATTGTACAATTTCCCCCTCTCCTGGAAAGTAAACTTGGCGTCGGCCATGTTCACGTATGCTGTAAGCTCTTCATCCACCATGATGTGTTTGCTGCTCAAATGCATGTTGGGAACCATGGGATCGAGTGTGTGCAGAAACGCCATCCCACGGGCAATGTCGATAGCAAACTTCAACGCCTGGGCGGAGTCCACAACAAGCCCTGCAACCACACAAAGCAGACGTTTCAACAAAACTGCAGTTCATTATTGCACAAAAGGTCAAACGGCACCAAGGGTCGGTACTCTTGTTGTAAAACCAGTCTTCCGAACGATGATGTTCCTAACGAGCCACTATGCCTTGTAATGAGAAGTGCTTTGTGCAGGTGTGTGTCTGCATCCCAGTATGAGAACACAGCACATCCATCAAAATGCTTCACTTGCAGAATGAAGTACAAACATCAACAGTGCAGACCATGCCAATCACTTCAGACACCTAAGTCTGATTGTTGTCACAAAACAAAATGTTATACATCTTGAAAAGGCTACCTCTGCTGCAGTAATACCACCTTCATAATGATATTGGTGCAGAGGAAACAAACATCTAACGTAACAAGGAGACTTGAAGTGGGCGGTTGACATTCATTTAATACCTTCAAGAAAGTGGCTAGTGTGCTTGATACAGGATGGTAGTTGCAGGGGTATGTCCTTGAGAAGATGATCTACAAAGCTAGAAATACTTTCAGGGGCTGTGCCATTGCAAGAAACAATCGGAGGACCGGGGTTTCCTGGTTTATGGATCTCTGGCAGCACGTAGAATCTGCCAGGGGTGGAATTTTGAGGGAGAAGGTATTCATACAGTGTCGCGTCTATGTTCTGCTCTGCCTTTACAGCTTTTAGAACTTATGTGATATAGTAACACCGAAAGTGTTCAAACCCGGGCGTAACGGCAGCCCATCACGAAAATAAAATCAATATTGTGTTAAATATGGATAACCAGAGAATGCATCAAAATTTTGTCGTCACAGTGTTCACGTTCTGAAGGAACTGCATTCTCACTAGTCACAGCTACAGTAGCAGACTGATTTTTCCGGACTTGACGGTGACCGGAAATGTGTCCGAATAATATAGCAGTCCGAAAAAAAAACAGATGATCCCTAAATTCAACATTTTTTCACCACAGCTGTTCCAAAGAAGTCTATAACTGTGCCCTGCCCTGCCCCCGTGGGAGTCTGAAATATCGAACGAGTCCGAAAAATCGGTCAGCCACTTTATATAGGTTCGTCAAATGCTCGTGACATAGAATTGCCACTTCTCTACACAATATACATACAGGGAGGGACCTCGTAACATTAATGCCGGAGCAATGAGCATACATGCAAACCAAAAGTGCACACACACAAAAAAATAATAATAAAAGAAACAGAAAAAAGTACTTTTGGGCAATGTTGAGGTACAGCAGGATGACAGCCTCAATTTTTATCTGTTCAGATCTTATAGCTCTGCTAAATCACTCAACAAGCAAATGCAAAAAAAAACAACAAAAAAACGAGTTTCTCACCAGTGTTTCCGTGTAAAATGTTGAAGAGAGATCCGTGAGGCAAGTACTGTTGCACAACAACAAGGTACGGCGGCTGATTCACGCATCCGATGACAGGAAGCACGTTTGGGTGTGAGAAGATGCGAAGTTTTGGGTACTCGTTCTTGAAGTCACGTGAGATTCGTGGTGTCACTTCCCCTATTTTAAGGATTTTCGAGATGATGTCATTTCCCTGCCATGATCCCTTCCATGTCTGAGGAGAAAGCGAGGACATCTTGTGAGTGGCCACATGGTAAAAGTTCAGCGATAATGATGAAAGTGATTATGCATCCCAGCGGTGCAGCTAGGGTGCCCAATCATCAAGGGGAATATCTGCAGAGACCAGTGTGCATTCGAATTCACGTTACATCCTATATACAGGGTGTTCCATGAGAGGATGTCCCTCAATTCCTAAAAATAGGTTTTACTTAAAAAATATACATAACTACTTGGAATACAATCATACAGACTTTTGCCACAGATTGAGGCCAATTGAATCCGTATCATGCATTAATTAAGCTAAATTACACAATTCAACTAAAAAAATTGCAGAGCAAAGGCAGCAATTTTCTTCCTGAATTCGGAAGTCATCAGAAGGCCATAACACACCATTTCCATCAAAATCACGGGGGTTTTCGCAAGATTTTGACAAAAATTTGACAGCTGAAAATGAGTCGCTGGATGAAGCGCACTCACAGTATTTATGTTTGCGGAGCTGTTGGCTCCGTCCAAATACCCTGTCTCCTCTGCAAGAAGAAATGAAACCACGCATCAATCACACCTTTTGCCTTTATCAACGTGTCTGTCATCAGCCGCTAGGTACTGATAATGACTGAATGTACGACAAGGCCCTCGATTTGAATAAAACTGCTTTACTCCTTTCTACTTCCCCTCGATAAAGGCAGAGCCAAGAGTTCCGCAAACACAAATTTCGCCGGGCATGCTTCGCCCAGCAGCCGATTTTTGGCTGTCAAATTTTTGTAGAAATCTTGTGAAAAAAAACGTGCGATTTTGATTGGGTTGCCGACCGATTTTTCGGACATGCTCGATTATTCGGACTCGTCTGGGAAACGGCCGTGTGTCCTATAGAGCTGATGTATAAGAATGTCCAAAATTTCGGACGCCGTGCAGCCCCATCGCTCGATATTTCGGACTCTCTTTGCCCAACCAGCGAATTTCTCTCTTGGGGTGACGGAAAATATTGGTATCGTCCGAAATTCGTATCAAAAGAAATCAACCAACTAAAATATTGAGGCACAAAAATAGGCAATTATTGTTTATTTTCCATTCCTCTGAGTAGAAGAGGTCTGTCGTAATGCTTTTGCGTCTTCGTTTTTGGCCAACGGTTTGATTCAAAAGGCCCAGCACGTGCTGTCCGCCCGCGAGTCGCGCGACAGCGCTGTAAAGCGAGCTTCACCTAAAGCACGCATGCGTTAGGTGAAGCTGACTTGCGGACTTGATGATGGCAGTGCCTCTGTCAGTGTACAGTGACGAAATGTCGCTTCGGGAAATAGAAGCCGATGTTATCCGGCAGAGCTGGAAGCTCGTTAGGAAAGCATCGACAAGTTTTTCCAGCCTACTAGATCTTAGTAAAGTTTATTTTGAAGCGAAATCCGTTTTTTCGGACTACTCAGCTATTCGGACTTTTGCGCGATCCCCGCCGAGTCCGCAAAAATCGGACGGCGACTGTAGTGTGTTACGGTCATAAAATGCTGCCTTTGCATGGAAACTTTTAGAGTTTAGTTATGCAAATTAGCTTAATTAATATGTAACACGAATGCAAACTGCCTCAATCTGTGGCAAAAGTCTATATGAGTGTACTCCAAGCAGTTTCATAATTTTCTTAAGTAAAACCTATTTTTAGCGATTGAGTGACATCCTATCGTGGAACACCCTGTACATCTAATCGTCCGGGTTTCATTGCATTTACATTTTGCTGCAGAGAAATCAGAACATAAAGAAAAGAGACAATTATTGTATGAAATATAATCTGCATGCATACTTCTCCAGAATGGGTTGAAGCTATCTTGGAGAAAAACTTGAGCTCATCCATGTTAATGCCAGAATGGCGCGACAATGTGGCGTCTCCTGAAATATGATAATTTTTTCATCGGGATGGTACCAGTTGCATACAGGATTTATTTACAATAATTTTACAACTTGACAGTAAAATTCTTAAATGTGTAATGCCACGCTCACGTGTTCTTGTCTTTGTACCCATCCAACTTTGATCCTTGTAGGATATTTTCCTCATGTCCTGTCCCAGCTGCTCAGCCAGTTCTGCAGCCCAAAGACACACACACTGACTGGGTTACAATTCATCTAGGAAACAGTGTGGACTGTATCCACACTAAATGGAAGATGATGACAGCGCTCTCACCTCTCAGTCGCAATCCCATCTGTCCCTTGCACTTTTCAAGTGGAGTGTCGTTAAATTTATTTGCTATTGATACCAGGGCACCAGCATTGATGAGATCCTGGATTTTAATACAACCATCAACACAGAATATTTTTGTAAAATATATCCCAGCGAACCCTGACACACTCATAAAAATCGGGTGAGTACCTCTGCAATTGCCTGGTATCCCCAGAAGCAAGCATAATGTAAAGGCGTGTTTCCATGTTCGTTGATGACATTGATGTCACACTTGCACTTGAGGAGCTATGGAAGAATTACACAGACGCTGTACTGCACTGAAATCCTCCAACAGTTCATATGGGCTTTAAATTATCGAGTTTCACGTCCACTTGTACATGTTGGCTGGCTATTAGGATTTTCCAGTATTTCTGTTTTGTATTAGTTCTGTTTCGTCAGAGTTCTAGATTTGATAAAGTAGAAGCACTGAAAGGGAATACTGTAGCGTATCTCTTTTTCTTTAGCGACTGTTACAACTACACTGGAAAAATTTCAAAATACATTATGTGTTTTTTGCAGGCTCTCCCCAGGGCACAGAGACTGTTCAAATTTTCTTGGGCAACTCCCTGAATGACAAATCTAAAATTTTCTGTTCCGGTTTGGCATAGTTGTTAATTGTTGTATTTACAGCATACGCACTGGCTTCACGTAACTTTGTAAGCAAGCAATACAAGGTTTGAAGTTCAACCAAGTTCACTTTGGTTCGGAACCTACGTTCTACAAATTACCGACAGAAGGTAGCGTTAGAGAAAGACAGTAAAAGGCCTTGCATTATGGTGACTTTAGAAAACTAAATGTAAGAGCCTTGTTGACCGACAGTTGCCATACATAGAACAGCTGAATTTTTTCGGATAGATCACAGGTGGCCATAATTTTACCCTCTGCTGGCACAAACAGGGTGTCTACCAAATTCCTCGCACTGATTGAATACAAGGAATTGAAGCAGCGATTGCAGACTTCAGATTCCCTGACGGTTTACACTGACTATCTCAAACGAATTCCCTGACCAAAACATGGTGCAACGTTTTGATACAGATCCCTAAAAAAACAGATAATTTATTGAGTATTAGTGAGGCTGCCCTACTCTTCTGCCCCTGAGCTTCTCATTTTGCCAAACTGCTACTCGCGGCAACGTTGCTACGTTGGCGCTCAACAACGGATAGGCATTTGCGATTTGCTGCACATCGTCACAGCACTTGTCCGCAATTTTCCCTGACCTCAGCTGCTCTTGGGCAAATTCCCTGACAAACTCTGGGACTTTTCCAGTCACTTCGAAATTCCCCGACAATTCGAGGTTGGTAGACACCCTGACAAATGAGCGCTTTACAACACATTTTCCTCTTACTTTCCCTATTCCTTATTCTCCTATATTATATTCTCCTATTTCCTTATTTTTCCTCTTACCATAAGGACAATATCCCTGTGGCCGTGCGCTGCAGCCAAGTGGAGGGCCGTGTCATCTCCCATGTTGGTAGCGTTAACGCGTGATCCACGAGCAATCAGCATGTCCACAACGTTTGTGCGACCCTCCTTTGCAGCCCAATGTAGCGGGCTGAATCCATGATCGTCTCTATGGGAAAATAGGATACCGATGTTATGCCGAATTTAGGGTTTTTCACACTTCTTCAAATTTTTATTAGTTTCCCTCATTAAACGGATGTGAATGCTTTCCTTTCTTTTCTTTTTTTATTTTGTCACACCCTGTACATGTGCAGAATTATTGTTCTGACAACAGCAGCATGTCATAAAGTTTGCAGTCTCCGTCAGACTTAAACCGTAACACGCCAGCGCGTCGCCTGTGCCGACACCGGCATCGCGGAGCGTCAACCTCTGGGTCTGAGACTACATCCAAGGTATAGGTCTGAGACTCGTCTCGTGACAGCGGCACTTCTGGTTATTCCTCACTCCAATCAGTCTGCTTTATGCTCACCACTGGCTACGCAGCATGCGTGCTCCGAACCAACGGAATCAATGCTCCGCGGTGCTGTCGTCTGCACAGGCTGCACGTCACAGTTGAGTCTGACTGCGGCTGTACAACAGGCTTTCTGGCTTGTGTTATGACATACAGTTTAGGCATTTTAACACAGTTGTGCCTGAAAATGTTGCAGTATATTTACCCTGACTGCGACCAATGCTAACTCAAGCACTAAAAACTGGCTGTTCTCTTTTTTTCTTTAGAATGAAAGGGAAACGCCTAGAACGGACCATAAAGTTGCGACTTTCCAGCTATAATATCATAAATGTACCTTCACAACAATTCCGACCAAAAACCACAATCGTTTTCATCACTTGGCAACCTCAGTAACTCCCACCAATCCTGTATGGCACTCCAAAATCCACGGAAAGGTCGTGGGAGTCGAACGAATGAACGTACCCAAAAAAGGTGTGGCTGTTTAGTACACCGGATAAGTTAATTACCGGAAGATAAAGTGGACACAGCTGGAAAGGTACAGCTTCTGACAACAAAACAAGTTGAATTACCGCGATGACAAGCCAAAGACCGTAAACGTCACGCAATATAAACAACGAATGCGAGCAGATTTCGTAAGATATGTCTCACCCTTGATTCATGTCATGTTCTGTATCGTCAAGCCAAACGCGCACCTGGAACGCGTTCCCGTCTCGACACCAATGGAAAATATCCTCCATGGCTCTCGGAGAAGCCTCTGCAGGAAAAATTGTTAGCTTATTAGTTTAATAGAAGTCACAATCTTCGGCATTCGCGAACAGATGCGTGGTATTGATGATACATCGGAGTGTAGACGAAGTCAAACCTACCACACTTGTTCGATAATGTGGCAAATAAACCTTTAGATACGCTGTCAAACCGCCTTACATGAAACCTTTGCGCTTACCACAGTCAAAAAATAAGCTTGTGAAGTAACGGACGACCGCAGCCAAATAACCATTTACGGATCACAGAAATAAAACCGGAACATAAACAGCTCACCCAAGTTCCGGGGTTCCGGGCTTGCTTCGCCTAGTGGTGGAAAGGCGATTTCGTTCGAACTTCGTTTGGCATCTTTGGCATAGGGCAGTATAATTGCTAAACATTAAATATATGCATGCTTAAAAGATAACATTTGAACTACACAAATTGCGAGAACTGACAAATTAACGGTGCAACTAAACAAATAGGAATTTTCCGCTGCATGTTGCATTTGCTTTCCACAAAAATGCTATGATATATTTAGCAACAAGCGCATAACGCACGTCTGAGGAAACCATAAAATTATATGTTGCATGTCTGCGTTTTGATCTAATATTTTAACAGCAATCAAAGAGCCAAGACGATTTGCATCCTTCATTTTGCCCTGTGGCGTCTGCAATGCAAAGCAAAGCACGCAAACGTAGCCGGTTCGAGAGTTCGCATTATTGCGCTTACCTCTCCCACTTGAAGTTTTCGTTTCCACTGTAAATTGCTAATCGTGTGTTTTCAGCGTCGACGATGCGCTTTTTAACCGCATAAACAGTGAGTATATACGGAAATCATTTCAATACATCATTTGTAGGCACCTATCACCACCAGGTTATTGATGATCGTGCATGTGGCTTTGTTGCACGGTGTAAACATTTTGATCCCCACGAATACGAACGCCAAAGGTAGACATACTTGCATAGCGTCTGGGCCAGTTTTATCTGTGTGGAGGAATGTAGTCATCGGATGTCGATAATTGCATCTCTTCAACCTGGATGGTAGGTTTTTGGCAACATCTCGTGCTGTTTTCGTTTATCCATAAATGGTGCTGGAGTTTGACTGCTGATGTGGGCCATTCTGTCAGCTGCTCGTTTCATCTTTTCCTTTTTTTTTTTTTATTGGCTTTGTGTGCTCGAAGCGTATCGGTGCAAAGGTGCCCTGAACTTTCGTGCAGTCGTGTGTTTGGAGGGTCAATCTGGTTCCGGACTGTTTCGAATGTCCACGGTAGAGGAGGACAGAATACCGGGACACCGTTATAAATGCGTCTGATTGAAACTTCCTAATTATCTTTGTTGGCAGATGATGACTAGTAGAAACTCCGTCGATGATGACGACGACGACGAAACAACGACGTCTAGTGATGGCACGACGTCGTCGTCAGAAAGCGACGGCGAAGCGACCCCGGCACACAACGGTAGCGCCCTGAATTCGCTAGCAATACGCAAAGATGGAATGGGTGAGCATAGAGATAACGTGTGTGTTTCCTCTAATGATTGTCACGTATTTTTCTGAAATATATAAGTAGAGGTTTGGGTACATACCTGCCTCTCAAGTGAAGAACTAATATTATGCAGCTACAAATACTCATCTCTCAGTCTCAGCTGCATGCTGTACTTCATGGAGCAGCACTGTAACTTACATTAACATCTGATGCAGCTGTGTGTGAACGCTGCGGTACCGTGGGGGTGAAACATGCTTTTTACTCAAAAACGAAGAGGTACTGCAGCCTCGCATGTTCCAGAGGAGTTTTGCGTCTCGGAGCTGGAAAGGTAACCTTGACATTGTGTGCTTCGTGCAAACCATTCTTGGACTTCTTCTCTTCCTGTTCAGAATCCGCTCCCTCAGGCAAAAGTGAAGCATTCAAACCAATCCTCAAAGTCCAAATATGGTAAGATATCACACTACGCAATGCAAAGAAAAAAATCATGTAGGGACATAATGTTTCCATTATATCCACTCAGATCTCACCGCTTCTTTTGACTGGAAGCCATATCTTCAACGAGCGGATTTTGTTGCAGCACCAGTTTCTTGTTTCAGACATGTAAGTAGAGGGCCAGAAACAGTTCGTACAAACCAGGCGGAAAATTCTCTGCAACTATAGGTGGCGTTTGCGGACTGCTGGGACAATGTCACCGTGGGTATGAAAGTGGAGGTGGAGAATAAAGACTGTGAGACCTTCAAGCATGTCTTCACAAACTTCTACTGGATAGCAACTGTCATTAAGATAGCAGGTAACTCAAGGCCTTTATGCATGGTTAAAGATCTGCTGCAGGGTTCAGCTGAACACTGTCCTATGCAGCAATAGTAGGAGGTGCCATAGATTCATGTTTCACCTTGATGGTGGAAGGTTGTCGGGAGAGGCTCTTTATTGTCCCGAAGTATACCTGTCTTGAAACAGGACCAAGTCAGGGCTTCTAGTACTCTCCGAGAGCATATATCCCCCGTGGGGCAAGAAACACTTGTTTCAGCCACGACCTAGTAGATTATAGAGACCATGTCATAATCGGCAACCCCTATGAGGATCCCGTCCGCACGATCCGCTAGGGGCTCTACTCATCGGCCCGCGAGATCTACATCATGATTGGACAATAGAAATTTGAATCTTGAGCGCGCAGAAGCAGACACGCGTCTACCGTAGCAGACGACAGCAACAGCTCCTATGAAAACATGTAGAGTGATGATGATGACCAACTTTAGAGTGAAACATCTTACGTGGGACATGCACTGCTTGTACAAAAATACCAAGGTAAGCTGAAGTATAGAGTATCGTAGAAGTTGAGTAAACAATAACTGGGCTGATGAGTAGCGCCACAGTTAGCTTCCAAGTGCGGCACTGGGAAGGGGTGCCTATGAGATGGTCATTATAATCTATAGTAAAATGACAACATAAGTCGTACACTTGGCCCCGCCCCCCACACAAGAATCACTCCGCGCGCGCGCGCGCGTGAATGTAGTGCGACGCGGCCAAGTGGGGGGGGGGGGGAGAGAGCGACGGGAGGCCGGCACTACATCGCGAAGCGGGGCGTCGTGCAAAGGCTGGTAGCCAATTGCAGGAGCCTTCCACGGATGAGTGGGCGGTCCCAATTGTAGGACCTAAAGGGGTTGAGAAACCACACGGATAGAACTTTGTCTCTGGCAGGGTCTGTACGCCTTACTCCACGCACTCCCTACGCAAAGTCCCACCTCCTACTATTTTTTATGCTACAGAGTTTTAAAAATCTCAAATTTTTGAGGCCCCCGCCGACCGTGGCGCCAAATGGTGCCGGGCAGCTCCATGAAGTCGGCGGGAAGTGATGCCTTGACCAGTTGCTCTACGGCTCTACGTCATAGCCCTTCCGCTCATTTCACTTCGCCGCGTTGCGTCCCAGTGCTCGCCGCGTCCCTGTTTACAGGCGTCGTCATGGGGACGGGAACTCCGCACTTCCGTGGCGCGCTCGGCACTACGTCATACCGAGATCGGCTCGGGGAGGAGGAAAAAATCTCCTCATATTCAAAGCGCCACAACTCCGTGGCGCGGGAGCGCAGCATGAAAGGGTTTCGACGGAGATGTTTGGCACCCATAAATCTACATTTCAAACATGATTTTGTGTAATATTTGGATTTGGATTCACAACCCCTTTAAGTTGTCACTGACTACAGTAGGTCGTGGTTTCAGCTATTTTGGTTACAACAGAGCTACACACTATTACCTGGTAACACTAGAAGAATCCGATTCATGCTCTGGTCACCATCATGTGGCAAGACCACCTTGCGTAACAAAAACAAGGGCTGAATATTCAGCACATGCTCAAAATACGAATCTGGAGCTGTCGAGTGATTTTGAGATTAATGTTACGCTCAACTGAATGTTACATGTAAGTGCCAAATGTCATCCAGGAGAAAGTCATAGTCCTTGAGGGACGCTAGGAACAATGGACGAAATGTTCATTGAACGACACGGTTCGGTTTCACAGCAACATAAAGCATGAGTTATTGCACCTTGGCGGACATCGCAAGGTTGTGGACCCGATGAATGAGGATTGTTTTGAGATAAGGTAAAATGTAATAAGTAAAGTTCTCCTGGGAATGGTGGCTATCATGCTTGACAGAATTGAAACCAAGAGTTACTTACGGTGGCAGCAAAAGCACTGGTTAGAAAATTCAGTTGTAAACAATTGGCTGCAAATCTAGCTTAAATATCTTGCTATGTGACTCACGCAGGGTGTCTACCAACCTGGAAAACAGGGAATCGTCAGGGAATTTAGATGTAACCGGAAAAGTCGGAATTGTCAGGGAATTTGCCAAAATCGCAGCTGAAATCGGGGGAAAATCACATACAAGTGCCGTCATGATGCGCAGTGAATCGCAAGTGCTGATGAGGTGCTGAAACGCCCACGCCACAACAACATTGCCACGAGTAGCAGTTCGTCAATACGACACGCTCAGAGAAAGAAAAGTAGGGCAGTCTTGCTAATTTCTCAGTAAATGATCTGTTTTATGAGGGATTCCCATCAAAACGTAGCAGGAGGCACCAGGTTCCCTTTTGTTTTGGTCAGGGAATTCACTTGAAATAGTCAGTGAAAACCTGGAAAAGTCGAGGAATTTGAAGGCTACAGTTTAGTAGACACCCTGTCGTGCTTCACAAGGAAACATGTGACAGCATTTGGGTTGCCCAGAGTGCTGCTTTGATGACACTAGTTAATGGCATTCCCTCTGGGAAATACATCTGTGAGGATGGGAATTACGTGAAGGAACGTAAACAAGGTTTAGGAAGTATCTACTCGATGCAGACTATTTTTAATACGACTGAACTCAACTTTGCACTGATGTGTGCTTTTGTTGTGCAGACATTATGCTAATCTCTAATGGAGGGGTTTACTGTACCAACTGCTTCATTATGTGGCATTTGCAAAGCAGACTTTGCATGTTGTTTCCATTCATTCTGGAGGTTGGGAGGATCTTGTTCTCTTTTTATCTCTTTAGGCTATTCTGCTAAGCTGCGCTACGAGGGCTTTGGGATGGACGACAGTCACGATTTCTGGGTCAACCTTTGCGTCGACGCCGTCTACCCCGTTGGTTGGTGCGCATCTCAGGGAAAGCCCCTTATACCTCCCAAAAGTAAGGAAATATGCGCCGTCCACATAAGTCGCACGCTCTTTTTGTTTTTCACACTGGTGGTAAAATTCTAACCAAATTTTGATTTCTGCCTCTTGATGGGTCAGTGGGTCTTCGTGACAGACTAGTCCTGTTGCAATTTATCTATGCACTTTCAGCAATTGAGCACAAGCATGGCGATTGGAAGCAGTTCCTTGTGAAGCGCCTCACTGGAGCTCGTACGTTACCTGCAAACTTCCACTCTAAGGTAGAACGGCTATTCTGGCCAACGTATCAGTCCTCTTGACGAGCTCTTCTTCGCAGGTGCAAGAGAGCATACGTGGCAAGTTCCCCGTAGGATTAAAGCTTGAAGTGGTGGATAAACGACGCATCTCTTCAGTTCGTGTTGCAAGAGTCACGGAGAGCATCGGAGGGCGCATTCACATTGTTTACGAAGGCATCGAAGACGACGGATTCTGGTGTCATGAACGATCTCCTCTTATTCATCCGATAGGCTGGGCGCAAGTGATCGGACACGATCTTCGGGCGACTACAGGTAATTGGCCATACCAGTATGGCTTTGATAACAGTAAGGTGCAGCAACACATCTGTATGCCTACACATTTTTGTCAAAGTCTTTACTCCGCACGTGTTATTCACATGTTCTATTGGCTACCAGGAAATGTCGTAACAGCCACTGCTTTCTTAGCCTTTTTCTTGTCCTCATGTTCAATATTCTTATATCATGTGTTGGCTCCCTTCATGACAAGACTCTACAGTGGCTGATGAGCGCTGTGCCTGCCACCTAACAGAAGTACAGGCCCATTAAACACACAGTCAAACTTTTACAACAAAATACAATATAACAAAATTTGCGATAGAGCAAAATACCATGATTTGGGTTCCCTGGCAGCGGGCTTTTTGCTTTTTGAAAATTGTGGTGTAAAGATCAGATGTCAGGAGCTGCAAAACAGAGTAAAATTGGGAGATGTCATGTGAAAGGAGATTTTTGGGTGAAAAAAAAAGAGAAGTGCTTCACACAGTTCAGATCAGCATAAGAGGCTACTGGGTGTACTGGGTGTGAAGTGTTGAGCATTACCCATGCCTAAGGCCCTTCTTTTTCTGCTGCGGCAGATCCTGAATTCCACGTCAGGTACCTGTGAATTCTGCAATTTTCTGCGGTAAAAGGTGAATCGTCCTAGTTCGAACAGAAAATACTCTTTATTAGTTCCTAGTGTGGAGGAACATGGTTACAAGTCAAAAAAACTGTTGTGGCTTAGCATAACAAGGTAATTGTAATTTCTTCTGAGAGGGAGTGACGTTTGTCACTGACTATCATGTTGTACTTGCTAAATGACCTCTCACCATCTACAGAGTTTACTGGCACACACAGGTACTTGACAGCTATGGATACCACGGCAGGGGTCAGCATTTGCATTCCACTCCAGAATCCCAATATGTTAAAGGGTTGTTCCGGCAGATTCACCTGTTTTGACACAGATGGGGCCATGTCATGGTCACTAGACTTCACAGTCACGGTCACAGACTAGACGGCGCCTGGTGGCCTTATCCGGATGGCACATCTCCTCTGTGACGCAAGCCGACCCGGCGCGAGCAAAGTCCGTTCATCTCGTGCATAAGCAGAGTTAAGCGCGCGGTTCCGCGAAATTCCACACAAAAACTTGTATTCCACGGCAGACTCACAATTCCGCGAATTTTTGCGGAATTGTGGAAAAGGAAGGGCCTTACCCATGCCTGTATAGGTGGCTGCATTTACACTTTAGTGAGTTCGGTTTCAGGGGTTTCGAGGTTTCTCCCCGAAGTGACGATGATGCAAGTTGGGGTAAAAATGGGTTTCACCAGACTTAACCCATAAACACAAAGCTAAACATTGTCACACATTGAACACTTTCTTCGAGGCTATATTGCACTTGCATATTATTTTTGTGTTTGTAATACTTTTCCAGACAGGCAAGCCTATTTAAGCTATAAGGTGTGCTTAATCTGTTTACTACTAAAATGACAAGTGACAGTTCCTTTAATGATTTTGCAGCAAATACAAATAGCACTAATACACAGATGGAGGTCCTAGCAAGCTAGTATGGTACCTTCTGTTTGTGATTTGACTGATGTGGCTTCTAAATTAACGCTACTGAATAGGAAGCTTATTGTGTCACACGGTTTTACAGAGTATGCAAAGGCATCGCTCGAAAAAGCGTTGCTCAGGAAGTGCAGTGGAGACGAAGCTTCGTGGGATATGTTCCCTGCAGTAAGTCCAATTTAAATCCAACATGTACTCTCGCGATGTGTCTGTCTTGTAGGAATGGAAAGTCTGATGCTCAGTTTCAACCTGCAGGTTCAGACTCCACCATGCGAGCTGAAATTCCGCGAGGGAATGAAGCTAGAGGCCATCGACCCCCTCAACCTGTCCACCATCTGCGTAGCTACCGTTACCAGAGTCCTCCGCAATAACTATCTCATGATCGGCATCGACGGAATGATGGCTGCCAACGGCTCAGATTGGTTCTGCTACCATGCCTCGTCCCCGTGTATCTTTCCAGTTGGATTCTGCGAACTCAACCATATTGATCTCACTCCTCCGCGAGGTTCGTCTCCAGGGCAGTGCACGCAATTTGGGGGGTGAAAACGAACTGTACCCAGTAATTCTGTGAGGAGTGTGGGCTCAGTATGACTGGATCCTTGCGTTTCCTGGTTTTGTGTGTTTCCCAAGCCGGGCCAGGTTTTATGGTTGAAGCCGTTCAACAAGGTCGCAGAGCCAAGCATAAAGAACTTAGCTTCCCTAGGTAGAGCCTTGTGCTTTAGAGCTAAACCCGGTAAAGCTGGTACCGGGCGCATTCAACGTAGCTGCTCTGCACCGTGTGTTTGTCTGAAATTCGAGGTGCTCTCTTTACTTATTTTTCACCTAGTAATTTGCTTTTCCACCGTATACTCAAGGTAGCCTGATTTTACCCTAGTTTACGGCTCCCCAAAAAAACCCGGTTTTTACCTCCTGGTTTTTAAGAAAGGCAAACAAACATAAAGCAGAGAAAACAAGGATGTATACAGTCGCCGACCGATTTTTCGGACATGCTCGATTATTCCGACTCGTCCGCGGAACGGCCGCGGGTCCCATAGAGGTGATGTATAAGAACGTCCAAAATTTTGGACGCCGTGCAGCTCTGTCGCTCGATATTTCGGACTCTGTTTGCCCAACCCGCGAATTTCTCTCATGGGGTGACGGAAAACATTGTTATCATCTGAAATTCGTATCAAAAGAAATCAACCAACTAAAATATTGAGGCAAAAAAATAGGCAGTGATGATTGTTGATTTTCCATTCCTCTGAGTAGAAGAGGTTTGTCGTAGCGCTTTTGCGTCTTCGTTTTTGGCCAACGGCCCAGCACGTGAGTCGCACGACAGCGCTGTAAAGCGAGCTTCACCTAAAGCATGCGTGCGTTAGGTGAAGCCGACTTGCGGACTTGATGGCGGCAGTGCCTCTGTCAGTGTACTTACAGTGACGAAATGTCGCTTCGGGAAATAGAAGCTGATGTTATCAGGCAGAGCTGGAAGCGTGTTAGAATCGCATCGACAAATTTTTCCAGCCTACTAGGGCTTAGTAAAATTTATTTTGAAGCGAAATTCGTTTTTTCGGACTGCTCGATTATTCGGACACTTGCGCAATCCCCGCCGAGTCCGAAAAATCGGATGGCGACTGTATATGAATAGAGCCTGAAGTTTTCGGGAAATATTTTTTTTCTAAATTCGGGGGGTAAAAATCAGGTAAATAAACGTGCTATAAATCCATGCGAATCCGGGTGGAAAAACTTCCAGTGTGCTAAATTTGGGGATAAATCAGGCTCAGTTACTCAAATTAATTGTACTGGTTTCGTACAAATGGTGATGTAACTGCATTTGCTGCCGAACAAGTTAGTGTGCATTCCTATAGACAGCTCAGTGAGGGCAGTTTGCCGGGCAGCCGCAGCAGTAATGTGATTGTTGCACCAAACTGCGTCATGGGGGCCAACACTGCCACATTTTCGTAAAATATCGGGAATCTGCACCAAGCCTGCGCCAAACATCCGCTCGCGCCGTTAAAAACGAAGGCAAGTCTCCAATGATGAAAGATGCAAGTCACTGAAAAGGTTAGCCAGCTGTAGGAGTCGAACCCACATCCTCTGGATTGCCAGTCCAGGGCTCTACCAATTGAGCTAAGCTAACACGCCTTCTCAGCGACTTCCAGGGTGCGTCATCTGAAGGGACAAACCAGCCACTCTCTCTCACTCATCCTCCTTTCACTCTTACATTTTTGCTCACTCACACACACATTCATACGACGGGATCGACGCAGGCGGCAACTGTTGAACATGGGAGAACTGATGTTCTGAGGCTGGAACAACATAGAAGGAACAAATACATACAAAGCCTCAATTTGCCTAAGAAATTAACGATGAAAGATGAAAGTCACTGAAAAGGTTAGCGTCCTTAGGCAAATTGAGGCTTTGTATGTATTTGTTCCTTCTATGTTGTTCCAGCCTCAGAACATCAGTTCTCGCAAGTCTCCAGCTGAGCCCCTTCTGGTCATTTAACTCGTGTCTAGTCAGTGGGACAGCAGCCCCGTCTCCTATTCGTACAGTTTGGCTTGTGTTTTGCACACACTAAGCCAGTATCCTGCTGTTAGGAAGCCGTTTCCTGACGTGCGTTGTTTGAAGGATGAATCTGCTTATCAGTTCGTTGAACATCCAGGCAACAGTAAAGCGATAGAGATAAGATCTCCCCCCACCGGAAGGATTAGTATGACAGGATGGAAGACAGGTCCGATCACTATTCCGCTATCCTTCATTTTTTTAAATGTTGCAGTGTTTCCATGCTGTGTTGCCGTAACTTGTTGCAGGTGTCACATGATGTCACTAACGCGGAATGTTTCGAGAACGCTTGTAATTGAGCATCAGTTAGTTGCTGTTGTGGACGAAAAACCTGAAATAAATATTGGGCGTGTTCAGCCTATGTGATTCCAGCACTATGTGAAAGCACGGTGCACAAATTGGACAAGGAGTTGACCTTCGAATTCCGTGATCACATCTACGTCACTCTTTCGGAAGTATATTAGAAATAAAGTGTATGTGACTGCGCATGATGATGTAGGATATCTGCTCCAAAGCACTGCTTTGTTGCCTCAAAACTGATTTTTTCCTGCTCTAGAAGGTGCTCCAAAATGGCTTGGGCCAATCACATCACTGTAGTGGTTTTGCAAGAACTTGAGGTTTTGCTTGTAACTGGCTGCTCAAATCTGCCATAGAAATGATTACGCTAGGGTGTAATTTTAAGCTCTTGATATTGCGTGATGATATAACAGCTTGTGTGTGTCCCGTTCCAGGCCACAAAGGAGAATTCCGCTGGTATGAGTACCTTCGCCAGACAAAGTCTTTAGCAGCTCCAGTGTCCCTGTTCAAGAAGGTGGGTCTGATGGTGACAGATATAGTAAATATTGTGTCACCAAATACCAGGTAAAACGATTTCATTGCAGGTTCGGGTACCCCCGTAACGAAAGATGACTGTATTCAATAATTGATTATCGCGTGGTATGACTGAATTACTGACTGGTCCCTACTGTATCGTGCCGACCACATTGTGAAGCCACGCTTGTCTTGCATCGGGTGAACTGCATTTGCTGAAGCCAACTAGTAGAGCGGCAACACCATCCAAATGGGGACACTCGTTGTTAAAGGGGTCGCAACACTTCGATAACAACGTATTTGTGCGATTCTAATCCGAACTTTTTTCTCACCAAAAATGTGTGCTCACATGCACATTACGATTGTGTCACGCAAAAAAAATGTATGCATCGTGCCAGAGTTGAGCCTGCTGCAGGGGCGGATCCAGGGAAGATCCTCGGGGGGGGGGCACTAAAAAAAAGAGAGAAAGCGGGGGGGGGGTCGCCATGTAATGCGCGGAATGGGGGTAGAGGTATGCCTCGGGGGGGGGGGGGGCATGCCCCCCCCCCCCCCCCCCCCTGGATCCGCCCCTGGCCTGCTGTACACTTGATGTTGTGCAGCAGCACTTAGTTACACTGGTTCACGGCATGGTGCTCACAGAAGCACAAGAAGGGCAATGCAGCATTCTGTAGCAGACCGGTTGCCATGCCACCTTGTTCTGCGCCTTCGGATATTGCGGGCTTTTAGTCATGCCACAGAAGCAGTTTGACTACGAAGTGCGTTTTAAGTGGAAGGCGATTGCGCTGGCGGAAAAAGAGGAGAATACGAGTGTTGTCACATGCCTGAGTGATGCGAGCGTTCAACATTGAGTGTGTGAATCAGGGATCGGAACCGTTATTTATTTATTTGTTTATTTATTCTGTTCAGGTTCAGCTCCGCAGCAGCGCAAAATATCGGTTCGAACCAGTTTAAACCAGTTCAGAAAAGTGAATTTTGAGCAGATTGCATGGGTTAAAAGCAAGCACATCCTTACGATTATCAAACAACATTTTTGTTGTTGTTTTCTTGTTGTTGTTGCCAACACAGCAGTGGTTCACAGCAACACTGTGTGTTACAGACCTGCATTCGAGGTGCAACGTTACGGTAGCATACTGTACTCTCTCTATGTTCACTCATTGTATACACCCTGTTACATCCTGCTCAGGGACTGACCGTTATTTTCACAGCCCAAAATGCAAACTTGGGATTGTTGGACGACAAAAATTGCGTACAAGGAAGCCTACAACTGCCAAAAGGACTACCTCGAAAGTAGCACAACTGAATGAACGCAATAGCTGCGAGGAGCAAATACCTCGCACACTTGGGTTGCAGTTCTGTTTTGTTCAGTTTCGGTTTCGAATTTCTTTGACAATGCGGCTCAATCCGCTGTGTACATTTTAGCTCCGATCTCTCACAGCACACATTACGTCTGAACCGTTTCGTGAACCGATAACCGCCTAACTTTATTTGGTTCAGTTCTGGTTCGGTCCAACACGAGAAAAAAAAATTTTTTTGGTTCGGTTGAGTTCCGGTAAAGCGAAAAATACTGGTTTTTAGCGGTTTTCGGTTCGGGTTCAGTCTTGGTTCGGATCCCTGGTGTGAATGAATAATGTCTATATTACCCCAACGGGTATGATGATGTTACTCCACTGGTGTCAGTTGAGCTTGTCCGTGTCGTCTGCTGTTTTTGTGTTCTCCTCTTTTTGAAATACGTATACGAGGCTGCTGTTCCCTCAGGGAGTGTGACACTTAAAAGCTGGATCAAAGTTAAGATGTGTAAAATGTTCCTCTGTAGGACATTCCAAATCACGGTTTCCAAGAAGGAATGCATGCAGAAGCCGTGGACCTGATGGAGCCCCGTCTAATCTGTGTGGGGAAGGTTACTAAAGTTGTAGGACGGCTGCTGCGAGTACATTTTGACGGCTGGGACGAGTCCTACGACCAGTGGTGTGATTGTGAGAGCCCCGACCTATTTCCTGTAGGGTGGTGTCAGATGGTGCGTTACCCCCTTGAACCTCCCAGGCAACCAGGTACTGCTACTTACATTTTCTTCTCGAAATTGAGAACTTCCGTGTCCAAGTTTGAGAGAGACTTAAGCGTATGTTTCGTTCATCGGTAAGGGGGACGCAGTACATGTTTGCTTCGACACACATAACCTAAAAGTTTTGTGTTCTGAACAATGTATGTGTGCATACACTACAGCTTAGCTTCAAAAATTTACAACCAGCAGCTTCGTGAAAGCTAGGTTTCATGCGCTCTGCCAGCTAATGTGCTTCAATGTACAAGATAAAGTGCAGGGTTTCTAATGAAAATAAAATGAATGAAACGAGTGTATGGGAGCTAAACTATACATTGGAAAATGCGTTATGTGCCAACTTTTACATAAAAATTGCCACATGGTCGAGTTCCTTGCGGAAAAGTCGTGACAATTAAAAAATGCTACTCTCTTACAATTCCAGTGGTCTATACTGGCTGCTACGTCTTGAGTGTGTACGGGCATTGGCAATGGATAGGAAAGAGGAATTTTTCATAATTTTGAATTTACATGATTTTTGAGCACTCCATACATAGTTGACAAATGTTTTGGCATCTGCTGTTCCTGCGGTATTTTCAACGGAGCAGGAGAAATACCATGCCCCACCTTGTGTAACCCTGCAGTTTATACCCTTCATCAATTTTCCTTGTAAAGAACCCTGCTTATGCAGTGACTCTGTCTCTGCGTGTGAACTCCCTTCGCGCATGGCGTCATCTTTGCTAGTTTACAAATAGAAATTTGCAGGTGTGTACATTGGTACAGTATGGCACTTTTTGCCTTTTTTAATTTTTTTTTTTACTAGTGTATTTATGATAACTGCTATTTGCTATAGCATTACTCTATGTTTTAATGTGTGTCTGTGTTTTGCAGACACAGGGTACCTCAAGAAGAAAAAAAAGTATCAGGCATACAAAGGCCCTCGAAGAAGTAAGTTTTTCAACAGGAAGGATCTGCTCTTTAGAGGCAACACCTTCCAAAAAAATTTGTGTGGTCTTTGATGATACAGTGCAATCCTGACAGAGGAATTTTCATTAGAACACGAAGGAAACCGTATTATACATGGGAGGTACGTGGCGCAAAAGAGATTCGTAAATAGTACCAACAAGTGCAAATGCTTTGGGGTAAATATTGGGAGTTTTCTGGTACTACCCGAAACAGTCATGCCCTATTTATAACTTACTCTGCTGCTCAAACTGTGCCTGTTATGAAGTCACTGTCAATGCTTATGTACTCTCCACTTAGTGCTAGCAGTGCTTATCAGTGTTTATTTGCTTATCTCTTTTGTTACCTATGTGCTAAGGGCCCATGCTAGTGCATTATGCACAGTCACCAACCGAATTCTCGGACACCAAAAATCGAGACTTGACGATCTCCTGGACAAAATCCATTGGTACCGTCAAATGCTCCATACATCAAGTGTGCTTTCCGCTTTCAGTGATCCACGCAGTTCCCCAAAAAGAACAGCTCAAGTTTTCTGCACACCTCGGCTCGTGCATGCTTGGATTTCCTGAATAAAGTACCAGTTTTGGCCTGTTGGCCACATATAAAATCGCTAAAACAGTGTCTAAAAACAGTAAGGACGACACAGGATGGACGCATTGTTTCTAGCACTGTTTTAGCGATTTTATTTGGATTTCCTGACTGTGCTCTCTCCCCAAAACTGGAAGCACTGCAGAACAGGGCCCGACATTTGGGATTGCTCTATCGGTAATTACGCCATCATGGCACATGCACAGCCGTGCTCGCTTGTGTGTACGCCAGACTGCTTTGTTCCAAACACGTTCCTACAGTTTATTTCTAAATTCGGGCAATAAAAGTAGTCGAAAGTTAGTAATAGTCTCTAAATGCTATTGCAGTAGATGAGCTAGGTGCAAACGATGCTGTATGATGTTGGCAGCCTAGAATACCACAATATTGATGTTCACCGCCTGAGCAGCGTCAGTAACAGCATCAACATGTGTCAACAGTGCCAGAAAGAGAGTCTGCAAAATGACCGATGGGTAGGGGGATTATAGAAGATCTGTACCAATCTCTCCTCCTATTGTTCTGATATAGTACCTTCAAATCTATCAGAATTTTATCTTCTACGGGTGTAATTTTATGGTTCCAAGGGTGTATGAACGTGGCAAAAGGAAAAAAAAAAAGTTTCAGCCAAGATAGCATTGTCAGGATTTCACTCTAGTGTTGTCCTATGGGTAATCCGTAATGACTTTACCAAAATATGAATGTATTTTGTGATATTACTCTAAAGTTATCAGAATACAACATATTGATCCACATGATACACTTTCCAACATCTCATTTGGAAGTCCACATCCTGTTTTATATAGTACAGTCTTGAGTCGATACCAGCTATTCATTAAATGCATTGTTATCAAGGAAAGATCCGAAGCTAAGATCCATCATTCCAGCATTTTTTCTTCAGGCACCATTTTCATGAAGCTTGTAATTTTTAAAGGTTATAACACCAGTTCATAATATCTGCAGTTGCAGATTTTTTTTCCCCCTCGCTTGATAGTTAATTTGTACAATGAGGCCACAGAGAGTCACATAGACTCTGATGGTCTCTTCCCTGGGAAAAGTGTATTTATGTTAACATTACATTAACATCTCAAAGTCGTATACACTCCTCATACCATTCCTCAGCGTCGCCTGAAGATAGTAGGACAATACAGGGTGTCTCACGTAACGTGTCAAAAAATTATATTTAAAAATCTACACGTCGAAAATTATGGGGTCAACCATATTCGTCTTCGGAGTGTTTTTGCCATTGTGTGAGAACACTTTTATGAATTTTTTGCCATGGAAAATTTAATTTTCCGAATTAAAGTCCGGAAATTGCCTAGTCAACACCTAACATTTTTTTGACAGATTCGGGAAGCATGGGTCGGGTTTAGCCCACCATGGAAAACTTCATTTCGTGGTACAAAAGTGAGGAACGGAAAAAAATTGGGAAAATATTCAATTTCGGGCCGCTCAAATTGCCGCTCGCCTTTCACATCCCGTCAGAGTGCTTCGGGAAGCGACACATAAAGAACAGTCGCCCCGTCCCTTTACTTCCCCTCTCAACACCCTCATATTTTCAGCGACAGGTTCACTTTGTGATTGCGTTTATCTTCTTTTGTTGTTCTACTCTTCGCTTTTTTTTTTTTTTTATCGTATTCTTTAGTGATACGGCTCGCCAACCTGCATGATACGAAGCGCCGATAGCGAAGGGGCGGGGTGACTGTTTTTTATGCGTCGCTTCCCGGAGTGCTCTTGACGGGATGCGAAAGGCGAGCGGCCCGAAATCGGATATTTTTCCAATTTTTTTCCGCTCCTTACCTTTGTAACACGGAATGAATTTTTCCGTGGTGGGCTAAACCCGACCCGTGCTCCCGAACCTGCCGAAAAAATTTTAGGTGTTGAGTAGGCAATTTCTGAACTTTAATTCAGAAAATTAAATTTCCCATGGCGAAAAATTCATAAAAGTGTTATCACACAATGGCAAAAACTCTCTGAAGGCGAATACTGTTGACCCCATAATTTTCCGACGTGTAGGTTTTTAAATATAATTTTTTGACACGTTACGTGAGACACCCTGTATATGCCTTGCTGTATGCTGCTTTCCTTCATCTTTACAATAATCTGCATGTGTTTGCATTTTTTTTAACAGCCAGACCATTGATGTCCCCATTCGCAACTGCATGAGTATGCCAAGTTTTCGCCTCAGTCAATGCAAAACAATGTTCCCTAGCATGGGCTTTCTCTCGATCATGAATTTCGTGCCTTGCCATGCGGTTGTAAATTTAACTTTTGGCGAGGTAATGCCAAGCAGATTTGTTGCTGTGCAATGCACTTGGTCATGGGTTTGTCTCAACATGGGTCCAACTGATTTGGGACTGTGTTGTTGTCAGAGAAAAAGATGAAGTATGTCACTGCTGGGGGTCAGCGTAAGGGATTCAGAAATAAGCTATCATCATCTCCCATCGACGATACTTTCATGGACGATGTAGAAGTCAGAAACGAAGATGACGATGATCTGGGTGAGTCATCTCACGTTTGTGGATTGAGCTCGGAATGGTGGTGTAAAACAAAGAGTTGAGAAAGTCGTTTTGTGCTTGTACATGACAGTTCTAATCGCGATCCGATTCCCTGCTCCGGCAATACTAAGATAGTTCTCTCATGAGCTTTCTTTGAGGAAAAGCATTCAGTGTAATATCTATGCAGCAAGTGTCATTGCCTTTGTAAATAGATCGTGTTCCGTGCTCCATTCAAAAACTGTCACGGCTCGGATTCAGTAGAGAGGCCTCAGGTGGGAAGAATTAACCACCCACTAGGGATAGTATGGTGTAGATGCAGACAAGCTGGTGGACAAATTCCGTCTTGGGGAAAGCCTGGGCAAGGGGCAACACTGAAAAACATTTTTGAGCCATAGTGTTGCGTTTGTTTTTCTGTGTTGCCAATTGCTCAAGCATTTTCAAGACTGGAGTTTGAACCACCCGCTGTGTCGCTTGTGATCATAGTTACCTCGCAGCGCAAAGCCAGCTCCACCTAGGTAGGAGAAGGCCTGCTTATTGCCTCCTCTCCCTCCTTTGCTATGTGGGCATATATAGTCAGAATTCGTCTGCTACTGCTGCGATTCGCCATTCTGCGAATTCAAGAACTCTCAGATGATCGCACCTAACTTTTAATGTGCGGACTTTCTGCAGAGAAAAAGTAAGACATGGGACCGTCTTGCGCTTTATTCCGAAGCTTTTCCCATTTAATAAGCGGGGACGTTCAATCACTACTCGCAGACGACGGCGGTTCATTTCCATGGCTACGACTGCTGAAAGCACGTTCGTGATTGGCTACGGCCATTGAAAAAACGATCCTGATTGGCTGCCTCTTAGTTGTTACGTCACGTCGACCCAGTGAGGAGGCTTTCGCTGTCTAGGTGGTGTTGGCAAAGCCCCGTATCATATTTTTTCCATTTCAATGCACGTTAGCTACGCACTTTGGTTTACACGTCCCCGAACTTGTCTTTCCAACAGTGTCCTCTTCTTCCGACGTCAGCGCCATGGTAACTAATCAGACGGAAATGAAGCTAAATGACATCATAGACCAGAAGCCCATGTAGGTTTTCCGTACTGCCTGACTTTGTGATGCACATGATTGTGATGTGCGGGACAATGGGATATATTAATGTCTTTCTGCAGGTTAGTCACAAACGAGGTTGAGATGCGGACTCCAAGTGGTCTCGCGCTGAGTGCAGCGCACGTTGCCCTGCACCCACAGCACTGGTCTACGCTGGACGTGGTACAGTTTCTGCGCATAAACGACTGCGGGACCTATTGTCAAGCATTTGGCGAGCAGGTAATTATCGGATAAGACTCATTTTGATGTAGGCAGTTTCAAAATGAATGTTTGTGCGCATAGTAATTGTTGATTGTACACCATAGCAAAGGTGGAGTAAAGTATAGGAGTGACAAGAGAGCTTACACCTACCAGCTTGTTATTAACAACATTAGTGAATAACAAACTGCAAAGCGTAAGCACGTTTTGAGAGGAAAACACGCCGTGATTTCACGCCGAATCAGGCAGGGTGGTCCGATCGACCTCTCCAATTTCTTTCTTTCAAACATATATTAAAGCCTTGTCCCTAGGAGGCATATTGGCGCTGAAAGTAGTTGAAAATAATTGGTGGTTATTTTTTCATGGAATATCATTCAGATGTGGGCATTTTGACCATTGTGCTTCCTACGAAGTTTCACACCATGTAACTTCATAACTCTATGACATATTCAGCTGAATTTTTTTTCACGTATTGTCTGGGGTGGGTAGCATTGCATCCTAAGGTCTCAAGGTTCTAAGGTTTGCCTTTGAAGGGATAAAAAATCGCAGTTGCCACATTTGTAAAATATGGTACGTTTTTGGAACCTCACAACTCATCTCCCAGTTGTGATACGTACCCGAAAGTAATCTACATCATTGCGTCTTGAAATTCCCTTTCTTCTCATAGCAAGTACATCGTACTGTGATTTGGGACAACGCACCCAACAGTCTTTTTGTGAGGGGTGTCTACGGAAAATGCGTAAATTTTAGGGGTGTGCGAATATTCGAAGTTTCGAATACGATTCGAATAGTTCGCGCTATTCGAATGGTATTCGCAAATGGTTACAACTATTCGATTTTTTCGAATATTTTTCGAATATTACCGGAAATTGCCGTGACTGCCCGTTCGTGAGAGGCCGCAGATAGAATTGTGTACAGAAAACCAAAAATGCGCGTAAAAGAGGCCGGATTCCGCAAAATTGGTACTCCATGCGCGCAGGTATGAGTCCTAGAAGTCCCCTGCACTTCGTTAAGCGTGTTTAGCGCAAACCTAGTGCAACCATATCGCCATCGTCACCGTCCTTCCTTCTCCTCCTCTTCTTCCTGTTGACGCATGCTACTCACGTGCGCGAGTCGAGCTGTAAACCGAAACTTTGGAAGTGCAACTGGTGCCGCAGTCTTCACGCCGCTACGCCGTTCTCCGGCACAATGGAAACGCCTGACGAATGCCCGACGAAGAAAAAGAAGCGCAGTGCAGTGTGGAAGTACTTCGAAGAATCTGCGACAGGCGGGAAGTGCAAGACCTGTGGCGCGTCCCTTCAGACGCCAACGGGGACGACGACGGCTCTTGCTAATCACTTGAGACGACACGTGTTGGTCTTCAAGGAATATCAAAATGAGTGTCAGCAGCTGAAAGACGGTACGCAACGCAAGATAACAGACACGATGAAAAGGCAGGACACCATATCCTCACGAAGGAAGGAGGCTCTTGACGCGAAGGTGGCAAGAATGATTGCCGTCGATCTTCAGCCGTTCTCTATTGTAAACGATCGTGGTTTTCGGGAGCTGATGACAGAGGCTGTCCCGGGCTACACACCACCATCAAGAACGTCTCTTTCACGGACGATCATACCTCAGTTATATGACGACACGAGAAGGAAGGTGCAAGAAGAACTTCGCGCAGCCTTTGAAAACGGTATGGAAAGTATATCATTCACATCGGACATGTGGACTTCATGTGCTAACGAAGCCTACATAAGCCTGACTTGCCACTTTTTGGACTCAGCGTATTGCTTGAAGCACTATCACCTAAATACATCGTATTTCTCGGGAAGGCACACCGCCGCTAAGATCGCGTCAGCCCTAGAGGAACTGGTGGCGGAGTGGAGTATAGACACTCATGCGTGCCCTGTGTATATCGTCACCGATAACGCCCGTAACATGAAGGCAGCCATCAGAGAACTAGGTTGGTGTGAAAGGTCGTGTATGGCGCATACACTGCAGTTAGTCATAAGTGATGCAAAGGACTGCACACGCGGCATTCAAGAACTCTGTAAGAAGGCGAGGGCAGTAGTGGGACACTATAAGCACAGCACTCAAGCTCAGGGACGACTGGACGAATATCGGCGAAAGTCTGGAAAGGCTCCACTCCACGTCAAGCAAGACGTAGAGACTAGATGGAACAGCGAATTTCTGATGCTAGATCGTCTGCTTGAGTTAAAAGAGGCGATATGTGTGGACTTTGCATCTCATGATATGCCTGTGGATGGATTAACGGCCTCCGACTGGAGGCAAATGAAAGAATATGTTGGCACCCTTAAGCCCCTGGCAGATGCAACGACAACTGCAGGAGGGGACAAATACCCAACTTTGTCATCCCAGATACCAATCCTGTATTGTATTTTTGAACACTTGAGGTGTGCCTCAGAGAAAGAAGACTCAGAGTTTGCCCAAAACCTGGTCAAGAGTCTAAAAACGAGGTTTTCTGACTACCAGCTTGATGTGGCCGCCAGTCTAGCAATGTTTATTGATCCCAGGTATAAGACTCTCATCTACAAGAGTGTGCCGGCAAAAGAAGTACGGCTAAGGGATGTCGTATCCAAGGAGCTAGAGAAATTAGGACCAGATGAATGGCCTTCCTCGGTCGAACTGACTCCTCATCAAGAACATCAGTGTCAGTCAGCTAGCACAACACTTTGGGACAGTTTTGACCTGCTTGTCAAGGATCAAGAGTGTTCTGCCTCCCAGCCACAAAAAGAACTAGAGAACTACACTAGTGACAAACCAGTGAGTCGTGATGCTGACCGATGTCAGTGGTGGTACACCACGGGGCAACACAAATTTCCCCACTTGGCAAGACTTGCACGGAGGTACCTACCTATACCGGCAACATCAGTGCCAAGTGAACGTGTTTTTTCTTTGTCCGGCAATGTTGCATGCACACGCAGGGCCCGTCTCACACCACGACATGTGGAACATCTTGCTTTTTTGCATGATAATTTGTAGCCCTTTCATATGTGTGCCACCTTACTTTGAAATGTGAACTTCATCAAGTTTTCTTTGCTTCCAGTCTTGTATTAAAACTGATCACCTCAGATTCCAAAGCTATCGATTGCATCTGAGAAAAGTGCATAATCGTCCACATGTACATGTGCCACACGAAACAAACTCAGGGCTGATTGCAGAAATCAACGTCTTGGCATGCGATGCGGAAGTCTGCATAGATATGATGACAGCCATGATCTTGTCAGGCCACCCATTCTTATGAGTGAGCCAATTATTTGATTTAGTATTTCCAAACTATAAAGGTGAGATATTCGAAAGGTATTCGTTTCGAATGTTCCGTACATATTCGAATTCGACTCGAAATGGTGCCAAATTATTCGACTTCGATTCGCATTGAACATGAAATATTTGAAATCGATTCGACATGGGGATTTTGCTATTCGCACACCTCTAGTAAATTTGACAGCACGCATCCCATATATGCCCACTCGTGACATCGTTCATTATACTCACAAATGTTCTTCATGACGACACAAAACACCACATAAAAAAAAAATTGCTTCAGAGATGGTCGAACTTACGTTTGTAACTCAACATCGTTCGCAAATTTAACTTCGACCATCAGCTGACTTCAGTTGAATATGTCAAATAGTTAAGAAGATACGTGGCGTGAAACTTTGTAGGAAGCACAATGGTCGAAATGCCCACATCTGAATGATAATTCATGAAAAAATACCACCAATTATTTTCAACAGTTTTGTAAAGTTTAAATAAATTCAAATTCAAACTACTTTCAGCACCAATATGCCTCCTAGGGACAATGCTTTAATATATGTTTGAAAGAAAAAAAATTGGAGAGGTCGACCGGACCACCCTGCCTGATTCGGCGTGAAATCACCCTATATTAGGTTGGTGATGTCTGCTTTGAGCGGTGTAGCGTGGCACAGTGGCTAATGTTTTTACAACGTGATCAACGCCATCACACTCCGAGCCACTGCCACATTTTCCTCAAACAGCTGTCAGTTACACCTGCTGAGGTAGACTCTGCCACCTTCAACAGTAGGGGTTTAACTTTTTCTTTACCACGACAAAAATGACCATTTTTGGGTGGTTTGATAGCTTTTGTGGCTGTCAGTATCGCATTAGACTAGGTTGCCATAAAGGAAACTATACGTAATTGAGCACCCTATTGAATGATATAGGATTTAGAAAAGAAGCTATCCATGTATTTCCCAAATTAATTTTGGAACACAAAAAAAATTGTGCAAACAACAGAAGGCTTGTAAAGATACGCCTGTACCTTGAAGAAAAGTATGAACCTAGGAAGTCCAAAATATACAAAATCTGGCAAATTTTGTCTAAAGTAACATCTGCAAATTTTTTGACCATTCTAGGTCAAGAAGTTTGTGAGTTGTGAACAATAAGGTTGACACTTATGCTGTCAATGCCATTGAGTGATTGAGTTCCTTGAAGGAGTAAAACAGAAATTAGCATCATAATTTCTGCAGAAAGCATCTGTTTCATGCCTAGGTTTCCTGTTGTCACACTACATTTTGCTATTTCACTGCTTTTCCATTCCTCCCAGTTGGTTTTGAGGCAGGAAGAACAGTAACAGTGAAAGTTTTACATGTCCTTACATTCAGGACAAAAGTCCAACATGTTCAGACTCGTTACTTGTGTTCTAATAAACTAATTCACCCCCAAATACGCTTCAAATGCGAGTATTGCACACTTGCGAAAGAGGTGCGCCGCAGGAAGACGACGACGTATCCAAGAAAAAATCTCCACACTGCCTCGCTGGCGCGGAGCCAGTTTCATAAATTGCTACCATGAGGAGAAGCTAAAAGCGAAACTGAATCTGCAGTGTCTGCAGTGTCCACCAACTGTCACCACTTGCCCATACGTGCTGAGGAGGTGCCGTAGTGCGGCTCAAAAAACTGTCGATCACCGGTGATCGATGCTGTATGGGCACGGTAAGGAAAGAGTTAAGGAACATGGAAATACTTGAAAAAAAGAAAAAAGAAATTGTCAGGAGGACCAGAGATCACGATTACAAGCCTTGGTACACCCATTTGCACAAAAGCTTTCAATGTCGCGGGTCAGAAAAGCTGTTTCCCTCGGCTGCCAATCTGTGGCATCACGTCGTGAAGCGTGCACAGTACTTTTTGTTCATTCTCTTTGCGATTGTATTCAGTGCTGCGTGTCTGTCATGTAAAGGAGAGCAGCTGCCCCGTGGCTTTGCTTCCTTCCGTGCCAGCAAAAGTGCTCCACAGATTTGACACCAGAAGGAGCTGGGAGAGATTGCCGCTGCTGCACTAATTTTCTCAAAAAATGTGCATGCTTCATGAAGAAATATTTTGCATGACAGTTCCTGAAGATCGTTTGTTCATATCACGCAGTAAAAAAAAGAAAAAGAAATCTAATTTTGAGGTGCCTACCGTGCTGCTTTAAGCCACTGCATTTTGCAGCATCACTTTACTGGCCTAGCTGAAATAGTCTGTTTCGTTAGTTTCGAGAAAAAGGAATAAAAATATACTAGTGCATATATAGCTTCATGTGTTCAGCACTGGTGTCTTAATCATTGACTGTGACATCATTTGCAAGCCACATTCTTTTTCTTCGTGTACCTCGATGCAATCGAACGAATCTCATTCAAGTTACCTGCACACACTGTTCCATGTTGTTACGTCAAATGTGCTTCGCATAGCATACTGTTGCACTGAAATATTCTTTACATCATACACGCGTGCAAATAATATGTGACACCACGTGATACGTGGTTAGAACTCTGGGAGAAATTGGGTTTAACCCGGAACAGTTTGACCCTAAGTATATTGTGGGTGATATCACATGGTACAAGCAATGACCTGACTAACTCTTTTTTCTGTTTAAAAAAAAATGAACTTGCTCATTTGCAAGTCACTCATCCTAGATACTGGCATGGACAGCAAAAAAATATGTGCTATGGGAATATTAAAAGGAGCAAAGACAGGATAAGAAATCCCCCTAGTGTGCACAAGAGTATGTCAAATGTAATAAACGTCTCTCACTTCTCTTTATTCAACAAACAAGCAGCTTACTTTGCTTCACATTTATGCAATGCACTGGATAAGTGCGGTGGAAAAGCTTTTGATACAGGTCCACATCCTGCAAATCAATGTGTCCATTATACTGTAGTTTGTGTGCAAACCACAGTTTTCACTGTGTCAAACGTACATTTGCAGAATTTAGATGGAGCACAGTTCCTGGCTCAAACCAAGGAATCCATCATGGCAATGACTGGAATGAAAGTGGGACCATCGCTAAAGATCTACGACATGATACAGCAGCTGCGAAAGGAATTCAGGGGGAAAAGCGTCCTCAAATGATGATCTGCATTATCAACACATCCAGTATTTTTATTTTTTTTCATCAGCTCATCAACTCATCACCAACAGCTTTGCACGTTTGCAATATGAGACACAATTGACTCTATACTTCTTGCTCAACTGACAGGGGTCAGTGACACATAATTTTATGTTGGGCGTGCACAGCCAGCAGGTTCAAAGAAATTTATATATGCGTTTGGAGTATAACTTTCTCGTTTTGGTCACTGTTTGTGTACATATGCAGAGTATTATCATTATTATTATTATTTTAAAGATGCTGCTGCACCAGTTCATGTTGAAAGTCTAATAGGGTTGATTTTGCAGCTTTGTTGAGCTGATTTGGAGTGTACAGTACTACAGTTATTCAATGTGTTTGTTCCTGTAACTTTTTCTTATGTCAGAAACTGCATTTAGTCTTACTTCAGTCCATGAGTTAAGGAGTTGATACAAGCAAATACATTGTATGTTTTGATTTGTATGACTGACTGATGGAAGATTTCTAATAAAGAGTGGAATTTATACGAGTGAATGATTTTCCCAAACTGCACAAGGCAGGAGCAGCATCATGCTGAGTCACACAGCAGTTGGCAGAACAAAGCTTAACCATTGTTGCCATGCAGCTCCAATCATTCTCAATTCAAAGACCACTGACCCCTCGATCCATGAAAAACATGCAACAAGGTCACAATCCAATCTTGATAGAACACTAGAACTGACCTTCTGTGTTATACATCATGCTGACCCCGGAGTATGGACCACAGGGTTTATGGCCTTCTCTACGGTCTCCTTTGTCGCACAGTGGCGTCGTATTGCCCGTGGCTTATGTGCCCGAAAACGTTGCTAAAAACTGGTTCTGCGTCTTATCTGCGGTGCGTTTATACGCGTGAAATTACGGTACCTAATAATAGAGGATCTAAAAGAAAAAAAGAAGAGTATCATATTTACAGCCATTTGCATCTTCACAGGAGTAGCTTTTATTCAATACAAATTTGGACTAGACAAATACTAATCTTGTAGGTAAGATTTCCTTGAGTATGAGGAGGGATGAAGGTACAAACTCTACTATAACAACACTAATCCTTTGACATTATTTTGCAGTACATTTTGTTAGTGTGTTTCGTCGCCAGGGGCGATATCCTACCCCCACTGCTGGTGGTGATGTGGGAAATGGAACAATGAGTGACCTCGCAGTGAGGACCGAAGTCCTCCGGTGTTGAAAAATGTCAGAAGAGCTTTGAGGGCAAGGCGTTGGTGGGCTGGACTTTGCAATGGACCAAGCAATTTTGACAAGCAAGAAAGGGGGGCGAGAGTCCAGCTGATTGAGAGACCCGAAAAGTGTGGTTCGGGAAGGTTGGTAGTGTGGGCAACTGAAGCTAGGGAGCTTTACATGCATAATAATGATAAGAGTTGGGTGATAACTATATGATGAGCCACTGTGGTACAGTGGGTATCACTTCTTCGCTACTTTTGTCTGGACATCCTGACAGATGCTAGAGAAAATAAATTCGTACACAAGAGTTAGTATAGCCACCATCAGACGTAACCGTAACACCCAAACGCGCTGGCCTGCACAGATGTCACTGTCACAGAGTTTTAACGTTTTAACTGCTTGATTTGACACTACATCCGAGACATGCTGAGCTCGAGACTGGGTTGAAACATGCTACTGCCTCACGACAGCAGCTCGACATGTTCGCTTGGGCGGTTGTCGGACACTAGCCACTGGCTGCGCTGCGTGCTCCTTACGACGCAGTCACCCAGACCCATGCGCTCGCGCACTACAGTTAAGTCTGACGGCAGCCGTACCCTTTGTCCCTTGGTGCACATATGCTATTCGCCACTGTAAAAAAAAAGTAAAAGGAAACTGCATGTTTTCTGATGTATTACTTACTCTCTTACAGTTTGAAGTTTATTTCTACTAAGCAATCTCATCTTGCATCATTTTCAGCATTGGTCAAGCTCTTCGCGACAGAGCTCGTAGTGAATGTGTCAAAGATGACCTAGAAGAAAGCAGTTATCAACGTACTTTTTTGTTGCGGTAACAAAAAAACCATGAGGTGTAAAATTCACATACGTCTCTTGCCCAGGGCTCACTCATAAGCCTCGATGTGAGAAGAAAATTTGAAATGGCTGGTTTCAACGAAGACTGCCTCAGCAATTCCTGATATAAAGCATCAGTGCATTATTTGCCATCTGTGGCATGCTCTGCTCTGTGGCACTGTCACACATGCAGAATAGAAAAACACGCAAAGTACCGCACCATAAAAAGGAGCTGTGGTGCATTTCTTAAACTCTCCAGGCTAGGGATGAACTTCTCCGAGTCGGTACATCCGGCCGATCCGTTCAGGGCATCACTTAGCTGGTCTGCCAAACCCTTATCGACGGCTTCGATATAGACCTGGTGAGAATAGTGCTATGTATCAGTAACCGTTCTTTCTTCACGGTCGTTGTATGCCGCAAGCAGATTGCCTTTTTGTACTCAAACGTGTGGTGCAGAGTATGTGTAACCAAATGCTTAGGACCAAACAAAATTTCTGACTACACATATTCTTATTGATAACACGCTGCTAAAAACAGAGGTCACTGCAGCCTATGCTAGCCGAAAGGGGCACACGTTAACGAAAGCACAGTGCACTAAAATCAGTTTCGGTACGTTTTGTTCTCCATATACGCATTTATAAATGCCTGCCACAAGGCATGCTGCACATTACAAGAGCGAACCTCGCGTACATAGGTCAGGAGCTGTCAGACGAGTTTGTGAAGTGATAGGAAGAGCATAATATTGGTAATGCGCTGGCTATCAGCACCTCACCTTCTCGCAGTAGTAAGCCCAGTTCACAGCTTTCTCCAGTGCTTCACTGGTCCATTTGCCCTCTCGACCAACACTTCGAAGTACATCGTTGAAGAAATACAATACGTTTTTTACAGCTTTCTCCATTGCTCATGCAATATCGTGTGAAATTGGTTGTTTTCAACGTTCATCCACATATTCAAATAAATAAGTGAGAACGGCTTTCGGGTGTTCGCGCAAGTCTTTCTGGGGGCATTCAGTGCGGTTAATATTTTTTAAGCAATCAAAAATCTGTCAAAACCACGATGTGAAAACTTTCGCAAACTAAAAAGTACGGGAAGGAAAAAATGATGTCGATAGCGATCAATCGTTCTACTTTCGTTTCGTCTTCTCGCACACTTCCCATGCAGCTTCTCCTTTCTTTGTTTTTAAGAACGACGAAGTTTGCGTATAAAGTTATAATATGAACGGGATGAGAAATATTTTAGCTATACGAAATACACATAGTTCGAAGTTTCGATTCCGCTACATTAGCGAAAGCCGAGGTATCGTCTGCTACAAGAAGCGCGCAAACGTGCGGCCCATAAATACGCTTCAACTATTGATAATGCAACACTGCCCGCTTCACTATGGTTAAGCAAGCATTTCATATTCTATTTTGCATTGTTCGTTTTTTTCTTCTCTACAACACACAAACTGGTAAAACTTTGACCTTGTTTGCGTGAGCTTTTCTTGTCGTCCCTATATAATCTCACTATTCTTTCGTTACGGTCCCCCCCCCCCCCCAAATTACATTTACAATATAACTTCCCTCATTTACGAAGAGAGCTAAGTGACTCACTTCCTTCAAGACTGCAAACAGGGATACAAACCTTAAATACGCCATATGCATTTTGTTGTTGTTTTTTTACTATTCCACAATGCCACACAAATTATGGCACACAGGCCACAAGTTGTCTTCTGCCGAAATTTTGCAACGCCTTTACTCACCTCTTTATGACATCTTGTCATGAATATAACAAAAATTAATTAATTGAAGCAATACTTGTCATGATATGCTGCCAGATATAGACTAGATTAAATATTGTTGCTTGATCAATATTTGTACCACTTACTTGTGTTATGTTTGCCAGATATGTACTAGTTTAGATATCCTTATTCCTGCTCTTTCTCACTCTTTTTTTTTTTTTCAACCCGTTGGTAGCTTGTTGCCTGATTGTTGTGTGAGTGCGTATGTTTTTTCTTTCTTTCCTCTTCTTGGCTTTTTCTTTCTTTTCTTTTTATAGTTTGCCATACTTATCTGAAACTACTGCCATACGACTGTTGTAGAGTCAGGCGCCTTTATCGGGGATTTTCCCATTTGCACCTGATCCTCACTGTCACCAAGAAACAGAATACAGAAACCGACACTGAATATTTTTACGCTTTCTTTTTTTTTTCGCGTTTACGCTTCTTCAGGTACATGAATAAGCGTGGCCCTCTACACAAAAAACTTGTATCAATTAAACTTAAAAATCTTCAGTGTCGGTTTCTGTATTTTGTTTATGTGATCTACAAGACTTGACTCCCCTCTTCGTATACGCTTCTGTCACCAAGAAAAGTGAAATAATAATAATAATAATAAATATTTGTTTTGCACATTCATATTTAGGCACATGAAATAGACGTTTACGAGAAAGAATTCGGTGACCTCCTCCATAGAAAACCGAAGAAGTCAATTTTTGCCTGCTTCTGTAGAGAACAATACCGCAGGCAGATGACACTTTACCCATTCCTACCCATTGAGCTCATCAAAGCAAGGGTTTTGACATTATGGAAGAAATACCTGAAAATACATCCTGAGATGGGGTACGAACTACATCAACTTTTCGTTCTGTCTTAATTGAAAATGTAACAGTTTGCGCACTGTGACCAATCAGACAAAAGAAATTTATATTATACTTTGTTACAGAAAGCATAATCGGCGACAAAGAACTACAGCACCTTCACACCGTCGTGAGCGGGCGAAGGTCACAACTATGAACAGGCTTTACAAGGCAATAGTAGAAGTCAAGAAAGAACGGTGAATCATCTCACTGCACCAAGGCATCTGTGTTCTTGTTTAATTTGCCTCCTTTTCACAGTTATAGAAAGGAAACAAGACAAACACATCACAATACTACACCCGTACTAGCATCCCCCCCGAACATTGGAACAAGCCCTAGCCACACGACCATCTCCCCCATGAAAAACTGCATAGGGGATGTTGTTCCCACAACAAGTGCTGCCTGCAGCACAAATGGTCCAGTCACAACATTATATCAAGATCATACCATTACGACAGTTGAATTAACTCCTGTCTTTGGTGCCCATCTCGCAACTTTACCTGCTAATGATGAGCTTCAGGAACCTCCAGCAGCAGGAAACACCTGCCACATAAAGTGTACCAATGCTACAGCTCCACATGAAAATCCTGTTAATGATGAAATTCTCAGCTTCCAATGCAACTTGGAGGCAGGGCTCCCCAAATGTGCAATGCCTCCAACTTCTTTCAGTGATAATGCTACAGGCGCCCGTGACAACGATCATGCAGACGACGGTTTGACTCAGTACGGTATCCACAGCACCGCAGTAACCGACAGCTGCGTAAACGATGACTCAACAGTTGTCCTGAGCAGGCTAACCGAAGCTAGTGCAACGGATGATATCATGACTCCCGATACTGGCGAGGTCGATGTTGAAGATGTGAAACGGAACACATTGTTTAGACGTGAACAGTGCATTGGGAAACAAGCACTGTGGTGTGTTTCCAACCAAGGTGTGACTTGTGAAGTGAGCAATGTAGAATGCCCAGACAAGTCAAACACGGAAGCAAACACCATTCACAGTAAAAGCAAAGAGGCAACTAATAATATACTGGCTTGTGGCACGGACACAGCGGTCAAGTCAAGCATACTTTGTACAACAGTCGGTAACCACCAAGCAAACCGAACGCGCTTGAGTCCACACAACTGGCTCTCAGAACAGGGCACTCAGCCACAAAAGGTTCTGGACGAGAACAGCAAGGACACGAATTATGATCCCCAAAACAACGCTGAGACTGACATGAATTCCAGAGCAAAGGACATGCACAAACCAAAGAAATTCATTGAGGACTATTATAGCAATAATGGTGATGAGAAGTCAGAACAAAGAAGGCTCGTAACTGAGAAACCAACGGGAGGGCTGAGGCAGGACACCAAGGCACCAGTGCAAGGGATGGGGGGAAGACAAGACGTGAAAGTTCTGTCACCCTCAGGTTCTGTAGTAGGCACGGCAGCATGCACTGATCAGATCTCAATGGCTAGCTCAGGCTTCGTGGTGCAAAGTGTAGCATCTCAATTAAGGTCTGACCTGGCTGCTGAACAGAATGACAGCACGACTTCTGAAAATTTCATATTACAAAAACATAGAGAACATAGGAGAGAAGGCACTAAGGAAAGGCTACCAGAAAAAGAAAGGCAAACACAGGCAAGCCCCTTAAAACCAAAAGCAACTTCTGAACGCTTAACTAAGAAAGCGGAAAATATGCTGGAAACTGGGTGTGAAAATCTGAAAGGGAATCGAGCCAACCAGTACAAAACAAGCAAGCTGGGATTTACAGGAGATTCTACACCCACAAGTATTGACGTAAATCCTTCAGCAAAGGAGCATGCAATTAAAAGTTCAAAGAAAAAATCTCAACCAAACAACAAAAAGAAGGAGGTGTTCGGAAATATAAAGGTTAACAAAGGTGCAAAAGTTACACAGCAAACACAAAGTGCAAACACAAGTGCAAGAGTTACTATAAAGTCCAAGCCAACCTCAAACCCAAAGACAGCAGACCAAGTTACAACGGAGGACGAGACACACAAACAAAGACCAAAAACAAGAAATAGACGCAAGACAAACATCAAGGATATCCTCAAAGTGCACAGTGAAAATAAAAATGATCAAGCAGATGTCACAGCGGATGCTAAAGTAATCACAAGAGGAAGGAGCAAGAAAAACCAGAGTGGGAAAAGTGAGGTTAACCCAAAGGAAAAAGAAAGAAAGGCAAAGGCAAAAACAAGGTGCAGGGTAAAAGACCAATCTGCAGTAGATGTTGTTGCGTCAAAGCAGCCGACACCACCTGAACCTCGAGAAGGAATATCACAGTCTGAACAGAACACTGCAAAGAAGAATGACTCAAAATGCAACGTGTTCCAGAAACGTGAGAGACCACATAATATAAAAGAAAATGATAAAGCACCTGATCATGGTAGCAGCAAACATGATAGAGAGGCAAGCAGAGAAAGACAAAATGTGAGCCGTGCCATTTCGACAGCTGAGCCAACAGACTTGTGTTGTGCAGCGCTACCGAAGGTCTACCAGTCTATCCAGTCTACCACACGAGGACTCCCCAAAGCTAGAGCACAGGGTAATAAACGTACAGCAATGAACAACCCTATCGACAGCAAGAGAAAGAAAGTCAGTGGCCATGCAAAGGCCACAGCACATAACATCAGTGATACTGATGAGACTGTTACTGATGCAACAGCTCTTTGTAAAGAGAAGGAAAGCAGTTATGGCATCGAGGGTAGCAAACATGCAAAAAGAAAGGCAACTTCAAAACATGATATATCTCCCAGTTGCTTGGAGCAAAACATGGAATTCTCTGACAAACCCGCAAATTGTGCACCTGAAAAGGATGCGAAGTCAAGCTCATTGCGCTATGATAATGAAAGGTGCCCAATGCTACAGCAAAACGCGGCTAAGAAGACTAAGAAACTTGGGAAGAAAGTTAGAGGAGTAACTAAGCAGCTGGAAGAATCCTCATCCACAACTGGAATGAAAAGGAGTTCCAGAGGTGTTGCTGTAAGTCTCGCTAAACAGAGCAGGAAGAAAAAGAAACAGGTATTAGATAAGGTTAAGACCTGGCTTGCTTCTAGTGCCTTGATGCTGGACATCCACCAGCAAGACTCCAACATGACAAAGAAATTAGATGACTATGTTATCAGCAGCAATGTTACAGGGGATGAAAATGCTACTGATAGTTTTAATATTACCGAGACAGAGGCTCTGCACGAGTCCCTACTGAGTGACTTTCTTTCACCAGACTGGGATTATGGCACGAAAAAACATAGAGAAAAGCCTAATAAAGCATCAGCCAAACGAAGGAGTTACAATAACGGGGAAGAAGATAAACTGGGCATGAAGAAAACAAGTTTGAAAAAGAAAGGGGCTCAGAAGAAATGCACCAAGGAATCAAAAGCAAAGCCAACCAAGACAGCAAAGAAAGCCAAAGCCAAGGACAACAGTGTTAAGAACGGTTGTGATGTGCCTCAACAACGCACAAAAGGCACAACCAAGCAGAAAGGTACAAATCCCGATACACACACAGTCAAAGATGTGACACGTTGTAAGGCATCAAAAGGCCAGGCCCCTGAAGTCAGTTTCCTAGGTGACGAACACAAACGAACGAAACAGCAGAACGAAAACAAACAGAACTACCGTAGCAAGGAATCCAATACTCAAAAGAAAACACTCGACAAGCGGACAGGCACTGTTCAATCAGGTACACCACGCCACGAATCTGAAAACACTAACCACAGTGCAGTGCGTCACAAGACCGACAGCACCTCGAAACCAACCCAAGGCAGATCAAAAGCGTGTGACACTTCCTCTGACCTCTTCCCTTCTGATGAAAGAGGAGAGTCTTTTTCGAGTGCAATGAGTCACAAGAGAGAGGGTCAGGGCAAGAGGGGTAAGACATCAGTGAGCTTCGCCAAAGGAACGACTGAGAGCAGTTCACTGAGCTCCCAAAAAGGATGCCACACGGCCAAACAGCAACACAAAACTACGGCCAAAAAGTCTTCCGGTCAGAAGGCTCGAGACAAGAAACCTCCACACAAGAGGGCTGGTAAGGAATTGCAGGAAGTCCTGGATGAGTGTTTCCGCAACAATCAGAAGGGGATGACAGGAGATGAGAAATGTGCCTCATTCGACCTGCGAGACAAGGACTTGTCATCACTGCAAGATGAGTGGGAACTTGCCGAGCTGCACAGTGTGGACGAGGAAGACAAGGTAACAGAGTTGCTTGTATAGAGAGCCTCAAATGGCTTTTTACTTCTGCTTCATAACTGTTTACTGTTAGTGCTGCCCAACTAAGATCACAGGGCCAAATAGAGCCATCTGGATAGAGCAAATTTGTCAGAAAACTCTAGAGTGTTCATTAACATTTCTGGATTGATGCTTCAGAAGCAAATGTTTTTCGTGTGAGCCCGGTATGTGTCTCCAGAACTAATAAGCACATTTTGAAAAGCTGAATGACTAATACCAGATGTGCCAATATTCGAACCTTGATACTGATGCACAGCTGTATCCCCATTATCAGAGAGGAAACTAGGCACAAAAGATGATTAGACATTTTGGTAGCAGAACAGCAATGCGTGTAAAGGTCGACCCACATGGCGTGTATTTCAGCGAAGAATGCGCTGCACAAAATACTGCCTGGCCATGCAGCATGCCGAAAAACGCGTGTCAAACCGCATGAGGCACACAACCCGCGACTGCGTACACGACGGGTTTGGCATATGTGCTTCCGTGCTTACCGTGTACTCACATGAGCAACATCCTCATGGAAGATTCTGGTGGAAGAAAAAGCGAAAACACTGCTCGCAGAGCCCAAGTTCCATCAAGTGTTACGTTTAGCATTCACGCGGTGCGAAATATCTGGAGTGGCTTACTGCCACACTTAGCAGACGACACCGTCAGCGTCTTTTCCTGTCGTCTGTTATGGAATATCTTGTAGCTGTGTCGCAGGGTTATCAGCATTCAGCAGGGTTATCAGCAGCAGTTTCCACGGTTATCAGCATACGTGAAGACACGACAGCAGAAAGCTATGACGTTTTTCGCATCTTCTGCTGTAGTATTCTGGTGGTGGTGGTGGTGGTGATAGGGCTTGCCGTTGTCGGCCTCACGTATGTGGGCAACGTCACGACTCACGCCCTGGGGGAATGTGCGTCCTTGGCAGACTTCTAAGGGAACTGCGCCGACATATGTCTGAAAGCGTCTGAGGAAAACCCAGGAAAAACCCCAGACAGCACAGCCGGCACCGGGATTCGAACCCGGGTACCTCCCAGTCTCGACGTGACATGGCCAGCACGCTAACCACTGAGCCACGGGAGCTGGTGTAGTATTCTGGGGAATGTGACTCGTGTGCATACACGGTAACCAAAGCAATCCACCGGAGCCACTTCCCACAGCACGGCGTTCAAATGTACATTTTTGTAGTCAGAATTATGCATATCCCACAAAAAAAATGTTCTCTTCTCCACCTCAAATTAATTTCTCGTTTTCCTCCATCTTCTAGACTTCTGCAGCTTTTTCGTGAGAGCAGCCATTGCTAAGAAGGATGTAGGTTGCTTCTTCTTCTTCTAGGATGGTAGACCAGAGGCAGAAATGTCTTTCTGCATTCTGGATTGGTTGCTGTGCACGCCCGCGAACTAACTGCTACGTGAAATATCAAATCTGTTCTGACGCACTGAATCATGCGCTACGAGAAGCTGTGACATGAGAAATTTTGTGCCGTGCCTTAAAAACGCAACTTTAACGCATGAAATATGCACCGTGCGGGCTGGCCTTAACAGCATCAGAAGCAAACCTATGACACACTGCATATTTTGCTTTTGCTTGTAGCGTCCACTTGATACGACATGTTACAACAATACAGTTGGACTACATGCAAAACGATTAATCTTGCCTCCTTGCCTCCCAAACCAGATGCTCACTGCTGCACAGCGAATGCAGTCGCAGGCTAGTAGAAGATCATCTAGGATCGCAGCGATGGACAGCAAATACTGCTCTTTCCCAACATTTTCTTCATCTCCATATTGAATACTGCACAAACTTTTAGCTACCGAATTACTCATCACAACAACTGCACACATTTCAAACAACAAGTGCAAAGATGCTGCATTCTTAGCATTCTCTTCCCCAAACTAGTAATGCTCTGACTCTGTGTTTGTTCACAGCAACAAAAATATAGCTGCGGGTTTATTTGTACTTCGTGACTCCAAATAAATTGAATAACACCTATTTACAGGTAAATTGCAGCTTTTTCTCACCGCTCCTTGATTGTCAAAGTTTTTTTTGGGTACAACTTGAGCTGCTCCAATGTTTGCGTTGGGTTTGACGTTGACAACTGCACAAAGAAAAAAGAAAGTCAGATGAAAGACTGCCATTGGGCAAGGCAGATTAAGATTTAGGTAGAGCTCACGTACCTCTTGCCTTCGCCAGTTTTTGAGGATCTTGAACTTGTCTTTGGGATAACCCAAAGACTCAAGAAATGTAAGCAGAACTCTCAATTCCCAAGAGGCCATGAACCTACGGGTGAGCGAACGTCCATTTGGGAGCTTGATTCTAATTGCAGTGACCCTTTCCATAGAGTCCGCGGGTGGTTCAGGCGGCATGTCGTACTGTAATAGGAGCAGAGGGCATGCAAGGTACCGTAATTTCACGCGTATAAGCCGCAGGACCCGTTTTTAGGAACGTTTTGAAAATTTTCTGGCAGATAAGCCGCACTGGCAGATAATCCGCGGGCAATATGACGCCACTGATTTGTGCGCCAACGGAGACCGTAGAGAAGGCCATAAACCCTGTGGTCCGTATGCCCAGGGCAGTATGGTGTATAACAAAGGAGGTCAGTTCTAGTGTTCTACCAAGATTGGATTGTGACCTTGTTGCGTGTTTTTCATGGATCGAGGGGTCAGTGGTCTTGCAGAAGACATGAATCACTGTCACCACTTTCGTTAAAGCTGCTTGGGGGAAGACACCAGGAAGGTCAGTCTACTCGAATGTGGACGCGCCCCTGTTTCGCGTTGTTCGTGCACTGGCAGGGTGGTGCTGTTACGGAAACACTGTCGGCCCTTTCGTTAAAACTGGCGTATGGGGAAAATACTAGGGAAAAACATTCATCAGATAAGCTGCACCGGTAGATAAGCCACAGAGCGCTCACGAGAAAAGAAAAAAAAGGCGCATAAGCTGCGGCTAATACGCGTGAAATTACGGTTGAAGTATTATGAATTGGCAGTTGACAACCACAGCGATCTAAAAGTACGCAGAGAAAACATACAAGAGTAGATCGAGGTTGACAGAGACTTTTGCTTGAGAAAAATCAACTAGACATGAATACTGCACAAAATTCGACCTATGTGTACCTCTTAAGGAGGAAGCACCAGCATAGGAAAAATATTGTTCTTGTGGGATTTTTAAGTGATGATTGACTATGGCATGAAACATTGTTAGGTCATAAAAATGACTCCCGATATAAAGTGGAGTAAGTTCGGGCGGGGAAAGGGTCGTATGCAGCGAGAAAGAAGGATCCTAGCCAGACAAAACAAATCGAACAGCCTTATTTTGGCATATGATTACGTAGGAAACTTAACCTGCTCAAAGCACTGAATCGACAAAAATGACTTTATTACGCTTTACGCTGCCGCTTTCAATGTTCGACACCTCACAATCTTACCTTCTTTTTTTCTTGACCATTAACTCCTTGAGAAACTGTCCTGTGTTCGATTCTCTCTGACAACGCTTCTGATGCACCTGCAGGCAACGGAAAATGTAAAAAATTATCCCCTCTACTTGGTCACCTGTATACCTTGCGAACCTTGGCAGTGCTCTGTGTTTGAGGATATGGAAGACTTCTCTTGATTGCGAGCGGTAGGGCAAGAAGGCAGTTTTTCTTGATGAGGTTTCACTACATTTAACTGTCTAGAGGCATCAGGTCTATTGCACTGACTATGAATGGTGAACGAGGCACTAGGGAAATTATCCGCAGGCTTAACAGCACTTTGAAGTCCGTCCACACGAGCGCACGTACCGTGGGATACAAAGTCTGTTTCTGTAACGCTGTCCTTGCATATTTTTGGCACAGTTTCACGTTCCACCACTGTACTAGATGTCCCCGCTGTGGGGACAGGCAGGCTGTCGAGGTCGTCTGTTTGTGTTGAGCAGTCTAAAAAACTACAGGAAGGCACAGCTACAACGTCCACCCTCGCCGGAGAGCTTTCGCGTTTTGGCACATCACTCGAAGACGATATGGTCAGACGTGCCATCGCCTGCAATGCACTGTCTTCGCTCGCTGTCGGCTTCTTTTTCTGCAGGGGGTCACTCTTCATTGGACTAGTGGCTGGACAATTTGGCAGCTTTTCCCTTTCCCGAGCAGGGGGTAACTTTGGCAAGGCGTCTGACATACCGCAACTTCCCTTCAGGATCAGTTCTCGGAGACATTTCAGGTCCACCTCCTCGTCCTCAGAATCGGAGATTGTGTGTTCCGGCATTTGTGCAGCTTGTGGTGATGATGATGTCTTCCTTGTAGCTGAAGTTTGGGTGGGCTCTGTTAGAGGAACGTCGTTTTTGTTGGGCTCGGAAGAGGAGAGATTACATTTGCTAAACTGCTGAAACACTTGCTTGTGACTAGGCAGCTGGCGGCTTATCATTGGCGAGGCGTAACACTGCATCACTGTGATGTCTGGCTTTCTGGATATGAAGTCATTATAGTTTGCAGATGCACCTTCTTTGAATCTATACTCGTGCCTTTTGTACAACTCAGGTACGTCACAAGCGGACGTGTATTCCACGTCGCTCCGCAGAGTATTTACTGGCTTTCGTCTCCTTTCTGAACAGGACCGCTGTTCGTAGCGAACCAAGTTCTGCTTCTGCAGTTTTCCAGCTTGTTCGGAACGCCTTGCAGCAAGCCCGGCACGATTACACTCCATCAGCTTTTGGAACTGCGGATCGTGCGTCGATGGTGGACTGAAAGTATGTGGGGCAGACACTTGCATAGGTTTCATTGCATGGTCGGACAACTGAGAACCGGGAAGGAAATCGGGTCGTTCTTTCGTTCGAGGCCTCGACGTGTGGCCTGTACGAGCATCACCTGCAGGTACCGAAGGCGTCACTTGAACTTGTTGCTTTCCCAGCCTGATTAGCTCCTCAAGTATACGACTGTCGTTGGCTTCATCATCAGATTCCACACACGAAGAGCTCTGCTTTCCAGCAACGGTTTGCTCGGGGCTTACGTAGGGAATCGCGGAAAATACTGGAGCGCTGGAAGATTGTGGCATCCCACGCCTAATTACTTCAGCCTGTATAGCACTGTCATCAATCTCGTCGTCTTCATCCGAAGGGTACGTTTTGGGCAGTGAGACAGGATGTTTGGTAGAGTTGTAGACGGCACTGCCATCGTCGTCCCTATTCCTACTTGCAATCTTCACGTCTTCACGCTGTATCCCCGTTTGACAGGGCCTTGTCGACTGTTCGGTTTCGTACGCGCAATGCATCCCCTGGAGGCGTGAAGAGTCGACATTAGCTAAATACACTGTGCTCTTGCTTTGTCTGTTGCCCGCCAGCTTCCTTCCTGACGAGGCGTCGTCGTAACGTATATTTCCGTCACTTCCAAACTGTTTCCTGGAGACGGCATCGACCGCAAAATCGGATGTTCTCCTCGTACTGCCACACAAATTGAGCGCGTTATCTGTGTTACTTCCACTTTTTGCTGGCACTTTTCTTGAGCATGAACTGGGTGTGTTTTGAGGATGATGAATTGCTTCACCGATAGAGGGCGAGTGGAACGGAGCGTTCATCTTTGACACATTTCCCTCCAAAGGGGATTGCCGACAAGATTCTGAAATTTGAGTACGCTTTTCAACTTTGTTTTCAACTGTGTTCTCACAAATCTGCGTTTCCGTCTCGTCAAGTTCAGTGGGAATGTTGTCTTTGTCAATAGTGTTTGCCCAGTCTCTACGTTCATGCATTGATCTCTCCACGGTAAGATTAGTTAAATCACTGTAAGAGTCTGCGTGAGATATATTTGCTGGCGTGTCTTCCGTGCAGTAAACCCTAGTTTCATCCGCAAAAGTCGATGACTGTAGCCGTACAGAGGGTTGAGCACAGGCAGGAGAAAATGTCAGGTTCCTGTTGGGATGACCACGCTGTTGGTCAACATCCCTGTTTGACAAGTCAGAATTCCAAGCGGTGGTGTGGGTGACTGCATCAAGGACGGGCCCACGAGCTGCTGAGGACACCGGCTCATCATCAAATGACAGCGAACTGAGGCTGGTGCGTCGGGAGTATTGGTAGGGTGTTCCTTCCTCCATAAACTCTCGTTTTGCGTCTCCAAAGATGTCGTCATCCGCAAAATCTTCACCGTGGCTGTTCATGTGTATTTGAACCCTCGCTATTTTGCGACCGGTGACACCAACTGCAGCTGGCACGTGGCTTTGCATGGGGACAGACATTCTTTCACACCTTTTGTCAGCAATTACGTTCCTCGTTATATTTTGATACACGTACTCGTGCCTTGGTTGCATTCTCGGAGATCCGTGATACACAACGTCGCAACCAATCGCAGTGCTTCCATGTTTTTGAGAGCCGAGATAATTGCCTTCTCGCTTGAGCATCCCATTAACCACTGCACTTTCGTTTCTCTCCTGGGCACTGTATTTTGCTATCTCCACCCCATTTCGTTCACCATCATCACAGCCATCGTCCATGGGAAGGGGACTCAAACTCTCTGCTCGCGAGATCTGAAATGGAGTCCCTTCTTCTGCAAACTTATGTTTCACATCACTGAAAACACCGTCAGACTTGATATCAATTTCGCTAATGCACTGCGCTTCAGTGATGCATGGCACATCGTCGATTGTGAGAGAACTGAGGCTGGTCGCCTGCGAGATTCTGCAAGGGGTGTCCTCTTCAGCGAAACTCTGTGGCAGTTCTTTGAAGACTGAGTCGACGGGAGGGGGTATTGGGTACACGCACGGCGGAAGCCGGAAGACTGGACGGCGAGAGACGTGTCGAGGACTGGGTGGCATAGTTTCACTTGGCGAGTCAGGCAGGTCGCTCGGAGATATGTTCCCACTTGTCTGCTGGCTGGTACAAAGGGACAGATTATTTAGATGGAACTAGAATTAATTACATGCATCAGGGGATCTCAAACTGGGCTCCGCAGGCAGTTACCGCGTGCGCGAGCTATAAGGAACGCACGCTTTAGCACGTTACAATTGCGGCTAAATCTCCACTGGGGTTGTCCCGGATGTAGTTAATTGTTTGTTTGGTGGAATAGAAATAACTGTGTGCTCTATTATTAGTTTTGTGTAATCCCACTCGTGTTCTTTCAAAAGTAGATCTGGCGAGCTCTGGGTGGGGGGTTCCTCCAGTGTGCCTGCAAATGGGCAGGGGCTCCCTGGGCACACTAAGTTTGAGAATCCCTGGCATACATATTAGACAATCACACAAAAGCATTTTTTTTCATGTTGCAGAAGTTTTTGCAACCTTCCCAAAGTAATATAGTTAAAAAGAAAGAAGAAAGAAAAAGAAAGCTAAAAAGGAAACTGGACTGAGACTGATGTCTCTCCTCTCGGCACATAGCTGCCTGGAATAAATTTTGCGTTGAAGAATATATTAAATTATATGAAAACATGGAGGAATCTTTCAATACGAAAATAAAAAAAAACAAGAAGAAGAAACAAAAGACCAAAGTGCATATGGGTTTGGTTAGTGTCACGCAAGCATAAACTTCGATATCTGTTTCGTGTTTGCTTTAACCATACAGTCAGTGTATAGAAGAGAGCAGTTTTTAGCTTTCCTGAATTAACAGAAGGAAGTCTGGAAAATGAAACAGAGTTATTAAATTTTTGGGCGCGCTACATGTCATTCACGAAAGACAAAGTGAACAGACAGCTGCCTGTTTATTCAGTAGAATATTCTGCAAGCACCTTGCACAGAACACCTTGCTGGCACCAAGGGTCTAGTCTACCAAAGAACACTAGGAAGGAAAAAAAGCCAACCTGCAATTCCCAGTCGTCAATCCACGATCATCATTTGTCCCCTGCTGGTCAAAGCTACTCAGAGACCCTAGAGAGCTGCTCCTTGAGAACATTAGTGGAGTCTCTTCCGCAAAGTTGATTTCTTCCACAAATGATACCATTTTTGCTGGAATGACATTATGCACAACGTGAGAGGAGCTTAGCTTATTAGGCCAATAAGAATGATTCTGGTGAAGGCAACAGTTCCTTGCGTCTGTGTGGACGGTATGGATTCAAACATGCACCAGTAAAATTTACACTCAAAAACATGTTTGACAGTTTATGCTGGCAAAAGCTAGTTTGGTTTCCACAACCATTATGCTAGGCGACACCTTGGTGAAATGAGGGGTGGCAATTCGGCTGGAGGTCGGGTGAGCCCAATTGGCTTTTAATGTTCTACCTTATTTTTTCTTCTTTCAATATTCAGTATTTATTTGCACTATGCAGTATTGCATTCAGTATTATAATTTGCATACCTGCTCTCCCTTTCTTCATCTTAGGTGTTCTTGAGTTTTCATGCTCCAAACCCAACAAAAGAGATTTTAATGCATTGAAGAGGAAATTGTATTCATATAAAATATTTCCTATTTTTCCAACTCATAAGCAATTTGGTGCAAGTCAATGCAAAAGATTAGTGACAGGACACAGTACAGACGTTTAAGACTGCCTTTTGGGCCTGTTGGTGAATCACTGATGTGGATAAAAGCATGGAAACCGAAAACGGAAAGTGTGCTCAGCGTCCGTGTTTCGTCACAGTATAGACGAGGTCTCACAAAATGAAAGCTGCGACATGCTACGCAAAAGTGCAATGCGCAAGCTCGACGGACACTATTCCTGGCTATCATGAGCTTCTAACTTGACTGTCTGTCTATCTGTTCTATCATTTCAGACTGCACCTTCCTGACCATATCACTTGTACAATACACAGAGTGTCCAGAAACAATGGGGACAAACTTCGAAGAGGGGGTTTGCTGGCGAGACAAGGAACAAAAAAGGTTCTACGAACGTTTGTTCGGAAATTTTCATCATGAAGTTCGTTCCCCAATGGAATTTGTCCCCATAGTTTCCGAACACCCTTTATAGATGTAAAAACAGTGTATTGTGCCACAAAGGCTGTGAGGTCTTGCTGTTAGGCTATATGCACAGGGTGTGAATGTGAAAGGCATACATAGAGCCCTGCACGGGCCAACTTCTAGGCCGGGCTTTTCTGGGCCCGACCTGACCGGGGCGCATCGAAAAATGGCCTGACCCGGCCAGCCCGCTCTCTCAGCGAATAAAGTCCGGCCCAGTGACTCAGCAAGTAGATACCGGCCTAGTACGTACGCATTTCTAGCGTTTATAAAACAAATTTATAAGTAAATTTATAAGAGAAGACAAGGCCACAAATATCCAAACAGCACAGGACCGAATTAAATCCAGAACACACGTGGGCACGGGCATTATCGTTTCACTATCAAGTTTTTGCGGAGGTAGAGGAAGCTGTCGATAAACTCCCTCTTCCAGACCCTACCCCTCTCACCAAGCTGTGCGAACGTGATTGTGAAATACGTGAGGAGTCAGCAGCAATGTGAAGTGGCTTTGAGAATGTTCTACAGGGTCAAATCATACGTAAAATGCGGTGTCCTTTGCTTGACTTTGCAAATATATGCACAGGAATGACGCAAGCGCGTGTGATATGAACTAATAGTCCTCCACTGTGTGGAATTAGCTGTGTGACCCTGCAAAGCCTGACTCTCGGAAACATGCTTGTCGGCCCAGGCCCGGCCCGCAGTGTTGGCGTATTTTGTCAGCCCGGCCCGGGTCGGGGGCCCGTGCAGGGCTCTAGGCATACGATGAAAGTGACGGTCAGTGAAAAAGCCCAAGGCATGTGAAATATTTGTAACTCACTTTCCTTTGTGGGAGGAGTGCCATGTCGTTCTTTCTCTGCGGGGAGTAAACTCCTGTCTTGTTTATTTGTAGATTTACTCTCATTGTATGTTTCTATTTCCGTCTCCTCAATCTGGACCTCTTTTGGCTTACGATCATCTCTTCTCCTTGACTTGGGAACATTACCAACGTCTGCAACATGCCTCAGGTCAGTCAGCGAGGAGGCCGACGATATGGCGACAGGGGTTCCCTCTGTGCAGTACACTTTGACTGTATCTTGAGAAAAAGATGTGGATGCCTCCTCCACTGGGTACTCAAAATTTTTCATAGCATCTGGTCGTTTGATCTGCGATCCGTTGTAATTTTGGTAACTATCGACACGTTCCTTATACTTCTGGCTGAAATCTGTAGTCTCATCAAGGTTGTCTAAGTCTGTTTCTGCATAGGGCTCGTAAAGGTTTTCGTCCTGTACCTCATCTGTGAGGACGACAGTTGCGTCTCGCTCTTCGCAGTCTTCACAGTCTGGTGCTGGGGAACGATACTGGGCATGGAAGTTCAAATCCATTTCACCGTTTTCAAAGTTGTGTGGAAGTGAATAATTTCTTTGAGATGACATACTGGACATGCCGCTTTCAGAAATATTCACACGGTTGTTTGGAAGTCTAACCACATGTGTCGGTGCAGCAGACGAGTAACAGTTTGGAGACTCCGAATTCACACTTTTCGGACTCCTTTGAATCAAGCTCATTTTCGGTGTTAACAAGGCAGACTTTGGAAGTCCTGTATTGTCGATATGAGCGTCTCGGGCTTTCAAGTTCGCCTTTGTGTGTGGTATCGGACGGCCACCTTGATCAGCAGTGGCATCACCCGTATGTGCCACTGACAGGTTTTTCAACGGACGATCACTGATCACTCGCTCAGAAGTCGAAACCTATTTCATTGAAATAAAGCTAGTGTTTAAGATGCAACACACTTATTTCCGGAAAAGTGCGTGCACAACTGTTTTTCGCAAACTATGTCATTGTGTACAACCTCGTAAATACGACTCACAAGACGTCCGTTCAAGTTTCCAAGTAGATGCATTGTAGCTCGAAGCAGCCACAGCCGCCATTTTAGACGTAATAGACGGTCACGGTAAACGTTTTTGTAAAGTGCCAATCCAATCCAAGACCAACCAAGCGTGGTGTTTACATCTTCCGTGAACCCACGTGCGTGACCCTCCTAACCAGCACTTTGCATATCTCACGCATTAAACTATGTATTAGAGTAAGCCAGGAAGCTTCACAATTGAAAAAGTTTGTGCAGTTTAACGTTTAACTTGCGAGGTTACATCCCTGAGAAGGCACACGGCTGACGACTTCGTACTTCCCTGTTGTGCAAAAACACTTGGGGTGCCGTTACAGTGGTGCACAGGAAGAAAATTAGGGTGCTGCCAAACATTTTGGGGGGTGGGGTCTGGATCGTCTGGGTTACAGTCACTCTATAAGCTTATTATATAGTGACTGTAGTCTGGATAAATCACTAGTGGAGGAAACCTCAGCCTCAGTGGAATTCAGAATACAGAGAAGAAAAAAAGATTTAAGTTGGTGGAGGACCACAGCAGCTGGGCGATGACACTGTTTCAAAATCACTCACATACATAAACCTAAATAGAAGTGAAAGGAGATATATATATATACAGAGGAAAAATAGCCGAAGCTCTGTGGCTGCATGTTGAGCATACGTTTATAAGTTGATCATGCATTCCCAGCCGAGGACAGCCATTTCATTCTAACGAAACAGCTGTCCTCGGATGGGAGTGCACAATCAAGTTAACAACTTCATTGCGAGATGATGATTACTCTGTTCATAATCAAAGGTAAAAAACAAAAACGTGCACGAACATACATATTGGCAATGCGGCTCCAATATTAGGCCAATATATTGTGCTGCTTGGGGAAGTACTGTCGGAAGGAGAGGTAGAATCGCAAGCCACCCTGGAAGTTTTTACTCGTCCCTGAAAAGGCCGACAAATGATGGCTAATGGATGGCATGCTGGCCTGCCTGACGAACCTTCCAAAATCTATGACACGCGGCGCATTACATTGGTCTCACTAGCCTCACGTTACACCTTCACTGTTCAATGCGGCACCTCAGGTGCAGCTGAACCGAGCTGCTTAGTGACCTGCAGTATTGAGATTGACATTAGCACATCGCCTGGTCCGACCAATACAAACTGCATTCCCCCCTCATTAGAATTTGACAGTTGTGGATTGTGGGGTATGAATGATCCATCCAGCTTTCTCCTATTGTGCCTTCACGTAGGCGGTGAGCTGCATCCGTTCCTTCATAGTAGTCCCAGCTATTATAATGCGAATGTCACTGGTCACCAACACTGTCCTGTCTCTAGCAGACAGACCAATTTGCCATAGAGAGAGTTGGGAGAACACTCCTTGTACAGTATCAGAGTTGCCTCTCACGGAAGTACTAACAAGATAACTTTCTGTACGAAATGCTCCAACGCAATTTTTGTTGTTGTTATTGTGCATAAAAGATCTGTCATTCTATTTAACTTTTTTTTTAGTTTTAGTGCACCGCAAGCCCACAGAGAAAACAATACGATAAAAGAGGCTGTCAAATCTCTCAGGAATGTGATGCCAACCACTTGAAAAAAATTGTGCAATTGGCTTATCATCTTTTTAATAATAATTGGGTGTTTACGTCGCGAGACAACTGAGATCATGAGCGACGCCACAGCGGTCGGTCTGTGGATTGCTTTTGCCCACCTGAGGGTTCTGCTTATCATCTTTTTGGAACTGTTACCGTGAACAACGTTTTCAACCTGCTAATACTCCCTATTACTGTCTTCTCTTTACTATTTCCCTTCCGGATCTCTGCTGCCAGTAATCTCTATACATTGTTGCTGCTTTGATAGCATGCATCACATATAGCAACTAATCCCAGCATTACATCAACTTCACAAAGTACCACCGTGCTAAAGTGAGTGTGTAATTTTCTGGCTTAGTTTATTCCGAAGGAACGGTGGCGAGAAGTGCACACAGATTTGTTTGCGACTGTGGAACATAATGCTAAATAGATGCATACTGTATATACAACACCACAATAAAAAGTTGCACTGTTCACACTCATAAGCCACACTCATCAGAAGCAAATGTGCACAAAACGTATGTGTATATTATTTCTTTGATGAACCGAAGCCAGAAAACCCCATCATGGCAGCCATATCTTGATCAACCTCATTGTCTTCCAGCGGTTCCTGACTTTTCCGCTTGCGTTCTTTCCGTTTTTCCCTACGGTACTCCTTCAGTTTCTCTTCCTGGAAAGATGGCCAAAGATTTAGCAGGCAAGAATCGAAACGCACCACACAGCATCCACAGACCTCCTCCCTCAGCTCCTGCATCCGCTGTTCAAAGTCGTAGTCTTTCTTCTTCTCTTCCAGTTTTTTCTTGTTTGCTTCGAAGCGTTTTTTGACTTGATCCAGGCTCGACCTCTCCACCCGCATGGACATACCAAGATTTCTTTGATCTGTAAGGCACTCAGCACTCAAAAATCTGGCTGAACTACAATATCTGCACTGTTATCTGTGTCACTTAGGATCTCACTGACCTCCACCCGCCACACACAAGCAAAGGAGAACCCGAGATGCCATGATCACTTACGCTTCTTTCCATTGATGTGGTCCAAGAAGTTGATGGAATCTTTAACAACACAGTCACAGACATTGCAGTAATACCTAGGAAAGGACAAATTAGTGCCACAACATTGTTGTTCAGATGCACATGAACCTCACCCGCCAGCCTGCGATGCCGGGGTGGTTTTGGTGATGACAGAGGTCTTTCCTAACTTTGAGTCAAGATCAACCTAAAGAAATACCACGCTATGTGTTAGGCACCGCTCATAAAATGCTGCTCAATACATTGCATGCATGCGTATGTTTACCTTGTAGTCTCGAGGTTTCAGTAAATCTCTCTTTACTGGGGCAGGTTTCTCAGGGAAGAGGTCTTCCTCTTCATCTTCCTGTCTCAGCCGTTCTTCGGCGATCCTTTCATATTCATCCCTGTCCCATTTCCTCCTGTGGTCCTCAGGCCTCTACAAGCGGGAAGCGTTCATTACGTTCAAGAAATCGTAAAAAAAATTGATGCGACTGCAGCAGTACAACAGAAATGCGAAAAAGTAACCTTGCTTACCGGAAGCGATGTCATGTTTTCTTCGGATCTTGTATCACAAACGAAAACAACGTTGAAACTTTTACACAACACACACAGTCAAAATCATTTAAAGCTCCGCCACCATTTTGACGCACAAGCGCCGCAAGCGCATTTAATAGCAATGACGCTGTCGAAAAGCTGGTAAAGTTGTCTAATGCGATTTAGAAAGAACACGCCAAGAAAAATTAAGAGGAGAAGGATTACCCTAATAACATAAGAAATTAAACGAATTTTGAAACTGGAATTGCTCAACGGAAGTAGCGTAAAGGAAGCGACCTTTCGTATTGTTTACTGGTAGGTGCGGGGCCACGTGCTTTCTCTTCTCAGCTGTGAAAATGAAAGAGCGAGCAAATAACAAACTTCCCAGTAATTTGCCCCAGCTACAGAACCTTATTAAGCGTGACCCATTGTCATATAAAGATGAGGTAAGGACATTTCTTCCCAGAATTTGGTAAACCCACGAAAATCAGATCGCGGGTGCAAAAGTCGGTGATTGATTTTCTTGATCGCGTATCGCTTGTCAGTGTAAGATGACGTTTGTGCCTTGTTGTTTTCAGTTTAATCTTCAGCATCTCCACTACCAATCACAACTTCAAGCTTTTCGCTTGCATCCGACGGAACACAAAAAGGAACTCGAGGAACTTGTCATGTTCCTGGCACAGGTATTACTAGCCCTACTATTTGCAGTTCTTCGTACAGGGTGCGGCAAGATCTTCAGACACATTTTAAAAAAGCGTTAAAAATCGTAGGCATGTCTAATAACAACGAAATTTGGTACACCACCGTAGTTTTGTCAGAAGTTTTCAAAAACAAAAGCTTTAATTTATACAGCCAACATATTCCGAGATACGAGTCGAAGCCCATGCATTTTGAATGCCGTATACCGCTGTCGCTAGCCTTAGCATGGGAGCAGTTCTCTCCGTTCCATGCCGTACTAGGTGCTGCGACGCTTCGCCCGAAAACGAAACTAAAGTTGCAGATGTCAAGTGACATGAAAGACACTGTGTAAGCATGAAGAGCTGTCATGGCAAAAAACACAACAGGTAAAGTATATCCAAAGAAAGAAAGCAGACTGAAATGAAGCAGACTGTCAAAAAGTTTGGATGTCGTCCACTTCCCGTTGCAGACGACACTGTCGTCTGCTTCGTAGGCTCGCTTCATCAGCTCTGAGAGTTCTCGCTTACGACCAGCTGTTCTTCTTGTTTCTCGGAACATGCTTGCCATATAAATTATAATTTGTGTTTTTTGAAAACTTCTGACAAAACTACGGTGGTGTACCCAATCTCGTTGTTATTAGACATGCATACGATTTCTAACGCGTTTTCGAAATGTGTCCGAAGATCTTGCTGCACCCTGTAGTTTATGTACAGTTCGTTTACGTAATCTTCACAAATGTACACGCAGTAAGACCTAGACATTGCCACTGTTGCACACATTTAAAAGTTTATGTTACTTATGCTTAGGTTAGTCACTGCTACCAAGATTCTATGAAGCAGTTTCCCCAAGAATTAGTAGACCTTCTGAGGAACTACAGTACACAACTTGACCCAGGCATGAGAATGGTAAGAGCTAATACGTAATAATAGAATTGCGTTCAAGAGAAATGTACCGCCTTTACATTCTGCCACCAAATATTGCAGACGTTTTGTCGTGCTCTGATCTTACTGAGGAATAAAGCCCTGCTGCGTCCAACAGACCTTCTCGAACTATTCTTCAGCCTCTTCAGGTGTCAGGATAAGCTTCTTCGGAGTTTTCTAAAATCGCACATCATCACTGACATAAAGAACATAAACGCCAACAAAAAGGATGCAAAAGTGAATTCTGTGAGTCTTGTTGTGCTCCTGTCTGCAGAATATTTGTAATAATACATCAGCAACATTGAATGTAACGATGCAATGTTCTATTGAAGGTGTTGCAGAGTTTCATGTTCACTATGCTGAAAGACAGCAACCAAATTGCTGCAAAGACATCTCTGGTAAGCATGCTGTTTTAAGGGGCACTTTAAAGGTCATGCTATAGCAGCCCCACTTCAAAAGTGAACAGAACGAGAGTTTATTAGAAAACCGTGTGTCTTCCAGGATGTTATGATTGCATTGTACAAGAAGAATATTTGGAACGATGCAAAGACTGTCAATGCTATTGGAACGGCCTGTTTTCATAAAGTTACAAAGGTGGGCTTAGTTATTATTTTTTTCTTTCTTTGCATTGTTTTCCTCATTGATTTCTCCATCAGATCTTAGTAACAGCCTTGAAATTCTTCCTTGGAAGTGATGATGTAGAAGAGAAAGAAGAATCGAGCAGTGAATCAGAGGTAAAAACCAGCCTTCTTGAGTGTGATAATCTGTAATGCTGACGCTTACACGATAATTGTTCTGTAGGATGAACAAACAGTAATCCGGGAAGTAATGATGGCCAATCGAGTCAATAAAAAATCTAGGAAGCGGAAAAAAGTGCTTCAAAAGACTAAACAAGCTGCAAAGGTAGGTGAACTCTTTCTGCACGGAATCAACAAGGTCTGGGATTTTCGGATTAAATTTCATTTTTTCACAAAATTCTACATAGTGTGTATTTGCTACAATATAATGTGCAAACAAAACTAAGTGGTGGAATAATGCAGGAAAAGCAATGTAATGGTACCATTCACAGAGTGACGTACCTTGCACACATTGCCTGTCATGGAAAAGTGCTGTAGTAAAGTAAAACGTGGTGCTGAAATCTCCATACTCCATGCATCCCGCTGTTCTGTTCAAAGCTTAGCCAGCAAATAATGTGCAAATGGCTATTATTTTATTTACGAACCGTATTATTGCTGCACTGGCATTTTGTTATGGAGCCTCCCAATGAGTGCATGAGATACACAGTCTGTATTACCATCTGTTAACACCCTGTCCTATACACTTTGGGAAGCTCTGTAAGTTTATGGGGAACAACACGGTACAGCCCATCGTGAAAATGTATGGAGGGGCTCTTACTGCTACGCCATCTTCTTGACTGTTTGCATTTTGTTCAGTACGTATTGTCAAAACAGGAGAGCAATTCATTAATCTGATTGTTCTCTCTGCATGTTGCAGAATTAAATGTATTTTCCTTCAATTTCTTTAATCGCTCGGATCAGATTAGTTACATTTACAGAATCTGGGGAAACAGTATGTCTTTTAACATGGAAACAGGAAATATTTTACTGCAGAATGAGTACAAAACAAACTTTTTTTTTTCTTGCACTGTGATTTTCATGCTTGTGGTTCTTAAAAGAGCAAAGAATTTCTGAAAACCCCTGGACTAAATAATTGAGTATGCATTACCCATACGGCACTTCATTGTGTAATCGATGCACATTTGAAATATTTCAGAAAGCAAAGAAAGACAGCAAGGCACAGCCTTTCAACTTCTCAGCTCTTCACCTTGTTCATGACCCTCAGGGTGAGCATGAACATGTATTATGAAGTACAGTCAATCCTTCACTTAGGAGCAATTTGAGCACATACAGAAAAGCTTCGGCACAATGCCTGATCACAACAATAGACCACCCGCCGCAGCACGTCACATTGCGATACTTATCATGTGATTGGGAAAAAGTGGGTCGTTGGCAAAACATGCGCACGTTGCTGTTGTCGTTGTGTAACTTTGTTGTTTTCGCATTTCGTGAGATGAGGCCAGGGTAGTGTGCGCCTCGTACGTGAAGTTCCTTTCCATCTCCTTCGCGCCATGGCATTCGTCATCGGAAACAGCCATCAAAACAATGCATGTGATCGGTGGCTGCCAATGCACGTGGCTTTCTTTTGCCAACGACGGGTCGCGACCTCTGGCATTGTGAAGTAGATAGTTTGCAAACAGCCAGTCGTCTTAACGAATCTACACAAATAGGTACCACAGCACTTATGAACAAAGGCAAAGCTGGGGTTACTTCCTGTTAATTAATAAAAAATCCCTGACTATGCCACTGGTTGATCCTGTAGAACTTTTAGTCAGTGAGGATCCCGAAAGTGTTCAAATTTGTGTGTGTGTTTTACTGGTAGGGCGCTATGGTAAACGATAAAGAAGCGAAACAAGAGAGGTCACGAGCCTCATTTTGTTCCTAAGGAGTGAATAATGCTGATGTATATTGTTACATTCCCCTCATGATTTTCAAAAAACATGAAACCCGAAAAATAGGGCATTATGTTACTGTATGTTACTTCATGTATTCTTACGTTACTGAAATAATGTGCTTTATTTCTTTGTTACAGGCATGGCAGAAAAGCTGCTCAAGTCCTTGCATGACATGAATGAGAGATTTGAAGTAAAACTAATGGTGATAAACCTTATCTCGAGGCTTGTTGGCGTTCACGAGGTATAACATAAATGTTGCATTTCGCTTGGCTGTGCCATATTACTCATCGTGCTGCACTTTCACTCCTTAGCTGTTCCTGTTCAATTTCTACCCTGTGGTACAGAGGTTCCTCATGCCACACCAGAGAGGTAAAGAACTTAAAGGCTTCTGTATTAGTGTAAGGTTGTGATGCTTGGTCTCAAAACATAGTGTGTACTTTCAGAAGTGACAAAAATCTTGCAATATACTGCACAGGCATCACATGAACTTGTACCTCCTGATGTGAGTCATTCATTTTGCGTGCTTCTAATGAACAGTGCATAAGAATAAGTATCGTTTTACAGATTTAAAGAGTAAAGAGCGGGCAGTATTAGGCATTGTTGTATGCCCATTCAAAACAAATGTTACGTCCAAATAATTACTGTGGGCAATATTTTAACGGGAATAAGTTTCGCTAAGTCACGTTCCGTTACCTTGCAGGTATTAGAACCGGTTCTGATGACGATCGCAAATAACTTTGTGACAGAACGCAACTCGGCAGAAGTCATGACAGTTGGGTAAGTTTTCTTAGGACAGCAGTCCTAGTGGTCGAGATGTGTGGCTCATAGAGCAAATTCTTTTTCAGCCTAAATGCAATCCGTGAACTTTGTACCCGTTGTCCACTTGTCATGAATGCAGATCTGCTGCACGATCTTGTACAGTACAAGACCTATCGTGATAAAAGTAAGTACGGATTTGGATTACATACTTACTTTGGATTACATTTAGAAGTATGTATCATTCATTACATTATGTATGTATGTACCTCCATTTTAAAAGTACCCTCTTTTGGCAGATGTTTCCATGGCAGCCAAGTCATTGATTCACCTGTACAGGACAGTTAACCCTGATATGCTCGCAAGGAAGTTCAGGGTATGACTTCCTACACTAATATACTTTTCCGCTATACGTAGTTAACATTTTGTACGTTCTTTGTGGGTGAGGAAAAAGAAGACAGCCTGCATTGAAAAGTACTTTCTCTTTCCCCCCCCCCCCAGAGTAAGCCAACGGAAGAGAGCCAGGAACTGCAGGTGAAGAAGTACGGAGAGCTGAAAGCTCCAAGCTGTGTTCCTGGTGCGGAAGTGCTAGACATTGGAGAAAAGCCCGAAGGTAATGACATTTCGTTACCTTTTTACTTTGCAGATCTTTGTATACGGTTCGACAGAGTACCTAACGCGGTTGATTTCCCCTTTGTTTCAAAGAGGAACTCCTGGAAGAGGACGAAGCTGATAGCGACTCTGAAGGCTGGGTGGACGTCTCGCACTCGGAAGACGAGGGAGAAAATTCACTGACACAGATAGATGATGATGATGATGATGATGCAAAGGAAGTATGTACAAATACTATGTGGTTAGCTCAAGCCATATACAGGATGTTACCCTATAAAAGTCTACCCGCGCCGGCATGCCGTGCTCGCCAATTACTCAATGCAGGCGGTACAATGTGTTGCCTACGTATAAAACTCATAAGGACATTTCATCATGGTAAATATCGATGTGATTGAGCACCGTAACGCAAAGTTATAGCGTGAAACGTGAGATTCCCGTAGTCAAAACAGCCAAGATGGCGCCTCTCAGTTAGCAGACGACATCCCTTTTGGGTGTCGTCTGCTGAGTATGCGTCGGCATTTTTCGTTCCTCACGTTGCTTACTTCTGAGCGAAATACGACAGTTACACAAAAGCGAAATGAAAACTGCAGTTCCATCCGGCTGGCAGGATATGCGACACGTTGTCGTGTGGGGAGCAGCATGTCAAGTGCTCTTCTCAACGCTGCCATCTTGTTTGTTTTGACTATGGGAATTGCACGTTTTGAGTTATAACTTCGTGCTGCGGCACTCAATCACTTTGAAATTTACCAAGATTAAATGTCCTTATGAGCTTTATATAAAGATCGCACAATATGCCACCTGCATTGAGTAATTTGCGAATACGGCATGGCGGCACGGGTAGACTTCTATAGGGTAATGCCCTGTACAGTGAAACCCGCGTATAACGATATTGACGGTAATCGCGAATTCCATCGTTATACGGGGTACATCGTTAAACGAGGGCTGACCTAAATAGCGCGTCCGCAAAAAGTCGCGCGTCACCCCGCGTGTAGCAAAAGAAACAGATGCTAAAAAAAAAAAAAGAAATAACGCGAAGCTGTGTGACATCGCAGTGGCTTGGGAAAACAGCGATCAGAACTCGTGGAGGGAACCAGACAACATAGCAGGACAACTTCTGGCAACACTACACCGTCACCATTCCGCAAGTCGGCTTCACCTAACGCCTGCGTGCTCTAGGAGAAGCTCGCTTTAGAACACTGTCGCGCGACTCGCGGGTGGAAAGCACGTGCTAGGCCTTTTGAATCATCTCGCGAATTTGAGCAGCATTGGCCAAATACGGAGACATAAAAGCGTTACCACCTACCTCTTTCACTGACAGTACTGGAAAATGAACAGTCGCTGTCTATTTTCTTGTCTCAATTTTTATTTTGGTTTAATTCTGTTGATGTGAATTTCGGATGATACGAATTTTTTCCGCTACCCCGTGAGATTCGTATCGAGGCTTATCGAGACTTATCGCGGCGAAAATCGCCGCGTGGTTACGCGCACGGGACAGCGTCCAACATCGTTATACGAATACTCGGAACCGCGGTCTCCATCGCTATGCGCTGGTCGTTTCCCCATAGAACCAATGTATATTTTGACGGTAAAATCATGAACCATCGTTTTACGAGGGATATCGTTATACGCGATATCGCTATGCGCGGGTTTTACTGTATATTATTCCCAGATTGTTCCTTAAAATACAAGATTAGAACTTACCAGATTCGAACTTTGTAACACTGTAGATAGATTAATGAAGCTGCATTCAAAATTATTGTGTACGCCATCCTTTCAGTCCTTTCAACCTCCTTCCTTTCAATTTTTTTCATTTCAATCCTTTCAGTTTCTATCCTTTCAGTTTCTATCCTTTCAACACCTCTTTGTATAAGGGATGTTGAAAGGATAGGAAGAGAAGAAGGGACTCTAACTGCTTTGGGACACCCCATCATCCTTCGTTGGGAAGAATATTTGGGTTATTTGGGTTTAAAGTGTGTCCCGTTCTTTGGACGCGATCGCATAGCTCTGTTTGTTTACTTGTGCCCTTAGAAATGTCATGCGTGTGTTCGTTCACTCTAGTGGAGTCTTTGCGACCTGTTTCCCCCGATATATGTTCTATTGCAGTTCTGGCAGGAAACCTGATAAACCACACCACGTCAGATGCTCTAAAGCTAGTTGATCTTTAGGACGACTAATTATGCGTCCCAATGTTGTACATGGTTTAAAAGCTGTTTCAGTGTTTAGTTTTGCTAAAGCTCGTTTTACGGGCTTGGAGACCCCGTTTACATAGTGTAGTGTCGCGTGACTTGCTTACTAATAATGTGCTAATAATGAGCTAATAACACAGTGCAAAAGTGGATAAGGTAATAACTTAACTTTGAAATGTCACAACATTTGCAAAGTAAATATACAAAATGATATAAGAATCGGGTGCTGGAAGGAAGGAGACAAAATGCCGGACGCAATGAAGCATCATTGAGCACACACAATCAATGCTGATGTATACCATGTTGTGGATGTGTCCCCACAGAGGATTATCTAGATCCCTAAAAGTTTGGCAGCACTTCCTTGCAGTTTCTATAGCACCTGTAGAAACATGTCGGCAATCACACATAAAGCTGTCACATTGTAACTGAAATAGTGACCCACCCCCCAAGTTTTTTTGCAGTACTGGCCTGTGCTTGCACCCCTGGATAAACTACTGTGTCCGCTATACCGGCCTGTCCGCATTTTTTGTTAGTTTGTGCATAACGACAGCATCCCTAGAACACTGGGATGTAAATGGCCACAAGGCTTACAAAATTTGTGTCTTGTGAGACATCATCTTGTGCTGTTTACAGTGAGGTTGAAATATGCATGGCTTCGTATGTATCTTTGGAATGTGACACACATGTATGCAAATGTCAATATAGGAAGAGGAGAAACTGACTCCAGAAGAGAAGGCCAAAAAGGCAGCGCTGGTGTCCGAAAGCAGGATTCTAAGTCAGCAAGATTTTGCAAAAGTGAAGGCAGCCCAGCTTTCAAAGAAACTGAATGCTGCCATTCCGAAACGTTTCATGAAGAAAGCAGAAGCTCAGACGAGCACGGTTGCAGCAGAGACGGTTTCTGCGGAAAAGTGAGTATAATTGAATCTTTAAAAGCCACTACAACAATGGAGAAAGACGAAGAAATCTGAGAAGTATACTTTATATCGGAGGGCAGTGTCAGCAATCCGTCGCTTGGCCTTGTTGACAAGGAAAGGGAAATTCTGCAGGCTCTTAACACCATAGCGTCAACCTTGAACTGGCATGTAGCAAGTGTTACATTATTTAATTGGTGTGCTCAAAACGTCATGCAACGGCAGGTGAAAATGGTTTTGTTTGGTTTTTGTTTTCATTTGAGAACAAGTTGTTTTTGCATTTTAGTGCCCCCCTTTAACGCTTTCTATGGAATGCTGTTGACAAGTTGAAGATTTTGCCTCATCCGTGTGTGTGAATGAACCTGCGTTGATAGTGCGCTTTGTGTGTGTGTATTGTTTTAGAGCTTTCAAGCTACAATGACTGATTATCAACGTGGTAACTGGGTAGTTCCATTTTAAATCGACGAGGGTGGGAAATTGACAATTTTTAATTTCCATGAAAAAAATATATGTTGGATAGCATATCGATCAATGACAAATGCAACAATTCCGAGCTCCATCCGATGAACCGTTTCCGATATGGAGAGGGGGAAAGTTGCGGCGGCGAATGTTGCTTCGAATTTTTTCCCAACTTTGGCCTCCTGGCACCGCGCTTCTTGCCTTACCACATCCTTCAAATTTGGCTGATAAAAACTATGGGGTCAAGACAGCACGCAGAAAAAGTCTCGTGACTCCTACTTTAAAGGGGCGCTACGAAAAAATTCCCGAACATAGCACTTTTGGCAAAAAATGTACGATTTCGAATTTTTATTGTTCATGAGCGGGTGCTCGCATTCCCTTGAATGTAGATTCATTAGAACCGCTAACTCATTCTCTAGCGAATGGTGTAGATATCATTTATATAGCGTCTGTGGTAGAGCGAGCAGACGGCTGTAAGTAGAAGCAACTCGCCAAATTTGCTCATCTTGGACGCCATCTGTGCCAGCCGCTGCAATACTTATTTCATTAATTTTTGCTACAAAAGGTAGTTCGACATGTCATCTATTGGCTGCAACAAAAACATGTTGCATTATTTTTTTGGTAAGGACTCAACGATTTTTTTTTCGAACCCATGTTGCGCTGTCGCGGCGGCGGGCGCATCCCTTCTTCCCGCTTGTGGCGGCGGCTGTTTCATGTTCCATTCCCATTCCCATGGTCCGAACTTGAAGGTCAGAGATAATCTCAGGACGGTAGTCGTCACCTGTTTTGTTCTTCGGTGCCAGTAGTGACCTTCTGTGTGCTATAATCTGTGAGGGCCCTCAGCTGAATTGGCGAAACTCGTGGGAACACTGCCTAGTGGCTGGGCAGCCAGCTGAGGTATTTACTCGGTCGAGATGAATGAAGGGCATTGTTATTCGTGGCTCAAATCTCAGTAACACAAGTCTTCAGCGCTTAGTGTACTTGGATTGTGCTTAGCGTCACTCCGATCCAAAACTGCTCTGGTGAAAGAAGGTGTGCGCGACGCTCCCAACTTCAGTACCTGTGGTAGTGACAGCAATGTCGTCCTCATCAAGAATAGTTTGTGCGGATTACCGTAACAAGCACAAACGTGTGATCTACTACCAACGAAATTTTCGTGCGGTGGCTGAGCTCGGGGTGGACATCGTGAAGCAGGTTTTCGCTGAGTACGAAAGGTCCAGAGATATTCAGTCAGGCGACTATATCTGCGGGAATTGTGCCCACTACTTTCACGAATGTTCTGCATCCCTCGACGTTGGCCGCTCAAGTGGGTCTAACAGCTCCGAGTTCGTGCCACCGGAGGATGTTGTGCAGGACGTTAATGAGGCTATTGCATCAACGAGCATGAAGATCACGCCGTTGAAGCCCGCAGCGCGTGTGAAATCAGCGCGGTCCTACGCAAAACGGAAACAACAGGAACTGCAACGAGAATTCGCAAAGAAATCCCGGAAAAGCCTTGCTCAAGCGTATGACGTAGAATTGTCCAGCGAGGATGAAGAATGCAGGAGGTGTAAAGAATGGCACGTCAACATGAGGGAAGCTTTCCAGAACAGCACATCAATCCAAGAACGGTGCCGCCTTCTGACATTGCTTCCTAAGTCTCCTTCCGTCAAGGGTGTGACCAGAATTATTCCCGAGGCGACAGAGTACCTGATTAGGAAAGCACGCAAGCTAAGAGAGGACCATTGTGTTTGGTTCCAGCCGGAAGGCTATAGCGAGAGAAATGCCATTAGTGCCGAGCACATCGAACTTGCTCGTCAGTACTATACCAAAGACGAGCTGGGGTGTACCGTTCAAAGTCCTCGGCCTTGTGATGTTATTATGATTCGTGGCGAAAACGGCGAGAAGCACCCAGTGGCGAAGAGATACATGACACGCTCGATACGTGAAGCCTACAGGGTTTTCCGCGGGGATAACCCGGAGATTAAGGTGGGGCTCTCCACATTCTACTCCCTGCGGCCACGCTTCGTAAGCTTATCGCCCTACCGGGAAGAGTGCGTCTGTCGATACTGCGCTAACTGCGATTTCTGCGTGTCTGCTATAAACGATGTGTCCGAGAAACATTTCTCACGCGATGAACTTTGTGCGATGTGCTTGTGCGAGCAGCCCACTAAGAACTGTTTTCTTGGGACCTGCAACTCATGTCCAGGGGGAAGATGCCTGACGTCCGACTCTCTAAAATTAGCGGACGACTTACAAGAAGTAAATGTGTCTCTGTGGCTGTCCGGAATGCTGACAAGGACAACGTGTGACCCAGAAAACTTCATAAGGACCGTTCAAAAATGGATTGGACAGTACGTGACGCATTCGTTTCTCCGAGACACGCAAAGGATGGCTATCAAAGAAGTGAAGTCATCTGTCGCAGAACCCGTTGTTATATGGCATTTTGACTTCGCCGAAAATTGGTCCGTAGTTCTTCCCAACGAGGTCCAGGGTTATTATTGGAAGAAGCAGCAAATATCTATTTTTACATGTGTTGTCACCACAAGAGGGAACACGCTATGTTTCGCAGTCGTAAGTGACGACAGTCGGCACGACACGGCGTTTGCATTATTAGCGCTGGAACTGATCGACGAGTGGTTTGATGAGCACGGCCCCATATACGCCAAACGAGTGCACGTATCAGATGGAGCTAGTGCTCATTTCAAAAATAAGTTCCAGGCCTATGAGATGAGCCGGAACCCATGCATTCAGAAGTGGATCTTCTCTGCGCCCGGTCACGGGAAGAACGCGTGCGACGGTGTTGGAGGCCTGGTAAAGCACGTAGCAACGACGCATAACCTGCGAGCCTCTCCCGCTGATGTCATTCAGTCCTCTAAGACCTTCACTGAAAGTCTGCAGACTAAAATGCCCAACATCACGCTCCTTCATCTTCCCCAGGACCACATCACAAGCTTCAGGAGGAAGAAAGTGGAAGAGTGGGCGCATGCCCCAAACCGTCCAAGGATACGTAGCTGCCTCATGTGGGTGAAAGAAAACGAGAACTCTGATAATGTGGTGTTCCAGAGGTGTGCTTCATTCCAATGACAAGCTTTTCAATGTGGCCGTGTGTGTGAACTGTGGCATAAGCGTTGCTTTATCATACACTGTCATGCCTAGTCGAAGGATCATGAATATAATTAAATATTTTTGTGCGCACTATACCTGTGTACTGCAGTTTTATGAGAGTTGGAAATGGTTCCAAAATCGTGCTGGTTACCTGTTTCTATGTATGCCATATGTAGGGATGGAATATAGGGAGCCGCCGCCACAGGCGGAATGAAGCGAAGCGCCCACCGCCGCGGCAGCGCAACATGGTTACGGAAAACAAAATCGTGGAGTCCTTACCAAAAAAATAATGCAACATGTTTTTGTTGCAGCTAATAGATGACATGTCGAACTACCTTTGTAGCAAAAATTAACGAAATAAGTATTGCAGCGGCTGGCACAGATGGCGTCCAAGATGAGCAAATTTGGCGAGTTGCTTCTACTTACAGCCGTCTGCTCGCTCTACCACAGAAGTTATATAAAAGATACCTACACCATTCGCTAGAGAATGAGTTAGCGGTTCTAATGAATCTACATTCAAGGGAATGCGAGCACCCGCTCATGAACAATAAAAATTCGAAATCGTATATTTTTTGCCAAAAGTGCTATGTCCGGGAATTTTTTCGTAGCGCCCCTTTAAAGTAGGAGTCACGAGACTTTTTCTGCGTGCTGTCTTGAACCCATAGTTTTTATCAGCCAAATTTGAAGGATGTGGTAAGGCAAGAAGCGCGGTGCCAGGAGGCCAAAGTTGGGAAAAAATTCGAAGCAACATTCGCCGCCGCAAATTTCCTCCTCTCCATATCGGAAACGGTTCATCGGATGGAGCTCGGAATTGTTGCATTTGTCATTGATCGATATGCTATCTAACATATATTTTTTTCATGAAAATTAAAAATTGTCAATTTCCCACCCTCGTCGATTTAAAATGGAACTACCCAACTAGGATCAAATACTCAGCTTGTGTTTATGCTAAGCTACATGCATTCTGCATGATTACGTATCATCTTGGATCAGTCCTCGTCGAGGCATTGAAGGATTGGGAGGTGACTGGCTTAGATGATATCCTAACTTGTGTTTGACCTTAACCTTAGGGATCGGTTCTGAGGTGGTAGGAGATGTCTCCTTCGTGTTAGGTGTTTTGGGTGTGGTTCGACCTGCAGGATGGTATAACAAATATAAGCATTTTACGCGTTTTCTTGCAGGAAAGAGCTGGTGTCCCTGAGGGACATTGAAAAGCTCCACAAGAAACCCAGAAGTACCAAGGAGTCTCGCTTGGCAACCATCAGGGTAGGCAGGGTCATGACATTTGATTAGTATTATTGAATCAAACTATTAGTACTTAATGCAGTGGGGAAGATTTATAGTCATCCTCCATGTAGTAAAGCAAGCCAGCTAATTTTTCATGGGAACAGTGGCATCTTCATTGAATTTAATGTATTTTCAAACAATTTGCCATATTGCACATAGAACAATTATATAGTTAACCTAGAGGGCATGCATGACCTCATTAAACATCTTTAAAAATATCTTCAGCTTGTTTTCTACTGGGGCACAATTTTGAGCATCACGATATGTATCATTATCTGAAATAGAACGCAGAAAAAATATTGATACACGTTGGTATTTTGGAAACATTACTAGCTCCAATTGGGAAAATATCGATTCAAACATTCATATCTTTCCCATCCCTACCGCAAAGTGGATTACGATGTACTCCACTGTAGTGTGAAAGGTTCATACATGTTTTGGACTACAAAACAAACCTGTTTCGAATAGGAGGGCCGAGAGGGCCGTGAAAAGTACGGCTTTCACTCTAAGAAAGCAGAGTATGCCAGCCGTACTAACAAAGAGAAGCGCAAGACCAAGGCTTTCAATATGATCAAGCATAAGGCCAAGAGGAAACAGAAGAGGTCCTTCAGGGACAAACAAGTAAGTGACAAGTAATGTGCATCATTTGCATTAGCTGTACGCAACCGGACTCCCACGGACTTACCCAACTCACTATCCTACTCAAGAGGAAACGGTTATGGAAAGCTTGATGACCATGATGCTAAATTTATGAGAATGAAATCAAATGAAATTACTTTAGATGCCAGATATTTGAACGACTATCACTTTGTTCCTTATCCTTGAGGTTGTCTCGCAAAATGTTTCGGGAGCATTTACAGCTGGTTGTAATTGCTTGGTGGGCATGTATGTATGTTTTGAGAATAGAATTTGGAAGAACAAATTTCACAAGAACAGCTTCAAGCCCAAAAGGAGACAAATTCGAGTGAACTATTTTGTTGCATAATGCATCCTAAGATGAATGCAGTGTCACAGTGAATTCAGTTCATGATTCAAATGTTGTTGTTGAACTGCAAAGCTCCTCAGGTTCGGCTCTGCAGATTTTTACAGCGTTAGTGCCTCGTTTCCCCGAGATCGTGACGTCTGTGTCGTCCGCAGAGGGAAAAGCGAACACAGTATTAGTGACGACGTAAGACGTTCACTAAAGCTGTGTTCGCTTCGTCGTCTAATACAGTAAACTTCCATTATTTCGACCTTGACGGGAAGTTGGGAACACAAAATTTGATCGAATTATCCGAAGGTCGAATTAAAGGATTGGTGTTAAAATGAACGAGGTCAATGTCATTGTTGTGCGATCGTCTGCTGTTGCCCGCACTTGAAACGCGCATCTGAAAACATGCTACATAGAGTGTTGATGTGATGGAACACCCTTTCAGTGTTATCTCCACAAGAGTTCCAGGGGGTCGAGTCCGGCTTCAACGTCTGCCGCACTTGGACGCTCACACTGCACGCTCTCGGCAAAATACTCCTCAGTTTCGCTTCCGCCATCTTGCGCGCGGCAGGACACGTTGCTCACAATACAGTCAACCCTCGATTTATGAACCTTCGATTTATGAATTCCCTCGTTTTATGAACACTAGCACGAGGAATCAAACTTTTTACATGCATTTTTCCCTCGTTTTGTGAACCTCGATATTCGAATAATGAATGGAATTTCTGGGAACCAACTAGGAGTTGCCCAGCGTTTTTGACCTCAATTTATGAACGGATCCTTCCGAGGCCAACAAAAACCTTCAAAGGGATTATTCGTGGTCTTATGAATGACGCCTGAACAGACAAAACGTTTTCGAGGTATTGCACCCTCGGTTCTTAACCCCTCGAAATCCGAACAACAAACGGGTTTTTGCAGAAGTGTTCACCTCAATTGACACAGCGGAAGGCATGGTCCAAAGCAAAATTAAACTATTTAGTATTGCATAATAAACAGAGTGTGAATGCGATAACATCTGTGTTTTGTGAGACTGATACAGAAGAAGGCATGGTCCAAAGCAAAATTACACAATATATTGCATTATAAACACAATATCAACTCGGAAATACTGTTCCATTTGCTCGATAGTACTCACTTAACGGAATTTTCGATTTGTGAATCCCTCGATTTATGAACGATTTTTCGGGGAACCGACGGTGTTCATAAATCGAGGGTTGACTGTATAGGCGTCCGAGAACGTTGTTGTCTACTTCTAAGAAGTCATCGAACCTCGCCAAACGAAAGCCCGGTGAAGCGTGAAAGAAAAAAACAGAGAAAAAACGAGAAAGGAGATGTTTCCTCCTTGCCCGGAACTCGCCAGATCCGCCACCAAATGGATTGAGTTTCAGTGCATCGTACGCTATCGCCTTTGCGTACGTAAGGGATAGTGGGACGGTTCTGCGCAATGCGCGAAGCTCTATTTAGGTTTTTGCGTGTGCGCAGAACCACCAGCGCTATCTCTTATTTGGGCAAAGGGCGCGCTTGAGTAAAAAAAGAAAACACCCTTAGTGATTCTGCTTCAGACGCTATGGAGATATGTACCAGGTCATGCTGATGCACAAGTTTGCGGCACGACCTATTTGATTATGGCGACCATGTCATAATCGGCAACCCCTATGAGGAGCCCGTCCGCAGGATCCGCTAGGGGGCGCTACTCATCGGCCCGCGAGATCTACATCGTGATTGAACAGTGGAAATTTGAACTTTGAACGCACAGAAGCGGACGTACGACTACCATAGCAGACGACAGCAACAGCTCCTATGAAAACGCGTAGAATGATGATGATAGTCAACTTTAGAATGAAACATCTTCAGTGGGACATCCACCGCTTGTACAAAAATACTAAGGTAAGCTCAAGTACAAAGTATTGTAGAAGTTGAGGAAGCAATAATCGGGCCGATGAGTAGCGCCACCGCTAGCTTCCAAATGCGGTGCTGGGAAGGGGTACCCATGACATGGTCGTTATAATATAGTAGTAGGTCATGGTTCGCGGCGGGCACGAGAATGCGAACGGGAGCGCAGAGCTCGCGAAAACCCAGCTCTTTGTGCAGCCGAGGCCACTAACAAGAAAGTGGGATGTCAGGATCCCAACATGCATGCCACTGAAGCTGAGGCAAAACAACATAGACTTGAAGACCCTGCAATGCGTGCTGCCAAAGCAAAGAGGGGAGTGGGGAAGCGAAGCCGAAGGAGCCACGAAGGGCCTCACAAGGCAATTCAGGGTGAACCCATTTGGGTACAGTTGCTGGGTGTGTCGCTTGTGGTTCAAGAATGATCTCACAGCACTGCTGCTGATTTGGCCATGCACTGCTTCGAGTAGAATTGGATGGTTAAAATGACAGCCCAATGCCGACAGTGCTGTCGCTGAAATTGGCGTTACACAACCGTAACTGTGCTGTCATTTTTTTCCTACACTTCATGCTTCACACGTCTGTACCTAATACTATTTTCAAAGACAAATTTTTGTTACACAAAAATATTTTTGACAATATTGGTGTTTTACATACATGAAAAAGTTTGTGTTATGTTTGACCATGTAAAAATTGAGATTGAGTTTTATAGGTAAAGAAATGAGAAAAAAATAATAACAGAACACTCCTATATTGCATGAAGGAGTCAGGTCCCCTTGCTCGTGGCAGTGCAGTGTATAGTACAACCTGTGCATTCTAACCAATTGACATAAATATTGCAGGTGGCACTGAGAGATGCACTACTCAAAAAGAAGAGGAGGAAGTGAAGCAACAAGACGAATAAATGTAAAGTAAAATGTTTACATGGAATCGTGTTTATTTTTTGTGCCACCATACCAGTGGCTCTACAACGAGGAACAACATCAAATGTTGACAGAACATGTGGGTAGCACACCACTTAAGGTAGTTGAATAATTTATTCTCTCTCGAAATGCCTGAGCATTTTGCACTTGTGCCATTTGGAAGGATAAATACTGCAGCACAGAAGTTGCTATTTACAAAATGCACAGTGGCAATTGTTGCAAGAATGAGAAAGGACTGAGCTTGAGCAAGTAAAAAAGACACACGGCACAGTGACAGTTTAAAACAGCAGTCCATTTGTGTCGCCCATGCTCAAATCTCTTCTCGTCATTCAGCCTATCCACCACCTTGCCTGAACTTGTGCCATTTCAACTGTTGCCTTTTTCACGCCGAATGTCACACAAGTGCAGACATGTAAATTACATTCTTAGTAAATAATTACTTCCAGGATTGTTTTTATATATGATTTGGGATACAACTTCTTTTTTAATCTTATAGTGTCCAATTTTTATCCATTGACGAAAGAAAAAAAAAAAAAAAGGTTATCATGACTGCAACAATGTGTGTGATTAGGGGCACGAATAATAGGAGATGCCCTTTCAAGTCAAACCCAAATAACCCAGAAGACAACAGGGCACACATGACAAACATTACAAAGTTCCTCAGGGAAGAAGCATGAAGTGATACACCAAAAACACGTGTTGAAAGAAATGTACACTAACTCAATTACTGTTCAGAGTAACTGTAATTGTAATTAAGTAACAATTAAAATTTTAACTCTGATGATCATGTAGTTATAATTCAATTGCTTTACAATTGCTCCGAAAATTTTTACAGGTCTGCACAATACAGCACTATAATTTCGACATGTTCATGGGTATTGTAAGTAGCACAGTTAATTAAATTACAAGAATCTAGGAAAATTTACAGCTGAGCGTAAGAGTATACTTGGAGGGTGCTCCTTGCATTCTCTGCCAAAAGTAGCACACGGGTCATGGTTACATCTAGCTGCTATCCCTTATTCAACGTTGGCACACCAAAACTCTCCATGCTCTGCAAATGTTCTGTGGCACTATCACAGAGGCAGTCTTAGAGAGTGTTATGGGCTTTCCATACTTGCTATAACTATACATATATTGTTCAATGTCCCATGTTTTTTAAATTCTCTCTCTCTTCCTGACCAGTAAAAAAAAAAAAAAAAAAAAAAAAAAAAAAAAAAAAAAAAAAAAACAGATCTTTGCATCACCATTCAAACAGCAATGAAACTGAAGGAATGTTCCCAATACAGCACCGACAACAACAGACCCTGTGAAGCAATCCTTTTTCTAGAGTATCCCTGCACTTTTCTCATTTCAGACATATTTCTCAGCAGTGATCACACAGATGGAGTTAGCTGGGAAAGCAACTGGGCTGTCAAGCTCACATGAGGTGGAAAAAAGTGGGGCACCGGGATATGAGCTGCTGCTGCTTTGGTCAGCGCAAAATGACCATGAGTCGAATGTGATCTCCTGTACACCAGCAAACATCTTTCGGGCCTATTTTGGCAAGAGCAGTGACTGCAGTACGGGAACCAGTAATTGAAATCCATCTTGAATATAGGTGTTGCTATTTGATGCCTGGAAAGAGCAACTTGTCAGTCATGTTGGTCGAGGAGAGAAACTTTTTAAAATAAGTTTTTACCCCTGATTTGCATCATCGTTACTTGGGGTAAAACGGTAAAACCTGAAGAAAAAAAAACTTGCCAAAGCACAAATTTAGCCACCAATATAGCACTGGAGAACACTAAGCACTACACATTCAGCACAGCTGCTGACAGCCACTCAGTATCTCTTGCTCATCTGAAATGTGAGAAGCTCCTTTTTTTTATCACCTGACATCGCTCGATTTTACTGCCTTACAGCTCCTTAAATAATACCTGATTTCTGCCACCCTGATTTTCAAAATGTACAAAACCTCCAAAACACAAGGGTCTAAATATACTACAGCAGCATTTAGAAATGTTTGTAGGATAGAAACTTGACCCTAAGGTGAAAGTCAAGCAGTCCGCCATCCACAACTCTATCTCCATATTAGCTTTTGCACCTAACAGTACTGGCGACAAGTTAGATGGAATACAACATGGACGGACAATGAAAGACAACTGCCTTGCTGCCCTTGTGTTTCATCTCAGTTGGCACCATGCTAGAGTTAGACCCTAACTAAATCGACCACCATTCCATGCTCGTGGCTTTAGCAGTTGCATTAAATGCTGGTTTCAGTGTTGCTGTCATTGCTCTGGGTGTACTTACTTCAAGGTAAATGTTGGTGATGAGAGGTGTTACTGAATCCGGATCTTCAGAATCGTCCTGCAAAAATGTTTTTAAATCAAGCCTACTAACAGAATGGCAATTAACGCTGGCTCCCCGCCTGCATTTCTGAAACTGCAGAACATGAAGGCTAGGGCATCATGTTCATTGCACAACCACAAACTCCCCCTATACTTCACTTGGTGTTAAACATCTACACCATTCTTCCGTGCTGATACTGTGGCCATACACTATGCATCACAGCAGAAAAAGTGTGCAAGGAAAAGTACCGCAACCTTTGAGCCACACTCAAGACAATTTTTGAGAATTACGAGTTGTACAGCAAACCACAGCTGAGAATTTTCCCCACATTGTTCCAAAAATATTTAACATAAGTTGCAGTGGTTCCGATGAAATTTAACAAAAAAGTTGACCCGAAGGTCAGTGATTCTCTTGTTGTGGTTATACCCTCAGCTGGATACAGCCTAAGCTCTGCTTTACAACCACTTGCTGCTATGAGCTTTCATAGAGTCTCAAGCAAACGCTTGGAACAAATGATGCGCCTGGCGACCCACGAATGCACACGAGCATTGGTATTGACCTTTAACCCCTGTAGAGGTCAAGTTACTGAGCAGTCTTGCCATTGACATTACATGGCTCAAAGGCAATATATGGTGAACGTAAACTTACCGCTGCTGTGTTCAGACATCGTCCAAATCTTGATGACAAGATCCCTATCTCTGTGCACAAGACTGCAGTCAACCTAGTGAATGACAAGGTGAGCAATAGAGTGGGTAACGTTATTTTAGTGGACTAGGCACTAGTCTTCAGACAAACTCATAAGCACTTAAAAATGCCCATAGAACTAAACCAGAGTAATGTCCTGTTAAAGAGGCACTAAAATACAAAAACAACTTGTTCTCAAATGAGAGTCTGCGTTTTAGACTTTTAGTGAGTATAATTAGAGCCTGAAGCTTTAGAGTTTTACCCGATTCTTCTCTCGAATTTGCACCCCGAATTGAAGGTTGCCTCTTTAGGGTGAAACCAGATTTTGACCTGGCAAATCGCCCTCACTGGGATGTCTGTAGGAATGCAGTAACTAACTTGTTTGGCAGCAAATGCAGTTACATTACTGTTTGTACCAAACCGCTATAGTTAGTTTGAGTAACTGAGCCAGATTTCTCCCTGAATTTAGCATACTGGAAATTTTTTTCACCCGAATTCGCGTGAATTTAGTGCACGTGTTTATTTACCCGATTTTTACCCCCCGAATTTAGAAAAAAAAATACTTCTCGAAAACTTCAGGGTCTAAGTATAATGCAAGCGAAATTAGTTCACACAGCGCTACCATTTAGAAGAACTAAATGAAAACAGAGCTGCCTTTGTGGCAACCACTGGAATCCTCATGAAGCAAAGATTGGCGGCATCTGATCAGACAGCAGAAGAAGCACGTGCATGCCAATCGTGTGTGCGTGGATTTGGAATGCGTCCTGTCGTAGTGCTCTGTACATGTGAGGCAGGACGCACATTGCTGCATTTTTCAATACCAATTGATTGATTGATTTTGGCGCACAGCAGTAATCATGGATCTTCTTGTGGCAATAACTATATTCTAGGGGTGTGCGAATCCGAATATTTTAAGTCGAATCAAATATCGAATCGAATGAAGGAAAAAATTCCGAATACCGAATCAAATATTCGTGCAAAATTTACAATATGTGACTTTTGCACTAAAAGTTTCCATTTCGTAGCTCAGGATTTTGGTGTAATTTTTCTGGCATTCACTGTCACAAGAGAGACATGCAATTCTTCTGTTTAAGCCCCTACCCTTTAATTTTACATGAGAGTGCTTCCTGCTTTTCAGGTGAGCCTACACTTACTGCAGTACTGGAGTGGTTACCTTCATTTCGAAATTTTATGTCAGGCAGTAGCATGTTATACGGATGAGGCTGTAATTGTTTCAGACAACCACAGGCCATTTGTGAAACAAACGAATTGGCATCCTGCCTCAGCTTTGCCCATGAACACCATTTAGTTTCTTTGCACTACTGAAATTTTAGACGTAAAGGACATCTTTAAGACACCCTTCTTGTTCGTGGGCTGTAGTCATTATTCAAGTGTCCTAACTTTTTAAAGACAACCTCACAGACATCAAATCAAAGTCCCTCGTCGGCACCGCTAAACTGCATGAGGGATGGGCGTCACCCCTTTCACAGATGATGTCTACAAAACTAACTTTGGATAACGTTATCTTAAACTAAACACCGTCCCGCCTGTGTTGGTCCTGCAGCAAGGGCAATTTTGTAAAGCAGGCTTCACCTCACGCACGGAAGCATCAGGTGAAGCCCACTTTCAGGTTGTGGCGTTCATATTCGTGGAATAGTCGAATATTCGAAAAATCGAATATTGGATATTCGATTCGCGAATCGAATAGTTCGGGCGTTTGATATTCGATGCGAATCCGAGAACTCGAATATTCGCACACCACTACTATATTCACGTCCTTCAGACAGCGACACGTTGCACTATGTTTTTTGCCGGAACTGCTCCATGGTGCGGCACCGGCGTGCATGCGGACCATGAACCAAAAGCACCGATGCACGAGCTGAAGCGACACTCAATGCTTAGTGCCGAGGCAAGAAAGGGTCTGGTATAACTCTGATTGTAGCTTCGTAACGAAATCAAAGTTCTGAATTTTTTTTAAATTCCTTGTTAGCGCCGCGAATCAACTGTGGCTATGAGCGGCGTACAGACGTGGACAGATGGAGAGAGGACAGCAGGAAGGAGTGGGGGACAGGGGGGTTAGCATACGTCCTGGGCCGACTTGAGGGGGAACTGTGCCGACATTCGTCTGGAAAGCCTTCGGAAAACCCAGGGAAAACCTCAGACAGCACAGCCGGCGACAGGATTCGAACCCGTGTCACCTCCCAGTCTCGGCGTGGAAAGCAATCATCCTAACCACTATGCCACGGGAGCTGGTCAAAAAGTTCTGAATTACGATGACAAGTGCGAAGTTAACATATCGTGTAACGTAATTTGGAGTGAACTCATGTGGGCATTTTAGTGCCCCTTTCATATGACCACATGTTACTAGCAGAAATTATCCATAAGCATGTTATCCATTACAATGAAACCCCATGTAAAAAATGACACGCAAAAAAGGACTCATTTTAAATGAATTTTGTTGTGCGGGAAACGGTCAAACCTCGATTTATGGATGGTCAATGCTCATGGAAAAATTGTTAATAAATCGAGGTTTGAATGAGAAAGAAGAAGTTCGCTATACCGCACCACTCATAAATCAAGAAAATTTGTCAATCGTTCCCTTTTAATTTATTTATTTATTTATTTCAGTGAACCCTGGGGATTTCGGAACAAAAGGCTAAAAAACTTGATTAGGGTTGATCGTACATCCTACATCTTGAACACCGTAAGGGTCCCTTAAAAATGCAGTTACCCAACAACTGGTAATGCTAAGACAACCACACGAATACCAGAACATCACAGTTACTTTTACATGGCACATGTGCACTATGTACACAAGGGCTGGGCTTTCACATGTGAGAACACGGCCATGTGTTGCAAAGTTTCTCCAAAGCTTTATCTCAGAATGAGGAAGTATAAATAGATTCTAAATCCAAACAAATTCAAACAACTCCTGCGGTCTGCCTCGGCCAATTCTCGTTGTTTATAAATAAATCTTCATGTTCTAGGATTGAACAGGTTCAAATCAATTGTTACCCCCAAACTGCGTCATCATCATCATCACTCTGAGCAAAAACCCAGAAAAGCCCGGGAACCAAACCAACCCACGCACAAGGTTAGCCACAAATACAGGAATGGGTGAACGTCAAATACTTTGTGTTGGGCACTTACTCCAGCCATCTCTTGTGTTCGTCTTTTCACTTTTTCCTTTACCCCACAAAACCTGCTCTTTCACAAACATTCCCAGTCTTTACGCAGTTTTACAAATTTGGAACCCGAGAAAGGGACAGAGGAGGGACGACACGACACGTTCTCGAACGTTCGAGAACGTGTCGTGTCGTCCCTCCTCTGTCCCTTTCTCGGGTTCCAAATTTTTTCACCATGTACCAGCTGGCCTGCACCCTTGCCCTTTTGCAGTTTTACAGATTTTTACCCCTCTCCCAGTCCCACAGTGAGGACTGAAAACACCTGAGGTGCTGGTACAGGTAAGCCCTTGTGTTTTCGGGTTTTGCTTTTTCAAAATCAGGGCAAAAATCTGCTATTATTTATTTCAAGAGCTATAAAACAAGATAAATTAGTGCAATACCAGGTAGAAAAGCAGATTTTCGGGTGAAATAGCTTCTCGCAAAGCAAATCTGCTGAATGAACAGTGCTTAGCATTCTGGTGCTCGTATTGGTGGGTGAATTTACACATGAGCAAGTTCGTATTCAGGGTTTTTCCCTAAGTTGTGATGATGCAAATCGGCAGATAAAACCGGGTTTAACTCTAAAACACAACGCTATAGGTATAAAGCGTCACATTGGATCACGTGTCACATCGGATGCCATGTATAGAAATATGTGGTTCAGGTAAACTGAACAGGGATGTCATTTGAAAAGCCATCCGGCAAGTTTGAAGCTATGTTTTCGTAAGACAGTTACGAAAACAAAGAGTTTTTTGAAGAAATTATCTGGAATATTGGACGTGGTACTACATGTGTACTATGGGGACCTTGAGAGTGCTAATGCTGTGCTAATACTGCTGGGCAAATGCAGTACTTTATAGCTTGTGCCCAAGTATGAATATGGTGTTCACTATGCTAAGCAGCAAGAACTTACCCTGTGAGATGCGTTGCATACTGAACTGCTGTTGTTTCTGTGTCTGTTTTGACTAGCAACAGCTCGGCAGCTTTGTGGTAGAGCTCCATCGTTTTGGCTGTCATTTCGGCCATGCTTTCCAAGCTCTTTGTGTAGACATCCTATGCCACAGGAAGATATTTGAAACACCTTTCAATCAAGGACAGCTGCTCTCCATGCCAGCTTTTGCTTGGCTTACATTTGGATCTTTCTTGACACCTCTCTCCTGTTCTGCTGTACAGTCAGACAGCCACGTCCTGGCATCAGCATCCATCTGAAGGGAAGAGGTTTATACTGTGTATTCACAGGAGCGACATTCCCCACAATGCCTACAGCGGAAGATGCGAAAAATGTCATAGCTTTCTGTTGTCACGTGATCGCGAGTGCTCAATATCATGTCTTCACGTACACTGCTAACCGTGGAGAATATCCTGCGACACAGTCACAAGATATTCCGTAGCAGACGACAGGAAAAGACGCTGACGGTGTCATCTGCTAAGTGCGCAGTATGCCACTCCCGATATTCCGGCACCGTGTGAATGCTCATCATAACACGGGACGGAACTTCGGGTCTGTGGGCAGTGTTTTTGCTTTTTCTTACACTACAATATTTTGTGTGTCCACTAGAATATTATGTGAATACACAGATACTGTAATCTTCTCTTTAGCCATCAGCTGCAGTCTCTAGAGACCTGTACAGATTCAAATTTGAGTATTCGCAATACACAATTTCAGGAAATCCAGGTGCTACCTGAGCCCGCATTGCATCCTGGGAGATTATTGTCATGGGGAAGGGCGAACAGTCCTTCACGCTTCGTTTTCGCTGACCTTGACACCTCATCGAGTATAGGCCGAGAAAGAAGAAATCGAAACAGGTTGGAGGCCTCCTCCTTTCTAATAACAAAGTTCTGATAGTTAAATGTGCTGCTATGCTCCCTAGGATTTTCTGAAGGCATCATTTTGGGCAGGCAGCTGCTTGCTCATGAATATCAACTGAAACAGATGGTTTAATTTGCATTTGCACCTGTGCGGGCAATCAGCGGTGCCAGTGCGCTGCTCTGGTATAATATAAACGAAGAAGGCATGCTTTCATGCTTTCAACTAAGCAGGGTGTTTGGTACACTATGTTTGAACAGATTCAAAAGGCAGTGAAATCACTCTACATACGGGACTGCCAGAATTATGAAAATTTTGTTCAATCTTCCTTATTTAAAAAGCCTAAGTCGTTTCGGAAATACGTTAAGGACAGAACCTCTACTATACTATACTACTAGGTATACTATTTATCTGACAGAAGACGACCGTCCTGTTACTACACCATCTGATGTAGCTAACAAGTTTGCTGACTACTTCTCTTCCGTGTTCAAGCCTGCTACTGATGCATCAAGTATATGTCCACTGGTCGATTCACCCTCCTGTCTCACCCCATCACAAATTCATATTGATGAGTCTGACGTGATCTGTGCTATTGCTGAGCTAAAATCCAGTACATCAGCTGGGACTGATATGATTCCTTCCTTCCTTGTTAAGAGATGTGGATCAATTTTTTCTCCCATATTAACGGTGCTTTTTAACAGATCCCTTCGTTCTTCAGTTTTCCCATCTGTGTGGAAATCATCTGTTGTTGTCCCTATCAGGGGCGGATCCAGACCCTCGATTTGAGGGGGGCTGTTCCGTTGTCGAAGCTCGTAGAGGGGGAGGGGAGAGAGGGATATCCAATGTATAAACTGGCGTTTCTTTTTTGTTTTTTCTTGGGGAGGGGGGTGAATTGTTAAAAATCGGTTACTGATATTATCCCGATTTTGTCTTTGCATTACCAGTTGCATACTTGATGACAAAGTAGAGAAAAAAAATTACTTAGAGCACAGTATAACGTACATAAAGTACACAAACAGAAATATACTTAAAAGGAAGTACAAGTGCAACAGAAATGTGCTTAAAATAGCACTTGAGTACTTGCTACTTCATGTATTTCCCATCACTGGGGTATAGTTGTATGTACTTACTGCCTTCAGCTTTTCACCTCTCAAATTGAGACCAATCCTGGTCAGGTGCTGCGTCACCAGTAGGTCGAAGTCTTGGTCGACTTCATCATCTAAATAAAATATCCACACGTTACAAAACACGTGGAAATGAGGAAATATACAGCGAACCAATTCACAAGTACAATCTCAGACATCACAGTGCAGAAACTGTTCGTATTACAAACCTGGGGTATCGTCAGTACAAGGAAGGCTCTCGCACGTCCTTTTGATTTTGTCCAAAACTGCATTCTGCTCCAACTTCTCCTCCTCACCAAGCGAAAACAAGTACTGCTGAACGGCTGTCCTACGCTCCTCGCATAACATTTCAAGTGCCTCGAGGTGAACCAGACCTAAGTATGTTCATCATGACATTACTATGGAAAAGGATATGCCACGCAATAAAGGGATAACAAGATAAACAAGATAAACATAAGACGCACCCTGATGTTCGTCAAACAGTTTGCTGTAATGCACGACTCCATTTGATTCTTCCTCCTTTGCGCGATTTTGTTCCTCCATTTCAGCTTTCATTTTCGCTTCACGTAGCACCTCCGATAAGTTAACTTTCCCTTCGAACATGGCCCGTTTCTTGCGCAATCCAGGGTCATTTTCCGTTAATATGTCCATCGTCTTTTTTCCGATCATCTCCAAGGTGTCGAGACTGCCGCTGATCACTTTGGAACCCTGCGCAAATTTTTTACAAGATCATTTAGCTCAGGCAAGAGAACAGACTTGCTAAAGAAGGTACGTGGATACAGTGCAATCCCATTAATTTGAAATCTCGTACTTCAAACTTCCGGTGCTTGGTGCCCTGGTCCCATCAAAGTCGGGTATGTCAATGAAGGAAAGTGCCCGGTAATTCAAACAAGACTGCCCAGCCGCGCCCCCACTATGCACTGGACCGGAAGCGTCCGGCCATGCGCTGCTGCTGTATCAGGGACATGTTTACTGAATTAAGTGTTTTTATTGTGTTTTAATTGTATTTAATTGTTTTTAATTATTGTTTATTAATTAATTGTTTTTGTTGTAATTGTTATAATTGTATTAATTGTAATTTAATTGTAATTGTAATATTGTGTTTTAAGTGTTAAGTTTACTTATTAAGCAAATATCTTATTATTTTTTTTATTCAGTGTTCGTGCCATGAAGTAACTGTGGCTATCTGTGTATTTACTTGAGCGACATCCTCACGGAAGATTCTAATGGAAGAAAAAGCGAGAACAATGCTCACAAAGACAAAGTTCCATCCCGTGTTACGTTGAGCGTTCACACGGTGCGGAATATCGAGAGTGGCGTACTGAGCACTTAGCAGATAAATCTTAGCAGACGGCACCGTCAGTGTCTTTCCTGTTGTCTGCTACAGAATATCTTGTGGCTGTGTCGCAGGATATTCCCCATGGTTAGCAGTGTACGCGAACACTGGACACTGTGTGCTCGCGCTCAGAAAGCTATGACGTTTTTCGCATCTTCCGCTTCTGCGGGGAACGTGAATCGTGTGAAATGTGCATCACACGTGAAATGTGCTCGTGTGAATACACGGTATGAGTGGTATACAGATGTGGACAGATAGAAAGAAGACAGCAGGAAAGGGTGTGTGTGTGTGGGGGGGGTATGCATTTTGGGGGGAACTGTGCAGAGGTTCGCAGGGAAAGTCTTTGGAAAACCCAGGGAAATCAAACGAATGCAAGCACGTACAACACATTATTTTCTACTCCGAGACGTTTTGATGCTTGCCTAAAAATAAATATCTTGGAATTAACGTGCCTCTTATAGCTAGCATCGTGTGGCCTAGCGAGCCATGATGTGTCTGCGATGCAGCTAATATGTGCTGCCAACACGTCAAGCACTCACTCGGAGCACATTTAGTTCCAACCCCGCTTTGCTTTATTCGAACAAATTTTCGGTGCCCTTAGAGTTCGAATTAACGGGATTGCACTGTACTTTTTGGAGGAGTGTTTCAGAGAAGCTGAGCTTCAACATACTGTAGCTTCGATGACTTTGGTGAATGCCGTGACACCACTTAAGATACCACTCACACCAGTGGCTTCTTGCTTCTCTTCTGGCTGTTCATTCTTATCAGTACCTAGGGCAACAAAAATATGCTTGTTGCTAAACAGCAGAGAGCACAGGGTATGTGGGTGACAATGTGCAAATTTTTGTTTGACTAGGTCAGCAATGCTTCAAGCCAAATGCAAGACGTGGGGCCACAGAACAAAGTGTGCCGTACGTACTCCAGACCTTTTGTGTAGCTACTGTCCAATTTATTCTACGGGGATACTCAAGATGAAGTACCATATTTCTTCCGCTCTGTAAAAAAAAACTCTTTCATGGCAGATGCTGAAACTTTTCTCGATGATATACGCAGTGCTAAAAGATTCCCAGTCTCCAGATTCGTTTCAGTAAATTTTGAAAAATTAAAAACCGCTCATTCCTAAGCAGTGGCCAGAGTCACTCGATAGCTAACTATTACTAGTCTATAGTAACTCCAAGATTGCCTATTGTCTATTCTGTACCCTGTATTGTATTGTCTACTCTGTACCCATTTTTTTTAGCTGTTGGGAATCATTGAGGATTTGCAACCAAGTCTGGAAGGCACATTTACTAGAAGCAGTACAACAGAAGTGCCTATATTACCCTCCGAAATTGTTAAAAAGCAGCTTAGATGTTCAACTGCTAAAAAACAAAGCTTAGGGTGCTACTAAACTGGGCAAACTGAAATACATGCGAGGTGGTATAGTCCAGCAGTAGTGGTGGTACATGGTACATGGTCGCAATGTTAAGGAAGCACGAGGTTCTCAACTTTCTTGTACAATTTTTTTTGCAATTTTTGTGCACATTAATGTCTATATACTCCGACGCATAGTTTAGCCCTGAGAAAGACCGTTCATTAATTTTATCTTCACCACAATTCCCATAACATCACATCACCTGAACATCTGTGTCCTTTGTCAGGCGAGTTGTACAAGGTTTGTCTCACATATTTTCCTGTTATGATGCCCTGTACTTTGGCTACAATTTTTTTTTGCAAAAACAACATTTCTTTAAAAAAAGGAAACACTAACCATGAGTTGTATCATCACTTGAAACCTCTTGTTCTGGTTCCTTGATATCTTGTTTTTCCACATCTGCAGCCAACTCCTCAGGTGTTGGAGCTCCCAGTGTGTTTTCCACAGTTTCAATCACTGTGCCAATGCCCTGTGCTGGAGCGAAACTGATGACTTAGCAGAACACCACAACTCCAGCACAACAACAAAAAACATACTTTTCTTGATTCTCATCTAAGGTAGCTATAGCTTTACTTACACACTTGGTTTGTGAAAGTTGTCACAGATGTTGCTGCTGTTGACAGAATAGATGAACCCCATTTCCCAAAACCCCAGTTTGTGGAGCCCTGCGCAAAGATTGTTCGGCATTATTTTACCTCTATTACGCATTGCGTTACCCTGCATTATTAGAGCAGGGCCCAGACAGCTTGCCTAGCTTGAACATATAAAAAACTCTCATGATATCTTTATAGGGCAAGGTGATGTGAATGATTATGTACATAATCTTCTGTCTTCCACAATGCAATGTAAAAGTACGGTCCATATCAGTGTCTACTTGTGTGCTCATATTACCGAGGTTTTTTTTTAACTCCACCTATTTTCTTTCCTTTATTTATTTTTTCCTGCTGTATCACACAGACTTTTTGAACGCCAAGTGAAAGGGTCCAGCAGCACTTTCTTCAAACTGTTTACGACAGGCATTTCACAATCACCCCATATATATAATAGTCAATTACTGAAATACTTCCAAACAACACTGCCTTTTCTTCAGAGGCTGCAAGGCTTCACTTATACAATATTTCACACCCTGCAATAGGTAGAGCCCTCGGTTTTGCGCGATTCCGCGAAATTTCGCGGGATTCGGAATTAATAGCGAAATCCTTCATTTGGCACAGAATTTCACGGAATCCCTTATTTTTAGGGGCGTGCGGATATTCGAGTTCTCGAATTCGAATCGAATATCAATCACTCAAAGTATTCGATTCGCGAATCGAATACCCAATATTCGGGTTTCCCGATATTCGACTATTCTTTTGGCCAGGCGACGACAGAAGAAGAAACGAGACAGCGACGACGCAACTTTCAACCGTCTCGCCTCGTTTCTTCTTCTGTCGTCGCCCGGCCAAAGGATATGTACCAACCGGCAGTGGCGTATCTAGAGCTACCTGCGCCCATGGCAACCAATGAGTCTGCGCCCCTGTTCAGGCACATATCGAGGACACAGTTGGTCATGTTTTGTAAATACTTTAATGAAGTCCACAGAACTACTACACATGCAAATGGCCCACTAACGTCACATGATAGCCTTTCTGGCTTTTGCTGCTGCAAATTTGTCGATAATGTCACTAAAATCAATTTTTTCTGTTTCTTCTCCTTCAACACTTAGGACAGCAAGGTCGGAAAGCCTGTCCTGGCCCATTGATGCTCTTAAATACAAAAGTATCAGCTTGCTAAGTATAAGCTTGCTAAGCTGGCTTGTAAAGTATAAGCTTGCTAAATGACCGCCCACAGCTGGCAATTGAAACCGCGATCGTAAGCATTATCTGGACCGCAACCCGAAGGTTCGGGAAGACATTCTCATCTCCATAGTGAACAATAAATTCAAGAAGCTCTTCGGGTCTCGATATTTTGTTTTCTGTGCGCCTCGCGAGCAACATTCTGCAGTCCAAAATTTCTTCGTACAGCTCGTTGCCGTCAACATCGGAAGTGTAAAATTTGCCGAAATCGCCCCTATACCTTTACACCTGCCCCAGCCCGACACACGGGTTCAGGTCGACCCTCTTGTTGGTCCGCCCGATACGAACTCCTCTTTTTGTCGGGTCGATTTTCTTGCTCAGATATCTCTCTCAAAGTCCCACTGCTGCGATCGGCTTGCTACCTAAACATCCTCAAATGCTGCTGTCACGTCTCGAGTGGGATCTCCTTTTTGTTTAGGCTGCTTTGGTCTCGGCCGTGACAGTCGCTCACTGAGCTGGTTCGGTTTGCTCACGGTGCCCCGTTCTCGTCAAATACGTCACGCGCCCAGTTTAGCTACCTCGTGGTTAACATGATGTCCTAGGGGATGCGTTTTCGTGTGGTCCGCACTACGTTTCACACTACAACCTCTCTAATGGCGGGTGCATACATCATTTATGAATGTGCCAGGTTGAGTGCCCGACCTGGCACATTCACACCCGACCACATAATGGCGTCCCTGTTCACCTGGCGCCCATGGCACCTGTCCACACCCTAGATACGCCACTGCCAACCGGCCCCATACACTATGTGTCTGTTATTCGACTATTCGCCGAATACGAACGACGCCTCCCGAAAGTGGGCTTCACCTGACGCTTCCCTGCATGAGGTGAAGCCTGCTTTACGAAATTGTCCGTGCTGCAGGGCAAACACAGACAGATTGTAGTTTAGCTGAAGATAACGTTAGCCCAAGTTTATTGTGTATACTTCGCCTGAGGATGGGACGATGCCCCTCCCCTGTGCAGTTTAGCGGTGGCAGTTGGGGATTTTGATTTGATGTCTGGGAGGTTGCCTTCAAAAAGTTAAGACCCTTAAATAATACCTACAGCCCAGGAACAAAAAAGGGTGTCCTCAAGGTGTAACTTCCCCATTGAAAACATCTTCCTATAAAGTTCCAAAAAACTCTGTAGATGCTGAAAGATCTTTCAGCAGGTATCAAATGATTGCAGGTGACAGACCGCATCACATTTGAACACAAGAGAGATCATGTATGTAATGCACAACAGTGCTTTGAATCTGTAATTTTATAAAATATTTTTTGTTCTCACACAATCCAAGAAAAGATTGTTTCCCCGTTTCAAGCAGCCATTGATGCTCGCGGTGGAAAATTGTGGAATTTACAAGTCACTGCTGAGGAATTTTGAATTTGTTGCAGTAGAAGATCGAGGGCCTTAGCAATAGGTTGTCCCGGTCCATTATGAATGCACCAGTCAAGTCGCCTAAATACCCTGTTATTTACATCAGTACTCTTTACAAACAAAATTCTGTCCATTCTTAACATTTTCATCAAGCACATTCTCCTGCAAGGGCTTCTTTGACAAGGACAAAGATAAAAGATAAAGGAACAAGGGGCGGATCTAGGATTTTCCTGACAGGGGGTCCACTGTGGACAAGTGCCACGTGCATGTTGGGATTGGTCCACTGAACCCTATGTTAAAGTCTGGAATTTGGGGAAGGGGGGGGGGGGGGGCGGACCCCAATGACGAGATTTCTGTGTTTTAATTAAACCTTGCTCTGTAGGATGTTTCTATTTGGTTGTTTCATTTATCCGGATGCCCCGGTATCCGGACGATTTCGCCGGGAAATGGCACCGTCCGGATAAACGAGAGTCGACAGTACCTTGTTGTTCGTGGACACCATTACAGAAATAAGAATGAATCCTGTGATGTGTGGTTTCCTTCCCGCCGCCATTTCGTACTGCCATTATTAGGTGTAGATCACGTACAACAATGACCATGTGCATAACAAATTTACATACTACTACTGATCATAACAGTGTTTCCTACTGTGGGATCAGGTTAACTGATGGGGGCAAAACGAAAATAAGAGAGACAAACTGAAACCAACCTTGTCATCTCGTGTTGCAGCCTGCGCCAGTTTTTCTAGGACTGACAGCTCTTTGTCTTTGCCCTGTACACTTTCTGGTTCCCCTCCTCCAGCTTCCTTAGTAGCTTTTGTGGCTATCTGTCCTGATGTGGCACAAGCATCCACTGACTTCTGAAGCTCCGAGACATTGTCTTGGGCAGTGCCGTCTGTTTTGGGTTGCCTTTCCGGTGACCCTGTCTCTTTAATTTTACTCAGTTTTATTGCAGATGCTTTGGATTGACGTTTGGATCCTTCGCGGGTGTCATCAATATCTTCGTCTGCGCTCTCGAATGCCTCCTCGGATTCAGACATGTCGGCTAAAATATGAAATAAGGTCATCACTTATTCATTCAACGCTCTCCCCAGCAGTGATTTTTGACCACTGAACATGACCTAGGTAACACCAACAGTGCATGAACATATTAAGGGGGGGAAACATGCAGCTGTCTGCTGCCACGTGCTAAGTCGTACAGGAGCTAATACCACAAACAAGACCGGCAGACTTCCCGACTATTTCCGAATGACTGCCACTTTGAAAGGTGGAATTTCAATCACTAAGCAAGATATCCACATAAGGATGCCCTTCGTGTCGACAAGTCCATTATTGACATCATGTTCCACAACAAAACCGACAAAAGCACCGCACAAATATATGCACCGCGACAAACTGCATTCGCTGTGCTCGATGTCTTAGCACACGTCAGGCAAAGCCACGGTTTAAAAGCAACCAGTTGCAACGGTCCCCTTGCATTCACGAGGAGACAAGTTGTGCTCGATATATTACCTTAGTCGAGAGTTTGGAAATTTGTGGTCGGAACGATGAAAATTCAGTAAAATCACAGAGAAGTGCGAAAAATACCACGGTTGAAAGAAAGCTTACGGAGAACTTCTCTGCATTAAGCCGACAGTGCTGCCACCTCTACAGTGTTTACGTTGACGTTGACAGCGGAAGCTCCGCGGTAACGGCGCGCATTTCAAATGTCATTTTACTTTGGGAGTTCCGAATATTCACATTTTGTTGGCTATCGCGCAAACTTCATGCTCTGGGCAGCGGCGGATCCAGGAGGGGAGGTGGAAGGATGCGTCAGTTGTTTATACATTGGATTTCCCTCTCTCCCCTCCCCCACTACGAGCTCCTACAAACATGCCTACAAAGAAACCGCCCCGACCGCCCCCTCCAAACCGAGGGTCTGGATCCGCCCCTGGCTCTGGGACATTCTTTTATTGGTCATACTTGGAGGCTTTCACTACTATCAAAGTGCTCCGTAACCGTTACTGGTTAGCCTGGTCAGAGACCTCCCCTGTGTACCTCTCTCTCCCAGTGACCGTCCTCTGAGGGCATGTCTGAGGGGGTGCCGAGCTTTTCTTTTTTTGGGGGGGGGTGGGGGTGGGGGGTTGCAAAAATTCGTGGAGCATGCCATGAAGGGTGTACCCCCCCCCCCCCCCCCCCCTCTATGCAATGATTAGGGTTTGTGGTTTTCGGCATTTTCCGAAAAATGCAGGAAAACACCCCCCGAATGATTTTTTTCAGATTCGGAATATTCCGAAAAAATCCGAATTTCTCGTATCTTGACAGCTGCCATTCCTGGAACCGCAAAGGGAAATCCCCTTGGAATCTCCCATTGTCGACTATTTCTCGAGCGTGGCATTATCTTCGGGCTGTGCCCTTGTTTCGTTGTGCTTAAGCGCTTATAGGAGGATGACCTCAGCTTTGGCAGCACACGTACTTAGTGACACACCTATCTTTAGTGAATTTACTATTCAGAACCTTTGTGGTCTGTTGTTGTCGGGTTAAAAAGAGATCACGAGTGTACGGAGCCCCAAAACGGTTTCAAAAGCCGATCGCTGATCCCCTGCCCTAGCCTTCTAGTTCATTTTTGTGTTCTCTGTCTCTCTATCTACTCCGCTCCAGTTACCAATTGGAGTGACCCTCGTTTCCGTTCCTGAGGCACTTCAAGGCACTTCGAGGCACTTCACTGTAGAGGACTTATTCTTATTTGTTCTACGAGATGAATGTCTTATGGATGATATAAAGCGCGAGATTTTCGAATATGCTGCATGCCCTGCCCCTCAGGTGGATATATCTCCTATTCAGTTTTGGACGACCCCTTCCAGCACATGGCCTTTGTTACCGCAGTGCGCCTTAAGCATACTGGCTATTCCTGTTTCTAGCGCTAATGTTGAGCGCGCGTTCTCTAAACTGCGTGTTATTAATCGCAAGGAGCGAGTCGCTATGACAGATGCGAGCATGATGATGTACGCTTGCATCTATTACAACAAGAGGTAGTCTCCTTGTTTGCTGGTTTGGCACAGGCAATAAAAGACATTGTTAATGAAACCATGAATCGATTCACTTCTTTTCGGTTCGTTGTTACTTCGCGCGCAAAATAGGCTTTCCTTCATGCGAAATAAATAGATGCCCGTATTCGGGCATTTATTTTTTGGGCGGAATATAGATGCCGAAAAAATCCGATTTATAGCCCCCATATAAATGCCGATAAACACCCCCCGAATTGGGTTGAAAATAAATGCCAAAAACCACAAACCCTAGCAATGATATATCCAGAGCTCCTCCTTACTCCCCAATGTAAGGCTGGTAAAGCACAACTACACTCTTAGAAATGAACTTCACCGCATAGCACGCTTCATCTCGTATGATAGCGTTATCTGCCCAGATTTGATGAAAACGGGAGGCGTACTCGTTTTTTGTGACACTTATGCTGTTCATAATTGTCACAAAAAAAGGCGTACGCCTCCCGTTTTCAACAAATCAGGGCAGATAACGATATCATTCGACATGCGTGCTATGCGGTGAAGTTCATTTCTAAAAGTGTACAATAATGAACCCCCTGCCTGGTTTGACGATTCTGGATAAACCACTGTCTCTGTGTGTGCCAAAGCTCAGGCTTCTTCCCCTTAATGGTACTACTACCTTGGTATCACTACCTTGTAGCCCTTTCACTACGAAAAAAAAAAAGAAAGAAAGATGCACACAGTGCACGTCCAATTTAGGTCTGCCACTCGATTTTAACCTTGACATCTGCATACAAATGTATAATTATGCAAGGTACACTGTAATTCAACTTTGTCCTAGGTGTGCAATATTGAAAGATGATACAGCATACTATGCAATGAAGCCTTACTATGTGAATTCTTACTATATGAAGCAACAGTGATTCTTCATCAGCTCCTCGGTAAGCAAATAGGCCTGAGGCAGTACACATTCATCCCATTTTATTCTCAAAACAATACTGTCGATCTTCAAAATATATAACAAATAATGTGCATTTTTCATCTTTGCACAAAAGCAACCCCCAAAATCAATCTCAAAATCTTTGGTAAAGCACTTGTGACACACCAATGTACACTATAAATACTGAGACTCGCATACACATGTAAAGTTGTGCACACTTGTCACCGAACTGAACACAGTACAACAACACAGTATTAGCGGTCAAATATTACGTGCTCATTTTACGTATTCCAAACACACCTGCAAGTGTGACAACAGTACAGTAAAAATACAAAACAGAAGATACACGCTTTGTTGCGAACCTGCTACAAAATGCTGAGTACAACGGGAGATGCACACTTTTGCTGTGACTAGGTTGTCATTCACTCGCATTTCACTGATGTATAAGAAAATTCCATGTCCCTCACCCCATTAGACATTCTCATATGTACACACACATACACACAAATGCATTGCACATGAAAAGCAGTTACAAAAGGTTATCACAGGTCACTACATTCACACAATGAGAACATCCATGAACCCAAACGCTAAAGCGTGCCGCATACACAACTAAATGGCACCCACAAAAGGACTGCTGACGCAGGTATCCTATGCGCGCAGGAATTACTGAATGCACAGCCATACGATTTTGCCCATGAAGAACTGCAGTTGTGTCTGCAATTATGGCACATTTTAGAGGTACGGCAAAGAATGAATGAAACGGGAATGCCAATTTAAAATGGGTAAACTGGACTGTTATCCTAGAACAAACAAACAAACAAAAAAAAAACCTGGTACACACACACACACACCACAAAGATGCACCTCCCCGATTCAGACTTTTTTTTCCGGACTACTTTGCCAGAGCCCTGCCGACGTGCTTGAGGCTGCACATCTCCGAAGGTTCCCGCCGTATTTCTTGTACTTCTCTATTTCGTTCCGTCACCCACAAACAGCACACGACCTATCCTAAATAATGTGGAACTGTGCAGTGGCGCCCAGGTCCGAGATCTTGCCACTCCCTGAAAAATTTCCTAGCAGCGCCCCTGTTCATAATCATTCCCCCCACATTGTTTGTATGAATGAGAGATTCACTCATTGAATTATCTGAACTATCTCTTCCCTCCCCAAAACTCTATTTAGTCTTATCAGAAAGGCGTGTCAGGAAATTGCTAACACAATCAGTGGCGTATCTAGAGCTACCTGCGCCCATGGCAACATGGTTAACATGATGTCCTTGGGGATGCGTTTTCGTGTGGACCGCACTAGGTTTCACACTACAACCTCTGTAATGGCGGGTGCTTTAGATCATTTATGAATGTGCCAGGTTGAGTGCCCGACCTGGCACATTCACACCCGACCACATAATGGCGCCCCTGTTCACCTGGCGCCCATGGCACCTGTCCACACCTGCCACACCCTAGATACGCCACTGAACACAATACTCTGCCATGCAGTTCATCCAGCTTGCCTCCCTAAACTGAAGGCGCAACTTTACTGTGCTGTGTGCTGTCAGCAACATGGTTCGGGGAGGAGTTTTGTTTTAGCTTCGTCGCACATTTTACACATTTCCAATTATGTTCAAAATTGTGAATTGTTCAAATGTTCAAAACAGCCAGCTTCCACTAGGTGCTACTTCTGTGGTATACTGTACAGCTGTGCACTAAATAATCGCTACGCATAGCATACCGAACCGTTACAGCCCATTAGAAGGTGTTTGTCTGTACTTCCCACAATTTTAAACTACTATTTTTACATCTTTGAACGGTGCAAAACTTGGTCTGTGCCTCGGTATTTTACTGGCAACCTAGCAATCATCTCAATACTCATTGCTACATATGCTTTATCATCCTACTACTGGTATATAAGTGTTGAGCTAAAAATATGTATTAGGATTATTCCCCCTGTGTCTATTAAGAAGTCACTGACATTCATAGGAACGCTGCAACACGTAGAAGTGTCTCCATTAAAATGCATTTTTTAAGGATCCAGTAATGCTTATGGTTTACATAACAGAAGATAATATGTATGTTACCACTGCATGATACAATTCAGTCGTTGAAACAAATAGTATGCATTCATAAGTTTGCAATTCAACACAGCACTGGTACTCAAAAGTAATTTTGCATTACTGACTATGATTTAGTGTGCTTTCTTATCACCATCTTCTTAATGGAACCTTAGTAACATGTATTTTGACATGGTTATATCAAATATTGCATCAGATTCGTTCAAATTTCATACAAATGTGAAAAACAAAACAAAAAAAGAAAGTATCACTGCTACTTGATTTTAGAGGTTAATAATCACGAGGTCATTTTGAAAATGTGATTTTCACGCAACTTTAAGGTTACTGCTCGAGGTCAAGCTATTTTTGTTTCTTTTCTACACACTTTTTTTTTAAGTGGCAGGTACACAAAACTTTGACACTTGAGTAACGAACACTTTGAAGGTTCAAAATGATCTGGCTATGTCCCTCTCTTGAATACAACAAATCACATTATGGTTCCTGAATACAAATCCTCCTCCCCCTAGATAACTTATTTGGGAACATAATGGTACCAAACACTGCGGAATTACTCAAACAAAGGCACAGAGAGATGGGTAATAGCAGGAGTGGCTTTGCTTTGGGAATAGACAGCTCAGATAACAAACTTCGCAATATAAATGCTTTTGAAAAATTGAACTTTGAGTCATTTTTTTACCATTTTAAAAGCCACATTCCCCCCTTATGGTACTACAGCGGAGATCGTTCACAGACCTGCAGGCAGTCAAGTAAAGGATCTGCTTTTTTGTAGGAACAGGGCTGCACCTTTTCGTGACAATCAAGACTGCATTGTTCAACGCTCTACAATCCTTCCTGGAGACACCACAAAGGGAGAGCCTCACTCTTTTTAACATCTCATATGCTTCGACCATATCCTACTGCTCTCAGTGGCTAAGGCTGCGTGGAATAAGAAGTTGCAGAAGTGCGTAGCTGCCTGCACTACTGGCAGTTTATAACAATGCCCTTTACACCTTTTACAACAACTCTTTACAAGATTGAGCAAAGTGGTCTTTGTGATGACCTGCTTTCATTGCTTCACGATCTGGCTGCCATAACTGCCTGCATTGGATTACTCAAAGTAGACACCGAATACATGTTTGCTTTCCATTTTTTCCATCTATTTAAATCTCCTGCTGTAGTCGATCATGTCCATATTTTATTGTGCTCATATTTGGCTTGTGAATGTACCATGTCCTTATTTTAAGCAAACTGCAGACACAGCCTGTGACTCCTGTTGCCTTGACTATAACCGACCCCCGCTGTGCAACAAGAGTTTGAATAGTAAACATCGTAACTTCACGATGAGAGATACTAGTTGTCCGTCACATGTCACTTGTAGGATTCGAAAGATGGAACACACAAGCAAAAACGCTCACCTTATGCAATCAGCTGCATGTAAAACCTTAATTCCAAGTGTACACTATCCTTAAAAGCTAGGATTGTTCAAATTTGCAGCAAAAGTGTTTGGTACAAGCCCATCACATGTTTTTAGTATGTAGAAATGAGCACACTCATACCCCTCTTGAGCACCATTCAGCAACGTATGTTCCTACATTGGTAGACGCTTCACACACATGCACACACAAAATTATATTCTTGGCAGAAATTTGGATACAATAGTGTTTTCAGTATATCCAGTAAGCAGAGATAACCACTGAACAGAATAGTATAAAAAGAACTATCTGTCAAAAGTGTGCTCCCACATGACGATTCGCAACCCCACGACTAGTTATGGCGATAGTGACGCCTTGTACGAAAGTACAAAGTAAATAAGTAGAACGATGAGAGCCAAAAACAGAAAGCAAGGTACAGCTAGAGGTAGAGTCCCGTTAACACTGCTAAAATCAATGTTTTCCGCGACCAACTGAGACACGCAACTGGCTGGTCTGGCCTATGCTGAAATGTATAGAGTGCCACACTTCCAGAATCAGAAAACCAAAAAACTTGCTGGCAACAGCACTGCAGCAGTGACCACTGCCCTCACTCAATGCGTGACTAGTCTAGTATGCAAATTAAAATCCAGTGAAATGTCCATGACTAGAGAGGAAATTCGTTCACTGATTGTACAGCCTCTGCGAATGTAAAACTGCAGGTAAAATGCTACTGTAAAATATATTACTGCATCTGACCTCGCTCAATATATGCATCATGGTAGCCATTTATGTGATGCAGCATCCTGGGCTTTGCAAATTTGACATCCTGATTAGTTCGTAATCACTAAGCTTCAAACTTGGATTTAATTTTACGATGTTTCACTGAATACATGTCAATCTTGTGACATCAACAGTCCATATGCACATCCTAGGTAAGTGTATGTCAGGACAGGGTGAAGAGCACGAGAACGGGACTCCACCCAACAAATCTCTCTAATGTCGCCGCGTCAAACATGCGCTTGGTAAAGTTGTAAACCATTGCACTACCTCCCGCACGACACGTAATCCGGAGAAAACTATAAATAGAAACAACTGTAGATGAGAATTAACCAGGACACGATAAAAAAAAAAGATCAGTCGTAAAAATATTGTGTCGCACAACAGAACACACTCATATAGACTAGTTCCCAATTTACACAATTACACACCATCTGGTGATCCAGCAAACATACAGGAATGTAGAGCAAATTATTCCACGGGCACCAAAAGGGTCAGAGCGGCCGTGGCGTGTGAAGTCCGTACACCTTCCTATCAATGGGAGGGACGTGATTGGTTGCCGAGGGCCCCCAGTCGTGGAGGCCCCCCGTGAATGAAACTCTGTGCGTCAGTCGGTGTGCAATGGAGAAGCCGCCACTGCCTTCTAGCTGTGTCAGTACTATTATCACCTGTCTGAGGATGAAAAACATGGTAACGTTGTAAAGGTGTGGTAAAGAGGTGTCACTGCGATAAAGGAACGCATTAATATATAGAGCCTCATGTTTAAAGTTAGCTCCCCCCCCCACACACACACACGCACACACCATTTGTATCACTGTCACTCGGGGTAAAGCCTGGAGAAACCTGAGAGCAGATCTCGTAGAAGCGCAAACTCATCCACTTATACAGACAAGGATGAACAGGGTTAGGGTCACTTGTTACTACAACAAGGTTGCTGCTTAACTGATTACTTTTGAGTTCCAGTAACTTCAGGAACTCGTTTCTTACATAACATTGTTAAAGTAGCTTGTGGTCAAGTTTAAAGTTCCTTTTGTTCAATTGTGAGTGCAGACTGCGATGGCACTGTGGAGCTAGATGAGTTCAAAACTATTATAAACTATTATATATATAAAACTATGTCTTGCACCCATCATTGTTACATGAAGATCTGAACTCATTATAGAAAGGTCAAGAACTGAAGAACGCATGGTATTATGTAGCAAGTAGTAATTTGAAAGTAACTTGTTGCTTTTCCAAGGTAGCTTTGTAAGTAATTTAAAGTGTAACGAGTTCCTTTGTCCAGTAGTAGCTTCCTCGTATCTTCGTTGCCTCTTGTCATCCCATGTGTTGTTCTCTTTGCGTTTTTCTTTTCGGCTCAAAAGCCTAATCTTTCACTCGATATCACCAGACATTACCCTCTTTCATTTACTAATATATAAATCCTGTTTTTTGCCTGATTTGGAGAAAACATAAAAACCTCAAACATAAGGAGGAGCACTTGACACTATGTAACACAGTTCTGTTAGCACATGCCTTTAAAGGACAAACACAAATGTTCCATCAGGTAGGTCAAAAGCAGTGAGGGCAATTTCTAGCACAAACACTGCAAGTCCCAGTACATTACATCTAAATGGCTTTAACGTAACAGATGGTACGCATCCCAGTACATCCATTTGATAGCCGTCAACATTTTCCGAAGTGCCCAGTAGGGTAGTAGAGGAAAGACCCAAGCAGTGAACCTGATGCATTCTTACCTGTGAAGTGGTGGAATGCTATCTACGGTGCGAAGTGTGGCACGTGTTGACACAACATTGATGCTCTCTGAACAGTCACAAATAACTTGTACAAATCGGTCTGGCAGCCTGTTTTCAACCACTACGACTAAGCCGGCCCATCCTTTGGTCAAGTAGTAGGCCGTCATGCCTTCTCGGCCCTGTTGTGAGAAACACGACAGTTTCAAACCTTTTCAAATCAAGGACCACAATCGTACCTCATGTCTCCTCCCTTTGGCCACAGTCAGGTTAATGATGGCGTCTGCCAGGACGTTCGCATGTGGTATCACGGTCTCCACCAGCAGGCGCTTTGAGCTGTGGATGGCGAGGAGGAACTTGGGGTATTGGTCTATTTTGTTCAGACCTGTAGAATGAGAACAAAAATATGATTATAGAGTCCTGTGTTTTAGTGTGAAGCCCATTTTTACCCCGCCGACTTGCATCATTATCATTTAGGGTAAAACCCGGAAAAACCCGAAAATTAACTTTGCTAAGCGCCAATATAGCCACTAATACGAGCACTGGAAAACACTAAGCATTGGACATTCAGCACAGCTGTTCTGCACTTTATGTCAATCTAAAGTGCGAGAAGCGTTCTTTTTTTATTTTTACTCTATGATGGAGACAAGGAAAGAGACAAAGAACCGCACACCAGTCCTTGCATGCGCTGTGTGGTTCCTTGTCTCTTTGTTGTCCAGTTCTTTTGCCAGCTTGATCTAAACATGTGCAGCTAGATAAGACTTTAGTACAATGTATGATGAAAGCATGTGTTCTGTCAACTATGCATGTGAAACTAAGAATATTAGAGCTGTGCGAATATTCTAAATTTCGAATACGAATTGAATATCTGATGCTATTCGAATGCTATTCGCAACCTATTTTCAGTGTTCGAGATTTTCAAATATTTTTCGAATAGTATTGAAGCGAGGTATCGCTATCGCCATTGTGCAAGTGGGCTTCGCCTCATCGCATCCAAGCGTTAGGTGAAGCCCACTTCATGTTACCACCATTGGTTCCCCCTCCGTTCTGCAAGTCGGCTTCGCATCATTACACTCGAGAGTTAGGTGAAAGTCTACAACTTCTGTGACCTCATGGTCAACAGCGTACTCTGGGCGCTGCATGTTCCAGTAAATGTACTCCCAACCTTCAGAGTTATATTCAGTAACAGATAGAAATATGTGCAGTTTCTAAAAAAAAGCACAGCAAATTCATGATGCAAACATAGAAATGAGGAGATGTACACAAAGCAAGCTGCATGGATCATGTTGACTAACTCTCAATGCAGTTCATCCCGCTAATGCAGTCTACCATACGCAACACAGAGGGACCCTTCTCTCAGGATATGTTATGCTGCATGAAAAGGCTCACAAGTTTGGAAAAGAACATCATCAAATGAGCACAACACCAGAAAATACAGCTTTTCTGATTATTCAAATTCCGTTTGCTTCCTGAAGAAGTTATTTGGATTCGATTTGCAATGGAAATTTTGCTATTCGCACAGCTCTAATCAGTATTATTGGGAGTGATAAGTAATTGATACTCACTTGTGTGCCAGTGATTGAAAGCCAAACAGACAACCATGTAGGAACCTGGATCAAGAACAGCATTGCATCCCACAAAGCTCCGAACCTGCCGCTTGGAGTGTTTCACCAGCGGTCCCACCAGGCCAGCTGCGGGATCTTGAGCACGAAACACCACCACGCAAAGGTCCAGCTGGCAACGCCGCGAACGCTCGGCACTCCTATTGGTATAACATCTTAAATCAACGAGACGTTCTAAGCAAAATTAGAAAAAGACAAAGAATTAGCACCAACCTCTGTCCCTCTTGGAACAGTCCAAATTCCACTTCCGTCCCTTCCAGGACAGTCAGCAGTGTGACTGCCTGGCTGTCCTTGTCTGTATGAGGTGGCAGGACACCCTGCAGTCGTACCTCGTTCCAGTCCGGTCGTACCTTGCAGATGTCAATGCAGTCAAAGAACCTGTAATACCACCCCCAAGATGATTTTCACTCGGTACGTTCTTTTTCTTGTTGCGCTGTGATAAGAACCGTGCTCACTTCAGCACATCATTGAATGACATCCAGAAGACACCGTCGTCTGCTCCGTGAGGCATGAGGGCCTCTCGCATTACTGGAGTCCAGAGAGGAGATCCGTCGGACCAGTCACCTTTCCAGGAGTAGTGGCCCCAGGGGTTCCGTAGCCTCACCAACCTATGCCATTTGCCTTATGTTAAATCATGTTATGCAAACGCACAAAGATCTAATTGTAAACAGATCCCAGCAGAAATACAAGTGCACCACCAGGTGCATGTGTGTGATGCAAACAACACAGCATATGCTTAGAGCCTGAAGTTTTCGGGAATTTTTTTTTTTTTTAAATTCGGGGTGTAACAATCGGGTAAATAAACAGGTGCTCTAAATTCAAGCGAATTCAGGTGAAAAAACTTTCAATATGCTAAATTCGGGGAGAAATCGCGTTCAGTTACTCAAACTAACTGTAATGGTTTGGTACAAGTGGTGATGTAAACTGCATTTTGCTGCCGAACAAGTTAGTGTGCATTCCTACAGACGTCTCAGTGAGGGCAATTCACAGGGTAAAAACCGGTTTTCACCCTAAAGAGGCAACCTTCAATTCGGGGAAGAATCGGGTTAAGCCCTAAAACTTCCGGCTCTACATATGCTTTTGTGCTGGTCTCCACAGAAGGCATTCAAAACTTACATATGAGACACCGGTGACAGATCCCAATCAACTAGCCCATACCTGACACCTTCGACGTCCTGCACGTCCAGTACAGAGTAAGCGTGACGTGGTCGAAGGCCAACAGTGTGATAATCTTGATCATTGACTTGCATGTTTCCTGACCCACATGATGCTCCCATCAAGAAACTGGAGATTGGAACACAGTTGAATAAGGTTATTCAAGCGACGCAACAAGTGGGAATAAACAATGTATATTTCTAATCATGCTCAGACACCCACCCAGCTGCTCTCGAGCTCAGTAGCTGAGCCCAAATGAGATCTTCGTCGATTCCTTCTTCATTTGGCGAAGCGGAAGCTGTGATACAAGCAGCCCCAATGTTCATTGTATCTCTTCAAAAGGCTAAACAACTTACACTGCAAGGGTATGCTCTCACATGGAGCTCCTGTGAATGTGGAGAGGCCTTCGATGCAACGGCCAGACACCAATGCTTCGTAACAGCCGTGCAACTTTGCGACTGCTTTTTCGATCAGCGGCACCCACAGCTGCTTGCGTTTAGCCTGCAAGAGTGTTTATGTAGAGAAGCAAGAGGTACAATCAAAGAATATAAACGAGGAACCACAGGAGGAAAAGAAGGAACCATTCAGAGAGGAAGTGTTCTTCAAGAACTCACACGTACTGACAACATACATGTTAGACTTTTTTTGTTAGCTTTACTTACTTCAACTGAAAAAACATTTAGAATCTGACAATATGATAGGTAAAGTTAGTTTATGTTTTGATAGTCATGTTACGTCCGGTAACTTTTAGCTTTGCTGTCCCACCACGTAATGTGGTAAACCAATAAAGTGAATTGAATTGATTAGTTTACATTATACGTTAGTACTGGATATTTTTTGTTTCAGGAGTTTTTGCCCCTGCTCTGATACAGCGAAACCCACGTATAACGATATTGATGGTAATCGCAAATTCCATCGTTAAATGGGGTACATCATTAAACGAGGGTTGACCTAAATACCGCGTCCCCAGAAAAGTCGCGCGCCACCCTGCGTGTTGCAAAGGAAAAAGACACACATGCTAAAAAAAAACGCAGGTGTGTGACATCGCACTGGCGTGAGAGAACAGCGACCAGGGAACCGGGGAACATATCAGGACAACTTCTGGTTCCAGTACACGTCACCATTCCGCAAGTCGGCTTCACCTAACGCCTGCGTGCGTTAGGAGTAGCTCGCTTTACAACACTTTCGCGCGACTTGCGGATGGAAAGCACGTGCTGAGCCTTTTGAATCACCTCGCAAATTTGAGCAACATTGGCCAAATACAGAGACACAAAAGCATTACCAGCGACCTCTTTCACTGATAGTATCGTAAAATGAACAGTCGCTGTCTATTTTCTTGCCTCAATTTTTATTTTGGTTTAATTCTATTGATACAAATTTTGGATTATACAATTTTTTTGTATTACGTGAGATTCGTATCATCGTGATTCTACTGTCTCCCATCGCGGCGAAAATCGCCGCGAGGTTACGCGCACAGGACAGCGTACAACATTGTTATACGAGTACAGTGAAACCTCGTTAATACGTACCCGCTTAAGCAGTAATTCCGCTTAAGCAGTAGTTGCGCTGAATCCCCGTCACGACTCCCATTGAAACCAATGTATTTGCTACCCGCTTAAGCCGTAGCTGCTCGCAGCCTCAATATCGGTTAATGAGTACTTTTCGTCCTGAAACAGACCGTGCAGAACAAAAAAAACTAGCTCCTCCCCTACCAGAAACAAAGATTTGGAAGCACGTGGCTCTTCTAGAGACTGGGCGATGCCAATACGTCACTCCTGCGAGGAGGAGAGGTCATTCTCCAGCAGAGTGGAGAGGGCAAGTAGGCACTGAACCTCCTCCACCTCCTAGAGTTTCGTTTCTCACTTCTTTGTCACTTGTGTTGGCTTGTGGGACAGCGCCAAGCCACCGTGTCTTGAACACGAAGGAGAAACTGGGCATCATCCATACCACTGATCAGTTTGCCAGAAAACGGGGACTTCTTGAACAGCTCGCCCGTAATGCTGGTGGATTTAAAGCCGTGATCATTACTGCAAGGCCGCCTCGGTACAAAGCGAAAATAACGGACTACCTCGTTGCAAAGTGAATAAACGGCACTATCTATCCTCATTTTGTCGAACATGTTCCATTTTTCCTCCATTAGACAGGTACGTGGACTTGTATTTTGAGTTTTTGGTTAAGCCGTACTACTGCTTAGTACGTAGTGAAACCTCACTGTTTCAAGGTTTCACTGTACTCGGAACCGTGGTCTCCATCACTGTATGAGGGTCTTCTCCCCATAGAAACAATGCATATTTTGCCTGTAAAATCATAAACCATCGTTTTACGAGGGATATCATTATATGAGATATTGTTACCCGTGGGTTTTTACTGATGGGACAATATGCAGTTCCTTGCCTGTGAATAGACGAGGCAGCCCTTTGCATCACACGGCAAGAGGTCGTCCAACAAGACAGTGGTCCACTGCCCGTCCTTACAGAGCCGAACCTGATACACCCCCTGGGGACACATTGCCCGCGTAACCATGACTTGTTCTGTGAGCTCTGGCCGTTCTGCAAGCACTGCCAGTGCACTCAGCAGCCAACAGTTTCCTAGAATGCCTAGAAATAAGAGCATAAGGAACAATATCCTATCTTTGTATGCCTGCTCTATGCTGCAAAAGCCCAACCATATATAGTGTATAGTACCTTGGGAAATGTCGAGTGGCATGGGTGTACGAAAGACTGTCCATGGAATTTTGCTTTCTTTCGGGTCGCAAGTAATCTCATGTGGCCGTAACCATTTTACGGCTATCTCCTCTCGAGGCTCATCGGGGTTATAATAGAGGGACTTGAGCAATGGAGGGAAGGAATCGTCCACAAAAGGTTCCTTGCTCTAAGAAAGAGAAGGAAGATACCATTAAATGAATCTAAAATGGGGCACGGAAACTACATACATTTCACAAAAGCAATTGCGCGCACCACAAATGCTGCATCAGCAAAGACAACCATAAATCTGATAACCAATTATTGTGATACATTACAAGTAGAACATTTTTTTGTGTTTTTCAAAAATGAGGTTTAGTTTTGTTTCAGTAGCTATAAAATAAGGTAAAAATCGTGCTATATGGCTATAACCAAGGCCTTGTGTTCTTGAGCTTATGTTTTTAAACATAAAGATTTCTGGAGGGGGATACAAATTGGGTTTTATTTCAGGAGCAGTAAAAAGGGTAAAATCGGGCAATATAATAAATCGGAAAATAAAAAAGAACGCGAGATGCGGAACGGCCGTACTGAATGTGCAGTGCTTAGTGCTCTTTAGTGCACATATTGGTGGCTGAAATGGCACTCTGCCAAGGTAGCTTTGTGGGTTTTACCGAAAGTGACACTGATGTAAATTGAGGGTAAAAGCAGGTTTTACTGGGCTTAACCCGAAAACAGAAGGCTGTTGGTATAACATCGGGCGGAAGATCAAATTTTCGGGCAGAAAATAAATAAAGTGCACATCTCACATTTCTGATGAATGGCAAGATGCTGAGCAAATTGTGCTGAATGTGGGGTGTCTAGCATTTACCAGTGCCTGCATTGACACTTTGGCAAGTTCATTTCCGGGGATTTTCGGGCTTTACTGTAAATGGCAATGATGCAAATTTGGGGGGGTAAAAATGGGTTTTGCCCTCAAACACAAGGCCATAGTACACATTCAATGAAGTAAAATGCCTACAAATTTGAAACATAGTCACGAATTAGGTAATCCCGTTTGAAACCACACACTAAGCTGTCTCCACTGTACAAAACATTTAAAGGAGACTTCTTTGGAAACAGTAAAGAGTTGTCTCACAACACTCGTTTGGATCTCCCAATCCTGAAATCTCTTCTGCCTTTGAACTGCATCTTAATTTTTCATGCTTGTTTAGTCACCCGTGCAACTTTTTTCCTTTAAAAAAAAATCGATTGTTCAGGAGAAACAAGCAAATTTGACGAGATCAATTCGGGGTACTTTTTGATCAGACCTTGTATTGCGAAGCTAAACTTGCGTATGAAGGCAGTGTCCCAGCAGAGGTATATTTCATGCTATCATGCAATATGGCCTCATGAAAAAGATTTCATGACTCTTCCTGACTTACTTGCATGTCCTTTTGACTGGACTCAGACTCAAAATATACCGTATTCCATTGTACAAGATTCTTATGTATCGAACTAACAGTATATCGAATTACTTTGCAGCCCCAAATCCTGCGTGTTACAATGCAACTTTGCAGCTTTTACATGCGCAACTCTGGAAGCAGTGCAGTGCAATACGTACAACATGGAATTTCCTGTCATAAACTTACTCCTAACCATTTAGGAAGCTTGTGTTCTTCAACCAATTGATAAACATCCATACTGTAAACGTATTTTCATTTGCAACATATTAATTTTCGCGCATTCAGTCATTTTAGGAAGTTATTTCGCGATTCCAGGGCAGGTTCCTTTCGTGGGATAAACGTCAAGCAGCGTTCACAAGTACAATATTTCTCAATCTTTTAGCGGTTGCGAAAATTAATACATCGCAAATAAAAAATACGTTTACAGTATCCACATCCCACTTGACAGCCAGAGACAAAACTTACCGTCTTGCAGAACGATACTATGTGATCCCACCTCTCCCTCGCCTCACTCTCTTCGATTCGGCGCAGGTCTTCCATGAGCTCGCTCTCCCCCTTCCCCGACGCTCCCTTTGGTCTGGAAGCCTCGGGTCGCAAGGACACCAGGCTTCGTGACGTACAGCACATCTTGCATGCCGCGTGTGGGCCCTCGTTGAGGAATGTGCACGAAGGACACTCCCAGGCGTCTTCCGCCGGGTCTCCGAGGAGCTTTGCCATGCGCTTGTTTCTCACGCCCGTTCTCGTCACCGTGCTCCCATTGGCCGGTTGAGAGGGCCGAGCCGTCGAGCACGCGCAGCACTCTTCGAGGTTGTTCGGGTTGCGAAGAGTGCAGTGTGGGCACTCCCAACTCTCGTGGGGTTTTAAGGTCTGGTATCTGTGAAGTGGTAAGCAAAAGAAAGGGGAATGATATAATACTTCCCATGAAATGTAACTTAGCTGTAGCATAAGAATGAGGTGTCCGTGTCCAATCTGGCACGAGCTGTGTGTACAGAGTACTTACGACAGTGGTATATTCAGCACTGAAATGGATCAATAAAGAAATGTCATACTAACTGCAACACTAACATCAGTAAAACAGCAGTAAAAAACTACAGGCTAAAATGGCACCAGGGTTTATTTATTTACTTATTTTATTTTACCCTCAGGGTTTTGGGGCATTGCAGAGGGAGGTGAAAACATAAAATGCAGAAAAACAACAACGCACTAATGCAAAAAATTAATATTTGCAGACATTATTTCGGAGTAAGGAAATGATCATTTACAGATTTTGTGAACCTATTAGTATTAGTATCAGTAATTAATGCAATGCAGCTGGGAAGGTGATTCCAATCTACGGATGTGCGAGGGATGAAAGACGAACAGAATGATGTAGTATGACGATTATGAATACCAATTTTATATTTATGATCAACGTGTGATGATATGTATGATGGAGGCAGCGATAGCGATGATTTTAAACGGTCAATATTATGAAAAAGAATGAGACGTGCTGTCTTGTGCCGGATGTCAAGAGCTGCTAGTTTTAAGTTATGTTTCATTTCGCTTACGCTTGCTGTGCGGTCGTAATTCCCAAAGATAAAACGACTGGACCTATTTTAAACACTTTCTATGGCTTGTTTTAATGTCTCCTGTGCAGGGTCCCAAACCACAGCTGCGTATTCCAGTTTAGGTCTGACAAGCGTTTTGTGTGAAGTTACCTTAACGCTAACTGGCGCCATCTGGTAATTGCGCCTTATGTAGCCAAGAGTACGGTTTGTGTTAGCCGTTATGAATCCCACGTGCTGTTTCCACGATAGCTCATCGGCGAGGTAAACAACCCCTAGACATTTATAAAAATTTGCCAATTCGAGAGGCAGCATATCAATGCAGTACTGCTCAGAGTAATTAGTTCTTCGTGTTACCCTCATGTCTTTACAATTATCAATGTTGGCATTCCGGTAGCGAGACACTTTCACGAATCAGATAAATAATAATAATTAAGGCCCTTTGTTTTCTGCTGCGGCAAATTCAAAATTCCGCGGCACTGACTTGTAAATTCTGCGATTTTCCGCGGCGAGCAGTCAACAGCTACTTGAAATGGGAGACACTTTCTTTTCTTGGATAATGTGGGAACAAAAAATATGTTATAAAATTACAGATTCAAAGCACTGTTGTGGCTCAGCATTACATACATGATATCTTGTGTTCTCATCTGATGCGGTCTGTCGCCTGAAATCATTTTATACCTGCTGAAAGATCTTTCAGCATCTACAGAGTTCATAGGAACTTTATAGGAAGGAGTTTACAATACATGCCCTGAGGAAGTTACATTTTTAGTACACCCCTTTTTGTTCTTGGGCTGTAGCCATTATTTAAAAGTCTTAACTTCTTTAAGGCAACCTCCCAGATATCAAATCAAAATCCCCCACTGCTACCGCTAAACTGCATACGGGAGGGACGCTGCCCATTCCTCAAGTGAGGTATACACAATAAACTTGGGCTAATGTTATCCTGAGCTAAACTACAATCTGTCTGTTTGGTCCTGCAGCATAAACAATTTCGTAAAGCAGATTTCAATTTTGTAGGGGCGGCTTCACCTCATACAGGGAAGCGTCAGGTGAAGCCCACTTTCGGGAGGTGTCGTTCGTATTCGGCGAATAGTGATCCAGTGATTGATATTCGATTCGAATTTTAGAACTCTAATATCCACACACCCTTAAAAATAAAGGATTCCGTGAAACTCTGTGCCAAACGAAGGATACCGCGATTAATTCCGAATTCCGCGAAATTTCGCGGAATCACGGAATCGCGGAAAACGAAGGGCCTTAATAATAATAATTGGGACTAGATCTAAGAGTACGATTCAAACATAAATTTACACATTATTCTAAAGTTGAGTTAGTGCTTCAAAACGCCACTGTGACTTCAAGTACTTCAAGACATTATTACTAGAGCCTGAAGTTTTAGGGTTTTACACGACTCTTTCCCTAATTTGCACCCCGAATTGAAGGTTGCCTCTTTAGCGTGAAACCCAATATTTACCTGGCAAATTGCCCTTACTGAGATGTCTGTAGGAATGCACACTAACTTGTTAGGCAGAAAAGTACAATTACATGACCGTTTGTACCAAACCAGTACAGTTAGTTTGAGTAACTGAGCCCGATTTCTCAAAGAATTTAGCACACTGGAAGTTTTTCCACCTCAATTCGCATAAATTTAGAGCACATGCTTAATTACCCAATTTTTACCCCCCGAATTTAGAAAAAAAAAATTTCCCGAAGACTTCACACTCTAATTATTACCGCTACACGAAATATGGGCCCAACGACAAATCTTACAGAGACGCAGTCTTACGAGAACAATTCCGGCCCCAAAAACCGACGGGATGCCTACCTCTTTGCGGTAATGCTGTTCAGCTTTGATCCTCCGCACGCGCTACAGAAGCGCTCCTGCGCAGCGTTGATGAGGGTGCACTTGACGCACACCCAGCGAGACGTCCCTGCATTCTGTGCAATGCCGCAGATGTCGCAGGTGGTGGCCCACAGAGGATTGCACGAAAAGGAGCAATTCTGGCACGCCCACATGTCCGTCTTTTCGGTCGCCGGACGTCTTCGGAAGGAGTTTCGAAATCCCGCGTCTACCCCCTTCACCTCGGAGAGTGAGCGGCTCCGTCGAGGAGAGGTGAGGGCTTCGGCCAGGAAGCCCAGGCTGAAGGCATTGCGGGGAAGCAACGCAGGAAACGTGGATGACCGGCGAGGGTTTGAGCAAGTTGGACACCTGATAGAAGAAAGAGTGACACGCTTGAAAAAAAGGCGACTACACTTTTCGTTCCGGTGTGACCGATTTGTAGTCTCGATTTCTTGTGTTTTTTTCTTTTTTTACTGCGTGTTAGCACCGCGAAGCAACTGTGGCTATGAGCGGCGTACAGACGTGACAGATGGAGAGAGGACAGCAGAAAGGAGTGGGGGACAGGGGGGGTTAGTATGCGTCCTGGGGCGACTTCAGGGGAACTGTGCCAACATTCGCCTGGAAAGTCTTCGGAAAACCCAGGGAAAACCTCGGACAGCGCAGCCAGTGGTAGGATTCAGACCCACCACCTCCCAGTCTTCAGCACGACCTTGAATACCACCAACTAAGCGGGACGCCCCCCTCGGCCATGCCGCTGGTATTTTTGTTTTTTCTGAAGGATATCTTGGGAGGGCTGGCACAAAGCATGCAGAGACTTGAGCTGGGGGTTTGTGATTGAAGGGACTCCTCATGCAAGTAGAAAGAGGAGGGCTATTTCAGCAGTCGCACCTATCTCAGGATCCAAGATGTCACTGTTTGCAGAAAGGGTGCACAAATGCTTACAGCACAGTCAACTCCATGAGTCCAGCCAAGAACAGTCTATTGATCAACTGTACACCCTTAGAAATGAACTTCACCACATAGCACGCTCCTGGCCAACCGTCGCCCCGAATAACGCCGTTCTGCCACCTGGTTGGTTAAAAACGGGAGGCGTACGCCTTTTTGTGACACTTATGCAGAAATATTAATTGTCACAAAAAGGCGTATGCCCAGCGCTTTCCATAAATCGTAAAGTGTAGAAGATGAGCTATAGATGAAGAACTGTGTACGTTTCCGTTATGCTTAAAGTGTCTTGCAACCTCAGCAATGCTGTGGGATGGAAATATTTATGGAGGGCCAACACACATACAGGGTGGCATCTCCTCTTTTTAGAAGTTTATGGGTGACATGTCGTTTGCCTTCACCTGCAATCCCCGGGGGCGGGGGTATTTGTCACACATTTGTTTCTGTCACCGCCTTGTAAGCAGGATCAAATACCAGAATGTGATGCATACCGTTCTCTGAACTAGCTGTGGGTGAATTCACATAAATATGTTAAACTTCCCTAGTCAAAAGCCTGGAAATAATCTTGTCCTGAGGCAAACTTTTTGAGTGGTTGGAACAAAGTTTCAGCCAGTGAGCAAATATTCAAGATAGTTGGCTATCCTTGTTTGAATGCTCTCCTATCAGCTTCAACGAGGAAGTCACCCCTGTATCTGACAGGAAAATCAGGAGCACATGTTGCCTCTTGCTCACACAAGACAGTGACATCCGAGCAAGAATCAGAGAACATGCAAACTTTTGCCTGGTCTTTTCCTGATTTGTTTCCCATCACCAACCGCTCTGCCCTTTAACAAGTCTGCACAATGCCTTAAAACTGTTCCAGGTTGCCACTGTCATTTGAAATTCCAGGTCAGCACTGCTGCCAATGGCACCAAAACAAACCTGCTGCAAGAGGGGCCCTTCTTATCAAGAAGGTACTGATAATGATCCCATGACAGAAAGCAATACCACCCCCTCAAGGTCAAGGTCAAGGATAAGAACAAGAATGTGAATGTTGATTTGCAAAGTGGTCTGGAAAGAAGGTTAGCTCAAAGGTTAGGCTGGCAGAACAGAACAACAAAATTTCGGAGGCTTTCTCTGTTGGGAAGGTTCATGAGGTTTTGGGTGTAGAGTTTACTCTGGTGCCTTTTAGTTTAATTATTTTACTTTATTAGTTAGACTGACTAATACTTACCTGACTAAAATTTAATTAATTACGTTAATTATTAAGTGTCACCCACATAAATGACCAGGAAGTCGTAAATTCTATGTCAAAAATTTAAACCTGAAAAAGTGTGCGATGGAAATTTAGGTTCTGAGGCTAGAACGAAGAAGAAGCTAACCTTTTCAGTGACTTCCTTCTTTCTCTGAAAAAGTGTGAGCCACTTGGAACAGAGGAGACATGCCTTGTTCATTCAAAGGAGCAGTAAAAGTCCCATTCATAAATTTTGCGCATTTGGCTGCAATATGGATTGCACTAGAAGCAACAAGCCTTTTGTAAAAAAAAACAAAAAAAAGAAAACAATTATCATAACTGACCTGTAGCATGCACAATACGTCTAATCTGGATGTACCCTAGAAATCCTTCCGCTCTTTCAGGGAGCAGGACAATGAGCAATGTTGATGTCACTCTGATATGGGAATGACGCGATGGAAGTGCCAATCGACAGCTGCTCGCTACTCTGCTTGTATGTCACACTGTTCCCCGCATGTCACACTGAATTGAATTGAATTGAAGCAAAAATATTTTACATGGTATGTCATTTTCGTATATACCTGAGTTTGCAAAAGATGCCTTTGCCTGTCTTTTTTCACCCCAAGTGTGCCTCAGCTTATTCAATTTTAATTTTTTGTGGGCACCTAGGCATTGCTATCTGTCAACACAGTACCAATTTCATGCCTGACTTGACTCCACTGCTTCACTCTCACTTTCCTTCCCCAAGGGGGTACCAATCCCCTAAGTCTTTGTGGTCCTGGGTTTGTGTCCTAGTCCTCAAAACTCAAGGAGACTCCTTCCTTGTCACTTGCATACCAACTTGCTGGCTATTTATGTAGCTACGGTTAGGCTTTTAAGTAATCTTGCTGCCCCACAGAACTGACACCCCAAAACTACAGAGGGTGGTTAAAACCATGCCGGTACCCACTGCCTTGCTTTTGAGCAGAAAGGGGAAGGTCAGGGCTCAAGGAGGATTTCAAGGCAGGGATAATTTCTCAGTTTCAGGGAGAAATTTCTAGTCAAGGAAGTACACCTCGGAAACACCGGTGCTCACCGCAGAGGGGATAAGCCACTACTTGTAACCGTGTGCGGTTAAACCACATGTTTCGTGCACTGTTTGTAATATTTTAGTCCACATATTCAATACACAGTGGTTCACAGTTCATATACACAGTTTTTGTAGTAGCCCTTACGGAGAATGTGCTTTCAAAAGCTCGACAGACAGAGCCCCACAAACAAATGGGAATTTTCCTGCAGAGGAGCTTACGTTGTTTTTTACGATAACACGTACTGTTATCTTTGTCTGGACTGTGGGAGAGAGTGATAAGTGTCTCTCCTTGCAGCGCATTTTTGGGGTGCGATAACTTATGAATGTGAGATTGCATCAGCGTAAGACATTGCTTGGCACATTCAGGAGACAAGTATCTTCAACATGATTCGACCAAAAGTTGGACGATCGTTTTACAACCCCTTACATTATGAAGTAAGAGGTAGCGAAATAATAAGCGGTAAAGGATCGGCTTTTTTTCCTCACCTAGCTGCAGCCGCATCAATCTCCTTCTCGCATCTTTTGCACGTCCAAGGTGCCAGCATTGTGACATCATCTGCGGAGTGAGCACTGGCTATTGCTGACAGGTTGTTCTCCGCTCCAAAACGACACAACCTGTTCAACGCCCTTCGAATCAGGGGCACTTGCCTCTTCACCGCCTGCAGGGGGCTGGGAGCCACGTTCAACGTCGCCGACGGCGTGTCGGGCGGAGTTTCATAATCTGCCGCCGTTGAACTCGCGTTGGACGCTAAAGAGTCCTTCCTGTTGTCTAACGTCGCCGTTGCCACCACGTCGTCACAAAACGGTTCACCACAGCGGCCACACTTTCTAATTGCCAACGAATTCCAACCCTGACATCCGAAGCAGTACCACTTATCACTCAGCCGCGGGGCAACCGCCATCTCACACTGTGATGCTTCGTCGTCCTTTTTGTGCTTCTTTTTCTTGATGCATTTCACGAAAGTCCGATCTAAGTAGCTGCCAGAAGGATGGCTGTCGATGACCTCCCCTGCAACAACCCCGTCCCGCGCGTCCTCGGCGGAGAGGCACTCGGAAAGCTCCACGTACAAAGGCTCGTCCTTTTTCTTGCAGTCATCTTCCTCGTCGACGTCGTAGTCGACGAGCTCCGGAGGCGGAGGCGGAAGGTCATCGGGTAGGTCAAAGTCATCGTTGTCGTCATCGTCGTCGTCAACGCTGTCTTGCCAACTGACACGATGCCCCTTTTTGCTCTGGGGGCCCTGTGGGCTCTCAGACTCGGGAACATCATCACATGGAAGGTCATAGATGTGCTGCTCATCCCTAGAAAGACAATGGCAGAAGAAGATTTTTCAATTTATGCTGCACTGATTTGTTTTAGTAATTCCGCTGAGTTCGCCCTGCAGAATTTCCTTTCATGTGCCATGGGCATTTTGCTGTTGTACTGTGGAACGAAGCACCCTATTTTTAAGTGTCAAGGATTGTGACAGAATCATCACCAAAATAGAGATGAGCAATGAATGATGAGATGGGAGCGGAACTCCCGGGCCGGTGACTCAACTGCGAACTCAAGCAGCATCTGATTATCGTGGTTGGCTCACTTACTTACTGCATGCAGAAATGAATGATAAGGAGGATCAGATCGTGGAGCAGGGCGTGAGCCAGAACCGTTATCTGACCGAGATAAGGGTCTGAGACATGACGCACATATTCCCTGAGGTTTGATCGAGCTAAAGGAGCTGATACAGAAACTGCGAGGATTCCATAAACGGCAACGGAACTCGCCGCACCCACACCGCAGCTGTTCTGTCCGGCGAGTAACGGAAGTGTTCATCATACGTGAATAATACATCGGCTAGTCAACGCACGTCTCCTGATTGATAAGCGTGGCTGGAAGAAAGTTACCGAAGGATTAAGGGACCTCTATATGCTCCCTTATCGCACCTATTACGTCGTATACGTGGTCTATCTTCGTGTGAGTAGTTGTTTTCTGCGGTATCTTTCGTTCGTGACACCAATCAAACATTCTTTTCTGTCACGACGAACCCCGGCAGTACGTTTGATTTTGAAAGCTTCAGCAGCCAACAGCTCACAGATGTGCCTTATGTTTTCGATTAGTGTGTGTATGAACGATGCGGGTGTGGCTCACAGGAGGCTTTGCAATTGAAGAGATCGGCAAGGGGAAACGTACACAGTTGAACGTTTGAATGAGTTACATATCAGTCTCATGCTGACTATCTTACCCAACAGGGGAAGTTGGAGCTTGTGGGTTTACCCTGCTTTCCACTCTTCGAGAAGTTAGTGTGAACTTGGATACACCGTCCTTGGAGTTTTGAGGCAATGGTTCCCTCCAGAATTCGTCATCTGGGAGTACGACGCGTTTTGCATCGCACCTTATACAAGATCCGCTGTCCGTGGGATTTATGGAGGTACAATGTTTGCAATACCACTGCAGCACCGAGGCATTAGAGCCCATACTGCATCAGTACGGTCTAGAGAGTGTTACAAATGCATTGTTATATCATGTGGTATTGGAAAGATCGTGGCTTGGACAAGGGTCCATACATTCTTCGTCTTAGGGTTAGTGTCCTTTTCCGATCCACTGTCCGTGCGTGCTCTCGAACGGCTTCGGTCTGCTTCGGTTCATAACCGTTAATCCGTCGCTCTAATTCTTACGTCACTTCCTACTGTACGTTTCCGCGTATCGACGTCACAGGTTTATGACTCATGGAAGTGGTACATAAACATATAAAGGCTCATATGGGAGGAAGACGGGACAAAAGCGCAACAGAAAAGCAATATTTAATGGTCTAGAACATGTTTCGGTATTACAGAACGCGATGTACAGTCGTGTTATCTTTTTCTCTCTCGCCATCGTGGTTGCCAATGGCCAATGAGAAAGCAGTTTACAGAAGCTAATGCACTGACTTCCGATGTTGAGATTTTCGAGGGGGCGAGGTTGCGTTGGTTGCGTTGCTTGCTTGTGATTGCACGCAATCAAGAATGTGATGATTTGAGCATTTCTACAAGCAACACTCTACATCCCATCCGAGGCGCTCAACAAAATGTTCCGCACAAGCTGCGATTGTCAGTGGTGCTCTACGTTTATGCGTTCCACGTAGGAAAATCAAGCGGAGACCTCTCTCTGGTATGGAAGTGGTGTACGAAGGTTGGCTGGTGAAATCACCACCTGAAAGACGGATTCGCAGAGCGGTATGTACAACACGTTTCCAGCAAATAAAGTCACTGTATCGCGATACGTGCGGAGAGTTGTATACGGAGAATACGTATGCACGAAGAGCTGAGGTGAACATCCCCTCGCGAAAACATAACAGGTTCCTTTTCTTTTTATTTATTCTATTCCCGTCCCCGCGGGTGCATATGCACCTGTGTCTGTCAGCTCACGCGCGTTTCGTTATATTTTCTCCTAAAGAGCCCGGAAGGATTATTCCATCCCACTGCAACAACAATCGTCGCTCTGAAACAGACGACCAAGGGCATTCCCCATGTATACGCGCTTGCATCGCTGGCGTGATTCACCTCACATGCAATACGTGTAATGCGGGGTTGCTGCACATACGCTGATTCACGCGTGCACGTGAATGGAGAAGACCGCTTGGGACTGCCACCTGCGTGTGATGAGTGTGTGAAATCACGTATTTTTTTGTTTACAACGCGAAGACAAGAGTATACGTGCGTGTAAGGAGACAGCTGATTCATCTTGTAACTTGTGGCGGTGTAAAGATCACGGCTACGGAAGCAATAGCGAAGTGAGTCGGACGAGTTTCTAAAACGACGAGGAACACTCCGATAAAAAGCCCACGGATTGCGCAATAAAGGGTAAGCAGTACGCACTGATGCGCGTGTGTGCAATATGGTAGATCCGAATGAGCAATAAACGCTCAGTTCAGGAACTTCAGCCAATCGCATCGAAGGACATCCGTTAGTGGTGTCATACGTTGTTCACAATATCATCTTGTTCCACTGCCTTATGCATGACGGTGGTGTGTTGTATATTGAGTAGTCACATTGTACTGATACGCACGGAAATGCTCATCTTGCTTTTTTGTGTTTTCAACGCAGAAATGGAGGAGACGTTGGTTTGTACTTCGACCGTCGGGTGATGTACCCCAACAGTACGTTTTGGAGTACTACACAGATCAGTCGTATAAGAAACTCAAAGGCACCATTGATTTAGACCAATGTGACCAGGTACGTTGGAAAGGTCGAGGGGAAAAGGGTCATTGCAGTCGCTCATTTGAATGAAGTATTCATCATGTAGATTTCGTGTCACAGGTCGATGCTGGCTTACATGTGGAGGACAAGTCAAAGTACATGTTCGACATCAAAACGTCCAAACGGACTTACTACTTGGTAGCGGATTCAGAGGAAGTCATGAACAAGTGGGTTGACTGTATCTGCAGCGTGTGTAGACTCCGAATGCAGGTTGAAGACGGTAAGCCTGCAAAGCTACTGCAGATTTTCTTCCTGGGAAACATTGGAGGCTGTTCTTGGAGGTTTAATTATATCTCTGGATTATCCATGGGCTCTGACCACAGAAAGCCTTGGGAGCACCATCCCCAGAAAGTCAGGAATACAATAGGAACATTTTGGAACACATTCCAAGAATGACATGCTCAAGTTTGCCAAATAGATGCTCATTGAATGCAGTCAATACGAATGCAGTACAATGCATACATAAATATTTATCAGTACCAAAAGCAATTATTACATTGTAAACATACACAAAGGTTAACAATTTTGTTTGCTCATTTTTTGGGTGTATTGAGGCGACTATCTTTGCGTTTGCTGACCAAGAGCGAGGGAGACTCCGCCTCCTGGATGCCGGCCAATAGGAGGACGCGGAGGGCAGGCACTTCCCAAGCCTCTGCTCTCGCCTAAGAGATGGCGCAGTGTTACCGTTATTTTGCGTGTCACAAGGCTTCTGCCATGGCGCACCAATCTAACGCACAGCTTCGCCGTCCGTCAACATGGGAACGAGGCCAAGCAGGAGTCGCACGTACTCGTCCTTAACTCGTCGTGAAATATATATAGATATACGCCTTGTACAGGTGCATATATTTAGCACTGGGAGACTGGGGACATTGCCCCCATACCGACAGACTGAAAACCCTTTGTGTCAGTGTAATCGTCTATTATTTCTTGGATTATTAGGAGATAACTGCTTGAGAATATCAGTTTGGGTTGATGCTGGTGTTCGCATCTTGTTCTTGTTCAATGGTACATGGTAGTATGCTGGCCACTAACACAATATCTTGAGCAAAACTAGGTAACTCTAGTGGGCCTGCATCTTTGTTCACATGCTCAATATTTTCAGTATTAATATGATCAGGATTGCTCTTCTAAAACTGGGATTTTTAGGATGGGATATCCTGAAATGAAGTAAACCTGCGACACATGCAGACAGACATTGTTCCTGGTCACTCCAGTTTAAAAAAAAAAAGTGTTTTTCAGATGTTTCTTCTGTGCCTGAAGAAGTGACACCATCTCCAGCAGCAGAACAACCTGAGCAAGTGCCATCGGAAGTACAATATGTCACTGTGGAACAGCACTCCTCTTCCAATGGATCTCCCAGCTCCTCAACCTCCAAGGAGGACTCCAACCCTTACATACCCATCAGTGAATGCATCACTGGGAAACCCGTTGGAAACGGACTCAACGGAGATATAGCTCTCCGAATCCCTCCCCCACGGCCTCCTGTTACTAGCCAGCCATTGAGCTCTCAAGCTTATGATGTTCCACAACCTGTTGGAGATCGAACTTCCCCAGACCCGGTGATGGACTCTCTGTGCCGAATACCACAGGCGGCACCGCAGAACAGTAACAAAAAAGCTGATGCAATACTTGGTGCAGTTCCGCCTCCGAGAGTCAACTGGAACACACATCCGAAGCACAACTCCTTGAATGGACAGGTCCTGAGTTATGACCAGGTTCCTCCAGCGAGGCCTGTCAGTGGAGGAGGCACTGACACTACTTCTGCGCCCCCTTATGATGGGGACACATTAGGGCGCGCTGGACTCAAAATCAAAACACGAGCCACCGTTGCACCCCCACGGCCACCCAAGACGCGGAACAGTGCCGAAGAATGTTATGATCATGCTCCGCCAGCACGACCGGTCGAAACTACCGAGCCCTCGGAACAGGTCGATGGCGAGAGCATCCCGCCACGGCCACCCAAACCTGCAAACATAAGGAACCGTCCGGGTAATCCCCACGAAACCTACGACGTCCCACCTCCACCATCAGCCACACAGTCTCTACAGAGACAGCCTCAAGAAGGTTATGATGTGCCACCGCCAGTACCTTCTTATTGTCATCAGAGGCCTTCGCAAGAGAGTTACGATATACCAAGGCCCATCGAACAAACATCGCTAAGTAACAAAGTACCAAATGCGACAGTGAAAGCAAGTCAAGATGTTTATGATATCCCCAAACCAGCGGAGCTTCCTTCTCCTTCACATCGTCAACCGTTCCCACAACCACCAAAGCAGCAGCTGAGTGACAGCATGTACGACTTCCCCAAAGTGAGCAGCCCAGAGGTGCTCGGCACAACAATTCCAGCTCCAGGTGGACAAAGGCCCAGAATGCACTCCTACTGCAATGCTCCAACAGGAATGTTCAGTAATAGGGAGACGATATTCAACTACGAGTACCGACCCTCGCTGTGCACTTCGGAACCGCATGTAGCTGTTGGTGATGATGCCGGTGTAGCCGATGTGCCGCCGATGTCAGCTTCGTACGCTAACCTTGCGCCGAGCCCTGGGACACCAAACCTCACTTCGGTACCTCCGGCTATAAACCGCGGCTTGAAACCACGGAAGGCGTCTGACAGCTCAGGTACATCATGGCCTCTGTAATCTTTATTGTCTGCTTGTCAATTGGAATAGAACTTTTGATTGTGGGATACGAGGGTGCAAAATTTCCATGTTTTTGCTTGGCATTTAGCACAGGAGGAAACACTAGTAGCTACGTGTAGCGCAAAGAAAAAAAAACACGAAAGCGTTTGTGGATATTTAACCGCACTTTACATTTGGTACATCAAATGCATGATACATAATTGTTGAAAAAATGTTCATCATCATAAAACGAATTGAAAGTCTGGTCTTCTGTGCGTTTATTTAGCAAAAAAAAAGTGTGCAAGTGGGTATAGCACGAGTACCAGCACGACCCGCAGCGGCAACGCGGGTGCACCCGCACTTTACCCGCGACCCGCACCGAGTCACGTTTTCTCCACGCAAATCCGGGATTAGTGCTGGTATCCGCAATGCCACGCAGACCTCTTGCGATCATGCTAGCATACCATGCTTTGAACTGTGACTGCTGCGACCTTTTTTTTTTTATTTCCCGAAGTTCAGTTTGTGCAAGTGCCTTCCTCCTTGCATAAATGTGAAGCGTGAAGAATGAGGAATTAGGAATTGAAAAGTAAGGAGGATGCATTGCTTATGAATCACGGAAACGCAGAGTAACACTTGAAGGAGCCGTAAAGAGCCCGTTAATTATAAATTTCCCCTCTTTCATCGCAGATTTAATCATAAATCATTAACAAAGTAACAAATGACTCCCGTTCGTTATGTGTTGGTTTCAAGGTGATTGCATCTTTCCTTCCACGAGGAGGGTCTTTGCACTTGAGTGGAAAGATTATACATTTAGAGTATCTTTCTCCGTAGCTCCAACTATCTTCCCCCTCGCCCCTGCACCTGTAGCACGCAACCGAAGCCTCACCTCTTTTACAAAGACTAGGTGAGTCTGCATAATCCAGTACATGGAAGGATGCTACTAGATTTCCCAATGTCTTATATCTTATCTGTTATCCCAAAGGTTGAGAAACAAAGGGGATACTGTTGTGTACCCGGACGAAGACTCCTGGTCAAATGCCAGTGAGAGCAGAAGGAACTCTGCAAACGAGGAAATGGTATGTACATGTATCTGCCCTATTAGTTGCCTCTATGTGGAGTTGACAGGTGCTCCAGACATACCCAACCCAGTTGAGTACTCAGGCGGTCGGCCATGCGCACTTGAGCACTTTAGGCAAAGTTCACAAGGTCAATCTTGTAGATTAAGCTCACGGTACACCAGTGTTGCTTGTGCTTGCTTTGTAGGGAGGGTTATTGCTCCACTCCTAATTCACCCATTTACACAAATCAGTCATCGAACAAGTACACATGCCCCCATCCCAGTACCAACCAGTGCTGAAATTGTATTGGCATTACTCTGTGGAAATATGGAGTAACACAAGATTCCAACCACATGGTCCTTGCATGCTGAGCTTGAGAAAAATAGGAAGTTGCATAGGGATGCAAGCAACAGTTTTTGTTCTTTCTACTGAAAATGACAGACTCATTTTACAACCAAAGTCAGGCATTTTGTGCGCGAAAAAAAAAGTTGTCCTCACATATAGCATGCTCTAGAGTTCCCGATATGGCACAACTTCTGTCAAACTTGGGTGAAAGATCTCGCCTTTGTTCCTCACTCTTTGCACTACAACTTGCTAGACACTGAAAATGAGTTGCGCTCTGCACGAGCCCATGTGAATGCATTCGCCCGATGACGATGAGTCCCACGGTTCTGCACTTTAATTAAAGGCCCTCGTACTTCAAGGCCTCTCTAGGCCTAGGTGTCCTCACTCCTCAGTAAAAAAACTGCCTCTTCAGGCATCTCTGAGAACACTGTATCAAAATATATCTCAAAGGGTGACAATAGACGATTTTAAAAAGATGCGCGCGCCACCAAGCACACACGTAAAGCAGTATGGGAACTTTGAGGGACACTGCTCTGTCGTCTGCTTCGGTTATGGTTTACCCCCGGCAGACGCTTCCGCTGCGCACACCGGGAATGATTATGTTGTTGTTCTACCCCTGCCTCTGGTTGTGTTGTAATGCTTTAAAGTAGCACAGAAGTCATTTTTAACACCCAGTTTTCTTCCTATAAAACTGTTAAGTAGGCCAGTAAGATGCACAATGCGAAGTAATTTACACCACAGAGTCATAATTATCGCAGAAATTGAATTTAAAATACGCCGCAAAAAGCGACCGTGCGCAACGGTGGTGAAGAGCAGTACCAGCCTGTGATCTGCCTGGAACCTCGCACTGACGCTATAAGGAGAACGCTCGCTGATTGACCTAGAGAAATGTCGTCTGCTACTCCGCTGTCGTCTGCTACTCGGCTGTTCGGGGTTCTGATAAAGCCTTTCTCCTTGCTCGGTAATGCTTCGGCCGCTCCTTCTATCCCCAATTCTCCGGGAAAACTGGCAAAACAGGTTTACGGCGGCAAAGAGACAAGGCGTTGACCCCCACTGACCGCCAAACCAGGACGAGTCTCCTTATGCAGTCATCGGTGACGTGCCATCATACCTCCTCATTCTCGTTATAGATGGAGTGGCGAGTTAAGGGTGAAGGCGCGGAGCTATGTTTATGTGAGTTTTTTTCTGGGAAACAAATTGCACACATCAAAAGCTTTCGTGCCATTCGGTAAAATGACACACACACTTTCATCAGATGTCTTAATCTGAAATTTTTTTTGATGGCCCTCTGTACTCCTTTAAGGCACTCTTAAGTTCCCATGAGCCCTTGGGTGCCACAGGTGGCGCTTGCTTTTCTAAAAAGCTCCATTATGAACTGACAAAACTGCTGAAATATAAATTCTACAACTACCACTAACAGGTTTTTTCGATGTTCAGTCTCATTCATTGCAGGCCATTAGATATGGGACAGGCAAGAAAAAAGGCGAGATACAGTACCTGGACCTGGACCTGGACGCAGAAACTGGATCCGCGCAGAGTCCGAGGTCTCCGGAACGTGCAGCCACTTCGGCCACCGTCTATCGGACTGTTGACTTCCTGAAAACCAAAGCCTTCAACAGGACACGACAGAACGTCGAAGAGTCGTACCGCACCCACAAGGATGGCGAGCCGTGCAAGTGATGCCTCGAGGTGGAATACTTTCCTCACCATCACCTTCTAGGCAAGATTGAAGCGGTGATCTAGAGCTTTTGTAAAACTTGAATGCATTTCACGGACCTATTTCTCACAAGGTTTGCTACGGCTAGCAGCCAGCTTTTATGTTTGACTATGGCAGTGTGTTTTTATGGCTTGCTTTTCTTTACTTGTACAATGATCGGCACACTCTTTTTTTTACCTGACGTGTTGTGCACTGCCAATATTCTAGCAACAAATGGAACCTTTTTATGTCCACACCTAGAAAACTTGTCATACAAAAGGAATCATTTTACATAAGAGATGTGAAATATTACGTGCATTGTGATACGTGCTTGTATATACAGTACTTTGTTAAAACGTACACAGCAAATTAATTATAAACGTTGCTATTTGGTGCTGCGCGTGAGAAGCCAAAAGGCAGTGTAGATAGCGTATGCACAGCAGCAACTCTTTTTCGGAACAAATGTACAACCCTTTGCTAGCATAGAGATACATACATATACATAACATATACATTTAGCCAAGCTTAGTGTAAATAAACGTGCTTATTGCGTGTAACATATCCTTTTAGTACCTGGCTTGAGATGACCAAATATACTGTTGTTGTTGTACTTCCATCATGTGCCTTGCCATACAGTGTTGTAATCAAGGAAAGATACACATGCCTTAGGTGTTATAGGCATGCCGTTGTAAATGACCACTTCTGCAAATGGAGCTTGGAGATGTGTCAAGGTGTTTCATGCTACTATTCTTTTCTCACATATGCCTTGCAGGGAAGGAATCAAGACTTTTGTTAGTGAAGTTGTATTTTTTAAAAATCGTAGTGCCATGCTTCTTAGGTTTTGCTGTATCTCGTGCAAACTCATAAAAGGAGCCCCCATAATGTCTGAAAGTACCCACATGATTGTGCATAAAATTTGTATTTGTGTACATGATCAAGAGTGGATAGCAGTGCATATGCAGCCTCAAGAAATTACCTCAGAGACTATAGAAATGCTTACTGAAACTTGTACAGGTTGCAAATCAACAGCATAGAACACATATAATGGCTTACCACTAAGGTTTGCGGTCTTCTGCATTTATTTTTCCAGAAATTAAGGGATGGTTTATCAGTACCTACCCAGTTTAAAAAAAAAAAAGATTTTTGCAGTAATATCTAAATTCGAAAAAAAATTCCAGTTTGGGTGGTTACTCTGCAATACAAAACTGTGGTAATGCCCACATGTGCCCTTGAGGTTATTTTATTAACGGCTAAATATTATGTAATATGTTGGCCTTCAGCGTCTTTGGTCTTGCAAATCCATCTCGAGACGATAATTGCTCATCTTGTTACCGAAACAAAACCTTTCAAAAGGTCAACACGGAACAGACCAGTGCAGTCGAAGCAGTGAATGGGGGGGGAGGGAGGGTTGAGTAGGAAGAGGGGGGCAAAAACTAGAATGCAAAGTAACCCATTGTTATACAGGGTGAGTCACTGAGGTCTCTGTTGCTGGCAATATAAAACAATCCCCAATTGAAGAGGCCAGGCACCATGTTCTCAGAATGAGGAATCCAATTAGAAGTTCCCTTTCCTGTCCTTTTAGACAAACCTTTATCTGAAGCTTTTCCAGAGGTAATATGTTCGGAATACGGTGGTCAACTTGACGGCACATTGATTTTTTGGAATAATCTGAATTTGCAAAAGTACCAACTGTTCTTAGTCTTGGTTTTCTGGTAGTCTATTTTTTGTTTCTTGGAAAACTCTCAAAAGTGCAAACCTTATCACACACATGTTCATACAATTGTTTCCATACGCCTGAAGTTCAAAAGCCTGAAGTTTTTGGGAAATATTTTTTTCGAAATCTGGTAAATAAACATGTGCTCTAAATTCATGCCAATTTGGGTGAGAAAACTTCCAGTACACTAAATTCAGGGAGAAATCTGGCCCAGTTACTCTAACTGCACTGGTTCGGTACAAATGGTGATGTAACTGCGTTTGCTGGCAAACAAGCTAGAGTGCATTCCTACGGACGTCTCAGAGAGGGCAATTTGCCGGGGTAAAAATTGGGCTTCACCCTAAAGAGGTGACCTTCAATTCGGGGTGCAAATTTGAGTAAGAATCGGGTTAAACACAAACTTCAGGCTCTATTCATAACCTAGAAATCAACTGCGCAGGTTTAGCATGTGAGCATTGTTAGGTCTGAGAAAAACAAGCTGAATGAGTAATTAGAAGTGGGTACAGAAATTAAAAAGGCTCTACTGGTCACTACAGGTCTACACGGGGAGCCATGCAATACATATCGATACAAAGCTGTGTCTCTGCTGCTTCAAATCCTGTGATATATATAGCTGTGGAAACTTTGTGCACTGCTTTGTGAGCCAAGCTCTATACCCTGTACATAGCTCTGCATCAAAAAACAGCAAAATAAACATGGAACTACAGTATTACTGCTTGCAGTCATATTTATTTACCTAATAAAACTTGTAAAACTCTAAAAACTTCACAAAAGTTAACACAATGTAGGCAATGCTGTTGCACTGCCGAAGAAAATGCCCTTGTGTTGTGTGTACTTTTCTGGAAGAACATTTGCGATGGATTATTCCTTGCATTGGAACACTTGAAAGTGTAAGCTCCCAAACACAACCTGAATATGCAACAAGGGAAGGAGAAGAGAGAGAAATGGAACAGGTAAATAAAGACGCTGCAATTGCATGTAACAGAACGGAAACACACAAAGAAAAGTGGGTGTGCTCCACTGGGCATCATGTTAAACTTTGATAATGGGGGGGATCCATTATATACACTTTGTAATGAGGTATACATCCTTTATAAAACTCGAGCTCTCTTCAGCATTCACCTGAAACCACGTAGCTTTTTTTTTTGTGTGTCCAGCAGCAGTGTCTTTTTATTTTTGCCACTGCAGGCCACATGCTTGTGTACAGGTTAAAAACGTGCCACAAACAGAGACAACAAAAGAGGGCACGCGTGTCTTCTCTGGTTGTTACCGCACACCTGCGCGAGAGGTGTGACACCCCTTCCGAAATTTTACACCTTCGATTTCAGCCTCTCTCTCTCGCCAGTAGCCGTACGCGTCGACAAGCATAAGTTAAGCCGATCAAAATCTTCTGCCTCTCATTGCGGCCACCGAGTTGTTCCACAATTCATGCTGCGAAGAAACACTTAAATACTCATTTCTACTCAATCGATGTTTCTTCAGAGTCTCCCTCAAATCACAGCCCCACGTGTGACCGACGCAAACCCGGGCGATCCCTAGAAGCCCCTCGCCCCCATTCTATCACCTACTGAAATCATGCCACCGCCATCTCGCCTCCTGTTTCCCGCAGGGGTGCGGGGGAAGCTGTGGGTGGAAGTTCCGAAAGCTGGGACGAGGGAGGGGGAATCACATTTGACGAGTCACCCTTCTCTTCGCTCGCCACGTCACCCTGTCGATGCGCATCATCCGCTATGGTCATCAGTGTCTCCTCGGTGAAGTTCCGTTCATCATCGCCGCAGTGACGCTCATCCTCGTCAAAGCTGTGCTCCTCGTCTTCCAGCCCAATCAGACTGTCCAGTGGCGGAGATGGGGGTCCGGGTGCAGGAGGCAGTGCACAGCGCCGTGCCAGTTCTTCATATGGGGCACCGTTTAGGAGGCACACGAGCACCACTGTCATGTTATCGCACCCCAGACCTCCCATTTGGCAGTCGGGTGCCAAGCAGCGAGTCATCAGTTCCTCACAAATCTGCAGAGAGTACAATATTGCATCACTCTTGTGCTTCATAGCAAAACACGTTAAAGGGGCACTGAAGCAAAATATTCTGTTACCTTCACGTCGACGCAAAAGGAACGGGAGTCATGATGAGCGAAAGAAACAGCAAATTACGCTTTCTCTCCTTCTCAAAGCTTTCATTGGTCTCCTCGAATGATTTATCCAATCATCACGGAGATCGTTTGAGGAGACCAATCCGAGGCCCCTACGCATTGTCGTGCTTCCTGAGGAGGAGAGACAAAGCCTGCAAGTCTTTGTACTTCAGTGCCCCTTTCAGCTCACGTTAATTCGAGTCAATCCAACAACGCCAAGTTTAGCTATGTTCAAAGGTCCCAGAGCAAACACCTATACATTTGTGTTAACTAGAAAGCTGAACACAGAAACGTTACATGGTATATGTGCGTGTGGAAAAGTTGGGCTGGGGCTCCTAAAGAGAAAGGCAAAATTGTTCCTCAAATACAGATAATGTACTGTATGTACTTGCACTATTATCATGCTCGTGTAGTCAGCACATCCTCAACTTTGGCGTCTAAGGCCCAGTCAACACCTGGTCAACCGGATTAGCCCACGCTGGTCAACTTTTAACAGAGATCAAAGGTCACTAAAACTTGGAAGTTAACACTCAATTCTTTTTTGGCAACGTTCGTTAGTGATGAATGTTTCAGTGACAATAACTGCCCTTGGTGAAGCAGAGTTAAGGGTTAAATTGAAGTTTGGGACTGCTGGTCTCAGTTCAAATGTAAACTGGGGTTTATGAAACCCGGGCTAAGTGTCAGCACTATTTCCTGAATGTTTTATGCACATACTTTAGCAGCACAACTGGCACATACCACACGACAATGGCAACAGCTTAGTGGACAAATTAAAGTACACACACTGGTCAAACATACATACCTCGCAATTTATAATGACAAGCCCTGCATGTTGTGACATCAAATGTGCTTCGCATACTTGAATAACACACTCTAATAATATCTACATCACACATCCATAGAAACTGCGACTAAACAGTGCCATGGTGCATGGTACAGCTTGGGACAAAAGTTCACGGAACGCGGCACTGGCATATTTCTTTATTGGGGCAGCCTCCTACTAGCTATAAAGAGGAGATCGAATAAGAAACGCGTGACTGGCTATTCTATCCATCTCTCAGTATGTGTGTCCGCTCCTGCTTGCTCCCGGGGTGTCACTCCAATGAAGAAATGAGACACCCCAGTGTTCCATAAACTTTTGTCCCAATCCATACAACCTGATGCATGATTTGAATTCAGGGCAAAATTGGGTTGAACCCAAAGTGATTTTAAAGTCACACCCTACATATCTATAGCAGACACTAACTGGATGCATGCAGATTCTGTTGGAAAGCTCTTGTTCGCGCATTGTAGACTCGATGAATGGTGTCACTAGTGGTAGTTTGCTTTTGGAAAGCCAAAAACCCAACATACAAGAAACACGTACGCACAAACTACGGTCCGACAAACGAGAGCTGCATGCACGTGACATCATTTGACTACACATCCTAATGATCAGCTACTGTATTTGCACAGCTGTCTGCAAGCAATCACACATAACGTTATCCAGAAACAAATACAAACAGTCCATAACAAAACACAAAAGTCAGTGATGCCCAGAGATGATGGGCATTCAGCCCCTGGATGCACCTGACCTATTGCTCGCTACCTTTTCTGCTTTGTTAGAACCTGATGTGCAAAACTGTGCTTGGTTCTCTGTTGGGAAAAAGGCATTTCGGCCATTTCCCTGGTCTACATGGATAACATCCTGCACCTAGAGTTTTACTTTCCGTTTTGCTGTGAAAGGGGACAAAGGAGCGCAAACGACACACAAATTCTCTTCTTGACAAAGCAGCTAACTATTGCAGAGTAGACAGTAAGACAGGACCACGACCTACAAGATTTATAACGACCATGTCATAGGCACCCCGTCCCAGCGCCGCATTTGTAAGCTAGCGGTGGCGCTACTCATCGGCCTGGTTATTGCTTTCTCTATTTCTGTAATACTTTGTACTTCAGCTTACCTTAGTTTTTTTGTATGAGCCGTGGATCATTCTACACGTTTTCATAAGAGCTGTTGCTGTTGTCTGCTAAGGTAGTCGTATGACCGCTTCTGCACGTTCAAAATACAAATTTCCATTGTCCAATCATGATGCAGATCTCATGGGCCGATGTGTAGCGCCCCTAGCGGATCATGCGGATGGGCTCTTCATAGAGGTTACCGATTATGACATGGTCGTTATAATCTACAGGTTTTCCCATCCATTTTAGTCCAAGTGCCATCTAAATTAGTCCAAGTGCCAACTGAAATAATCCGAGCGCCACTCAATTTAATCCGGGTGCCATCTGAAAAAATCCAGATGTAATTTAATTTAATCCGGGTGCCATCTGAATTAGTCCATGGTGTTTTTAAGCACTATAACCGTGTGCTCACACAAGGGACATCCTCGCAGAATATTCTACAGACATGTAGTGGAAGGAAAAGTAAAAAGCTGCTGACAGGACTTAGATTCTGCTGCGTCTTATGTTGAGCACTCGCACGGCGCCGGATATCGAGTGTTGAAGCAGAAGCATAGCAGACGACACCATTGGTCATGTCGTCTGCTACATAATATCTTCTGACTGAGCTGCAGGATATTCCACACGGTTAGAAGAGCACGAAAATGCATGACTCCCATAGCTGACGACACCACTGCTGCTGTCGTCTGCTACAGAATACCTTCTGACGGAACCGCTGGATATTCCACGCGGTTAGAAGAGCATGAAATACATGACTCGCATAGCAGACAACACCATTGGTCCTGTCGTCTGCTACGGAATATCTTGTGACTAAGCTGCGGGATGTCTTTCCGTGCTCTTCATCCCCAGGAAATATCCTGTGGCAGAGGCACAAGATATTCCTTCGCAGACGACAGGAACACCGGTGTCGTCTGCTACGAGCATCATGCCTTTTCGAGTTCTGCTAACCGCACGGAATATATTGCAGTTCAGTCAGAAGATATTCTGTAGCAGACGACAGCACCAGTTGTGTCGTCTGCTATGCGACTGGTGGCTTTTCGTGTTCTTCTAATCGTGTGGAATATCCTGCAGTTCAGTCAGAAAATATCCTGTAGCAGACAACAGCACCAGTGGTGTCTTCTACTATGTGAGTGGTGGCTTTTCGTGTTCTGTGTGGAATATCCTGCAGTTCAGTCAGAAGATATTCTGTAGCAGACGACAGCACCAGTGCAGTCGTTTGCTATACTTGCGCTCCAACTCCCAATATCTCAGCGTCGTGTGAATGTTCTACATCAGACACGTCACAACTTCAGTTCCATCAGCAGTTTCTTTTTTACTTTTTCTTCCACTAAAATAATCTACAAAGATGTCCCTAGTGTGAACACAGGATTAGAGTGCTTAAAAACACCATGGATTAATTCAGATGGCTGGCGGATTAAATTGAATGGCACCTGGATTTTTTCAGATGGCGCTCGGATTAAATTGAATGGTGCTTGGATTATTTCAGGTGGCACCTGGACTTATTCAGATGGCACTTGGACTAAAATGGACGGGAAAACCTGTAGTATGTCGTGGACGGGACACAAGTGAAAGCTGCCTTGCGACCATGTCACGGAATATCCGGATTTCGAGATGTTCATGCCATTGAGCTATCATGACACAGACGCCACAACAATAGTAGTACATATCAAGCTATGTCAAAACATTTCAGCTCCTGAATTCCTACAGGCCCTTCGCAGATTCCTTGCATGGAGAGGAATGTGTCATACAATATACTTGCATAATGCCAAGATGTACAAGTGTGTGGCAAAAGAGCTTACATGTGCAAGGAAATTCCTCAAGGACCAGCTATTTCAAGACTTCTCCTCCAGAAATGCAATTCAGTTGAACTTTATAGCAGGACATAACGAAAAACCCAAGACTAGGGACGAGAAGCTAAATACACAACTTTGAAAGTACATTACGTTGGAACGTTCTCCATCATGCTTTCAGGTCTGTGTTCAGTCAGAAACAGCAGCAAGAGATTGCAAACTGTTGTAGAGAACAAAAGTGACCAGTTTTTAAATTTTTCTTGTACATAACGTGTTTAACTTACTCTTCGGACAATTAAACCAAATTTCATGGTCACCTCACAGTCGAATTAGTGGAAGTCATCTGTGCATAATTAGGGCCGTAATTAGGGCCAATAATGATCTCGCAAAAGTGCAAAGTCATCCATCAAAACAGGCACTGGAGAATGCTAAGCACTGCACAGTCAGCATTTCCTGGCAGGCATATTGCCATTCGCCTGAAATGCAAGACACTTTATGTTCTTTACACTTTATGCACTTCATTTTCCATCCGATATAGCCAGATTTTACCGCTTTGCAGATCTTGAAATAAAGCCAGATTTTTGCTCCTCTCCCCTCCCCTCCCCAGGTTTTGAAAAAATAAAACCCCAAAATACAAGGGCCTATGCACAATAATGCATGCTTACCTGTTCCGGTTCCATCTTTGCAGCTATTCTGACGCGGACAAACTCAACGACTTCTTCGTTTGAGAGCACGTCCCAAATTCCGTCGCAGGCCAGTATGAGGAATTCATGACTGGGAGTTATTTCTTTCACTACAACATCCGGATAAGCTGCGGCACAGATAGAAGAGACACTCGCGTTAGTCCCTTCCAGTCTCCGTGTGCAAGTTCCCTGACAAGCATACCTGTGACAATCTGTTCCTCTGCAGACTTCTTTTCATTTTTCTTGAACACAAAATCACCAAGAGCACGTGATAGGGCTAGATTTCCTGCAAAGGACTCCATATTGTCAGTTTTCAAAGACAAACTAGGTGTAAATCTATGAGCTATGTAAAGCAGAAGAATACACAGTCCTGAGAAACTATGCAGCTCTTGTTAGTTTATTTAATATGAAGGACCTTTCGGAGCAAGAAAATTTGCACTATGGAATTGAACTGAAGTATGCAACTGGGTGTTGCGAGGCTTGTGTTGTCTTTGTCCTTCTATCTTTCACTGCCTCTACTACAACGGTACAGTAGAACACAATGGTACGTGTTCTTAGGTGGTCACAGTGCTCAAAACCGTCCCTCTAAAGCTTTCACATCAGTGAAAGATGTCATAATAGTACCTCTGAAACAGCGGACTTCAAGTAGGGTTTACAATCCCCAAACGGTACTAAAAATATAGGCTGTGGGTGCAGTTGCACTCCTGTTGTGGTGTGTGTAGAGACCATGATATGGAGTCCAAATTATAAGAAGTTATTTTTCTTTGTTACTCTTCGTGTCTTTCTCTTCCCCCCGTAATGTGAGTGGTCTATCTCACCATTAACCCTGTTGAATTCGACCCATCCTCCTGCGGCAATGATGCGCCGGGTTTCAGCCTCGTTGCTCGGCTTGTGGTCAAACGACAGCTGCTGGACCTGCCCAGACACAGACGCGATTGCTCTCGAGTCCCCTACATTGCCACAGTACAGTTTGCCATCTTTCAGCAACACCACCACCGCTGTTGTGCCAGCCAGTTCGTCCTTCATGGCATCATCTGAAAACGAGAAATCACTTGTAGGAGTAACTACGCATTATCACTGCTAATGGTGCTCAGGTGCTTTCCATGCTTGGTGTAAATGCCACAAGTAGGGGACGGTAAAGGTAATGGGAACGGATATGCATACCACGTTCCTCTGTTACCGGAAACAGAAATGGAAACGAAGATGATCGGCTGGTACTGAATTCGGCTAGTGGATAGTACTAGCGAAAGGAGGGAAACAGTGCAGGCAAGCTGGTAACGATGCATACTAGAGGAAACCAGGAGGCACAGAACACGGAGGGACAGAGAAAACAAATCCTCAGTCATTTTGTTTTGTCTGTCCTTCAGCCTTCAGTGCCTTTCAGTTTTTTTCTAATACGGATAGTACTGTTTTATAATGTACGTGTGTTCTCCCTGATGGGAACATTCCGTGAATACCACACAAGAGCATAGGAAGCAGAGTACGAGATCTTCAGGATGCATCCGTTGCTCGCTCGTCCCAGTATGTGCAAGACGACGCAAATAATACGTACATGCATCTACATCTCAGACATCTACATAAGGGATTACGCCGCAGAGACTATGAAAGCCTAATTTTTGCATTTCACCACGGCATAGCTGTATTGTCCACTACTGGTAGTGTCTGCCAATGGATGTGACATTGGAAGGGTAGTTGTGTCCATCTAGGGTTCTTAGACATTGAACTTCAGCAGGGCACTCTACAGGATGAAGACATGTGTGCTACAGAATTTCTTCGAAGCTGCGGATTCCACTGAAGCAAAATTACTTATGTGGTGTGTACTCCTGACTTCAAAGTGCCACTTACACAAAAGGGGGGAGCTGACAGGGCTTAAAGGAGCAATGAGGTGACATTTAACGTCGCTCGAAACCCTGCCTCGTCTGTCAAGCTGTCCACCAGGAGTCACCATGCAAAATATTTTCGCTCTGCGGTGCGTTATAGCTGTGCAATCGAATTTACAAAAAACAATATGAGAAAGCAGCCGCAGAAGGCCGACACGATGCTCTTGTGGCGTGGTGAAGGGTACGTGCATTGCTTCATTGTTTTTTCTTGGCAGCTCACACACCACTTATACATGCTTGAGCTGTGCCGCTGTAAGTCACTGGTCACGTGAGAGGAGTAGCATACATCACGACGTCCTCTCGTTCTGCGACACACTCTTTTAACGAGGAGAAGGATGTTGCAAAGGTGTGCAAAGCAGAGCCCTCGCCCACGCTCATCGTTCTTTCGCAGGAACTCATTTTATTCATAGGAGAACACTCTGCACCGAAAAACTAACAAAAATTTGGGGGTCACCTCGGTGCTCCTTTAAAGGGCTGTCTACTCACAGCTCCGTAGCATTACCGGAGACAGTGACAGAAACGAAATTGAAAGGCTGGTGCCAGAGACGGAACGTAACTATTTCAGCAACAAATAAATGAAAACAGTAACAAAGCATCACGATCCATTTGTTACACAATTACCTTATGGGACACTGGCAAACATATGGATAGAGGAAAACACATGATTCTCCAACTATCAAACTATTAAAGTCGCATCTTTCCTGGCATGGGGAGGGAAGGAATACACACCAACTACGCATGCAAGGTTTTGCGATGATTCTCTTGGAGGAGCATTGTCCACCTTAATCCATCGAAATGTCTGTCCATGTCCCACGCTCTGCTAATTGCATAACATGCATCAACTAGCCCATGTAGCCATTGTCATGGACACTTTGAAACTGAAACGATTAAATGTCACGGCTGACAGTGACAAGGCAGAAAAGCAGCAATGTGAAACATAACTGGTTACAAAACTGGTTCTGCAATACTACTATCTATTAGTTACAAAGTTCGATTTGGTTACAAAGCCTCAATTGAAAGTTTTGCTCAGTGTGTCAGGAAAGTCAATCACACTGTCGAAGCATGTGTGGCAACCATCATGCTACGTTATTATTTATTATTATTATTATTATTATTTATTTATTTCATCACACAAGTGATTAGGAGCAGAGGCTAAAAAGTCACAGGAGACTTGACAAGGCCTCTACCCCCTACAGCATTAAATAACCCCCTACAGCACATTAAATAATCACAATGTATGCAACACTATGCACAATGGTAAACGAGTACAAAAATGTCACTCAGTCATCAATAATAGAGATCAGCTTCGAACCTTACTCATGCTACAGAAGTGTAACAGTAGTGATTATTGTATATTACAAAAGTATGTTAGCAAATCATTTCTATGTATAGACAGCAGATCGCATGTATTATCATTGAGTAATCTAACTAAATTACATTGCAACCTCTGGAACCCATACGACGTCCGGCACTGTGGAACTTTATATGTTAAAGGGTGGCGGTAATTGTAAACAGGATTAGTAATTTCTAGGCTCGCTACGTCCAGGAGGTCACTTAAGTTTTGCTTAACTGCCCTTCGGTACGCCAGGATGAGCCTATAGCAATAAAGGTTGTGAATTCTGGGTATGCGATACTTCTCGAATAGCCCTGCTGTCGTATAGTTGTAGCTTACATCTTCTAGAATACGTAAGAATTTCTTTTGGAGAACCAGTAGTTTGGAGAGTGAATGCTTGGAAGTTGTCCCCCAAACTAACAGACAGTAGCTAAGATGCGAGTTGATGTGCGCGTAGTATATTGATTTTAGTGCCTGAGGTGAGAGAAAATATTTGCATCGATGCAGTATTCCCAAAATGGAGCAAATCCTGGAACGAACGTACTGCATGTGGGCATCCCAAGACAATGTGGCTGAAAAGTGCACACCCAGAACTTTGACAGTATCAACTATGTCAACCGTTCTCCCATTTAAGTAGAGGCAATTCTGTATATTAATCTTCTTATTTCTTGGACGGAAAAAAATTGCTTTTGTTTTGGTGGGGTTTAGTTTCAGCATGTTCGCTTCAGACCATGTCAACAAATTGTGCAGCAACGAATTCGCTCTTGCGACTAATTCGTTAATATCCGTTCCAGAGAGAAACATGCTGGTGTCGTCAGCGTAAAGCACAAACTTGGTCCGGGAGCAGAGATTAACTACGTCATTAATATAGATGTTAAAGAGGAGGGGTCCCAGCAAGCTACCTTGCGGAACTCCACACGTAATAGGGCGTGGTGATGACCGAAGGTTGTCAATAACTACGGTTTGAACTCTGTTACTGAGGTAAGATTGAAGTAGGGACCGTGCTGAGCCCCGTACACCATAGCACGAAAGTTTTTGTATTAAAATACTGTGATTTAGACAGTCAAATGCTTTGGAGTAATCAGCGAAAATGCCAAGTGTGAGGAGTTTATTTTCAATATTCTGCAATATGGCCTCCTTAATATTTAAAAGCGCCACTTCAGTGGATTTAAACTTGCGGAAACCGAATTGTGCGGGTGTTAACATGTGGAAGCGCTCGAAGAAATCTACCATTCTGGTGTATATAATTTTCTCGAAAACTTTCGAAAAAACTGGAAGGATAGATATCGGACGATAATTTGACATTATGCGCGTATCACCATTTTTATGTATAAGGCACACCTTACTTGTTTGCATTTTGCGTGGAAAGACCCCAGATGAAATACAAGAGTTGAATAGCCATGAGAGCCAAGGTGAAATATCTTTTGCTACCCTTTTGATCGGTGTAATTTGCATATCATATACGTCAGTACTTTTAGTATTTTTAAGAGAAAGAATACAAGAGGTAACTTCATGTTCATCTGTTGGACTAAGAAAAAGTGAGTGAGGAGAGCTGTAAGATACATACGCAGAGGCTGCTGTCGTTTCATTATTGGACAAGAACTGGTTCGTCAAAAATATATTAAAGCTTTCTACCATTCCCTGTCCGGTCACAGTCCTGTTTCCGACAAAGACACTGTCAATAGATTTGCTATGTGCTATACATTGTTGCTATATATTGCTATACATTGCTATACATTGTTGCTATGTGACGTTGCTATGTGCTATACATTAAAATGTTGGGGCCTCAGATACTGGCGATAGTAAATTCAAGAGCGCAGAAACAGAGCAGCTTGTGCAGTCGAAGTGTGCGTGACAACATAATCTACTGCATCGAAATTTTTGAGGCATCAGATATAGGAGACACAGAGTGCTCAAGCACAGTCTCCTATACAGGGTGTTTTCTCTAACGTGTCCAGAAATGATATTTAAAGCGAGCGATAAAAGAAAAGCAAGTGGTACTTTTCTGCTACTTGAGTAAGAAACAGGTACTGCTTCACTAGTAGCACCTGTTTCTTAGTCAAGTAGCTGAAAAGTAGCGCTCGTTCCTCTTTTATCGCTCGCTTTAAATAAAATTTCTGGACATGTTAGAGGAAACACCCTGTATACTACATGCCTGCTCAAACAGGCAAATCGACCGTTCACGCTACCGTATGGGGGCGCCAGTTTCCTAGGGCCCGAAACACAGACAGGCCAGTGACAACCTCCGCTTACCCCGTAGGCAGAGTTCGAGGTAACTCGTTACTGTAACTAAATTCCTTTTTTTGGTAACTTGTAACTTAACTCGGTACTCTTGCGCTGTGGTAACTTTCAGAGGAACTCGTTCCTTTTTCAGGTAACTTCACCAAAGTAACTTAAGTTCCAAGTTACTTTTAACTCGATTTTCACTCACGTCCACATATTTTCTTGCTTTCATGAAATTTTTTGCCATAAAACGTGATATTCAATCAGAGACAGTAATTTATCCAGGAAGTAAGAACCGCTGCCATTGAAATGAAGCTGTACTGTTGTGCGCCCACGGGGAGTAAGATGCAAAGCGTTCGAATAGACCTCTACCAGAGAAATGTCATCATGACATTGGTAGACAGACTGAAACCAAAACGAATCGGAAGGAGAGGGCTGGGTTCCACGAACGGGCACTTGTTCGCTGCCTCCCACTGAAAGAAAAGTAGGACCGAGGGTCGCGTCCCTTTAAGGGACCATATCATAATCCCCTCAAGACCGTGGCTTTCGAGCGCGACCTTGTTCACCTCTAGCTTCGAGCGTAGTTCAATTTTATCAAATTTTGGCGCTGTCGAACACTATAACGTCATTTGTTTACAAACAGGGAGAGGTCAATTGTAGGACATAAACAAAAACTATCTAAGCGTTTTGCACTCCTCCGCAGGCAACTCAAGGTCTAACTAAACTGCTCACGCATGCTGCACCTGCGTAATGTTATTTTGTGTCCGAAGTAACATGGAAATAACTCGTTCTTTTTTTTTAAGTAACTCAGTAACTGCGAGTTACATTTCAGGCTGAAGAACTTCGTTATTAACTTAGTTACATTTTGCGCACGGTAACTTAACTTGTAAAGAGTTCTTTTTGACGGGTAACCTCTCAATCTATGCCCGTAAGCAGACGCTGCTCTACCACACGTAGCTGAGATAAGCGTCCTGGGCGGGTGTATGCTGTGCAGGCCTCCGTCATCGCTCGAAAAGTCAGTGGTTATCGAAAGATGCAGTGCCAATTAGTGTTGAAACATTCTCTTTTGACTGTCAGATGCCACATCTACATCTGTGCGTAGGAGGACAATATCATGACCGATACTGCTGATACTGCATCGAGATAAGTATCATCACCAACTAGCGGCACCATTGTGGACGACCGGTGCCTGTGTGTTTCGGGATCATTGGGCAGGCAAGTAGTACATAGCAGGCTATGGCTGAAGTGAATTCGATGCAAAGCACATTGGCAAGCACCGTGGAACGTGCACGGAAACAGAGGGGAGTTAGTGCACCATTGTGAGTGTCACCTGACAGCACAATGGATGCGGCCTGTTGAATCAAGATTGGGGAAAAAAAAAAAAAAAAGGAGAAATGCATTCATTAACAGTTCAAGCTTAGAAAGTGTGTACGAGGCACATACGAGGGTGGTTCCATAAGTTTCCGGCCCGACCAACTTTTAATAGTCATGGAGACGGAACAAGTGGATCACTTTTCGACACAGTCACCCTTAACTTCGACGCACCTTTGACACCTTTCAACCAGCATTCTTATACCCTTGAAAAAAATAGTCCAAAGTTTTGTCCGCAAAATGCTGGAAAACTGCCTCTTGCACCTCACTATCGTTTTGAAATCTCCGTCCTCTGAGATCCCTCTTCAAGTTTGAGAACAGGAAGTAGTCACTCGGTGCCAAGTCTGGACTGTAGGGTGGGTGGTGGATTTCTTCGAAGCCGCACTCCTTCAGTGCAGCCTTGGCAACAGAAGCTGTGTGGACAGGGGCATTGTCCTGGAGCAACCGGATACACCTCGACTGAACTTGCCGCGCCTCTTTTCCTTGATTGAGTCTCGCAGTAGGTGCAGGAGTGAAGCATAACAAGTCGCATTAACTGTGGTGTTCCTCTCTTTGAAGTCGATGAGGAAGATCCCGTGACAATCCCAAAATATTGTTGCCATGATCTTTGTGGATTGCGTGACCTTGGCTTTTTTGGGGGTGCTTCTCCTGGTTTGCGCCATTCCATCGACTCCTTTTTCGAAAGGGGATCATAGTAGAGCACCATAGTCTCATCCCCTGTGACAATTGACTTCAATATTTCTTCTTTGTTCTCTTGACAAAGCTCCAAAAGCTCTTTGGCACAGACGACGCGCTGTTGCTTTTGAACTGACGAGAGAAGTCGTGGCACCCATCTTGCACTGACCTTTTTCATGTGAAGGCCCTCGCCGATGATGCGAAAAACTGTTGTTTTGGAAAGCCCAAGAATTTCTGAGATTTCCTTCACCTTCAGACGTCTGTCGCTCAGCATTTCCTCCATGACAAGAAACACTTTTTCTTGTGTCACCACTTCCACTGGACGACCATCGCGTGGATCATCTTCAATGGACCCTCGCCCCAGTCGAAACTGCTTAGCCCATTCTTTTACCGTTGTGTACGCCGGAGAGGCTTCCCTGTACACGTTGTCCAGTCGCGCTTTAATTTCTTTAGGCGAAAGTCCCTCTTTTGTCAAGAATTTTATCACGGCGCGGTACTCGATTTTTCCCATTTTAACTGAACAGTGCACCCTGGCTGTTTGAAATGCCGCTCTCCAACCGACAAAAGCATGGAGAGGGTTGAGAGTGGTGCTCCGGCCCTCCAACAGATGGCGCCACGCGTCCTTAATCGCATTTTCGAATTCGCATGCATTTTCAACCTTGGGCCGGAAACTTATGGAACCACCCTCGTATGTGCCACACACTCGCATTCATTTTTGAACACTGTCTTTCAGATCTCTTTAAGGTATGAAAAGGTGCTGTGACACTTGGCCTTACGTTATTAAAAGTGTACTGGCGTCAGTGATACTATATTCCAGGTTTTACCACAAAGAACATATAGACAAGCAGAAAATCGGCACAATGGATACCAAAACTTGTCCGGATGCGCACATTGGCACAACTCGCTCATGAGCATGTGGCGAATGAGCAGAGCACGAGAGCTGAGCGGGGAGTGAGTCAGCATGGGTGAGCAAACAGAGAGCGAGATGAGCGGATAACGAAAGACTCCAGATTACTGCAGGCACTGTGCAGTTCAGCCGGACGAGGACTACCAAGTGCATCTCTCTCCATAATAGGCAAGCCTGGATCTACGCCACTCTGTCTATGATCCCTCTCCATACTATCACCCTGACCATGACAATAGTCAATTAAGTACTTCTTAATATCCTGAACGGTTACAACGGTGGCATAAGACCACAGACAACGGGCAGTCTCATGACCAAAGCACTTACAACTGCTACACAGAGGAACGTGGCATTCTCGACGAATGTGTCGCATCTGCTTATGTAGCAGACCTAACTCGTGCTCAATGAGGCAAATGAGCTGAGCATGAGTAAGCAAACAGAGGGATGAGCAAGGGGTGAGTGTGCAGGAATCACATGTGCCTACCTCTGTCCAGCTGGGACATCACGGCAAGCATATGTGCTAGGGAGGTGGCTGCAGGCGAGGTGATTCGCTTGCGAGAACAAACAGCTCTCAGACAACAGATCTCAACAGCAAAGTTTGTTCAAGGGTATGTACCTCGCTAGCTATGACAAGCAGAAAAATAATACTTTTCTACATGACTCCAACGTGCAGTACAATGCGTGCACGATATAAATAAACCACACATGGCAAAAGTGTCAACTCCTTTAAAGTCGCCCACAACATTTTGTACTAAAGGAAGAAAAGGAAAGAAGTGTCTTTACATGCACAGCTCTTGGGAGGGTGAAGACGTACCTTTAAGCATATCAGAGTCCAGTTCCAGGAATCCCTTTTTAATGGCCTCTACAATGTCGCCTTTCTCTGAAATGGGCACAGTTGTAAACCAGGATGTAAGCAGCTGTACTTCGGAACACGTAAACTTCAACAGGTTGGCTCCACCCACAAACGTAAAGACGTCTGTGATTGGCTTAAGTGGGTGCATGATGCCTCAGAGTCTGAACGCAGTGCTCCCGCATTGCGCCAAACCGTTGCTTTTACGCTGGTTATGCCACGAAAAACACTCATAGCAGACGACATACTTGGAGCACATCTGCATGCTTTTAAAGGAAACACACAAAAAATATTCAATAGAACATAGGAATAGGAGGCAAGCAAGCTACTGTGTACAATCAGACGGCAGCCTTTCCTTGAGTTTGAAGAGCATGTTACAACACACATATCTTGTAACATGCTCCTCAAACTCAAGGAGGTGTTACCGTCTAAGAAAATATTTCCGTCAACAAAACACGAGAATCAACTTCACTGTCTGCCTGGCGTCTGCCATCTTCTCGTAGGCCCCGCTCTCGATGTGCAGACTACATTCTGCAGTGATATATCACTATGACTGTAGCTCTTATGTTGCCTTCGAGTATAGTTGCATTATCACAAGAGCTCAGCTTAGTGAGAACTCAGTTGCAGGAGAACTTGCTCCTGATGCACTAAATCTGCACAACTGCTTACGATAACATGGTTGCCCCACAATCTTGCGATGCACGTGGCTCCCGGCGTACTGTGCCACCTTTGCACCGCCGTGGCCGTCATACACTGCAAAGAATGCTGCATCTTTGTCCTCTGACAAGCTCAAGAGATGAGTGTGTGCATCTTCCATATCTTCAGGTGAAAAAGTTAAGTCAAAGCAAAAAAGGGTGCACAGAGTCAGATGGAACAGAATCTAAGCAACACCCTACATGATGCAACTCAATGAAAACAAATTGCAAGGTAAAATCGCTAAAACAGTGCTAAAAACAATTAGGACGACACAGGACGGACGCACACCTTACACAACACTTCAGCGCCACATTGCGCCACTCCAAAAACATGTTTCTAGCTCGTGTTTTCAAGGATTTCATGTATCTTATCACAGTAAATTACTGAACACGAACTAACAGAATTATCTGCAAACAATCTGACCTGCCTCGCTTCCTCTGTGTCGTCCTTATTGTTTTTAGCACTGTTTGTTTGTTTTATCATGTGTGACCAACAGGCCCAAATTGGTCTTTATTCAAATTGCAAGGTGTTACCGGCACGATCAGTGCCCCAACTGAACAGCAGATGCAGTCTTGAAACAGAACCTCAAAACACGCTGGAGACCCACCACTGCATAGAATAATACCTCCCGACTCCCGACATAACTGCATAAGTGTCACAAAAAGGTGTATGCCTCCTGCTTTTAACAAATCACGAGAGAGAACGATGTGATGTGGGATGATGGTTGGCTAGGACTGTGTCATGCTGTGCCATGCAATGGAGTTCTATTTCAAGAGTGTGTCAGAAACCACGTAGTAACATATAAGTAGTAACTTTCGTGAAATTTGCAAGCGCTCTTTCCTTCGCAAATTTAAAGTTACGTTATATATTCCAACTTACGTACACAGTTTATTGCACTATATTACACAGCATTGCTTCACAAAGTGTTCACATCTGGGCAGTAACCCACTCCCATTTGTCCTCCTTTTGAGTCCATATGACTTAGAGGGCTGCGATTAGGGGGTCCTTACTCGGTGCTATGTGGTACGCGGAGCAGGTTGGCACTCGATAGTGATTTAGCAATTGCTAGAAAGGCCGATCTGCTTGGCAGCGTGCTTCAGAAGAACTGAGTTGTTCTCCGTTGCAAGTGGAGGTAGTAGTCCAGCCTTCATGAATTCTGCGCGGATGACAGCGCCCCACGATTCCAGTTCCTTGTAAGCGTGGATCATCAAGCGAGTATGGGTTTAAGCACACTGCCATCGCAACCATTGTAAAAGTTGCCAAATCACTATATCGAGTGCCAATCGTACCTGCTCGGCGTACCAGACACCATCCGAGTAAGGACACCCTAATTGCAGCCCTCTAAGTCAGAAGGGCTTAAAAGGAAGACAAATGGAACGGGTTACTGACAAGCTGTGAAAGCTTTTGTTGACTCCTTCCCGGTAAGGGGGGGCGAAGACACCTGGTGCAGGGTCACCGCAGCGTGGTACCGCGAATTATTGCCTGATCCTGGCTCCTCACAAATTATTCAGCCAGCGAGTTTAACCACTCATGCAGTATGTCAGGTAGTAATGCGCCGCAAGCAGTAATCGTAAGTAAATAGACACGGACAAAGGAGAGAGAGACACAAGCTCGCTGCTACTCACAACTAACAGAATTTTACGGAGAGAAGACATTGCTTATATCTTAGAACAAAGGTACGAAACAGGTTAAAGCAACAGTAAAGACCCAAATTAAAGGTGTAAAAACATTGTTACATGGTTTCTTATGCTTGCAGTAACTGTGCAAAATATTTGAATGAAATTTGCAGCCATTTATTTAAGATCAAACTTTATATTCGGGGCATTTGCAGACGTGACACAGCTGTCAATTGCTTCCACTGTTTGCTCTATGAAGCAGTCAAGCTATCAATTCTAAACAAAACTTGTTGAGTAGGTTTTATCGTATCGCAAAACTGTAGGTTCAAAACTGTGTGAGACCACGCAGTTTGTTTTTACTCGTATAACAATGCCCTGCTCGATGGAGTTGTGAACACGGCATTTAGACAGAACTTACGGTCGACTGCAGCTCTAACCTCAAAATGAGTCCACGGCTACAAACTGTTGGACTGCTCAACCTGGTTAGTACCTTCGTACCTGACACATATCAATACCAACTATCACGCTTCAGAACTTTAGGTGAATACAAATCTCTCTTATTCAAAAACAGAACTGTGCAAGGATACTGATGCGCCATCCCTGCATGCATGATGCACCGACTTTCACATACTCGTTCATGCAACTTGAGGTCTCCTTTGCAGTGACAGGCTCGGACAATGTTTGCCCCATTTTAACTGGAATCAAGGGACATGATTAAGCATGCTCATATCAGTAACTCACTTCGTTTGCAGCACTACCACAGCAGCGCATGCGCCTGCGAAAACGTGGTTGCAATAGCGCGAGTGAAGTGTACAAACCAAATTTTTAAAAAAATACATGAAACGTATGCGTACTTCCGCAGTCATGGCTTCATCGTTGGGCAAATACTGCGAACTTGCCTCGGGACATATTTGCTGCCTGTTTGCGTCATAATTCAACACCGCACCATCCTTTTTACAGAGTAAAAATTTGAGCCTAATGGTTCGTTTTACAACTTCATCGTAAGAATTGCGTTGATTCTTAGTTACGCTCGGCCGTACTCTTGTTTACCATCGGAAATCCTGTACGGCGCGCCAAATGCCAAGTAAACCTAAGCCTACTGATTGTTCTACCATTAATGAACATTGTTAACTATGTATTCGTGCATCTATCAACGGCTGACAGCACGCTGACACGAAGGAACTCAACTGTCACAATCTCGTGACGTAGTTAGCAGACTGGTCCCAGAAAGTGACAAAACCAAGCTCTTGCGACATTATCGAACGATAGGCTGGATTGCGCTTTACTCACTAACCGCAGCCGGTTACATTTAATGTAAACCGCCTAAAAGATAACACGGAAACACTCACGGTGACAAATGTACAACCAGCAGCGTTTCCAAGCATTTAAAATACGGTACACAGAATATAAACAGAGTGCCGTACAGGCTGGACCCAACAGACGCAACATTGCTCACCTTGTAGTACGCGTGCACCTACAGTTCGTGGATTTAGAGCAATAACTTTTACTCAGTAAAGAATCATACTGGTGTTAGATGCGAGCATAGGATTACAAGCACCAAATATAGTGCTGTAACTGTGATTTTTCTAAGAACGAAATCAGTTCATTCACTGAATTCTATCCATCCGACCACTCAATTAGTTACTGTTATGTCCTCTAGGGGCGCTTCACCAAAACAAATTTCCAGTAGGAAAAATATAATATGTAAAAGGTGACAAATATTCTATTACATAAAATAAGTGTTGAACATAATAACCGACGGCTATGGGGTTTGCTGCCTAAAAGGGAGAACAACCAGCAAGCAGAGCGTGCAGAACCCACTGATCTCTATCTATAAAGGCTGGATGGCGCATGGGAGAGGGGCTCGCGGGGGAGAGGCGTGCATTCGGGCCGCCATGTTGGGAGGCCCTAAAGCGCAGTGTGCGCCCATAGAAAACAATGGGAGGCAACGGAGATTGTGAGTATTTATAGCGCTGCAGGCGTTGATCGTTGCTTGTCATCACACAATTTTGTAAGGTGCCAGTATACTGATGTATCCTAACAGTGTTTCACAGGTGTCCTGCCGCTCGATTCTTAATTACGTTATGTTTTGCATTCCGAAACTAGACCGTCACAGCAGTGCAGCGCTGGGGATTGTACTACAGTACGTTTCCCAGCCAATATTTCAACAAGAAACGATGTGAGGTTAACAACCACCATGTATGTAATATCCCGTGCTGCGTTCTGGACAAAAATTGTTCCATAAAGAACGGTCCGGGAAAGGATATACTCGCATGGCAGAAAGAGATCGTTCTGTAGAATCAGAGCCGTTGTTTTAGCCGTGTATCGGTTTCGTATGATTTATATCAAGCACCGCCGCAGAAAGTGTCTTTTAGTGAACGACTGCGGTGCTTTGCCTCACAAATATGGACACACCGAAGCAGCCCAAATACGTTGTGAGCGTGATCTAATTGCTTCACGCAATTAGAACACGCTCGTTAGGACAGTTAATCAGGTAGTGATGTAAGCTTAATCAATTAAGTTACTTAAAAGTGGTAACACCTCCTTGAGACGCAGGATTTACCTCTTTTTGAAGTACAGCCCTTCTATGTTTGTTTGTTTCTTCCTTCATTTGTTGATTATTTGCAGGCGCGGTTGTGCCAAACTGAATGCCCTTCTCGAGTACTCACATGCTTTTGCTGAATAGAACTGCAGCGTGAGCAACGCTGCTTAGGAACGGGGGGCCTGCTATCCAGTGCTGACTTTGTCATGCTTGTTATGTGGAGCATGTTCGAAAAAATGCAGCTGCACATCTGAAACTCCAATGAGTATCATCGTCATCTAATAGAGAGCGTCGTAGCACCGTTGTGAGACCAGACACGCTTTCTGAATATCTTCTATGGCACCTTCCGCAGTTTGCACAATTTTGTTCAGCATCGAAGTCTCTCATAGGAACCACTTTGCATTTAGTTTAACTCCCATCTTAGATTTTGATGTGCAAGGGCCTTCTTGCACTACACACGTATGGTCTGCAACAGGATAATTGCAGCAGGACGATTTGGAGCTTGAAACAGTTGTGATTTTGTCATTTTGGCCCTCGTGTACCCAGTCTGTGAAACGTAAACAAAAAAAATCTAACACGATATGCTTTTGTAAAGAAGGTCACTGATGGTGAGTAAAGAGAATATACAAGTTCAAGTTTATTCAACATTTTATATCATACATTATATTATTCAACATTTTATATCAAGTATACACAACATCAAGTTTATTCAAGTTATTTCTTGCACTTATGCGTTTCAGGATACAATGAACGTGCAGGGAGGTCACAAAAGACTACATTTATTGTTTTATGACCTTGCTACAATGACAATATATATTTTAGGAATGACAATGGACAGGTACCGTATTTTCACGCGTATTAGCCGCACCGCAGATAAGCCGCAGGACCCGTTTTTAGATACATTTTGAAAATGTTTTTGCAGATAAGCTGCACTCGCAGATAAGCCGCGGGTAATACGACGCGACTGCTTTGTGCGTTAAACCAGTCATGCACATACAAAATCAATAGAGACGCTCAACGCTCGTCAGCGCCGTACTCCCTGCCAGCTGCCCTGTTCCCGTACTTGTCCGCGAAGTCGACGACTTTTAGTTTGAAGCCGCTGTCGTGGCTGTGCCTCAGCGTTGGAGCCATGCCTCACCTCTAACTGCCGTGCCCGTGTCCACGAATGCTGATGCTCTCGTCAAATGAGAATTGACGCTTAGCTGACCACGTTTTATCCCGATGTCAGGTGTATTGAACCCTTCCTGTGGTTCTGCCGACAAAGGAGACCGTAGGGAAGGCCATAAACCCTGTCCACATTCCGGTGTCGGCATGATGTATAACAAAGGAGGTCAGTTCTACTGTTCTACTAAGATCGGATTGTGCCCGTGTTGCGTGTTTTTCGTGGATTGACGGGTTAGTCCACTCGAATGTGGAGTGGACCTGCCCCTGTTCGGTATTGTTCGTGCACTGGGAGGGCGGTCCTGTTCCGAAAAACATGAGGCACTGTCGGCCCTTTCGTTTAACCCGGGGTATGGGGAAAGTACCAGGGAAAAATAGTCACCAGATAAGCCGCACCCACGGATAAGCCGCAGAGCGTCCGCGAAAAAAATAAATCGCGCATAAGCCGCGGCTAATACGCGTGAAAATACGGTACTCTCTCTAAATTTGTAGCACTCAATTTTAGGTTAGAATGAGCAATGAATAGCAACTTCCCTCCTGGTATTTTCTTATATATGATGAATTTTGAATTTAATGTGATCAAATATGTGTTAACATAATAGTATATATAAGAATATAATACGTGATAAATGAATGTGATCAACAGTAGATGTAAACAACACCAGTAGCCAGAGAAGTGCATTCTCAAGAAATAATTTTCTTATAGCATATATGTGCATGCCCTATTAACTGAAACAATTATCACGGTTCTCACGGTTTTAATTTCTGAGAGTGTACTGTAGAGACGGCTTACATCTACAACAGTTAATACAAGGTATTATATAGACCACTTGCACTCCTACGTCATCGATTACGTTTCGCCGCCGCGCAAAGCATGCTGGTGGGCACCTATCAACCTTATCAGCCTTTTCGGCCTATCAGCAGACGCGTTTTTCCCGCTTCTTGCCAACCAGAGCAAAATATAACCTCGAACCGGTCTTCTCGGAACGCCACATGTTTGTAAACAGAAAGTGGTCTATACTGTGAACGCCTTTAAAAATCCCACGTGACACATATGCCTTTACTTTCTGGAGGTGCTGTGGTAGTCAAAGTTTGTGGGCATTACGCAGGTTCTGCACCCATTTCTTGAGTATGTCGAGGCAGCTGTGAAGTAACCTGCATTGATGATGATTATTCCAATTTTTATGGTGCATCGACAACAAAGGAAATAATACATCAGAACATTGATTTGGGTGCAACCAGTTAAAAATGAATATGTTGTTTAATAAATGCATTGGACAAATGTTAAAACATCAGTTTAAAACATGGTTTACAATCCGTGTATCTTCTAAAAATTAAAAAGATGAAAAACTATTCAGAAAGAATATGGGGAACTCTTCTAAAAAGAATTATAATCTCTAATTATTATATTGCTGGGTGAAGGAGCCTAAAGTGTAAGGTGTATTTCTGATGTGAACATGTAAGAAAATATGCAAAACTGAGAGAGGCTAACCACCTTGCGTGCACTGAGGTTGTTCCTTCCTGTAAAGTAGAAACCAGTGGATGAGGAACGTGACACTTACCTGTACACCCAGCCGTATCACACTACACAGATTATTCACTGGGTAGCCCTCATGACGAAACCTGTATTGAGAGACCACTTTTGCCTTAAAAACTGCTTCAAATAGCGCGACACGCTACAAATTATTACTATCGTAACAAGCTGACAATACAGCTCAGACAAAGGCGTTATTCAAGTCGCGCCACACCACCGTTACGTAGGATTCTTTGTCACAAATCAAACCAAGGCACAAAACAATACCAATACATGAAAAAAGGTGACAATCGTGGTCTCATTATGACGTAATACCGAACTTGCGCGTGAAGGTAATTCAAAGAAATGAATGTGGCACTTGCTTCCGCAGAGAACACCGTGTACCATGCTAGCATTGCATGCAAAAAAGCGCTCGAGTGCTCGCACATATATTGATGACAACACTACCTGTGTAGTGTAACGTGTTCTTTCAAGCATATTATGCACTCAAACTGTATTTGCCGCCGGGTAAAATGCAAGTGTGCTCGATTGAACGTCGGAAGAGCGATAAAGCAACCTGCATCCAGTGCTCGTTTTGGACAAAAAAACACTTCATAATGGTCAACTAAATATACAGAATGAACGCCTATTTATTCCTCGATAAAGAGTGACTCACCTGTATAAATTTAGGCCCTGTAACCTTGCCAGTACGTTTGGTACGACCGTAATTGCAAGAAGTTGCCATGATCGCTGCGGCGACTGTTGTGAGCACCGTAAGATGGCGGCCGGTTTCTTCACGCTCGCGCTCCCTATCCGCGATCCAGCCTTTTACAATCGAGATCAGTGGCAGAACCAGAGTAGAGGAGGCGCTGGTGGAGCACAAGGTTGTTGTAGAGAGCAGTTCACAAATTCCACCAGATGGAGCAGTAGAGGAACGGTAGACGGTAGACTCAAACCTCCGAGTAGACTGTTGTGCTTATACTTCACGTCGTATGCATAAAATCATAAAATGAAACCGCCTCTGAAAGGATGGAGGTACGCAGCCTTTATAGGCGGTTTTGTGTCGTTAATCGGCATTGCTGTGTACCCAGTCGTGATCTACCCGTTACTACACGCCGATGAGTACAGTTGAGTTCACTCATTCGAAGCTTGGTAGTCTACGATATGCTCATGCATGTTTGCAGAAAGATGTATAGGCTGACATTTTAATGCAATTACAGAAGAGATCCAGAAGCTTACCAGACGCGGCATAGATCAAGAATCAGTACAACCCGGGGGTAAGAGCATACAAAGCAATTTTTCCAATAGCATACCATCAATATTTGTAATGTTCTGCAGGTATGAAGATATGGTCAGACCCCTTTGGAAGAAAATGAGCAACAGCACAGTGCTCTGTACATAGTAGAACAGCTTCGATGACCATGTAATCAAAAGGGGCACATTAAAGTAAAACAATATATTGCTTCTTTGCATTTGTATGTATAAAAATACAGTTAGCAAACTAGAGGAAGCAGATTCCTTGTCTGGTACAAGTCTAAAAAATTCTCTTTCAAGGCACAGAGGCACTGAAGGCAAGTAGGTATGTAAAACAGCATGCATACTAGGTCCATTATCACAGCATGTCCTCGATCCTTTGGTTGACTAGAGTCAACAAACGTGAACATTAATCCTAGTCCACATCCAATTCCATGGGAGGGCTGTCAAGTGGATTACTGCTCGCATTCTGCAAGACTGGGGTTCTGTACGGACGCTTTACGACTACCGTCGTTGGTGTATTCAACGCAGGCAACGGGGCCAGCGCACCATACCGTTCCAGCAGAGCAATTTTTGCCCTGATGCGCTTTGACTTTACGTCTGCAGGAGATCCTGGTTCAATATCGCAAGCACCCGACAGGATTAGTCCATCGTACATTGCCGCTGGACACTGTGTTGAATTTCTTGCTGGCACAGGAGTAGATCTGAGAACTTTAGTGGCAGGCTTCACTGTGTAAGGAGTTCGTGGATTATTGCTTGTCACGACGACTCCAGGGCTTGAATCTGAACACCTTGTTTGCGGAAGACCCGTAGTAGCCACGTTGGGTCGACACAGTTTTCCGTTGCTGACTGTAGGTGGAGTTTGGTTGCTGCTTCCTGATGCGTAAACCCTCGAGATGGGGGCTGAATAATTGGGTCTCAGTTTGGGTGTTCCTAGGTTCATTGAATGTTGTTGTTGTGGCTGTGGCTCTCGGAACTTCTGTAGTGCCGAAGATGCCAAAAGGTCGAAGTCCTTTTGAAAAAGAGCAAGAGCATGCATGAAATCAAGAATTTTTGTCCGCCAAACACTGTGTCAGCATGTCGTAACTGAAACGAGTACTAATTCAGAGAAGCTGTACTCCGAGACAACTCGAGAGCTGCAGGCACAGAGGTGCATCTCCGGCTGCGGATAATGTAGTCAGCACGTTGAGAGTGGAGCGTGGGAGAAGGTGGCGGACGCCGTGCAGACAGGGAACCCTATTCACATTTTTGTTAACTCCTATATTTTACGTGCCTGCCTTAAAAAACACGTAAATGTGCTCTAAGTGCGTCATTTCCGATGCGTGTTTTCGCGACATGATCAGTATAAAAGCAACGGTCTGAAGCAAGCGGGTGCACCATGTTGCGACTCGGGGGGGCGCCGTGAGTCCGCCTAAGCCAATCACTGCCATCCTTAGATTTGTGGGCGGAGTTGACTTGTCCTCAGGGTATAGTCCACGTTTGCGCAAGTTTCAATGTTTGGTAAGAAGCAGGCATGTAAAAATTACTTTTAACAAATAACTTAATTATGACTACAACTACTAAAAGTAATTAAATTACAGTTGCTCTGAAAAGTAATCGAGTTATGTCGAGTTACATTCGTTTCAATACATAATTTTGATGTGTCACCTTATTCTTCTTCCTCGAGGAATGCGGTACAAATATGGAAATATGCATTGGAAGGACAAATGACATGACTATAGTCAGTTCAACTTAAGAAGGAAAAGAAATCTAGTCGGTCAACTACATACGCCGTTGGAGAGCACGCTAGGAGCGCCACCATGTGCCATTAGTGGGGGAGCGCACTTTCTGTCGCAGCATAGTGTCATGCGGCCAGTCTTAACAGCCAATACGGAAGCAGAGTGGGGGTGATGGATTACATTATCTGGCGCAGTGAGGGAGGGTGACCTCTCTGTGTCCAGCCATCCTATCCGCAGCGCAGTAAGATTTTGAGATCTGACAGGCTAGATTTCTTTTCCTTCTTAAGTTGAACATGACTATAGTGGAGTTCAATGTCTGGAAATCTGAGCTCAGCAGAAATGTAAGAACATGCCTGAACTGATGCTGCAAAAGCATCACGGAAATTTGGTGAATGCCTAGGGCCCTGTGTTTTAGGGTAAACCCTAGTAAAACACGTTCTTCCCCCCCCCGTTAAATTTTGCATATAACTTGCAAAATTAATCAAGTTACGTTTACAATTCATATTCAAAAGTAATCCTGGAAGCAACTAATTTACTGATAATGTAATTAGAGTAACTGGATTACTCTGCAGGGCTGGTAAGAAATAAGAGTTTTGAAATTAGTCGTGTATGCGACCGAAATAAAAGAAAGAAGGCACTGTCAAGGTTTGCCCCCCCCCAAAATCTGACAAATATCTGTGTTACGATGTGAAGACAAAATGTAGTGTGGTTGGAGGACTGCACTGCTAACCAGGAAATCAAGTAAAGCGATCTCTTGGTTATAGGATGTGGACAGGAAAATGACACTGGGTAATAGAAATAATTGTCATACCAGTACACGATCTTGAAAAGCAGCTATCGCATCCTGAAGGTGCGGCCTTCTGGGTGCACATGCAATTTCTGACAGCTCTGTCGTAGCAAGCGAAATAATATCTTCGGAGTCCTTCCTCTTAGGTCTCACTATCAGATCAGTTGCTGAAATAATTTGACCCTCTTTTAGTTTGCCTTCTGCCAAGAACACCTACAGGACAAGGAAGAAATTCTGTTAGAACCAGAGAGAAAAATGAATGCCAAATCCAGAGTGTATCAACTGGATTGACAGAAGTCGGCCGTGTATAATAGGGTCCTGTGGTTTTGTGATTTACGGTTTTAAAAAATGTGTGTGTGTGTGTGTGTGTGTGGGGGGGGGGGGGCGATGTGCAGTCAACCCCTGTTGTGTCGTCGCTGGAAACACGAAGACTAGTGGTTTGAGAGTAACTCGACAGGGTTCATTAACCGTTCTCTATAATCGGCTTCGCTATAATATTCTCTTTACATTACATGCTTTACATTACTGCTTCCCCTTCTGTACAGCCTACTTTTGTCTACACTGTTCACATTTTGACTCCAAACTCCACATTCTGAGAAGGAGAGAGAGAGACAAGCAAATTAACTCTGGCCATATCAAGGCGTACATACATCACAACCTCCATACACAGTGAGCTGTACGAAGTTGAATGAGGCATCAGAGAGGTAGATGATATCCACATCTTTCTGGTGTTTTATATGAAACACCAAGCCAACAATATCAACTCCTCTGCTTTGAGAATCGTGTTGGTTCCGCAACAGTGCAAAGCTGGTCACCTGGGAAACAAAGACAAAATGCCACTTGCAATCATGTACACTTCTCCCTTTTTCATGAAGTCTCCCAACATGCCGTTCATGCATGCTACTCTCAACACACTGCAGAGAAACCATACCTGTCTCTCATAGTAAATTTTGACATGCTCTGGGCATTTGATTGCTTGGTACTTTGTAGCTTTCGAAGTCGTTAGCTCTACTGCAGAGTAATGTACATCCGGGAGAATATTTCTGCGTGAAAAAAGTGCACCACAAATAGTTAATTTCATAATGGCGGTCAATTCTCATCTATAACAAACTTCAGTCTGGCTTGGAAGGGAATCGTGAATTTTTCCACAAACTTGTGGTACAGTGTGGAAGGCACCCATATAGTAGCTACCCCCCCCCTCCCCCCAAAAAAAGCGTGGAGAATGGAGAATGTAAAGTTTTCATAGAATTCCTCCTAGCACATTTCTCTTGCTACGCTACTGGTGTTTACACATTCAAGAATGTCGAACTGAGAGTGATGGCAAAATGGCCAATCACAATCTGCTACATAAGAACTTCCATAAAAAATTGCATAAAGTCATTAGTGACCAAAGCAACGGAGATGCATGTTCATTATAACTGCCTCGTAAGCTGGAAAACATCCATGGCACGTTTTCAATAATGTTAATAAAAGTCTCGATAGTTGCTTGTAGCTTGTTCACTAAAATTCATTAGGTGCTGTAAATGCAGAAGTTGAACTAGCCTAATTCAGCTACGAATGTCTGAGTATCTCTCACCTTACTGGGCAGACTCCAACATTGTAGAATGTTACGGCATTGCCCTCCACCAAAGTCTGTTGTAACTCTGAGCACGGCCTCCACACACTCGCAATACAGCCTAAGACGGGACAAACAGTTTCATTGCTTCAACGACAGTACTTCTGAGAAGTGAATTCCGCCAAGGAAACCTACGTGTACTGACAGTGGTCTGTGTGGTCACATTATACTATAACTCGAGCTATGTATGCGTTTTAGAGTTATCATAATTTCACGCGTATTAGCCACAGCTTATGCACAACTTTTTTTTCTCACGGTCGCTCTGCGGCTTATGTCATTACTATTTTTCCCTGGTATTTTCCAGTGATGGCCACTAACTACTTCTACAGTAGTTTAACTATAACTACTAACTACTTCGCGATGGAGTAGTTTAACTAGTAGTTCAACTACTTCTCAGGGGAGTAGTTAAAACTACTTCTTTAACTGCTGCAATGTATTTTAAACTACATCTATAACTACTTAACATTGTCCATCAACACCAATCCCTTGCAGTGTTCTTGGACACCTAAATATGATCACAAGCAGTGATAATGGTATTTAAAATATACTCTTGTGCGTACGTAGCTTAATTCACATACTGTCGTAAAATCCTCTGCCTGTTTCTTGTATATTATGCGCTGACAAAAGAGCTTGCTGCGAGCTGACCGCGTCTCCGCAAGGATGTCACATGACCAATGCTCACCTCCTCACCGCACGCGCAGGACGCGGCGAACTTTGGCTCCAGCCATTGCTACGATCGTCAAAGAGAAAGCTTGCGGCAGGATTCTTTCTGCGCCTACGCGATAAACTACGTTGCAGAATTATTTCACAGCAAATGAGGCTTCACTAGACAAGCATTAAAAGTGAAGATTTAGTACACATGCACGGCACAATTGCTCTGCACCTCCGTTCTCATCAAACAAGTAGTTCAATGTAAAAGTCGGAAGCACAATCGTGCCGTAAAGCTTGCGGCAAGATCGGAAGTGGTTGGCGCCTGCAGTCACCTAACTACTGTAGTTAACTACTTGAAATAGTAGTTTAACTAGGAGTTGCCACTGCATTTCTGCAAATAGTTGGTAACTACTTTTTAACTACAATCAGGTAGTTTAACTAGTAGTTTAACTACATGTAGTTAACTACTGGCCATCACTGGTATTTTCCCCATACGCCGGTTTAAACGAAAGAGCCGACAGTGTCTCTGGAACAGCACCGCCTTCCCAATGCACAAACAATGCGTAACAGTGGCGCATCCACATTCAAGCAGACTGAGCTTCCTGTTGATTTCCCCTAAGCAGCTTTAATGAAAGTGGTGACAGTGATTCATGTCTTCTGGAAGGCCACTGACATGTCGATCCATGAAAAACACGCAACAAGGGCACAATCCGATCTTGGTAGAACACTAGAACTGACCTCCTTTGTTATACACCATGCCGCCCTGGGCATATGGACCACACGGTTTATGGCCTTCTCTATGGTCTCCTTTGTTGCACAAATCAGCCGTGTCGTATTGCCCGCGGCTTATCTGCCCAAAAATTTTCAAAACGTTCCTATAAACGGGTCCTGCGGCTTATCTGCGGTGCGACTTATACATGTGACATTACAATACACATGGTAGTCTCCATTTTACCCCCCAATTTACACTACCACCACTATTTGGAAAACATGGAAATTAATGAAAACCGAACCTGCCAACTCAAACTTGCAAACTCAGCTACAGTCGCCGACCGATTTTTCGGACGTGCTCAAATATTTGGACTCGTTCGCGGAACGGTCGCGGGTCCCATAGAGTTGATGTATAAGAACGTCCAAAATTTCAGACGCCGTGCAGCCGCGCCGCTCGATATTTCGGACTCTGTTTGCCCGACTAGTGAATTTCTCTCTTGGGGTGACGGAAAATATTGGTATCGTCCGAAATTCGTATCAAAAGAAATCAACCAACTAAAATATTGAGGCAACAAAATAGGCAGTGATGATCGTTCATTTTCCATTCCTCTGAGTAGAAGAGGTCTGTCGTAACGCTTTTGCGTCATCATTTTTGGCCAACGGCACAGCACATGCCGTCCGCCCGCGAGTCGCGCGACAGCGCTGTAAAGCGAGCTTCACCTAAAACACGCATGCGTTATGTAAAGCCGACTTGCGGACTTGATGACTGCGGTGCTTCTGACAGTGTACGTTGACGAAATGTCGCTTCGGGAAATAGAAGCTGATGTTATCAGGCAGAGCTGGAAGGGCGTTAGGAAAGCATCGACAAATTTTTCCAGCCTACTAGGGCTTAGTAAAGGTTATTTTGAAGCGAAATTCATTTTTTCGAACTGCTCGATTATTCAGACTTTTACGCGATCCCCGCAGAGTCCGAAAAATCGGATGGTGACTGTACTTGTACAGGCACAGGTCAATGGAAGATACTTCACATCTGATGTTGCCTCTTGCCATTTCATGCGTTTTCTTTCCACTTTTTTTTCTTTCTTTTCCACACGAAAATTTGCTGTTTCACGTGATATCACCAGATTTCACTGTGTTTTGCAGCCTCCAATATCGAACTAGGTTCTCATTCCGAGATTTAAAAAAATCATAAAATCCAAAAAGACAAGGATCTAACTATAAGCAAACAAAGTATAGACTTACACACATTCCGCTGTAAGTCTTTTTCGTGCAGCCCTCCCACAAGAACTTTTAGGACGGGGGTCACTGTACGCTTCGGAGGGCACTAAAAACAGAAGCATCAAAAGTCACAACAGGCTGGATGGGACATGCGCAAAAAGATAATGTTACAACATCCTGGTGGATGATACTTACAATCTCAAATGATATGTACCATGCAATTCGAAACAAGCGCATGCCAATAAAAACAATAAAGCAAGTTACTTCGCTGGAACAAAACAGGCAGCCGTCCGTACCCGCTCTTCATCCTCTGCAGTTTCCAGAGCTCTCTGTAGCTTCTCCTGCAGTACAGCTTGCTTTTGGTTAAGGCATTGCTCTTGATATTCTCTTAACAACTTTACTTGCTCTTCAGTCAGCAAACCCTGTCATGTGAAACAGATAATAAACATAAGTCAGACAGAGCAGACATGCATAGATCGACTATCCTTGCGTTTGCTGACCAAGAGCGAGGGAGGCTCCGCCTCCTGGATGCCGGCCAATAGGAGGACACGGACGGCAGGCACTTCCCAAGCTTCTGCTCTTGCCTAAGAGATGGCGCTTCGTTACCGTTGTTTCGCGTGTCGCAAGAATGGTCGCAAGGCTTCTGCCATGGCGCACCAATTTAACCAACGGCTGAACGAGGCTTAGACAGGAGTGCTTATAGCTACCGCTATTTCACCTGCCACAAGGCTTCTGCCATGACGTACCGCCTTGTTCCCATGTTGACGGATGGCGAAGCCGTTGGTTAGATTGGTGCGCCATGGCAGAAGCCTTGCGACATGTGAAACAACGTGAACGCTGCGCCATCTCTTAGGCGAGAGCAGAGGCTTGGGAAGTGCCTGCCCTCCACGTCCTCCTATTGGCCCGCATTCAGGAGGCGGAGCCTCCCTCGCTCTTGGTCAGCAAACGCAAGGATAGTCGATGCGGCATTAATTAATCAAATGCGACTGGATGGCGTTACTGCTTGTGACAAGAGCGCTGTCACCGTGGTGACTCGGAAGATCTAAAACATGTCCTTCTTCATTGTCTGCACTACCAATCTCACAGGACCACACGTACAGTGTCTCTCACCCAGCTAGACTCTCGCCCTCAAACCAAGACTAAATTACTTGGTCTGTGGTCAAACCCAGCTCACCAATGCTGTGCCCTAAAAGCACTACTTACAAGTGTTACAATGTAGAATTTCAGTTCTCCACTGTGAGTGCCATCATTATATTTTCATCTAATTGCCACGAGCAATGGGGTAGAGTATCACCTGTACTGATGAAGCTATAACTATAGGGTTTCCGGTCATCGGCGTTTATAATTTTTGAGACCTACCGAAACGTGGCAAAAATGAACGCCAAACCAAATTACAGTAGTACAAGACTGAATTGGTTGATAACATTACAAAACAACGGGAGAACCTCTCTTTGTCAGTTATCTTCACCTTATCTCGTAATATATCGGGAAAATATAAACACTCATAAAACCAGGAACCCTAGCTATATAACTGACATCATTCATAAAAAATAAATAAAATCATAACAAAAATCAAATCATGAAATCAAAATCACAGCTAAAATCATCAAACTAAAGGTGTTGTTTTCTGTACTAGAGCTCTGTATGGGCCGACCTTTTCTGGGCCCGACCCGGCCCAGGCATATAACAAAAATGGCTCACTCTGGCCCGGGCCCTCCCGGCCTGGTGGCCCAGTTAGTACAGCATGGCCAAGCATATCCAGCTGTGACTCACACCTTTCTAGCGCTAATCAAACAAATTTATAAATAAATTTATAAGAGAACGCAAGGTTAAAACATACTACTAGAACTGTCGGTTGAACACTGCGACAGTGCGAAACCAAAGTCCAGAACACACACGGGCAAGTGCATCATCGTTACACTAAAAGTTATTGTGGAGGTAGAGAACGTTGTCGATGTCGACAGACTCCTTCATCCAAACGCTGCCCCTTTCACCAAGCTTGTGAACGTGACTGTGAAAGATGTGAGGAGTCATGAGCAATGCGAAGTGGCTTCGGGAAGGTTCTATAGGGCCGGACCATACGCACAATGCAGGGGCCCTTGTTTGGTTTAGAAAATGTACGCACAGGAATGATGCAAGCACGTGACCATATAAACTAATAGTCCTGCATCGTGTGGAATGAGCTGCGTGACCTGGCCCGGCCAGGCTCACAGAAACATCATTGTCGGCCCGGCCCGCGGTGCTGGCATGATTTGTCGGCCCGGCCCGCTGTGCTGGCATGGTTTGTCGGCCTGGCGCAGAGAACACAGCAAATGAGATGCCAGGGCTGGGTCTGTGCAGGGCTGTATTGTGCACTGAACACACTTTCCTGCATGTGGGATCTCTGGTAGTGATCTGCACCTTCTTAGTTTATGACTACCGACTTGTGTAGTCAGAAATCCTTAGTTATATCCCTGGATGTATTTGCACAGGCACCACCTACATCAGATATGAGAGCACTGAATGCTGTTATACCTTAAGTATCGGTTGTTCCTGACCTCAGGTTTTCGCATCACTCTAGCAGCTATTCCATTATACTAACTGTGACAAATGTCCAATGAAATGGCAATAATAAATGAACTTTCTTGAGTTTCCTTCAAAATGTGTCGAGCCAGTATTGTGGGACAAGACGTTGCGGTCTCAGCATAAATAGACGAGAGTTGCACTCTACATAAAAATAACTGATTGTATTACTTCAATCTCAGAAGTGTCAGCGCAGCACTGCAATGCTTTCCAGATATCTTGACCTGATGTGAGACCTCGGATCTGTTTCTTGGAGTATGTCACGTGAACTGTTTTCACGCCCTGGAGCATAGCACCATCACCTGCACCAGGAAGAAAATTGTTAGTACCCAGGTGTGCATCCACATGAAGGACAACCTATCCAGCTGATGTTAGGGGCACGTCCTGGCATTTTTTTATTTCATGGTGCCACAGAAGGCATCCATTCTGTGCAAGAGTGATGCATATGTCCATTTCCATCGCTTTTAAGAACTTGGTTCTGAATACTAAATATAGTACGAGTACTAACATTACATGATCAATAACGGTTGCAAAAGCCGTTGCCAAAGAAAAGACGCAAAGGAAGACATACAGTCGACCCTCGTTTATCCGGACGGCTTCGTTTCCTGTGAGAATGTCCGGATAGCAGGGGAACCGGATAAGTGAAACACGAAAATCCAGAGTGATCCTAAAAGGACGTCTTTATTGACCATTGCACAGAGAACTATCCATTGTCATCTGTTTCATTCTAATACACGCATCCAGTTCTTGCAAACCTTCGCTAATGGCATTGACTTGCGAAATATTGTTCTGTTGCACGAAAAATAATAGCGCTGTTCTCAGTGCCGCCTGCGCATTTTCTAGCGTCACAGCTGGTGCATCTACGCTTTCACCATCATCAGATTCTTCTTGAACACTATCGGAAGCGACGACACTGACAACGTCGTCATCTGTGATCGCAGCGCAGGGGTCCTCGTTGCGGACCTTCTCAGTCTGAAATGACCAGACTCCTCAGTGGATTACTTTTGTGTAACGTGCAAAGTTAGAAAGGGAGAAAATTCTTCCTAACAACACTGTCTTTGTGTCAGCAAAAAGGAGGCCACGACCAGGGTTCTCGACCTCGCTTGACTAGGTGTGGGCCACGTGTCCTTCCTGGACAATGACCGGATAACTGAAGCCGATTGTTGGGTATTAGTCACTTCTGTTCTCCAGAATTCTCGTCCGAGTCCGGAAGCTGAAGTCTGGATAAACGAGGGCGAAATACATGGGAAGAAATCCGTCCCCATGCTTTTTTGTCCGGATAGCACAGGATCCGGATAAATGAAGTCCGGATAAACGCGGGTCGAGTGTACAATGTGTACTCTGTCTGAAACATCTTGGCACTTAGACAGATATTTTATGTTACCTCGTAAGACTTATTTAGTCAATTAATTATGTACAATGAAAAAGAAATACTTGTGACTACGATACGCGACTTCTAACAACATTCAGTTGGTTTCAGTTACACACACGCTCCACCTTTTTCTTAAATCTTGGTGCTGCAGAGGAGCAGACGACACTAAACACATGGATAGAAAGCGTGTTTTGTCACTGCCACCAATTAAGAAATGTAACTCAGAGAAAAGTATTGAAATGGCTTGCAAGGAAAGTCATACCATTTGATTTTTCAACTTGTGAGAGAACGTCTGCCATCAATCGCTCCATATGTTCCGCCCTGACTCTGTCGTGTGCAGCAGCAACCAGACGCTCAGCACGTTCATTTCGCATGATGGATGTTCCATTGGGGAGCTTCTCGAGGTACTGCAAACGTTATTTCAAGTGCTACATATGCCACAGTTACACGAAAACCGCTGGGCTACAAAGCAAACATCTCACCATGAGCGGATACGTCCGAATGACTATACAGTCAACTCTTCCTGCAGGTCCTCCTCGAGGATGGAGAGACAAGAGGGGCACAGGGAAGGGTTGTGGACGGCCAAAGTACCCGAGCCTTGTATCCCAACGTGCTCTTCTTGTCGTGTTGAAAGATATTTTCAAAGCTGTGCCTTCAGCAACCTTGGGGGATATGCACAAGAGCATGTTGCTGACACCAAGCATTTTTCACTTTTTATATGCAACATTGTTGCCTTTGTGCCCTCAAGTGACACTAAAGTGCAAAAATTTCTCCTTGCAGAATGAACGATGCTGTCACATTGACAGCAATGCAAGAGGGAAAGCGCTCATCTGTTGAGTCATCTATGATTTAAGTGCAAAGGAGACTGCAATATGTGCTTTCCCTTTTCTCCTTCTCAAGAGGCACAACTGTACGTGGCTGCCTTCCATTGGTCTCTGCGGAAGATCTCCTGCTTTGATTGGGCACCTCATCTGCATCGCGCCACTTGACGAGGAGAGAAGCGGAAAAGCATAAATCGTGTCTTCCTTCGAGCTTAAATCCCAAACGACGCTATCAGGACGACTTTCATTCTACGATGAGAAATTTTTCTACATTTGTGTCCCTTTAAAACTTTGTTCTCACCTCTAACGGTGCACATGCACTTGAAGTGCCAATAAGCTCAGCGCAGCTAATGACGAGTTTTTGACCACGAAGAATGCGGCTGTCTGCCACTAGCTTGGATAGTGGTTCGTCAATCACAGTCGGTATACTGTACCACCCATCCGTAACCTCCAGAGACACGGCCTGAAAAGGGCAAAGGGTGTTTGCTGTTGTACGCTGGACCATTCAATGGCAGTTGCGGTTTATGGATTGAATCACAACTTGCATTGTCTTCCTGCTTGATGTCCGACACACACAGAACCATGGTCTTGCTTGGAACATCGTCCCTCTCCAAAATTTTCCTTAGGGCTGACCTGCAAAGAGGCCATGACGTTCACCTTTTGGTTTGTTTTCTTCACGTTCCCACACAATATAGTTATTTTTACCTCGAACTGTTGTCAATCTCTATGTCATATCTGTACTTCATTTGTGTCATAACCTGATCAGGTGTCAATGCTCTGAAATAGAACAACTGGTTAGTTTGACAGCTCCCAAAGTTTTTGTAGTGGCCGCCACCCTTCAGTAGTTAAGTGGCGCCACCGGTGTTCACCGCCAGGGAAGTGACGGTGGTACCCCACTTCTGACACCATATCGGGTGGCGTGGTCGAGAGGGTCTTGCCTTTGAGGACACGACGAAGAGTGACCTGCCAACCTCGTCCACAACGAAAACACGTGTTTATTTTCCGTACACTTCCGCCACTCCCCTGGCGGTGAACACCGGCGATACCACTTAACTGCTAAAGAGTAGCAGCCACTACAGTTCTAAGGTGAGGTGCATCCCTATATCAAGTTTATAGGGAATTAATTGTGTGTGATTAATTGGTGGCATATATACTTAGAACCTGCCTTTTCGGGTTTTTAGTTTTCCCAAATTGGGTCTTATGTTTCAAACTGTAGGATATAGTAAAACTGGGTGACATTGTGTGAAAGAGCAGATTGTTTGATGATTGATGAAGAAAAGAAGCAAAACGAACAACACATGAGGCAGTGAGAGGCACAGCCGAGCCCGTAAAATTGCTTTGCGTTCACACTCAAACTGGGGGTGAAAAATGTTTTTTACTGGGTTCAACGCTACAACATAGGGCTATATGTATGCTCTTACCTTCCACCAAACACCTGCGGAAAATGTTGCTCCATTGCAGCCAGCTTCCAAACAATCCATTTGTAGTGGTTTGCAAACCATTTTTGGCAAATAAGACTCGCATCCACGCCAGGCATTCCAACGAAAGCTCTGCAGAGGGCCACAGTACATCAGACTCCATTTGATTTTAGCGCAACATGCAAACTAGCACGTGCTAATAAGAAAGCATACTCATAGAACTCGTTTTTTCCGAGTTTCAGGTCCTTGCAGGGGTTCAATATAATGCCATCGCCAAGGACGGTAAGCTCTTCTGTGCTTCCCAGGTAAAATCGATGACACTCTGCATTTCTACAAGTGATAAGAGCAGTCTGCTTCGACACCCCGTACCTTTCGAGCTGAAACGGAAGATGAAATTAGAAAGCTGCGTGCAGAGATAAGAACATTCACTAAGGTAGAACGAGCTGAACTTACCTCGTCCAAGGTATAAAGGCGTGGAGAAGACCCACCAGACGCTACACGCATGGGGATTCTCCGCTGCTTCTGCAAGCGCCTCAATATCCACAACTTCCCAGGCTGAATTGCATTTTTTCGAGTGCAACATGTTTTTTCTGGATTGTTTACTAGGGTGGCTTCAGCGGGACCACTTGTCCTTCCCACCACTTTGAAGGGCGTGACAAAAGTCCGTGCAGTGGTAGGTGTTTTCAACTTCGTACTAAACATCCTTTGAAGCGGTGGTGTCCACATATGCTGCGTTGATGGCTGCGGCTGAGCTGGCTTTGGGGTAATAGGCTCTTCAGCATTCCTGCTACAAGTACCTTGAGCAAGCGGGGATGCCTCTGAAGTCATTTCCGCACCAAGCTGGTGTGGGTTCACCACAGTCGATGATTCTTGATCTAGTAGACTGTCTTCGCACAACATTTCCCTCGCACCATTAAGTGACCTTGCAGAAACTGACACAGACTCCCCAAATCTTCCTGTGGAGACCCTTACAGTCGTCCCTTCTTCTTGTCCATTTAGATATACATCGTCTAACGGACCCACTGCCTCATATTGACCGCTTACTCTACTGTCATTACAGACAGCAGCATCACTCAAACGTGCTTGGACGGCACTGATAGCCTTTCGGGACACGGTAACGGCTTTTCCGCTTCCTGCGCTGAACCCTGTCGTTATAGCGTCATCACCCCTCGCTTCTGTGACTCTCGCAGTGCTCCCAGCAGTGCTGCTTCTGTCCACGTCGGTCCACATATTTCCGACGGAGGCACTCAATACTGCAGCTACAGTTTTCAAGGAATCTCTGGAGATCTCCACCTTCTTCCCATTCCCAGTTGTGAAACCCGTTGTTACCTTATCATGTGGCAAATCGTCACAGTTCTCCTTTTCTGTCATCAGCGACTTGGTAACATCCAAGGAACCAGATGACACTGCTTTACCAGTGACTGTTGTTAAGGAAGTTTTTACACTTGCGAGTTTACATCCGGGACGATCGTCAACGGCGGCATCACACAGGAAACTCTGTGCAGCCTTCAATGACGATTCAGATATGGTAACGGACTTTCCACTTGCTGTCGTAAATCCAGCAGTCAAGGACCTTTGGTAACGCAAAACTCCATCTTTTTTGGCATTCACACCCTCAGAGTTTACAGAACATGTAGTCATAGTCTCATGTTCATCTACTGCTGCTGTGGCTTGGCCTTCTTGGCCATTTGAAGGCATACGATCTGCCAGGCCCACTGATTCAGGTGGGCAGCCAACCTTGCCGTCAGCCGCATCATTCAAACGTGCTCGAGCGTCACTCATTGCCTGTCGAGAAACAGTTACAGCTTTACCGCTTCCTGTGCTAAAGCCTGTCATTATAGCGTCGTTTCTTCTTGCTCCTGTGCTCCTGAGAGTCCTTCCCGCAGTGCTGCTTCCGTCCACATCAGTGCACGTGTTTCGAACGGTATCACTCAATACTTCTGCAGCAGCTTTTAAAGAACCTCTAGAGATTTCAACCTTCTTTCCACTCCCAGTGGTGAAACCAGTTGTTACCTTATCAGAGAGCAAGTGGTCATGGTTCTGCTTTTCAGTGACTTGAAAGCTGTTGCTATCTTGCAAGAGTGAACTGGCAATGCCCAAGGAGTCGGCTGATACGGACACTACCTGACCAGTGCTCGTCATAAAAGAAGTTTTTATGCCCGCGGGTTTACATTCAGGATTATCGTCAACAGCGGCATCACAGAGGGAACTTCTTGCAGCCTTCAGGGATGCCTCGGAAATTCTAACCGATTTACCGCTTGCTGTTGTAAATCCAGCAGTAAACCACTTGCTGTCAAGCAGGGCTTCATCTTTCTTCACTATAGCACTTTCAACACTCACAGAATGTGGTGTAGCGGTCCCACATTCGTTACAGGTCCTGGAAGTACGGTCCTTTGCGGATACGGGTAAGCTGGTCTTACTTTCAAATTCAGCACCGTTTGTTACCTCCTCACTGAGTGGCTTGCTACCGTGCATATTTTCAAATTTAAAATTCTTTCTACCCGTCTTAATTTTACAACTGGCATCGTTGACATCGCGGGCCTCAATGCTTTCGCTCAGTAGCTCTTTTGCTGAGCTCATAGCAGCCGCAGACACTTTGATGCTCCTCCCACGTCCTGTTGAGAATCCCGTACACACATACCGTCCACTTGGTACCGGTGATGCGTTACCAATGCGCTGTTCATCAACTGATCTGCTAACAGGTACAAGGCCCACATCTCTGACCGCATGTTCACCCAAGTCATCCCCGATGCCAGCCATCAAGCTTTCGGCCGCAGTCAAACATTTAGATGTCACATATACCGGTTTGCCTGCACACGTAGTGAATCCTGTAGTGACGTGCTGCTCAGGCATTGAATGTCTTTGGTTTTCTTCCAGTGCTGGTGACAGAGGCCTCTTCAAGGTCCTCCTGCGGACTGGAGATATTGCATTACATTTCCCAGCACACAAAGCAAAATTAGTAACATTCGACGTGCATATTCTAGTTGCATGAGCCCGTTCTTCAGACAATGGCTTTGAAACTCCCGGACTTGAGGGAGCAATACTTCTTATGCCCTGTTTAAGTGAAGCACCATCAGAAAGTTCTTTTGGTGTTTGCTCCAATGCAACATGCATTAAATAATCTTCGGAAGAAAAGTTCTGAAAGCTTTCGGTTTGCGTAAACAGAATATCCGGTGCCTCCATGCATGCTGCAGTGCTTTCAGCTGCTTCGAGGATTTGTGTCAGCGAATATCCAATCTGTGACTTTACGAAGCTTGTGTCCATCTTGTCTTCCTCATCTTCAATTATGTTTTCAACTACCCTGTTTTCTCCAGTTTCTTCAGCACTATTTTTGGGTGGCATGTCACAAAATTTATGCTGCAGGTTTCTTCTCTGAAGAGTCATGTTAGGCTTTGAAGATGGTGTGGCACAACTGGCGGCTCCTGACCTGGAGGCTGTGTCTTGACATTGATATGGGGAATCTTGAGTGAGGAAGGCAGGCCAAGGAGTTCTTTCTGGCTTTCCGGTGCAAAGGGCAGTCTTGTTTGGAATGTGCGCACTCTCGTTTACGTTCCGTTGTGATTCATCTTTGACATCTTGTGCGCTTACAGATGTGCCTTCATTTGTTATGCGGCTGGCTTCCACATCCAAAGCAGTAGCACCATTAGATCCCACTTCCTCATTTTGGTGCTCAGGCCCTTGTTCAATGTGGTCCGCTTGTTCAATAATGTAATCCTGACTACAGATTGGTCTTTCCTCCAATTCAGTATCTAAAGGGAACTCTGAAAACTCCTCTTCTAAAGTAGACGAGTCTGGCGAGCTTCCCTTTTCAGAACCTTGGAATAATGTTTTTGGGGCAATCTGTTAAGATAGAAAAGAACAAAGTTTAGTCCGTTTTCCGTACGGCCTTGCAAACTGCATTCCACAACAAGGACACTGATACAGATCATATGGTGCAGGGGCAATGGAAGGTGAACCCCCCCCCCCCCCCCACACACACACACATTCATGCATGGAGATTGGCAGGGTGTCTGGTGTTCCATATTATTAGGCAGATTTTTACAAAATTTGCTCATTCACTTGTAGGAATTTTGCCTACAGCATCAGCAGCAGTATCAATGAATACCTATTACTTTGGATAAACATATTTACTAGTACCAGAGCTTCTCATCTGATACAAAGCACATTCGTTAACCAAAAGATGTCCATAGCTGTTGTTCACACAGAGAAGTGTAGAGCATTATTGCTTAATTAACTAAATGCAGCAAGTCAAAGCTGTTAACAGCAAGTCAACACGTGATACTTTTACGCTTTAGTTTTTCGGTACCGAATTTCAGCTTGTCCCATCCCTGTAGCAAGGAACTCCCGACACAACTGTTCTATCGTTGAATAAGCTACTAGCAAACGTGGACTTTACCTGTCTCGATCCCACTTTCTTGCCTGTCGCTGTTCATTGAAAAATGTATACCAGTTATTAGTATGGTGCACACTCAAAACAAGTTGAACTGCGGCATGACAAAATAAGCGAAAAGACCATTACCACTGGGTATGCAAGGTGGTGTTTCCAAAGACGGTGACCACTTGACACTTGATCCGGACTCCTGAGCTCCCAAACTTTGCCGAAGAAAATCTTTACACGGCAGAATGGGCGTCCTAAACGTATTTTCATCACTGCAAGCACAGCAAAATTAAGGACCAACACGTATCCACAGGTTTCCTTTGCCTACTTACCATTCGTTCCTACGTGTGCAAGAGAGAGGTGACCATAGAGTCGAAATGCAGAAGGATTCGCTTGTATCAGCACCGTCTTTCTCATGGTTCGGGGCACTTCTGTTTGACTCCTGCGAAGTCGGCTCTCGTACCATCAAACAAGGGGACTCTGCTGCAGTGGGCAATACAGATCTTGTGGCACCGCTATGGTGAGGTGATGCGGAGTCTGCTTCTCTTGTGAACCAGTCGGGATCAATCGGTCCCAGATCTGGAAAGTAAACGAAATGCACGGCTTACGTAGATTTTTAGAAGCAGACGATGACGTGTTTTCATGCACTGTACCTTTTTGACACCTCGACGTGTAGACGTCAAATAACGACTCAAATGTCTCGTCGTCAGGAAACATGACAAACTTCGCTTGAGCCCATAAGTTGTCATCATCGCACATGATCAGCACGACCAACTGCGAAAAGCAAGCAGCTATTGCATATTTTCCTAGTCAAGAAGAACATACCTTACCAGCGCAGATGCCAGTTTTGGATCGTCGAGCTCACTCAAGCTCATGCGATTTTGTGAATTTTCAGAATTATTTGCTATCTGTGCCGTGACAGTAATATAGCGCGAGCCAAGCTGTCCAAAATTTGAAAATTAGTGATGTGTCCTAGCTTGCCAGCTTCTTGTGAGCAGTGAATGCACATACATATATCACTTCAATCGCAACATTGAAAGCGCGCGCCGTTGCCATGGACGCTTTCTGCTTTCAGGTTTTACTGCGAGATAGTAAAGACGTTTTACAGGACAGGATCATGCCTTAAATAGTTTGCGTCACTATTTACCATGTCCATCAACGTTTGTATGTCTACATGACACTCATATGCACATACAGAAATTATTTCAAAGTACCAATCCCGCGGTGGAGCGCTAAGGGTGTATATCTTACGCCTATCCACAGTGCCACACTACTTCAGCGCCACTATCGGAATGGAACCGAGTTGGGGAATCTATTTATTTGGCAGTAGAAGTCAGTCTATTCCTTTAGTGCAAGAAAACCTTGAGCATGAGGAATAACGTGAAAAACGACACGCACGAAGTGTGTGTGTCACTATATATGAGTCTTCACCAGCTACTGGCCGCCACCCTCTCATTGCTATTCCTTAGCATAGAATACAGTCACTATATATATATATATATATATATATATATAATAGGAAAAAAAAATAGCCGGAGCTCTTTTTCCTATTATACTTCACTGGCTTTGCACTGGGCTTTCAGTGAGTGAGTTATCCTTGGAGGAAGGAATGCTTGAAGGATTCCTTCCTCCATGGAGTTATCTCACCCTGACAGGAGGAATCACGTGTTACGTGACCTTCTGACGCCATCCTCTCAAACGTTGCCTGCCTGCGTACTGTTGATGAGGCCCAACAAGGCCGAAACAGCTGTCCAGTACTGGCATGGCGATGTTTGAGTTACAGACATATATATATATATATATATAGTGACTGTAGCATAGAAAACTGAACTTTATTTCAGGAGAGGTTCTACGGGGCATTTACATGGGGAGGAGGATTTCACCTTCGTTTCCCTCTCCCAAACGCACTATAAAAGGTACGATTTCGGGGAGGGGGGTGAATCACAGACCTTCCACTGCTCTGGCTACTCCACTGCGAACAAACCAACAATCCAGGGCCGGTGTCTACGGGGGCGAGGGGGGGGGCAGGCAGGGGCCCCTGCCCCCCCTCCCCCCCTGAGCCCGCCTAAAGGGGAACAATAAAAGAGAACTTTCGGGGAGCAAGAATACGGGGGGGGGGGGCGCAAATTTCCCACTTGTCCCCCCCGGCCGGGAGGGGAAGAGCAGACGCCGCTACTTCAGCACTCCCTACCACTACATGGCTGCTTCCCTGCGCCTGCATCAGTAGTCAGCGCACGACATACTACTACGGATGGTAGGTAAATAATTACAATTTAGTCACAGTACTTAATTACTTTTAGAGTAGTCAAGTTCGGGAAGCTGCGTGTCGTTCCACCGTTTTTTTTTAACGAAAGAAAGTGAACAGAAAAAAAACGAAAGACGATTTGTTGTTATCTGAAAGAGGAAAAAATAACGGAAGAAATGGGAACAGGAGCGTCGTAGGTCGTGTGTGAAACACGTAAAAATTTACTTGTATCGCCAGTTTGTTCAAGACGGTTCGCCACCTTTACTGAAGGGGCAACGGCGCTTCGGCGGAACAGTCTGATAGAGCACTAGCGCAGCCAGAAAAAAATATTTCGGGAGGGGTGTTACGGGAACTTTGCTTGGAAGAGAGGAGCTCCTACCCCCCTCTGGCTACACGACTGATCTAGGGGAGACGTGGATGTAGACGGGGTGGGGGTCCTGACGTCCTGACCACCTCTCAGTTTCTGTCTTCGCACATACTGCTTATCAGTAACATATCCCCAGAAATCGAATTCTCAGGGGGTTCCGAGCTTCCAAGAGGGAGGGAGGTATATGTCTGTGGGTACATGTCTATGCGTATATGCACTGGTAGCCAAGATGTATTAGGCAGTCTCAGAAATTTCAGGGGGGAGGTTTGAGGGGGGGGGGTGTAGGGAAACTCCTGCTGCTCGCTGATGCTGGGGTTACCCGAGTAGAAACTCAATTACATTTCGTAACCCGTTTGAGTTCAGCAATGTCTGCGAATGTGATTGAGTACAAGATTTTATGAGAATGTCGATGTTGAAATCTCCACCAATGACATGTGAGTGGCCACCATCACATACATAGATAAACAGTTTCTCGAGAAAATTCATCAAATGTTGAATACAGCCGGATGGAGGTGGGTACACCACAAAGAACACGCGTTTTTCAGTTCTTGTTGTCATCATTTTAAAATCATTTGTAGAGCATGTAAATTCATCCTCCTTCCCTCCTTCTCATTGAAGTGGTACGACCTTATGACAAGCAGTACAACCCCGCCTGCTTGCTTACCTTTAATTTCTCGCTTCTGTTCAACGGAAATGAATTGTACCGTGGCAAAAGATAATACCGATAATACTCTTGGTTCGAGCACCATGTTTCAGTTGTCATAATGTATCGAGGTTTCCTTGAAACTGGCTTAAGAAGTTGTCAAGCTCTTGTTCTTCTTTGTTTATGACTGAGCCATAGGTGGGGAAGTTACTTTTATTTTGTAGTGCACTACCGTTACTCACTACTTTTTCAAAAAGTAACGCGTTACGTTATTCGTTACTGTTGCGGTAGTGGGTAACTCGTTACTAACGCCGTTGCTTCTGATAAGTAATGCCGTTACTTTTGCATTACTCACCAGTTGTCCTTATAATATGTAACATTTTTGGTTGAGTCACATAAGTGCATTCCGCAAATCAATACAAACAGTGTTGTGCACATACAAGTGTCATGCATAAACACAACTTGCATGTACGATTTATTGCAACGCAGAAGTAGTTGATGTTCAAAATTTTCATCTCTGAGCTTCGCCCGTTTGGGCTGAGAGGACGCCTAATGGCCAGTGAGTGCTCCTTGTCAAGGTTGATAAAGACGGGGACCTTTTATCTCACACAGTACAAATCCAAACAGCCAATCCCTTGGTACTTTGTTACTTGTTCAGAGGGTAGAGGCTATTTTTCTGTCGCTTTTGCCCCATTCGTCCGAAAAATACCAGAGGGAGTGAAAAACTGAGGTGGTAAACAAAGGTGACACCTCAACATAGGTGGGGAAGTTACTTTTATTTTGTAGTGCACTACCGTTACTCATTACTTTTTCGAAAAGTAACGCGTTACGTTATTCGTTACTGTTTCGGTAGTAGGTAACGCGTTACTAACGCCATTACTTCTGATAAGTAATGCCGTTACTTTTGCATTACTTCACCAGTTGTCCTTATAATATGTACCATTTTTGGTTGAGTCACATAAGTGCATTCCGCAAATCAATACAATCAATGATGAACACAACTTACATGTACGATTTATTGCAACGCAGAAGTAGTTGATGTTCAAAATTTTCATCGGTGAGCTTCGCCCGTTGGGCTGAGAGGACGCCTAATGACCAGTGAGTGCTCGTTGTGAAGGTTGATAGAGACGGTGACCTTGTATCTCATACAGTACAAATCCAAACAGCCAATTCCTTGGTATGTACTTTGTTACTTGTTCAGAGGGTAGAGGCCATTTTTATGCCGCTTTTGCCCCATTCGTCCGAAAAATACCAGAGGGAGTGAAAAACAGAGGCGGTAAACAAAGGTGACACCTCAACCAGGGTAGGTCAACAACCCTTCTTTTGCGTTCTTCTTGGGTGTCGATGTGACCTTCTTGTCATTGTTGAAGATGAATAGAAAAAATCGGGGATTTTCCCGGATTCTGCAGGCACGGTCCTCGCTCAAGCTTTCAAGTTCCCGAACACGCAGTAACGCATAACGCCGTTACGCGTTAGTTGTTAAAAATGTAATGACGTTACGTTACTCGTTACTTTTCTCCCAAATGTAATGCGTTACCATATTTCACTACTCAAATGTAACGCGTTACCGGTAACGCACTACTTTGTAACGCGTTACTCCCCACCTATGCACCTCAACCAGGGTAGGTCAATAACCCTTCTTTTGCTTTCTTTGTGGGTGCCGATGTGACCTTCTTGTCATTGTTGAAGATGAATAGAAAAAATCGGGGATTTTCCCGGATTCTGCACGCCCGGTCCTCGCTCAAGCTTTGAAGTTTAGGCGATGAAGCAATGTTCCCGAACACACAGTAACGCATAACGCCGTTACGCGTTAGTTAGTAAAAATGTAATGACGTTACGTTACTCATTACTTTTCTCCCAGATGTAATGCGTTACCATATTTCACTACTCGAATGTAACGGGTTACCGGTAACGCACTACTTTGTAACGCGTTACTCCCCACCTATTGACTGACCTTTCATTCAAATGAAGGATATTTAAATAAGGCGTAGTAAGATTTCGTAGGGTATCAAAAAGGCAGGCTGGGGTGACAATGTTTGTCTTGCCATTGAATGTAACCTCCGGCAGGCTGTGGGGCAACTTATTAGCACATTTTGCACAAATCAACCTCATCTTTCACATGGATTACAGCTGAACCTTCGTCTTTGCGTGCACAAACTTCCAGTTATTATCCTTTTCATTTGAGACTGTTTGGACCCGGTAGTTTCTTTAGGGTTGGACAGAGGTGCTCATTTATGAATAATGGACCCCGCGCACCATAGCCAAGATAAATGGTTGTCACACGAACTTTTCTCGCTTTTTGTAAAAATATATCACCTTTGTCTCTGCGGCTGTAGTACGATCCCCCCGTCCCAACTCCCCCGTCTCCGTTCCCCCACGCCGTCTCCCCCGTGTGTCAATTCCCCCTGGCCCAATTCTCCCGTGTCAATTCCCCCGTTAAAATGGTTAAAAAGCAAGCGAGCTGGTGGCTAAGATCCATGACGAAAACCCCAGACTGGGAAAAAGACGAAAAACAGACGACACAACGTCATGAATTCCCCCGTGACAGTGTCCGCGTAGTCTGCGTTTCAAAAGACACAGGAAGACTTTGTTAGGCGTCAACTGTGACCCATTTAGGGGTTGAGCGGTCGGTATCTAATATTAAGTGATCTCATCCAGGGATGGGCCTCAATAAAGTTTTTGAGTATTTAAGTATAAATAGGAAATACTTTGTTGAAAGAGGTATTTAAAGTCTCAGCATAAATACGTCTCGATATGAGTATTTAAATACCAAATATAAATACAGTATTTAAATACCAAATATAAATACAGTATTTAAATACCATAAATACTGTGAGGAACATGTCATCTGGAATTACAGAAATAATGACGGTCGTAACAACAAATCAGCAAGGAACAATAGCATTTATTTGTTAGATTATCATGGCGATTTTAATATTAGAAGTTTCTCGAAGGCTGCGTCTTCTAGATATCTTCTGTTCGGCCGTAGAATTATATTCGCAAAGGAGAACACCTCTCCACAAGTGCCTTCGTACAACAACGTAGTCGGGCAGTCCCGACCGTTGTCCGCAACAACAGTGAAAAACTCGCCATCTTAAATAGCTTGTCGCATGTGTATTATATATAAAGTATTAACAAAAATAAATACCCAAAAATTGGTATTTAAACATAATTACAAATACATTTTTCAAATCTGTGTTGAAATACAAAATATACATGTATTTATATTTCAAATACTATTTTAATTACAATGTATTTAAATACTGCCTATCCCCGATCTCATCAATGGTCAGCTATACGAACCCTTTTTGGCGATACTCAGCATTCCATAAGCACGTCTTCCCAGAAATATCTTGACAAAACCACCAATCACACTCTAAGAAAAAAAAAAAAAAAAAAAGAGTACTTTTACTCCTTTTGGGGACTGAATGCATTGCCACATAAAATAGTTCCCTACGGGAGTAAATGCATGGGAGTAAATGAATGTCATAGAGTGTAGACTGCATCTCGCGCGCTGTTGTAAGAGTCCCAGATACATAATTCGTGTGCATGCATGAAAATACTTTGAAGCAAACCGTCAGCCGTGATATATCGAGTGAAATAAAATCTTGCGCCATACATAGGGCACAATTTGAGAAGAAAGGTGCGCTAACTGTTTCTTACTCTGTGTGGGTGGAAAATTGCTAAGTTGGCTGAGTTATACAGCCCTAGGCCATCAAATTGACCAAGGACACATATTTACGTAGACTGTTGCATACAGGAGACCATTCGCGAAGTTCAGTGACAATTTGAAGTCCTGGGGAGTAAACGTCGGGACTAAATGTCGGGTTAGGGGACTAAAATGGGGTGTAATTGCAGTCTAGGGGAGTAGAAGCTGCAATTACTCCCCGTTTTACTCCTTTTTTTCTTAGTGTGCACATGAAGGTACAGCCCTTGTAAAAGCCCTTGTAAGGCACTAAAAACGGAGTTATAGGCATCACAAATTACGTCTCATTTTTTCGTGCTCTACTTAGAGCCCAACTCTACGAATGTGGAAAGCTGAGAAAGGAGTGGATCGTGATATAACTTGAAAGACAAAAATGAGCCCTTCAACTACGGTCGCACTTCTATTATCAGGGCTGTTGCTAGCAACATAAATGACTCGTTACGTCACATCTGTACATAACACTAAAAATGCTCGAACACATTGCTTTTAACGCCAAGTGACCCGTTCCATCAAATGACGCTATATTGACAGTAAGGAATAAACGACTGACATCCAATCAAACCCCAAGGAATAAATGAGTCTGAGAAGGCGCGACCAGGTATCGTAAAGCCTTCCACAAGCCTTATCGGTTTTTGCTGCAGAAACGTAGGAATAAAGCTAGGTACAGGCGTTTATGTCAAAACAGGCACTAACGCAGAGATAGAGTTCCACAACAAAATTTGGCATTTTTGCTGACACGCTTTAGCCTCGCCATTTAAAAATAAGGGACGAAAAAAGTGTTTAGTCTCCCAAGCCATTCTTCTGTGGTAACCTTTGCGGGTCACTGCACTAAGGCGGGGGAAACGCGAAGGGTTGTGGAGATGAGCCGGTTGTTTCGTGCTGGGAGAATCGGGACGAGGGAGTTTAAATTGGGGGAATCGTGCACCACCCGTCTCTGCGACCAAACTGAACCACGATGTTGTTGGCCTCATCTTTACTTCTAGCCGTAGGAAAGCTATGGCAAGCTACCATATACTCTTTTGACGAAGGTCCCGAAATGTTGTCCCCTATTGATCGTATAATATCGACAGGATTTTCGCTCCATATTAATGGTACACCCTTAACCTCAAGATTGGCACGTCGACTGTACTGTTCGAGACCTGTAATCTTTTGCGTATTTTCTTTTATTTCTCGCATCAGGCCGTCGCAGTCGTTCACATAGTGCCTTATTTTTCGCTTTTAGTTGAGCGTTTTCGGCAAAAATTGTGCCGAGCTTATACGTGTCATTTCCTCAAACGTTTTGTTGAAGAACGTCATCGCCGTCTTAAGTTCATTTATTTCTTTTCGAATCCCTTTCTGTGAGGAATCTCGGAAATCCTTCCACTCAGAGAAATCCCTCCACCACCGTCCTGGTGAAGATCCTCGGAGAATGGCCGAGGGACCTTGCGACAGCATGCGACAGCATGCTTGCGAGGGACAGCATGCGACAGCGACATTGCGACATTGCAGCGCCTCTAACGTTTTAGCCTTACTGCTTTTTATTTTCAATTGTTTTCGAGCAGCTGGCTCCTGTGTTTTGTATAGGCGCCACCATCTCCATATTTTTCTTTCCTAACTCCAACTCCAGAGCGGAGTTCATTTTTAATTTCTTCGGTAAGCTTCGACAGCTCTCTCGTCATCGCACAATTCACAATTAATGGTTCTGACAGGCAGCAGCAGCAGAAATGTACAAGGTTGCACAGCTAAAATGAACTGACCTAGAACGCCGTAGACAGAGTTTGAGGAGTAGAGTGCCGTAAGAAAAAGCTTGCCAATCTCCAGTGTGGCTAATGGCCATTCTCCATGGGGCAGAAGAAGAAGAAAACTTTCACGCTGCACTCGTGACAGTCGTGTTCCATGATGTCCTCTCGACAGCAGCCGAGCTCCACGCCTAATCTGGTAACGTTCGCACGGAATTACATGATGCTTCTAGCATGTATAGCAGTTATGATATTCTATGCTTGGCTCTTATACAAACTTGTCAGCGGCATCCGTAAATCAGACGCGCCCGACAACACCGCTACCATCTGCTGCACTGACGCTGTAAGCGCCCTGGCACGTACCGTGAACACGTCGTTAGACCCATGCACCAACTTCCACGATTACGTCTGCAGCAACGTGATACATTTTAAGGATCAACGGTATGTGTGGTCGAAAGATTACTATCTACATGCCGTGCAGAGAAGGTTGAGGTCCGTCACCAATATTTCTACGGCGGCGGCCCTCATCAGCTACCACAAGTCATGCATGGCTCTGAACAGCGAATCAGAGCTTTTAACTCAGCTCACTGGAGCTTTTATTCAGCGTATGGACATTAAACGCATGATGAATACCGGAGAGATCGGGCGATTCCTTCTGCTGGTCACATTCAGGTACGGATTTGATTCAGTAGTCAAGTACGATTTTGACCCTGACGGAGGAACACTGAAATCAAACGTCGGTAGCTACCCTAGCGTCACAAAGGTCAAACGTGTAGTACCTGTGGTGGTTCTGGAGGCATTCAATTATAAATTGGGGACCAACCTCTCTATAGAACAACTGGCATCGTTGGAGGAAAAACTTCCGAAAAATACTGGCGCGTTAGTGATGGGAAACCTCAGCACCCTGAGCGATATCTTCAAGGACACCCCAGAGGAAGTATTGGACGAAGTCGCGGATCGTATCCTACTCACGGGACAGTCGACTATCGATATTTTTGTAGCAATGTCGGACTTGATGGCACTGATGCAGGTCCTGACCGATCCTGAAAATCAACCAGCTAGCACGGCGTACATGATCTATGCGACTGTTCCCTTCGGTGCCTACAGCTTAATGCCATTGGGCGGCGTCAGGCGGTCCGATATCTGCTTGATGCATCTGAAGAGCGCCTACTCGATGTGGGAAGTTCTGTACGCAGAGGGTGTGTCCAACGATGCCAAAGACAGGTACATGCGAATGCTGTATAATAAAGTCAAGGAAGCTGTTGTGAAGGCCGTAATCAAGCAGAAAATATTCGAGGAAAGCGAGTCGGAAAACGTGACCTCCATTCTGTCCCGCATGAAACTCCTACTCCCTCGGGAATACAGTGTGGCGGATCTTCCTGTACCATCGCTGACTTCGGACTTCGCCTCCAACGCATTGTCCGTCCAAGACCATGCTACTTCTGTGTATCGTGCGCGGATTCGCAGAAACATTCCCATTGTGACTTCATCTAGGTACTTGGAGCTCGAGCCAGTTTCTAATTATATACCTCTCTCGCCAGGCTTCTACGTGTTCTCATACTTCGAGGAGTCGCATGGAATATCGCTAGATGTACCTCTGGTCGGTGTACGTCTCGCGTCTACTTTCTACTGGATTCTCATCGCGCGGTTAGGTGCGGTGGAGAGGATTTTCGCAGTACATAGATGTTTTGAAGAGCATTACTTTCGAGGTAAGGAAGAACACAGTCTTCGCACAACAGTGGACGCCTTGGCGTTGTCGGCGGTGCTGGACATTGCGAAGACTTCCGACTGGAACGTCGAGATGCAGTTTGGCTCGTGGAAGCTGTCCTTTGGGATGTTGTACTACATACGATTTGCCGATGTCCTGTGCTCCAACTCTTATGCGCGAACGGTTGTCGAAAGCATCAACGTGCCACTGATGTTTAATCAAGATTTTGCGCGGGCTTTCTCCTGCGAGAAAGGATCAGACATGGCTCCGAACGCGACTTGCCAGGAGTGATTGGTTCCTGCCAATTTTTATCTTGTTTCGCCTGCGTATTTTTGCTCATGCTTACAAGACTACGTATGTCGAGTGCAAGGGTGATATATATATATACCGAGATACACAAACGTCATAAATGTCGCTACTATATGCACCCAGTTAGCCTTACGGTGTGTTTTACTATACAAACGTGATGGAGGGAATGAGCGCTGGCATGATACTGACCACTTGCGGTCAATCGACAAGCGATTCACCCAGTCGCCAACGGAAATTCCTTAGGCACCCTCGCCTCTTGGCAGAGAGAGCAGGGAAAGCGTAAATTGGTGTGGTTTCTTTTTTTTTTCGCATAAACCATGAACAACGCGACGGGTGAACTCCGTTCCGTTTGTATTGCTGTCAGGTTAACATCTTCCATTCTGCGAGGGACAGCATTTGCACTTTAGTGCCGTTTAATTGGACAGTTACTACGCACGGAATACCCTATGCATCGTATAATTCCAACTCTGGTTTTATGTAAGTACCATTCGTTAGAACACGTAATTATACTTCTGCATATGTTGCCACTTACTATCAGGGTTAACAACTGCTTGTTCAGAGCTTCATGTACACCAGAGAAATTAGGCACCCGTACACAAAATTCTGCTCTCGTGATAGAATCCTGATTGTAGAACTTGTTGAATATTATCAGCTTAGCTTTGCTGTGGAGTCTCGACACTCTGACATGAAAGAATTTTGAGTAGATAACAGAATATCAGTGACCAGCACGGTGAGGGAAGGTACGCGAGATGTAAGACTCCAACAAACCAAATAAATCTTAACTGTGACATGGGGTGACTCACCGCTGGGGAGCAGTACACTGCCCCACTACACGCGAAACATTAGATGACATTGTATGACTCCAGACAATGCAAGAGAAGCGGCTCTTGAGGTAGATCTGATGGCCAAGACTGACGATCGAGCTGCAACCCCCTACCCGACTAATGTCCAATGCTCGTCAGGGCCAACAAAATGGTCTGCTGAGCGGCCCGTCGTGTTGAAGGCACAGTTACCTTGTAAGACTCCCCTCTTACAAGACATTGGAAGCGAAACATTAGTCGCTAAGGAGAAAATGAACGATGTAGCTGCTGTTGTGTTCTCTGCTGTGTAACTGCTGCTGGGTGGTCTCCCAGAGGGTCATGCAGAGGGTATCATTCGCAGTGTCAATAGTCCGGGACGAGCTGAGGGATAGCAACTAACTGTCCTGTAAGTCAGGGGCCCAGTGAAGTGAACGTGGGTTAGAAATTCCTATGTCAGAGTAGGAGAAAAGGATTAATCGTCCTTGCACTGCACCAGCTAACACCCCTTCCGCCATCAAGAGTCGTATGCAAGCTGTGTTCCCTTGCGCCATGACGCAGTGATAAGTTTCTTCTGAAAGACCTGCACGTGAAGTTGATAGGTGCGCGAATTACATACTGTCAGTTGATAACCATGCCCTACCAGAGGCTGAACTGCTCTTGGAGTATGGAAACAAGACTGGGAGGGGTGGAATCATTCTAAGTTCTTTGTAAGCCAGTCGCAAGCGTGATAGTTTGGCTGGTGTGGCAAGATCCGGGCTACCAAGATAAGAGAGCTCATCGACCAGGACATCTTCCATAGACTGAACGCGGGAAATGCGCTCCGACCCGGCCCTGGCCAGTCCTGGCTGAGGGCATTCAGTGCTGTGTCTGGTTTGTTTCCAACTGAAATAGTGTGGCACCTGGTAACAGAATGATCTGAGAGGGGGACCCGTTTGCAGTGGTCCCAACAGCCTGTCTATCTCCTTAAAAAATGTCGTGTGCAGTCTCCAGCTGCTGCTGTCGGACTGATAGGGTGACGTCCGGTCTGCCGCCACATTCCAATTGCCTGGGATAGGTTGGGATCGCACTGTGAGGCACCCCTGCCACACCATGACCACCACTAGAGTGCTACCTTATTGAGGAGAATGGACCGACTGCTCCTCATTCGAATGGTATCTGCGACTGCTCTCCTGTTATCTAGTTGGAGAGGAATTGCAGCCACCAACTCCAACTTGTGTATGTAGAGCTCGGACTCGGACCCGATGCTTAAATCGCCACAACTATTGTTAACGTTTCTCTCTCTCTCTCTCTCTCTCGTCCGCGTTCCAAGTCACGCGCCAGGATGTGAAGGATATTTTGGTTGGTCAAGGTTCCCAGAGTTGTTATCATTGGCCGCTCGTGGTGATTGTTGAGCAAGTGATGCATTAACCGTGCTTTAGGGAATAACAAAAAGTACAGCGTCAGGGGCCCTGGGCATGCTCCTTGCACCATTGGTGCTTGATTACATAGCCCCGAGATTAGGCCCCAACCGTGGAGCGGCTTGCCCGTTTGAATATCCTGTACTGCCGGACTCTCGCGCGAACTCCAGCCGGCCGGGAGCGACAGAGAGACTTTGTTCCTACGTCAAGTCCGACTTGACTTCCGATGTGAGCGTAACCTCGTAAGAACCCCGATTGAAAGCTTGGCTTACGAGAGGTTTGCGAGACATGAGGTGACCCTCCACATCGAGGGTTGTCAGGGATGTCCTTCAATGTCTTGTCCTTCGGCAGCTGCCTCACGCACATCCCCTGCCTCAATAAGGTGTCCAAATACTAGCTGTACTAAGTGGTTTATCCAGAATCGCATGCACGTGGAGGGAGGGGGGTTGGAGAAAGAGTTGAAATAAGTGGGGGTGGGCGTTATTACAGTTATGTTGTAAGAGTTCCATGCATCATTGCTGAGCTGCATCTAAAGCGGAGAAACCAAGACCCCCTGTACGGGGAGCACAGGAAAGAAAGGCAGGGGGTGTCGCTAAATACTTGGGGGAGTGTAGGGGGTGTCGAGCAATCTGGATACGTCACTGTGCCAGAAGACCAACTGCCAACGACGTTTGGGACTGCTGCCAAAGACGTTGTCATAATCTCGAGACCAAGGAAAAGAAGCTTCTGAACTGGAAGGAAGTGAGGGTTCGTTTTAATGAGAGTGAAGCCCAGTGAGTCCAACAAGTTTACTACAGGTTGAGTAGAAGTCATCAGACAACAAGGGCTGGTCTTCAAGGCAAGTGCTTCTCGGGGAGCACAAAAACAAAAAATGAAGGGCAAAGCACTGTGTGCACTGGATTGGAACATATAGCTCCTTTGTCCTGCGGCTCCTCTATTATTACCTTGGCTGCATAGACGTGCCCCTGAGTATGACCTCTAACGGGTGAAATAAGGGTTAGCAGGCAAGCGAGCTGGTGGAGGTTCGAGGACGGTAGCATACCTTGAGCTTGGGGGAACGAGAGGACGCACGAAGAAGTAGACTGTCTGTCTACTTCGTGCGTCCTCTCGTTCCCTCAAGCTCAAGGTATGCTACCGTCCTTTAACGGGTATCGTTTCTCGTCCATATTTTGTCAGGAAATGGCTGAACGAAGGGTTGGGACGGCCAACAACAACAACAACAACATGAATGATTATGGGATGAGGTGATTCACCGCAACAATTGCGGTACCACACCTCAGTGCATTTGGATTAATATATGAGTTGGATGACGTTGAAGAAGATGAGGCGTACACACTCGCACAAACACATGACACACGCAAATGAGATATCACACACACGGGTGCGTCGTAACTAGTGGGAACGGTAGTTCATCCTGTCGGCCACCAGAGATGAAGTGCTGTGAAGATCATGAGAGAACTGATGTTCTGAGGCTGGAGAGTTCCATCTTTCATCAGCTGTGAAGATCACATCTCCGCATTCATGGCAAAAGCTCTGAGGTCATAGGAGTTCAGGCAGGCTAGTAGACGTCAAGAACAGATAGAATGAGTGCAGGCATTGACGGTGCTGCACAGGGTTAGAACAAGGACCGAAGATTGCGGCATGGCTGAGCGGCTTGTTGTTTATACGGGTCAGTTGGGACTGGAGCATTACTCTCTCCAAACTGCATAGAGGGCAGTCGATGAGGACGTCTTGCAGAGCCGTATACGTACGACAAAGTTGGATCTACGCAGGGATTTTACTACACCCTCCCTGCATTTTTGCACCCCCCCCTGAAATTTCTCAGGTGACCCCACCCAGCTCGGCCACCAACACGTTCTGGTAGTGAGTCCGGCGCAGCGAATTACATGCTGTACTCTCAAACTTGGGCTGTAGGACCACAGTCATGCAGATGATCGTACCATGCATTCGTCCAAAATCATTTGAAAGTGACTGTTCAGTGCATATATTGCGCGCATATACGAGCAAAAATGCGTGCGGGTACGTAAACTCAATGTGATCATCAAGAACCATTTGTGGCCAACTCAAGCAAGCAAGGTATTCTGCTTCTGAATACATCTTCCGGTTTGTCCTATATAAACGCGTCCGCACTGCAGTGGGATTTGGTGGACCACACGTTGCTGGCATTCTACATGTGGGTTTCCATGTTGGATGGCACACACTTGTTTTTTCTTCGGGCGGCTGACCTTGGCGCACAGGGAATTAAACACAAGGCAAACCGGAAGATGTATTAATGTCAGACTTCAGGAACATGGTGCATCCTTTAAGAAAACATCATCCGGACACCTCGCTTTGCACTGCCGTGAGTGTGGGTGCAAACCAGACCTCACGCGAACACACGTGCTATCAGTGCACAATGAGCAGCTTACGAGGGAGATAGTAGAGGCCTTTTTCATTGCTAAACACGAGGATGATCAATGCGTAAGCGCTCCGTCACTAAACCTCTCCCCCGCGGAGATAAGTTATCTCGGGAACACGTTCCAGTTCAATCCAACGATGTCAGTTTGTTAGGAACAAGCTTCCCCCACCCTTTCTTTTTCGTGTATATAAACGTGTTTCGATTAGTAAAGACTGTCAATTGAGAGTTTGCGGTGGTCCTGTCTTCGTTCTTTGTCCACGTCCTTGTGCTGCTTAGTCACGGTGGTTGTATCACCGCCTACAAGAATGCCCTCCTGTCACCACTGGTCACCATATGCGGTATCACCGCGTGGCATTGTTTGGTAGCAGCAGCCACTCTGTCAGCCTCTACGTTTCCGCTTAGTCCACAGTGACCTGGGATCCACTGAAAAGTGATGGAGTGGCCGACGTCGCACAGATGCTGAACGTCGCTGAGGATGTCCATGACAATTGGAGCTAATGTACCTCGCGCACCCATGCTCTCTATGCACTGCAGGACTGCCCTGGAGTCCGTGTATACCACCCACATTCGCGGAACCTCCCGCAGAGCATAACGCATGAACGACAAGATGCCGTAAAGCTCTGCGGACGTAGAGGAAGTGCAGTGTGCCAGGCGATACCCGTGAGACACCTGGACCGATGGAATAACGAAAGTGGACGATGGACTTACAGGTGTAGATGACCCGTCGGTGGAGACGCCAGTGTGATCAGCTTATACGCTTAACATTATGTCCAATGACATCTAGAAAAGGACTGACGGAGGCACTTGCGTTTTTTAACGTTGAGTCCCGGAATTCCGGGGAAGATCAAGGGCAGTGAGAGAGACCACGGGGGAAACGAAGACACTGTTGGCTTTACTATAAACAAGGGAAATTTAGGATTTGCTTCCGCAATGATTTTGTAGAGGTTGCTCTGCTTGCGCCGATGAAGTTTTGCTACCAATTGGTGACGGCAGTGATGAGCTGTAAAGCGTAAATAGTGACGTACAGTCTCCCTCGTCTCGAAGACTTCAATTGGTATTTCATGAGCTTCGGCTATGACCATCCGGGTTTCTGCAGCTCTGGGGACGCCAAGACAGTACCCCAGGCTGCGTGCAAGGAAGCACCGAAGCCCCTGAACTTGTGTCACAGAAATGCCGTGAAAAAGATGAAGGCTATACACAAGTGTACCACGAACAAGAGCCTTATGAAAAGCCAGCAGTGACTGCTCATCCATACCCCACCTAGCGCCATCAAAATGACGAAGGAGGGAGGTCCACCGCTGAACCCTTTGTCAAGGTGCTCAATATGTTTTTTCAGGACAAGTTGCAGTCGATAACGACACCCAGAAACCTGTGATGTTTCACCTGCTTGATCGGTGAGCCAGCAAGAAAAAGCTGATAGCGGTGCATATGCGTGCTTGTGAAGGCGAGAGCTGCAGATTTATATATTCATGGCGATATATTCATGCCGACTTTGCTGAATAACTGCATAATTCTGTCCAGTGAACTCTGCAGACGACGGCGAATTACAGGTCTTGATTTTCCAACTGTCTAGATGCAAACATCATCAGCATACATCGAGATCTTGACCTTGGAGGTTATGCAGGCCTTCAAACCCTCCATGACGAGGTTAAATAATATAGGGCTTAACACACTACCGTGTGGTACCCCATGCGTTACCACGACTTCCGGTGTGGCTCCATCACGTGTGCGTACCGATACAAATCTCTGCTGTAGAAAGTCAGCAAGCCACCAGAAAAGTTCAGTGGAACACCACCTTGTAATAGTTAATGCAACACCACAACAGCAAAACCGCCAATACGATTTCCTTATAGAACTTTGCTTGTTCGACCGTGGTGACAAGGTCAAGGACGGAGTCCATTGAGCTCCGGTGCCGATGAAAGCCGGACATCTCGTTCGGAAATACGCGGTGCCGTTCCAGACACCATTCTAGTCGATGAGGCTCCATGCGCTCCAGCACTTTGCCGAGGCAACTTGCCAGGCTGACAGGGCGAAACGATGCAAGGTCTGAGGGATACTTCCCAGGCTTTAGCAAAGGAACAGCCAGGGCTTCTTTCCAGTCCCTGGACACCACGCTGTTGTTCCACGACGCATTGCACACGTGAAGAAGGGAGGACATAGCAGCATCATGTTGCGGATGGATGCCATCTTGACCTGGCGATGGTCGGGCTCGAGATGAACATAGCGCAGCTTTGAGCTCAACCAAAGAAAAATCCATGTCCATTTCTCGGTGGGTGGCCATGTCCGCATGTGCAATTGCTCCTGAAGACGGGGGGTATGTGCTTGATGCTCCTCACTACTGGAAGCCCGAGAACTGGCTGTGATAACTCTGCAAAAATCGAAAGCAACATCATGCTCAACCTTATTGAGCGAAAGGGCCAGCACACGCAGTGGATTTCTTTGGGGTGGAGTCTCCTTCAGACAGCGAGCCACGTTCCAAACTCTCGTAGCAGAGTGAAAAGGCGAGAGGGTTGAGCAAAAGCGACGCCATCGCTGACGATCTATTGCCTTAAATGCCCTTTGTACAGATCTGTCGATACGCCGAGCTGCTATGATGTCTTCGAGCAATCCCGACCGTCTTGCCACCCGTTCAGCCCTTCTCCTACGTGCTCGAAGCTTTTCAACACGAGGATTTGTACCCATGTGATCTGGTGTGACCTACACATGTGGAGATGATCACCGAAGAGAAGATGCCAGCACTTACTGGTCTGCTGACATGCCCTGGTGCACATGGCTGGTGACCACCGCGCGAAACGTGTTCCAGTTATTCAATCTAACCGTTTTGCATCTAGGTTGTGAGACATAGCTATCACACGTGATATAGATAGGCAGGTGATCACTGCCTCGCCCATCGACGTCGGTACCCCATGGTAAACCCCAAGAAATGTCAAATAAAAGCCCAAGAAAAGTCCTTGGAACAAACTGAAACGTCTAGGGCATCTGTCGTGAGGTCCCTGCGCAAGTAAGTGGTTGAACCACCGTTGAGGAGACACAGATTCAGATCTTCGATGGCATCACTCCAGATTCTTCCTCTTCTGTCTGTAGTTCTACTTCCCCACACCGGATTGTGAGGGTTGATGTCGCCAACAACCAAAAAAGGTGATTCTAGCCCTATAAAAGTATTTTGAATGTTCTGCAGCGACAGGGGTGAAGATGGTGGGACATAAAAACTGACGGCTGAAAGCGACAGATTACCCGAACGGACTTTGCACCTTATATGGTCGATGGTCGAAGCAATCTGGGGCCGTCAAATCTGCCCTTACACACAGTCCTCGATGACACACTTGAGTTCCCGGACGTAAAAATATTATAACCACAAAGTCTGAAATCGTCCTTGACGTACGCTTCGCTGAAAGCCAGAATCTGAATGGGATATTTGAGCAAAAACAACTTGAGCTCAGGGAGCTTGTTGCGCAGACCTCTTGCATTCCACTGGATCACTGTACCCCTCTTATAGAGACTATTCATGATGTAACGATGCGAACAGGCCATTCACAGGGAAAAGCTGCTGAACCTGAGGTAACGCTGCGGCGACAGGGAACGCAGAAACTATCGCTTTGGGAGCAGCAAGCAAAAAAGGAAGCAGCGCAGGCATTACAGCGCCAGCGTTTGATGCTGGGTTACAGGACCGCTTCAATCGACTCGAAGTCACCGGCTACGGTGAGCTGATATCCTTGTGTTGTATAGAGCAGCAGCATAGGTGACCGGTGCCCTGGAGACACATGTTTCAGACTGGCTAGGCTGCTGCGGGGGCAGAGAACTCTGTCGGTCAACAGGTCGAGAAGACTGGGGCTTCACTGCAGGAGAATCTGTCTTAGGGCGACGCTGATGGGGTGCACGTGAGCGGCAGAGACACTCTCGATCATTCGGCCAGACTTATGCGAATCAGGCTGCTCCACACTAATAAACGAGTCTTGAAAACGGCTTATTGATGAACGTTTATGAGGGCATTGGGAATGGGAGACGACATGAGGGCCACCACAGTTGGCGCATTTTGGTTGACGACGAGTTGTGCAATCACTGAAATGGTGTGGGTCAGAGCAAACTCTACAACGTTGAGGCCAACGGCAGTTACGGGGAACGTGACCGAACCTTTGGTAGTGGAAACATTGCAGTGTTGGGACGACCATTTCGTCCACTGGATGTGTTTCTTTGGTGACCGTGCCGAGTGCGAAGTTCTGGGACAATGCGGTCGGGAAATCTCTCTACGCTCGCTGCAGAGACAGGCAAATCATTTGCGAACGTTGGATAAGGCAGCCGCTATTTGGTCGGCAATGACCTGTCGTTCCACTCTTCCAGGTCGCTTACCGTTCGGGGTGTCCTTTGGTGCAGTTGAGAACTCCTGTCCCAAGTTTGTGTATCGCTGCAACAGTGACACAGGAGAACTGACAGCGACACCACTGCTGCCTATTCTCATTGGACAGTTCTTCCATTGTCCTAGTTCCCTCTCCGTTACAACCTGAGCATCAGGTTTGCTGTATCTGGAGGCTTCCCGTTCCAGAGCCTTCAACTCAGAACTGAGGTCAGGAACAAATAGGGAGGAGAACTTCAGGCGATGAAAATCTGCTATGGGGCATGGTACACCGTTCTGGTCTACCATGTGGGTTACAAGATGACTTAACGAAGCTAACGATGGCGGGTGCATCTCACCTGGACTTACCTTATACCTTTCTGCCCTACTAATCGTACAGAAGAAACCGCCGTCCGGTACACAAGGTATATGCATACCCTGTCCAGAGTGTGCGGTTATCCAGCCCTGGATATGTGGCAGTACGGCTCTGAGAGAGTGGCTGTCCTGCTCATGGTATGTGGCCATTGGGCCCAGAGAATGTTAAGTGGTGACCACTTACAGTTCACTTTGCTGTAATGGTATTGATTGTGGTTAGGTATTATTGTTACATCAGCTTGCCTAATGAATAGTGTGTGGGGTGTCGCAGAGAAAAGTAGACAGGCAGACAGCAAGGAGGCAACAGAATGTGGCTACACTAGTCTCGCTAAAAACTGGAGCGCGTGAGCGCGCGTCAACGTTTATTTTTGGCGCATATCTTTCGGTGGCGCCGACCTGCGGCCGCTACAGGTGCTTTGATAACTTGCAGCTACGTTATAATCTTTGTCAAGAACTCCCCGTCCCTCCATAATTCCCCTGTGGGCATTTGACATATTATAAATAAATAAATAAAAAGTGGGTATTCAGTCCAAGCATGGCAATCCTGCCGTAGTGGCCACCCGACCCAAAAGCGCCTCAGCACAAATGTGGCTGCCGGCGTGTCCAGTCGTGGCCGTCCGGCCCGTTTCACCCGAATTCAAGGACTACACAGCCCGACTCACGGCTATCCCGCCTCAGTGTGGCTGTAGCCGTGTTCAAGTGTGGCCATCCGTCCCTTGACACCCGAAAACTGAAGGTTCATACTTTTCACCTGCACTGCCTGCACCTCCTGAACTAGTTCCATGAGTGCAACCCTCCTGCATTATTTTTGTCATAGACCTCGCGTGTACTTACGAATTGGTTCAGCACTGGTTCAGCACTTTTCTTTCGAAAAGAGTGGACCTAGTAACTATTCAGCCCGCGATCACAGCCATCCGGCCTCATCATGGCTGTCGGCGTGCTCAGGCGTGGCCATCTGGCCCTTGACACCCGAAAACAGTAGCTACCCAGCGCGCGATCACGGCCATCGGGCCTCAAAGTGGCTGTCAGCGTATTCAAGTGTGGCCATCCGGCCCGTGACACCCGAAAACAGTAGCTACCAAGCCCGCGATCACGGCCATCGGGTCTCAGAGTGGCTGCCGACGTGTTCTAGCGTGGTCATCCGGCCCTTGACACTCGAGAACAGTAGCTACCCAGTCCGCGATTACGGCCATCGGGCCTCAGAGTGACTGTTAGCGTGTTCAAGTGTGGCCACCCGTTACTTGACACACGAAGTCCACAGGAACGTCCCGACAAGAACAATGCTACCTATTTGACTTCAGGCGAAGCCTCAACTCAACGTTCGTTGGGAAACCAAAAGTGACTTAAGACAAACCCCTCCTACGATGTCGTAAAGGAAAGGAAGTACTTCTTCCTGTATTGCACGGACGTAGGGTAACTTATCTCAATCCCTAAACGCTATCCAATGTAAACCATAAGAGGAACAAATGAACAGCGATCAAAGGAGCTGGAGCTCATGAACTTGACGTACATACATACATGAACTTATCGGAATGAAGTTATAGGAATGACGTGCCAGGTGCCAGACGTGTCTGTTCTTTTTGTTTGTCGTAGCTACTATTGATTGTACGTATTGTTCCAGATTGTTCGTTTGATTTTCCAAGGGTACCCCTATGTACTTGTACTAGTCGGTGGAGGCGACGGTAAAGTTTTGAAGTGATTCAAATCTCTGATTTGAATCCGCCTAAATGGCATGTGCGGGAGCAATCCGTGTACATGTTCCGGATGATAGTTAGCATGCCCTTTAGGAGGCCTGACTTGCGTAACTTCCCCTAAAGTAGATCGTGTGGAACGGCATCGTAGGCGTTTTCTAAGTCGAGAAACCCGAGATACATTTCGTTTCCTGCCTTTTGTGCGAGTTCTGCGAGCTGGTTGAAGATGAATAGCACTCTTTCTTGCCGCCCAGCGGCAGTCCGCAGGCGGTTTCCGTGCATGTGTGCCTCATGTGTGGGTACGGGCCCTTACGCTGCAAGCGACGCTATCGAAAAGCTCACCGTTCTGCCGCTAAAAAGAGGTTTCATGCGGCTGGGTCTTGGCCCAAGCGTATGAGCGTTTCCCCATGCGGTGGATCGTCGCAATTGTCGAGCGGCAAGCCGCAGCGGTGGAGGACAAAACGCGACACCGTCCATGAAGTCTGTGACGAGATGGTCTCGACGGCAAGCGACGGGAGCGGCGCCTACAAGTGGCCAATCAGAGATTACCTTCAAGGTTAGATAAATCTGGTCACGCCAGTAGCAGTAGCAGACTTGTCCTATATACCTCTTTTCGGGAGACACGACCCATAGATACCACGCACCACGAAACTGCTCCGATTGCTCGGGTGGATCGCGTTCGGCGTTGTGTGGTGGTGGTGGTAGTGGTGGTGAAAGGGCTCGCCCTTGTCGGCCTCACAGAGGTGGGCAAAAGTCATGACTTCCGCCCTTGGGGACGTCCTGGGCCGATCCTGGGGATATCCTGGGCCGACTTCTAAGGGAACTGTGCCTACATATGTCTAAAAGCGTCTGAGGAAAACCTAGGAAAAATCCCAGACACTACAGCCGGTACTGGGATTCGAACCTGCGTTCCTCCCAGTCTCGAGATTCGGCGTAAGACCAAGCTCAAGCATAATAAAAAAGCTTGCTAATCTCTCTTTTGGTTAGTGGCCATTCTCCATGGGGCAGAAGAAGCAGAAGAAGAAAGCTTTCACGCTGCACCCGTGATTGTCGTGTTCCATGATGTCATCTCGACGGCGGCTGAGCTCCCCGCCTAATCTACTAACCTTCGCACGGAATTACATAATGCTTCTGGCATGTATAGCAGTTACGCTATTCTGTGTTTGGCTGTTGTACAAAGTAGTCATCAGCATCCGTAAAAGAGACGCACCCGACACCACCGCTACCATCTGCTGCACTGACGCTGTAAGCGCCCTGGCACGTACCGTGAACACGTCGTTAGACCCATGCACCAACTTCCACGATTACGTCTGCAGCAACGTGATACATTTTAAGGATCAACGGTATGTGTGGTCGGGAGATTACTATCTACATGCCGTGCAGAGAAGGTTGAAGTCCGTCACCAATATTTCTACGGCGGCGTCCCTCATCAGCTACCACAAGTCATGCATGGCTCTGAACAGCGAATCAGAGCTTTTAACTCAGCTCACTGGAGCTTTTACTCAGCGTATGGATATGAAACGCATGACGAATACCGGAGAGATCGGGCGATTCCTTCTGCTGGTCACATTCAGGTACGGATTTGATTCAGTAGTCAAGTACGATTTTGACCCTGACGGAGGAACACTGAAATCAAACGTCGGTAGCTACCCTAGCGTCACAAAGGTCAAACGTGTAGTACCTGTGGTGGTTCTGGAGGCATTCAATTATAAATTGGGGACCAACCTCTCTATAGAACAACTGGCATCGTTGGAGGAAAAACTTCCGAAAAATACTGGCGCGTTAGTGATGGGAAACCTCAGCACCCTGCGCGATATCTTCAAGGACACCCCAGAGGAAGTATTGGACGAAGTCGCGGATCGTATCCTACTCACGGGACAGTCGACTATCGATATTTTTGTAGCAATGTCGGACTTGATGGCACTGATGCAGGTCCTGACCGATCCTGAAAATCAACCAGCTAGCACGGCGTACATGATCTATGCGACTGTTCCCTTCGGTGCCTACAGCTTAATGCCATTGGGCGGCGTCAGGCGGTCCGATATCTGCTTGATGCATCTGAAGAGCGCCTACTCGATGTGGGAAGTTCTGTACGCAGAGGGTGTGTCCAACGATGCCAAAGACAGGTACATGCGAATGCTGTATAATAAAGTCAAGGAAGCTGTTGTGAAGGCCGTAATCAAGCAGAAAATATTCGAGGAAAGCGAGTCGGAAAACGTGACCTCCATTCTGTCCCGCATGAAACTCCTACTCCCTCGGGAATACAGTGTGGCGGATCTTCCTGTACCATCGCTGACTTCGGACTTCGCCTCCAACGCATTGTCCGTCCAAGACCATGCTACTTCTGTGTATCGTGCGAGGATTCGCAGAAACATTCCCATTGTGACTTCATCTAGGTATCTGGAGCTCGAGCCCGTTTCTAATTATATACCTCTCTCGCCAGGCTTCTACGAGTTTTCATACTTCGAGCAGTCGCATGGAATATCGCTAGATGTACCTCTACTCGGTGTACGTCTCGCGTCTACTTTCTACTGGATTCTCATCGCGCGGTTAGGTGCGGTGGAGAGGATTTTCGCAGTACATAGATGTTTTGAAGAGCGTTACTTTCGAGGTAAGGAAGAACACGATCTGCGCACAACAGTTGACGCCTTGGCGTTGTCGGCGGTGCTGGACATTGCGAAGACTTCCGACTGGAACGTCGAGATGCAGTTCGGCTCGTGGAAGCTGTCCTTTGGGATGTTGTACTACATACGATATGCCGATGTCCTGTGCTCCAACTCTTATGCGCGAACGGTTGTCGAAAGCATCAACGTGCCACTGATGTTTAATCAAGATTTTGCGCGGGCTTTCTCCTGCGAGAAAGGATCGGACATGGCTCCGAACGCGACTTGCCAGGAGTGATTGGTTCCTGCCAATTTTTATCTTGTTTCGCCTGCGTATTTTTGCTCATGCTTACAAGACTACGTATGTCGAGTGCAAGGGTGATATATATATACCGAGATACACAAACGTCATAAACGTCGCTACTATAGACTTAAGTGTGGCCTTACGGTGTGTTTTACTATAACGTGATATAGGAAATGAGTGCACAAATGATACTGGCTACTTGCGGTCACTCCACAAACGATTCGCCCAGACAACGACTGAAATACCTTAGGCACCCGCGCCTCTTGGCAAGGAGAGAACAGGGGAAATCGGTTTTCTGCGCATGAACCATGAACGACGCAACGGGTGAATTCATTTCGCGAGGGGTAGGTTTTACACTTTGTCTCTTTAATTTGACAATTACTAAGCCGAAAAAAAAGTTAGCGCTTCCCAGTTTAACCGTCGGCTCTGGTGATGTGGCCGCGATATATCGTGCAGAACAGTACAATGTAAGTGGAAGCTCACACGCTAGAAAGGACACTTCATCCTTTCACTTTCAGGCGGCACTGTGCTCCTTCACACTCTCACATCGGGGGGTGAAGGAAAGACGCGTCTCCGAAGATGCGCAATGAACAAAATAAAGAAAAAAATTGTGTCCATTCACGATTCTTTTGCGGACGATCTACCGAACGGATTTTTGTTCTGAAAACGGCTACGATATCAGGTGACCGAAAGGAACAGATGTTCTCATTGGGACAACTTCGTAGCGTGTATAATTAAAAAGTTAATTAACGACTTTTAGGTAATTAGTCATTCGACGGTTGAGCAACAGATGGCCAAGCATTTCCGCCGGCCCATGGATGATAGAAGTGAAAACAGGATGTCCTTATATATATATATATATACACATAAGTTGAAAGAAACGCATTCGGGCGACCGCGAAATTAAATAGATAGTTGAAAAAAAAGAAAGAAAACAAAATAGAGGCAGGCAAAGAAGGCGTATGAAGTAAGGAAAAAGGGGGAAGTTACTTATTTACAGGTGGGGGGGAAACTAAGGGGTTACGGCAATGTTGCGGCGGAAGCTTCGCCTTCGTCAGGACTAAGGGGTGTGGTGAGGACAAAAAGGGGTGAGGTCAGGACAAAAGTATAGGACAATATTTTTGTTATATCCAATATATAGGACAATACTTTTGTTCTGCCGAGGGCGGAGCCTCCGCGCTAACGTATACAATAAATTTCCCTCAGCGCTTTTTAAGTGACTAGTTTAATTCATAATAAATACCCCATTTTTTCACTTAATACTCCTACTTGTGTTGTCCACGTCTCGTTTATCTTGTATATACGTATATATATATGCTATATATAGAAAAACCAGAAAAACGCACATACAGTTCTACATGCTTGTTGGGAGAAGCACATATGTATATGGCTTGCTACGCGGATAAAAAAAAAAGGTCTGAAGGTAAAGGTAACCTACACCCTCCGCGTCCGTCCCCCTGCACCTCCGAGTCTGTGAAAAAGTATGAAAGGAGGTGGCACGGTCGTTGTCTGCGCCTTGTAAAGATGAGTTGACCAAATCGCACGATGCCTTTGACTACGCTGCATCACGTAGATCCAGCAAATTCATGGGGGTCATTCCTTGCATAGCCTGGGTAAATACCCGAGCGCATGATAGCATTTATTAAAAGCAGTCCATTTCTGCAACAGCAATGGCATTCCCCACTTCAAACCGGTGATGGCGGTGGTACGTTATTCGCGCGCCTCTTGAAGACAGCGCACAACCGGGTACTAAATAGTGGATGGCAGTAAGCCTTGTCGCCGTCGCAGACCACAACGACAGTCACTCTATAGTCCCTTTCTGCGAAACACTTACTCTCCATAAAATAAAGACGACACTCAACTAACACAACATAATGTAAACGTAGAATGTGCACCGGATTCATGCGTCTGCTCCACGCCGCAGTCTCTTTCTGATTTCGACGCTGGAGTAACGCGCACGAAAGTTTGTTCCGCCACTGCGGAATATGAGTTGCATTTTGTGTTGTCCATTATTTTGGCACCAGGAACAGAATTTCTTCTGCTAAAGTTATTATATTAAGAAAGAGTTCTTTAAAAGCTCGTAGAACAAGCTCTCACACCTCTGTCCCGGCTACAGTATCGTCACGCTTCACGTACTCAGTCGCCCTAACGTGGCTTTTACCGCCAGAACACGTCACCGTGACTGTGCTGCTGTCCGGTCCTCTTCCAGTCAAACTCGCTGAATTCCGTTTCCGTCTTCTGACGGCTAGAATCGTCACCACAAACACGCAGGATAATACTAACACAGCGATGCCAACGATCGCGGACACAATGGGCCAATGGATTTCTGTGAAGTTGGCAGACTCTAGTGTACTCGTTCTTCGGAGAGCGTTTGAAAGGACGAGCTGGTGCATGTTCGTGCCGAGCCCGTTTTTCCCAATGGTCTCCGGGTTGACAGAACGCCTGAATACTGCGTGCTCCCTGGTCGTTGTCTGCCGCTTTCCGTAGTGTCTGTAGCCGCCATTGTCTTTAGCACGAAGTGTGTAAATGCAGTGGATGAACCACAACGTCCCAGAAGTGATCTGCAAGTGGAGCCATAAAAACAAGAGGTAAAACCATCTCACATCAACAGATGAAAGCTGACTTCGGAAAAGAACTTCGCATACAGTCCTGGAGACTTGCTTCTTGACTCGGCGTTCCTATTACTACAACTTTAGTTTTACGAGATAGCGAGTCAACAATTAAACGTATAGTGCAACCTTACATTCATACGTCATCTACGGGTGTAGGAAAAAATGGTACCGGAAAGAACGCTCCCGGAATAATGGTCCCCACCTGGCAGGACAGAAAAAAAAAAGAAGAAAGAAAAAGCTTCCTTGCTCTCCGATGCTGCCTCTAGACTGAGTATGTGGAATATGTGGTAATTTTAGAAAATTACGTTTTTAGCGAAATACATGGCGCCACAATGACTTTTGTTTCGGTTTCTTTTCCATCTCCGATGAGAATACGCGCTGAAGACGACGAGGTATCACGCTGGACGCTACTCTTCATCCTCGTAATTTCTGGCGGCTTTGTAATTATATTCAGAATATTCAGGACACCTACTGCGCAGCGACTGATACCAGACCCTCGGGTACATACTTTAACATTTTAGAACAAACTAGACGATTACGCTCACCGTGAAAATGCAGACTTTCTTGTAATTGTAAAATTATAGAGACGGAGAACCACAACGGAAATATTCGTTATTAACAAAAGGGTCTGCCCTCATCTGTACCGCTTCTATTTCGGTCACTGTGGCGATTGCTTCGGAAAACTGCACGAGCGATTTTGGCAGTCCACCCCTGTTGTGTCGTCGCAGGAAATGAGGCTAAGGAGCGCACGGAGGCTAGTGGTGACTTGTCAGTAGGGGAAAGCTCCAACGCTTTTGGACGCTCCAACGCTCTTGAAGCAAATGGTTTTGCCGTTGAATGATCGCTTTGACTAAAACCGTAAAACGTGCATCACCGATCCTAATGCACTGAGTCACTAACAGATGTCGAGCCTAGATGCTCATACTGTTTAATCGGAAAGAGATACTTGGTCTACTTGATGTTTGCATCGAAAAATGTTATCCTCGATTTTGTGCGCCTCACAGCTCACACAACCAAAGTGTAGGTTCCTGAGGAGCGTACTTGAAAATGCAAGCTACCCGCAGACCTGACCTCGCCGAATAATAGAGGGTGGCTGAGAGGCCAGCTGGCGGACAAACTCCATAATGTGAAAAGCCCGAGTCTGGGAGCAACTAGAGGGACAGGACAAACACACGACTTAATAAGAGGGTGGCCTAGACTGGAAATGGCATACATTGCCCATTTATATCGGTTGTTGGATCGCCACTCTTCCCTTATACTAAAACAGGAACTTGACGCTAAAACGCGCCTTTTTTCGCTAAAACTATAGGCGTTTGCTCGAAAACGAGGCTCACTGTACCATAGGGGCACCCTAAGAATGAACCAATGAATTTTTCGGGGTTCTTCTTTTTTCTTCTTCCTTTTCATACGTGTCGATATACGCCACCTATATGGGCACCCGGCGCACACAGGATCATTTTCCCCTCCCATGCCAACTGGGACCATTTCTTCCGCGACCATTCTTTTCGGGACCATTTCTTCCAGGACCGTTTTTTCCGAAACCCGCCGTCCACGGTACAACCGTTTCTTTAATGCAGCACATCACAATACAGATGTCCCCACATATGGGTGATTTGGGAGCGTCTCTTGTCCAGGTCTAGTATACAAGCCTATAGCCCAGACCTAACTCAGGCAAGTCGTCAAATATTAAGGAAGTTGAAATGCTAGCTCATTTTATACCTTGAACAACGGATCAGCCGAGAAATAAAATCCATCGACTCCAGGCTCGTTCTTAGCACCGAGCAGGTTACTATGACTTGGGTCCTCGGACAGGAGCGTAGCATTGAACGGAACGTCTAGGAAGCTCTTCGAAATGGTGTTGGGAGCTTCCTTGTCCTGGACAACAGAGAGAGGATTATGGTGCGGACAAAATGTCATTTCTGTCTTCATTCCTGTCGGGGTGAGCTTACGATTATCTTGATGACGTAGCGGATATTCTCTGATTCGGCAATACATCCATATTCTTCATTCTCAGGATCATATTTTGGGATGTATCCGTCGACTCCCGTGCACAGAAAACATTTCTCGATAACCATTATGAAGGAATGTCCTATGCTCTGCAGCGGGTTGACCCGGATCCGACCGTATATCTTGTCACCTGAGTGCATGAATCACAAGTGATTGAAAACTCAACATGACATTGTGACGGACACAAAGTAGAGCGGACACCATTGGGATTGGGAACCATTATGAAGTGAGAACGCACGCGATAATCCTCAGTCTCTAACATTTGCCGGATACTTTTCTTATGGAACCGACATTAACCAAATTAATTAATCCGTAGACCGATCAGTGGGGCGTTGTTTATGATCATACAGTTGTCTCTCGACATAAAGCCACGGATTATCATTATCTTTACTCCGGTTCGTCTTCAGTTCCCATTGTATTACCCGTTAAGGGTCCTTAAAGTAAGTAAATGAAGTGAAATATGAAGCAGCGCAGACCTGAGGTTTTGATCGTACAGCTTGGGACAAAAGTTTACGGAACACCGGGGTGTCACATTTCTCCAATGGAGCGACAACCTAGCTGCAAAAACGAGTGGACATACATACTGAGAGATGGATCGAATAGCCCGCCACCCGTTTTCTATTCGATAGCTTCGTGACAGCTAGCAGGGAAGCGCTCCGATGAAGAAATACGCAGGTGCCGTGTTCCGTAAACTTTTGTCCCAAGCTGTACTAGCTGTTATACAAGAAGACTCTCTCAAAGGCGACACGGCATTAGTTAACATTTTTGCTGCGTACCTGTACCACACCATCAATGTTTCTTATCATTACTAGTCCGACACGAGGTACGTAAGAGCAATATGCAAAAAAGTGACATGCCCTTTCAATCTTAGCAACATGTCGGGCCACAGTCCAAGCCGCAAACCAGCTGTCGGATCCGCCGCCTAGATTAGATTAGACGTTTGCGGTGTGCTTTGCCAAGACTAGCCTCGCGACCCAACCGTAATTAAACAATTTTTGATCTGCTCATAACCTTCTCGCCACTTCACTAGAATGCGGTGCGGTGAGTAACACAGACGGGCGTACACATACCTTTCACAAAAGACACGTCCACGTCTTCGGATGACTCGCTGTAGTCCCCAGTGAGCCAGAGGTCTCTTCGGCGTGTCACATGAAACTGAGTATTGAGTGTGAACTGCGCCGGCACGGGGTCGCTTACTTGTTGAAAATGAATAGGCAATTCAAAAGAAACGACCTCCTGCGGGTTACAGGGAAGCGGCTCCGAATACTCAGTCTCCTCCCGAACAGTGCACGGAATCAAGTTGATTTTGTACGTGCCAGAATAGTCTTTCACCTAGAGAAGGAAGTGTTGCTTCGAGATCAGGCGAGTACCTTGCGATTTACGTTTTAACTTACAGCGACATCGGAAGTGATCTCCCACTCTTGTTGGGGTTCCAAGAAGGTCTTTTCACTGTTTATTAGTCTTAAGGTGAACGTCATATCCGGTTGTTCAACAGAGGTCACGTGTGACACCCTTTTCCGTTCTGCAGGGAGGTAAGAACATCAGTAACAAATCATTAAACGACCAGCGCAACTTGGCTAAGCTGCATTATAACCTATCAACGATGGAATAATTAATCGTACCTGGATGCTTCAGAATGTACTGTCCATGAAAGCCCGGCACAGTTCTGAAGCGAACCACGAGTTGACCCATTTTGTTTATCCTCATCCCAGTAGGATAGATGCTACCTAGAATTAACATCTAATATGTAAAAATATGTGAGAATAAATGCAGTGTTAAAGGAGCATAAAAACGAAAAAAAAAAAAAGATAACTGCGTCAGGAGATGTCGAAATTAGGATTAAAAGTCCTGGGATACATATTCCACATAGACTACGAGTGCAGTGTGCAATCCTCGTGAGCAAGAGAGCTTTCAATCTCCTAGGTCAGAAGAACTGCTTCCCTCAGCTGTAAATCTGTGACGTCACGTCAGCCGCCCAATAGTGAAGGGCGCGCTTTCATTCTGTCTTTTTGCGGTTGGATTTGGCGCCGCCCGTCTCGCGTCCGAAGCAGAGCAGTCGACCTGTCGCCTTCCTTCGTTTCGCTCCAATAAAAGTGCTCCTTCAATATGACGTAACAGCTGGGCGCACTTATAAACTAATTTTCTTCGGAAATGCGCGCTTCCAAAAAGAAATATTTCATGTGACAGTTCCTGAAGGCAGTATGTTCATATAGGAGCCCTCTGTAGGTTGCGTACGTAGACCATGAAGTGCCGAACAGTGAAAATAAAATAAAATAAATAAAGTGGTTGTGAATGTAATGTAAAGGGGCTGTGATGAATGTCAAAGGAAGGTATTTGCATTCATGTGAAACTGCACTGAAAGTTTTACAACAAATGAGGCGTAGTCAATCGGCAAATGGGACACAGGAACTTATCCGGCGCTGTCACTGCGGGCGCGTCCGGCCATAGGCGGCCGTGGGCGAGGTCACGTACTTTCGAGAACCAATTGGAATACTCGAGGTTCTCCCACGTAAAAAATAATTTAGAGACGCCATGCTTTGCGCATTATTGAATTTTTATCAGTGGATAGATATTTGACGAAAAACACTCTGTTCTCTCGAAATCTTACTTGCACATTGCAGCAGTTCCTGTCTTTGAGTCCTTGAACTGTTTGTTCCGCATATTATCAAAGGAGGGTACTTCAAGGGCACGTTACCGTTTAGCCTAGAGTCAAGGGGTGTCGAGATCCCGTGGTCCCAGAGGATCGCCGTGTTGTACACAAAGCTGATCTTGAGTTCCGTCACCATGTCACTGTGTTGCCAACCGCCAACAGCAGCGGAAGAGTGCAGAATATAGGAAACGTAGAGGGGTACCGTCACAGAGACGTACGACTGCACCAAGTTCAGAGCCTGTACAAAGGGTGTCATACCGACTATTAATATATGCATATTTCCTACGAGATACACTCATAGGAAGAAAAGGAGTAATTTTAGTCATTTTGGGGATTCGATGCTTTGGCACAACCATTAGTCCCTTTCGAGGCTAACTGCGTGGAAGCTTATACAAAGTTTAGGGACTATTTCTAATGCCGAGGAGTAATTTTCAGGGTCAGGGGACTAAAATGGGGAGTAATCGCAATCTAGGGGAATGACCGCTGTAATTGCTCCCTAATTTACCATTTTTTCTTCGAGCGCATGAAAGGACAACAACAATGAGTTTCAGTGCATCGTACGCCATCGCCTTTTGCGTACATAATGAATAGCGTTGGTGGTGCTGCGCACGCGCAAACAATGAAGAGAGCTTCGCGCATTGCGCAGAACCACTACGCTGTACCTTGCGTACACAAAGGTGACAGCGTACGATGCACTAAAGCACTCTATTGGCTCCTGGCGCAGCAACGTTGCGGAAACACCCGTACATCAAAATGTTACAAGACATTTTCTAAGTGGAGGCGTTCCTGAAGCAATTTGTCGAAATCAAAATAACAAAAAAAAAAAGACCCTAGTGTCATGAAAAACAACTGCAGTTATTCTGTGCATCCAATTGTCCTCCTTCGGCACTAACGTGTCGTCCGTGTAATTTTGTGTTGTACGTGCATCTGCATCAAAACGCACAGTACCTCTCTGCTGGAAAATACAGTATTCCTTTACCTGACCATCATGATTGATAGCACCTCCGCACTGAGAAACCAGCTCAGAGAGTGTATAAAACGCCGTGAAGTTCCACAGACAGGATTCCAAGTCCAAGTTCTTGTAGAACCTTTAGATCATGAATTGGCGAGTATTATCAGTTTCGTTCATTTTTTATTCCTTAGACGTTAAGCAGTGCGCACCTGAGTGTCCTGAGTCCCCGCATGTCTTTACTGTACTGGTAAGGTTCAGCCTTGCCGATGTATCGATGAGGATCCACGATGGCGTCCGTCAGGAAGCCGTCACTCGTGAAAGTCTCGCTGGGTTCCACAAGGTTGGAACATTTGTGAAGTCCGACACGCAGACTGTTAGGTCCAAGGGCGAACTCAAAATTGGACAGAGGCCTCGTAGACACAGCTGGCAGGAGACCGTCACGGTGCGGTATTAGTACGGTGATCTGGATCTTGTTCGGACTTCTGGGGTCGCTGGTTCCTGAAACAGCATGTGGTTAGCAGCTACCGCTTGTACAAGACCACCTGAGTGGACCTTATGACTGCACATGAATGTTACGATTTCTATCATTGTCGCTGGTGCACTACCTTTCAGGCGCTTGCTGTTAGTAGGCACCCTAAAAAAATAAAAACCTAAACGTCAATTGAGTAATGGCAGTTGAAGAAAAGAACCAGCAGAGGGACTACATTGCACGAACGAACTCAACAGCCTCTCTGGAGATACAGTAAAAAGGTTGGATGTGACGTACTGTAGACACTCGTGTTCTTCCGTATTGCCTGATTCGGCCTTCTTCAGTTTTTAATTCCACTTTTGAATGCCGCTACAATCTTCCTGAGTTATGTATCTTTGTATGTATGTATGTATGTATGTATGTATGTATGCACGCTTTGGTGTCATATCGGTGCCCCATTGCAACAGCGCAGAAACATTACGTCGGCGCGCTAAGAAAGATATAGTGTTTGGTTGCTTCTCCGGCGTACATTCCGCCAGTGCAGGAAAAGCACGCTTCACAGGAGACCGCCACAGACGGATGAGCGAACGGACACGCACATTTTGTCTGATTAGATTAGATTAGATTTTGTCTGAGGGATTAGATTAGATTACAGGTAAAACGACAAAATGTGAGGACGTTAGCCCGGACTGGGTCGCGTGTGGCTACTTCAATACTTTTAGTCTGGGAGAATACACGACTACGCACGGCAACAGTGAATAAAAAAAAGAAAAAGAAAGAAAGAAAGAAACAGATATTGAGTAGCAAACCCTGAGCAATCCCAGGTAAATAGCGTCATCGATAAACTTGCTCCGGAAATGCTCCCAAACCACCGGAGTGCGTGACGCTCTGCACTGGCGGTGCCCTGAGCGGAGGCATCATCGAACATGAAACTGCACCGCACTGGTGGATCTGGTGGATACTAGCGTGCGCCGCCTAGTGATCTGTGCTCGTTGTGGCTCGTAGGCTGCGCGACCCGTACTGAGAGCCACCTGGTGAGCGGCAACGATCGAATGCCATGCTGACGACGACTGTCTGCTGCTACTTGGCCGGATACACCTGGCTACTTGTCGCTTCCGCCTTCCTCCGTGCTTCCGGCAATCGCGATGCTTCTTGGGATTGCACTCTGGCGCTCGGCCGATTTTCTCGGTGTGGGTTCGGGGCAACTCAGTGCTGCACTGAACGGGTGCACTCCTTTAATCGAGGACGTTCAGTGCGCACTAGTGCAGTTATCGAGGATGACAAGCCGCACCAGGTCGCACCGGGGCGCACCGGTGCAGTTTATCGAGGACGCTAAAAGAAATCCAGTCTGATTTCAAGCTTAGAATGCATTGTGCGTGACCAAAGCCTTACGACTTCACGATGCTGAGGATGGCAGTAGTAGATAAGTATATCAGTAGTGGTAGATTTGTAATGTCACTACATTCACGAGGGAATGGCGATGCAAATTCATGACTTTCTTTCTGCAGTAATTATGCAGGTTACGCCTTCCGGCTGGAGTAGTTATAAATGGAATTTCATCACACAGTAAAAATGTTGTTGTCCCACGCCAGACAACTCCTTGTCGGTTGCTTTCAGAGCGCGTTTGATGGACCCTTTTCCTCGCGTCGTATCCTAGAGGTATGGTAATCTAGAATGGCCCTTCTATGAACCTTCTAGCCCGCCATACTAGAGGCTGTCCAGCGAACCACGCTCGGAGCGAGCGCCAAAACACAGCCCGCACCATCTTGGCGCCATCTATTGAATATGTCGGGAACCCTCTCCGGTGCCGTCAGGGTCACAGAGCATGCGTAGAAGCGTTGTAAAAAAGGACCCTTGGGCGAGCATATGTTCCTCGATTATATTTAGGGTTCCGCGTTTTCGGCATCTACCGATAAATGCTGAAAAACACCCGCCGAATATTTTCTAAAAAATTCGGCACATTACGAAAAACTCGGAATCACACTCTTACATATAGTGCTACATGCCGACAAATGCCGGTTCCTGAGCGAATTTTTTATCCTCCTGGGCATCACATTTTGGTTTTTCCTTCACCTCGTTTCCAGGTGGAATGCGGAGTCGCTAGCATTTAGTTAAGAGAAAAACCTTCCCGTGCGACACTTTTATTCCTGGGTCTATAGCGGATTCAAGTACACGTGGAACCCTCCAACAAAGGAAATGAAATTCTTTGCGTTCTCAATGTCTTCCTACTAAGCTGCCATATTTAAGTCATTATATCTGCCGATTTATCGGCATCTATTTGGCGCGAACGTTTCAAAAAACCGAAACTACCCGAATTCGGCAAAACGTATAAATGCCCGAAAACACCCGCCGAATCTGCCCAGGAGTAAATGCCGGAAACGCGGAACACCTGCATTTTTTCTTACTGATGTGTTCTAGAGCAACTTACCCGTATAGCGAAGCTTGGCAGTGAAAGGCTCAGCTCCAACGTACCCATCCTGAGCTGGTCTGCAAAGGCCGTCCGTAGACGACACTACCACCGGCTTGCTCTCCACTTCCAGACCTATGTCTCTATCGGTGTTCACGGCTCTCGTGAGGCATTGAACACGACTGCCTGCGAATGCGTTCGAAAAGCGAAATGCTCGACGTCAATATATGGGATAAAACTAGCAGTGAAGCGGAGGGAAAATCTCTATGTTAGTAATCGCTGATATTTCGAGAAGAACAGTGTTCTGTACGAATTATGTTGCCTCCGTGTTCCCAGCCGTTCGGCTTACATAGTGTCACTGGACCGCGGGATTATCGTTGTGTCAACTGACAGTGAAGTTGGTAGGAGCTCGAAAAGGGTGCTTCCTGAGAATGCTCCGTTGCAAAACGACAGGCTTTTGGTGACGAAGTATCTTATCGAAACACAAAGCTCGTTGTCCGAGTGCAGGACCTCAATATTGTTTTGTCCGACTAAACTCGTCGTTTCGTTGGAAAAAAAGAAAAAGAAGAAAAGAAAGTCATCGTGCTGCCGTCGAAAGTTACACCAGTTCCTCCATTTCTAAAATGAGTGAACTAGGTATTCTACCCTAGGTACGACGCTGGGTTGCACGCGCTGTGGGATGGTACAGCTTGGGACAAAAGATTATGGAACAGCGGGTTGTTGCATTTCTCCATTGGAGCGACACCCTAGCAGCAGTCAAGAACGGACACACATACTGAGAGATGAATAAAGTAGCCAGTCACCCGTTTCTTATTCCGTCTCTTCCTGAAAGCCAGCAGGTATGGCGGGGGCCCGCTCCGATGAAGAAATACGCCAGTGCCGTGTTCCGTAAACTTTTGTCCCAAGCTGTACCCATCGACAGTAAGAACATGCAACACTAGCACATCCGAGAAATGAGAAAATATAAGAATATCTGAAAGATTACCCGCGCTTACACCAAAATATTACGGAGTCAGTCTTGTTGATACAAGGATATCCTCAGTTTGCAACACACAAACGTACCCACTGAGAAGTAGACGCTATCCAAAGTTATCCCATTCACAGGAGCAAAGAAGGCTCGAGACTTGATGTCTCTTAAGTTGTGATGCTCGTCTGGTGGCGCCACCTTCCAACGAAACTCCGTGAACGTATCGTTGATGCCTTCCTTGGCGCATATGGGACCAGTCTTGAGGTAATCAGGATGCTTCATGTTGCAGGCCTGTTATAATGATTAAAAAAGCGCGAACAATTTTTATACGTGAACATCAAATGCTATCAGACTCCAGGTAGGAGGAGTATTAGACTTACAGAAATACAACTGAGAGGATATCCAGGAATTGGGTTAGGAGGAGCTTCAGAAGGACAGTCGTAATTCCTTAGGGACACAACTACAGGTTCAGAGGGGAAGACAACTGCTGGCAGAAGTTTTACGTCCTCAATGTAGACGATGACTTTGGGGTCCTGGAACATAGGGAAGCACACAATGTAGTTCACAGAAACGAAGCTTGCATTTGAGTGTTCTAAACGCATGTAAACGCAAACTGCAAAAAGTAAATGAATTGGAAATAAAGCGAATTATATTTTAAAACTGCAGCAAACAACAACAACAACAAATAAACCATGACTATGACCTGGGGTGATTCACCACTGGAGAGCAGTACACTACCCCATTACACGCGAAACGTTAGATGTGAGATATGAAAATGAAGTTAAAGTTATGTGCAAGTACAACAACTGAGCTCTCCTCCACTGGCTGCGCTGCACTACGCCACCAAAAAGGAAGGTGAAAAAAACAAAAACAAAAACAAACAAACAAACAAAAAACTCACACACATGAAAGAAACACCAACGGTCATTGGGGTAAGAGTAGGACTCTATAGCGTCTGGAGCAATCCGGTAGACAACAGGGAGACTGCAGCAAAGCGCACGGAAACCCAATGGCAAACTGACGCGGTTAACTTACATTGACAGACGATCATTTCTATGACGACGATTCCATCCGCCTTGGTAACGACCCGTCGGGTAATTGATTACGCCACCGGACAATTTTGATCATTTTAGTATTCCACCATGCATACTACACCTTGGCGCATACTGCTTATGGCGACAATTCTGTCATGTCCTACACGCACTATGTTACGCTATCGTCTAATGGGCCGACAGGGTAGAGAGAATGCCGAAATTGTGATGCCGCGTCTTCGCATGATCGAAGAAAAGAAAAGAGCGTTGAACAGTTTGCAAGGGCAACCAAAGCAAACACAGCTATAGTGCACCTTCAGAAAGGAAACCACGCGTAGAAGCGATAAGGATCGATTTGTTTACGAAAGCGTTACGTTGCTGACCATTCAAAACGCTCAATCTAGTGCTGTCATTGCAGCCCGCCTTCAGACACCTAACCCATCTTTTATTTTCTATCGCAATCTCCGTGCGCAACACAAATAAAGCTCCATCACCTAGTAGCGTGTTCTTTTTTTATCAGCACGTGACTGGACTGAAAGGCGTAGGGAGCAACTCGCATACAGTTGATAAAGCGTACCCTAACCAGTTTCGAGAGCAAGGTGCGTGCGTGAGACAAGACAGATGTTTGCACAACGCCATGAAGGATTTCGTTTTCGCACCTGCATGCTTCATTCATATTACTTACCTTGACCTCGGCAATGCGGTGGATATCTTCTCTCATGTGGAGTGTGAAAGCTTCCCGGTGCTCTTTCAGTTGATCGTACATGATCTGCACGGCCACTGAAGTTTCGTTCATATGCGGATACATGGTCACTTCTGTAAAGATGGAACGCGCGTGGTATGAAAAGTGCGTGGTGATCACTGAAAGGAGGGAGGATTTGTTGTGTCTGTCCTTCCGTGTTCCGCGCCTTTCAATTTCCTCTAGCATTATCACCGAATCTGACTTTTTGTTATCTTACTACACCTGACCTATATAACACCCAGCGTAAACAAAGCATCGCTGAAAAAGTCCCGCCAAGTCGCCATCAGCCGCATAGGCAGCCACTTGTAGCCATTGAAAGCCTGAATTTGGAATCGTCTGCTGCGATTGTCTAAAGCAGACGACACCCCGACTCTGTCCGTGTATTCACATAAGCGACATCCAGCACGGAATATTCCAGTGGAAGAAAAAGCACAAACTGCTCATGATGCGGAAGTTCCGTCGTGTCTTACGTTGAGCATTAGCACGGCTCCGGAATATCGGAAGCACATAGCAGACGACAGAATACCTATCTTGTGGTAGAATATTCCGACATGGTAAATACGTGACGTTGATCGCTCATGTACACGTGGCAGCAGAAAGCTATGACGTTTTGTGCATCTTCCGCTGCAACATTCCGGGGAATGTCGAACGTGCGAATACACGGTATGTCCACGTGGCGAAGGAGCAAGAGGAGGCATTAGAGAGTTTTAGTGCATTGTACGCTATCGCCTTTGCGTACGTAATAGATAGCGTGGTGGTTCTGTTCTTTATCAATATGGCGTTGATACGGCCTTCCCAAACATAACTCATTCATCTGTTTACTACGGTTAATGTTCATTCGCTGGAACCATGCTACGCGAAACCTATTTATATGGTTTCTGGTATCACATGAACGGAGTTGGTTAGAGTGACGACGGTACAACATTAGTTCAAGTTTACTGTTGTATGTATCTGTGTTTGAAGACATGTGGTATATTTGTTCCTGCACGCATCTAACACCAAATAAGGCCTGTTCGATGCCTTCGGTATATGGAAATACACAGCCGCGGTGTCGTCTCCTTAAGCCAATTGTTTCCGTGATTCTGGGTTCTGAAAGCACGGGTGCGATTAAAAAATTCCTATAGTGACTACCTCACGTCACGAAAAAGAAAAGAAACGAAAAGGGGAGGCACAAAGTGACAAGTGCGGCAAGGTCTCACGGAAGTTATGCAATGCATAATCAGTGCCTGTCGTCCGGAACGTAGCACAATTCATTATATGTATGTACGTGCAACTTACCTAGAGAAACAGGCAAATAGTCTTCTCCGGAAACCGCAGAGCCGTCTCTGCTGTACACGCGAACCACAGAAGCTCCAGAAAGGTCTCCAGTCCTCACGATTGGCACTTCCAAGTGGAAGACCTCTTCCGGGCTACGAGGTTCCTTCACCGTAATGCGAGTTCTTTGAAATCTTAGCACAGACCCTACAACAGAACGGAAACGAGTTTAAGAAAGCTAACCACACTGCCAAGGCGGACAAAAAGAAATCCATGATCGACTTACTGTCACTTTCATCTTTGATACAGATAACAGTAGCGTTGATATCTCCAACAAGAGCAGAACCAGCAGTTTCGCTTCGTGGAGTACCCAATACAAGTCGAAGTTCTTCTTTGCCTTCCAAGGTGGAGTCGTCTTTGATGTTTAATGTACACATCTTCTCCCTTTCGCCTGCGTACGAATGCAAATGCGCTTTCCAAGTTTACCTCCGACAGTATCCGAAGCAAAAGGTGCTGCGAAAATGTACCTGGGCTGAAAACAATCAAGGATTGGTCCGTGTTTGGTCTTTCCTCGAAGTCCAAGTCCACTCTAGCAGTTCCCTGTCTCGTGTAGCATCGAACGGACGACGCGTGCTTGAGGTCGCCGGTCCTCATGATGGGAACGGATATTTGGCCAGCCTCTTCATTAACGATGTAAGAAGGCTCTAGGAAATACATCTTGGGTACTGGAAATGACAAATACTTTATCCATTCTGTGTACGTCAACAGTTACGAGGGTACCTGATGCAAATTTTAGTTTACTCTGCGTTTGCAGATTTGGTCAGCGACAGGTTCAGGAGGCGATTTTATTATTCAAGTTTGTCTAATACATCAAACATCAATTTTTTTGTTTTGTTCAGCTTCAATATGACGTACGGGTGTTGCATTGATGGCAGAAGTCATAGGCCAGTAGAGTATTGCCGGGCAGCCGGCGTAATAAACGGATGGTGCTTTCAATGTAAGATGCTTACAGTCAGAAAACGTATCGTTGATTGTGACGAGTGAAGTGTTCGGGTTTCCCAAGGTTCCATTAACAGGAACTCGAAGGACAAGGTTGAAGGTCTCCAGCAGCTCCAGAGAAGGTCGCCCGTAATCATCCAGGATGATGACTTCCAGTGTCTGCATCGTAGAACCAGGAGGGAAGTACATCAGGTGTCCCACGGCGATGTAGTCGCTGCCAGCTGCATCATGGAATAGATTAAAATTTCCCTTTGTTACTGAGATAATGCAGATATTGTATGTGGCAGCATCTTTCAGTGAATCAAGGTAGCATCTTGCAAAACATCGTGCATCGACGTCTTTCTCTGCGACTAATTCATTTTTGCTGCAGAATACCGTATGAAGTCTGTGATGACTTGAAATAAAATGTTGCAACCGTTGCAAATGTTGCGCAGTGACATTAGAGCGTTTTAGATTAGGGGACTCAAGCACTTTGGGGCTCCCAATAAATAGCGTCGTCGATACTGTGCATGCCCAGATCCCTAACCGCTCTTTGGGTTTTGGGTGCGCGCGTTATTTTTTCTTCCAAAATAGCGCTGAGCCACAAAGCTGTCTCGCGTGAGCATACCGTCTGCAAGCGACCGAAAACACCGAGAGCAAGACAACGGTTTTGGTTTACGATACCAATTACTTCAATACGTTTACAAAGTGCGATTTTCCGTTCTTGGTTCCTTTTCGTTTTGTGATTCTTGGTTGTTAGCAGCAACTGTGCTGCAAGCGAGGAACATTATCGCACAGCACTGCATTATGAAAACCCTATTTTGTAAGCCGTGTGCGGGGAAAGGCCGCTGCATTCTGCGTCCCACAGTAACACAAAGCCTGTTCTAAAACTCTGTATTATCTAATCTAGGATAGCACAGCTTGGTGCAATGTGCTAAGATAGACCAAAGGAATTATGTATAACTGCGCTATTTAAACAAAGTAAAGAAACGTTGTAGAAATTATTTTTTAAGGCGGGCTTACTTCTTAAGAAAGTCTATGGGGAATTTTTGTTCGCAGGGTTCCCGTAAACCTCACTAAATTTCTACACGAAACAAGTACAGGCGTGTTCTCCTCGAGTTTATCTAGGGAATGACACATTTTTGAAGGCCTGACACGATGCACTGATTTTTGGGGAATTAAAGTTTATCAAATTTTCAACACATGGGAATCTATGGGAGATGCAACAAAATGACTTCTCTCGGCCCGCTCACCCGTGATATTTGGGCCAAAATGATGTCATTCCCTAGAGTTGCAGTCTGGGAATTGATTGCAATTAACAAATTCGACAAGTTTACTGGAGCTATCCAGATCCCTGCGAATGAAAATAATGTCTTTGCGGTTTGCTAGCATGTTCTGCACGCTGGCGCCGACTATATTACTTCCTTAGAACGCGCGAGAAAAGCAAAGCGAAGAAAACAGTTTTGGGACGGTGGAGCCAATCCTCTCCGGAAGTAAACGATCACTAGATCGCATGAGACCGCCTTAATTCCGTGTTAGCGCCGTATAGACGTGGACAGATGGAGAGAGGACAGCAGGAACGAGTGGGGGACAGGGGGTGTTAGCATGCTTCCTGGGCGTACTTCAGGGGGAACTGCGCCGACGTTCGCCTGGAAAGTCAACCGGAACACCCAGGGAAAACCTCAGACAGCACAGCCAGTGCCGGGATTCGAACCCGGGTCACCTCCCAGACTTGACGTGGAATGCGATCATCCTAACCACAATGCCACGAGGGCTCGGAGAAATTATTGGTGGGAGGACGGTTAAAAAAAGCATCATCTTCTATAATGTTTGTAACTTCATTTATCGCGACAAAACGCTTCTCAGCAACGACCTCGTTGATTTTAATATACTTGTAATCAGTAAAAGCCACGTGCGTGATTACGAATAAGACGACGAAAAACATTCAGTGTGCGTGTGCCTAGCTTCTGTCGCGTTTAGTTTTGTTGTATGTACTGCACTTTACATATTGGAGGTGTATGACACTCTGTACTGCTAGAATAGCTTTTTCCCGTAATCGTACAAACGAATTCCAGCACACTACGCTACACGCACCCACTACATCATAATTACTTATTGGTTGTTGTTGTTGTTCCAACACACTAGACGAGGCGCCGAAAAATATCAAAATAGCAACCTTCGGCGCTCTGTGGAGTAGTTGGCTTGGAGCGCACCATGACAGACGAAGAGACCGACAGATCTGGCCCCTCTCGCAGGACTACCACTTCAAAGCTCCCGATGTCTTCGCCTACATGATAACTGTCTTCTTCGAAGAAGAAGTACGGCACTGGAACAACGAAGCCATGACAATCATCAGACCACGAAGGCATCTCCGTTGTTACTTCCTGAAGCCGTGCCCGCGCACACATCACGAGACATATGGAGTATGCTCATACCATCTTTTGGATCCGATAAAATCGTGATCTCTGTCCTGCAGTTTCCTTCGATTTTTCCGTTTAGCGGAGTCATCAGCGACACGGTGAAGTTTTCCGCTGGCTCGTAAAGAGAGTCGTCGATGACAACGATCCGGCAGGTCTTGTCCGTCTCTCCTGGCCTGAAACGAACCAGGCTCGTGTGGTCGGGCGGCCGACTGATGTAATCGGAAAATGACCGGATGGGCGACGGTGAGCTTCCTTGAGCCGTACCTGCAATCAAAGCTTGTACTGGATGCAATGCCAGCAAATAGCAGGGAGCGTCAGGATAAACGGAAAGATAGACGTAACCTACGTACCAGGCTGCGTAATACAAAGAACTGCCATGTCGACTGATAAGTCGCCATCTCTCCGGATAGGGATCATGGTGTGACCTTCATCTTCGTCGATTGTTCGGTTCGTTTCAGGGAGGAATACACGAGGCTCTGGAACATCAAACTCCTGGTTCTACTACGTTCATAGGGCTTTCCGCGAGATTTTCGTAAAACGATATAGCCTGAACCACTGGGATTGGGTATATCGGTGCAACCGGCCACGACGGACCAAGCAAGGACAGGACGAGACACAGGACATGTCCTGTCCTTCCTTGGCCCGTGCTATTGTGTTTGATGCCTATTTCCAGCAGGAAGTATCGATACCAACTACCCCATATGAGTACCTTGGTACTAGTCGTATCATCGAGAGTTAGCATACAGTTTCATATTCAATTCAATTCAACTATAATGTAAGAAAACTCGAGAAACTGAGCTGATAGAGAAGGCTACATCATCGTGCCATGCGGCTTCACTTCATATAAAAGTCTATCTGCTTCTTTTCCGAAGGTCTGAACAAATAGGCGCTCTATCATCTGGAGCAAAGATAGACATCATGCCAAGGACGCATGCTTTTTACCATCCTCTGGGTCTTGAATCGTGACAAGGGCTTTTTCTGGAAATTCCGTAGCTGACATAAACGCTTGGTCCAAAACGATAACAAACTCTTCTTTTCCTTCGTACACTGTGTCATCGAGAATGCGCAGCTTCCAGAAGGCTTCCGCTTGTCCCGGATTGAACTGTACCTGACGGCCATAATGACCTCCGTAGTCGGATCCATACTTTGCTGTCAGGTTCCTTGCCGATATACCTATAAGACACGGCGCATTGTTTAAACGTAATTAGACGCGTAAATGGGTCGACATGGAGTAAACGGGAAAAAACGAGGCATATAAGCTTACCGACAAATGCAGTTTCTCCAAGATAACCTCGTCGACGCAGCTTGATCTTAAAGTGCGTTTCCGTCTCGTTGACCATGTGGAATTCGGTAGCCAACGATATCCATGCCCAACGCAGTTCGAACTTCTGATCCGTTAGTTCGTTCTTTCCTGCAAAAGCGCTATATTAGTATACAACACGCTACTGGTAAAGTGATTTTAAATTGAGCAGATTACAAAAAAGTTCACGAGAACAGCGACCTCGACAGGACAAAGCGACTTTGGTCCTGGAAGTTTTGCGTGACTTGCATTTACAACAGCAACATATTTAGTATGATAAGTTGATAAGTAAAATAAATAAAAAATATAAAAAATGAGAAATTGAATTCGGCACCCGACCAGTTCTGCAACTTCAAAAGAATTACAAGTAAAATAAAATCAATCAATAAAAAAGAAATAGAACAGAAACGTGGCGTAACACACGCACCCACCAAAACGTAGTCACGGGGCCAAATTTAGTATGAGATATGAAATGGTGAGGTAATTATCTGGTGATGGATGAATAGTGATACCACACCCAAGTTATTGGCATGACATGAATCCATCATGGCCAGAAAATGTCAGTTCACAGAGGCATAAAATTCAAAATATGTGCCCAGTTCTAATAATGAGTGTAAGGGAGACAAGTGTCGCTGTTGGGCGCCAAGAAACAGTGCGTGTACAGGTGTCGGCAGCAGTGCTACGTGCATTCGAGGCCCAGGAGAACATGCACAGATCGTTGAGAGGATGAGACCTTCGGGCCTGTGGCAGCCTTCACCGACAAGACGGGCTGCAAACATCAGAGAACATCGTCGGCATCATTTTCTCCGGGCTTCTTTACCGTTTGCGCTTCGTCACATCTCAGTCCAGGCCTCCTCCAGACGGTTGACTGCTACTCTTTCAAGTCGCGTACCATCTATATCATATGCCCGGCTTCTCCCTGACTGCAGATTTCTTGATTCATTTTTCTGCTGCATTCGTATGCTGCTGCTGCTGCTATGTCGCAGTTCCTGATTGTGGCACGCTAGTACCTCGTGCCAACCTTCAGTGATGGTCGCTTTTGACCGACAATCCCACTCAATAATGTCACAGTCCCTTAGATATTCCGTGGGGGAAAACTGCGCTAGCGACTGCGCACCGATGCCAACGTGAAGGTGCATCACTGATGTCACCGGTCTCGATGCGCCTCCCTTGATAGATCACAGCCCACGACCCACCAGCGGCATGGCCGAGCGGGTTAAGGCGTCCTGCTCGTTGGCGGTAGCCAAGGTTGTGCTGAAGACAGGGAGGTGGTGTGTTCGAATCCTACCACAGGCTATGCTGTCTGAAGTTTTTCCTGGTTTTTCCGAAGACATTCCAGACGAATGTCGGCACAGTTCCCCCTGAAGTCGGCCCTGGACGCACACCAACCCCCACTCCTCCCTGCTGTCCTCTCTCGATCTGTCCACATCTGTACGCCGCTGATAGCCACAGTCGCTTCGCTGCGCTAATACGGAATAATAATAATAATAAAAAACAGCCCACGATCTCATGCTCGATATCTGGTTTACATTTACGACCTACACGTAAACGAGCAATTATATAAGGGTCGTTCAAGGTTGACAGAGACGTTTGCTCGAGAAAAATCAGTGAGTAAACGGAGCAAATGACGAAGTGCAATCCGTCTCGGGTCAGCGGCACGTCCAGTACGTGCAACAGCGCCAGCTATTACGGCGGCGATCAGTGTGTCCGTAGCTGTGGAACAGCGATGCATAATCAAGTTCCTTGTGAAGCAGAACGTCAAACCAGCTGAGATTTTGCAAATATTACGGGCACAGTATGGGGAACAAACCATGTCAAGAGGAAGAGTGTACGAATGGTGCAGACAGTCTCGCGAAGGACGGGGTATGATGACGAAGGAACCACAGGGACACGTTCGTCCGACTGCAGTCACGCCAGTGAACATCGCAAGCGTTGAGCAAGCCATCCTCGAGAACCGGCGAGTAACAGTTCGGGACATTGCAGTCCAGCGTAATATTAGAGTCGGCAGTGTGAAAATGCAACCATTCACGAGCACTTACTGTTCCTGGTCCAGGACGCATACTGAACCCCCTGTCCTCCACTCCTTCCTGCTGTCTACACTCTCCCCGACATTTCACTTGTGACCATAAGGGAGCGCGCGTGGCAGTCTCTGAGCAGCTGGTGAACCGGTCTCAATCAGAGGGGGACGAATTTTTGCAATCAGTCATCGCGTGTGATGAAACCCGGATGCATCATTTCACTCCAGAGACAAAAAGAAGAAGCATGGAAAGGCGACATAAGGCTTCCCCGCCGCCAAAGAAAAGCAAGATGCAGCCGTCTGCTCGGAAGTCCATGGGAACTGTATTCTGGGACATGCGGGGTGTCATCCATGTGGACTTCTTAGAGCAGGGGGGTCACGATTAATGCATAGTACTACTCCACGTTGATAAAGGATGTCGGTGACTAGATGCGCACGGCGAATACTGTGAAAAACTAACGTAATTTGGTGCTCCCCGAATTTTCCATCGTATTTAAAGAGATAAAAGTCTGGGTCAACAACGACCCTGAGTTGAGTTGAGTTGATAAGAAAAAAAAAAAAAGGAGAAATAGGCACTCATTACTACTCCGGCTACTCCCGATCACTTAGAAAAACACTCACTCACACACACTGTTCACACGCACTGTCACGCAGAGTGTCAGTCACACCGTGTCCACCAATTTGGAGACCCTTGCAAAAACAAAAAAATGTAGGCTCGTAATTGGCGAGAACCAGATATGACTAGGAATACTGGTAGAGCAACAGAGAGAGAGAGAGCGAGAGAGGGAAAGACATGAAAGGGCTTTATCGCCTTCTAAGGCTGGCGTGCGTTTACAAACGCAATCTATCTCCACCAGTTGAAATAATATGTCGCAATAGAGCATCCTGCGGCTTCTCGATATATTGTAAGATTTCTCGAAGTGTACCGACGCGACGACAGGGTCTGGGTAAATCATCGAGACGTCCCGTGACGCGGACAAATTAAGTTGACTGAATGACAGCTTGTCTCTCTCTCTCTGCTTCCTTATTTATCCGTACTTTATCGGTGTTGTCTTCTTCGCGACTAGGTGGAGACAGAGGAGCTACGTCAAGTTTGAAAGATGTCTATATGTGCTCGTGGCGGTACCAGCAGGAGGTTTCGTAACTCGTTGCTTCTTCTGACGATCTCGAAAAGGGCGTTTGGTCAGTGCTGAACGAGTGCTATGAAGGAGCGAGTTTATGATGTTGACATGAACCTGGTTGGCGATGGAAATGATTCATAAACGTGCTCTCCTTAGTTTTCCGGCTTTATTCATCCTTTTATTGCGCTAACAAGAAAAGTGATTAACCAGTGACAAAAACTTTCAATTGCGGCAGCAATAAGTAAAAACAAAACGAAGACAAACAGGAAAAAAGAAAGATTTGAGATTTTACTTAAGCAACATTTGGAGCAGACGAGACGACGAGAACAGGGTGGTTGGGACGAATCAAGCGAGGACGACTGCAAACTCTCAAATGGTGGTCTATTCATATAGGAACTGTTTTTATAGATTGCTTATCACGTGGTGTTCAACAGATCAGCACAAGGAAGCGAAAAAAAGTAGCATGCTCTACTTTCCCAGATAACGATAATATGTTAATTATTCTATATGATAAAACTTTTTTCTTCAACTACCCCAGCTTGTTCCATTAGTATCGTATGCTATTTATGTCTGTCTATGCGCGCTTCGCCTCACACAGAGTGTAAACGTAGTATCATCTTCGTTGGGGGGGGGGGGGAAATACTAGCTCCCGTGGGATAACGGATAAGATGACCGCTTTCCACGCCGATAGTGGGAGGTGACGGTGGTTAGAATCCCCGCACCGACAGCGCTGTCTGGTGTTTTCAGGCAGCCCTACAGCCCAGACGAATGCCCTTCCTGCTGTCCTCTCTCCATCTGTCCACGTCTGTATGTCGCTCATAGCCACAGTTGCTTCGCGGCGCTAACACGGAGTTGAAAATAAACGAAGAAATAAAGAAAGGAGAGAACGACATTTAAAGTATCACGGGTTTAGAGCCCTGAGACCAGACTAATTTGCAAAAACTCCCTCCAGATTATTTTGGTTGCGCATGAAAAAAAGATGGACATTCACAGTACACAAATTTCTTCTCTGCTACCGTCATCATCACCAAAACAGAGTTAATTAAACAAAGACAACACAAAGAAGGACCATGAGACAAGGCTGCAACGGCAGCATGCTAACCACACAAACAGAAACGAATCAGCGAAGTAATCAACCCAAAACATGACCTGCCACAGCCTGTACTACTAAGCTGGTCAGATATAAGCATTGTGCAGACAAACAATAGTCCCATGTCTTCATCCCTTCCATACATATGGGCATGAACATATTATCGTACTTCATTAAAATAAATTTGCACAGTTCCTAAGGTTGCAGGTTCGATCCTTCGTCATCCTGCAGTTCGATCGAGGGCGGCAGCAACCTGGTGGCAGGGTACATGTTACTTAGACACGCCACCTTCCACAGGGTGTTACGTGTGCTGAGCTTTCGGCGCACGTGAAAGAACCCTCAGGTGGGCAAAACTAATCCCCAGACAGACCACTGTGGCGTCATTTATAGCCATAGTTCTGTCGCGACGTAAAGCCACGAATTATCATTATCGCACTTTACAGTAAGGACAGCTATAACTGCCTGCTATATAACCTTGTCACGTAATTTGAACGCACATTTTATTATGATTGTTGTTCTCATGAATAGAGCTTCCTAGGAGCAGTCTTACGTTTTCTAACATTCGTGTTCCTTTCAATTCTTTTTCCTCGATTGGTTCCACAGAAACCCAACAACGGGCTGTTGTACCTGAAGAGGGCTCATACATCATTGAAGACAAGTGGGCGCAGTGGAAGCGGATTAGGAATCATTAGGGTGCAAGGAGTGACCATCCATAAACAGCGTGGGAGAACACTTTCGAGCCCGCTCGCTAAACGACCATTTCTGAAATGCTTAAAGAAAGAAAGGAGACGAAAGGAGAAGAAAGAAAGAAAGACGGAAAGGAAGAAAAATGTAAGTGTACCACACAATTTTTCTGCTGGAGCAGCTCGGAGGGGACAAAGGAGGTCGATGTAGCTCGACCAACACGCTGCTTTTACGGAGAAACGAACGTTGTATCCGACTTGACGCAGCTGTTACGTCATAAACGGAAAAAAAGTGCGTCATCGATCACGTCATCAAACAAATCATATAAGAATATCAGCGTTGAATATACAACAATATTTAAGACCTATAAAATCTAAGACCGACCGTTTTCTTTTTTGTGCCTTCCTTCCTAGACCTTCAATGGCAAGCGAAATTGAATGTACTTTCGTGGAATCGTTTTATAATACTGGAGTAGCCAATTATGGCAACATCGACTAACAACTTCAGAATTTTCTTTTTTGCCTAAACTGAACTAAACTGAACGAAACCAAAATGGCAACGTTTGAACTCCAGGCCTGTAATGCAGGTACAAAATAAATAACATATAGCAAGCAAGCAACAACAACTATATTTTGATGATTATGCTCCGAAGGAAGGAAAGAGGGTGGACAGGTACATCGTAGAATGAAACCGTAAACGTTGTCAAAGGTGGCAGCTCCGGTGGAGCTACTCATACCCATAGCAGGACGAAGAAGGACGAAGGCCGTTAAACACCCGCGCATTCAGTATAGGGGGAGGGGGGGGATATGTTTATTAAGAAAAAAAGAGCATTCACCTAATTTTCCCCCAACAGCTGAGTTGTTTCTTTCGAGCATGCACAACAATAGTGTACTTTCGCTTAGAATATTTAAATATTTGAAACTTCCACCTTCCTAGACAGACACGACAAACGGGGGTTTAGGGCAAGAGGCTTACTTGCATTGGATTCAAAATTATATTATGGAGATTGTGGCTCCACATGCGTTTACTCTTCACGCTATATTTTTCGTGCTTGCTCGCATCCTCTTTATCACCGGACCACCGCGCATCAATTTTGCAGATATGTCATTTTGGCCATCGAGCACGCTCCTCCAATCAACTTGTTGCTTAACTGTTATCACAGTTCCATTCATCTACGGCATTCGGTCGAACAACACAGACGGTCAAACCCGGTTTTAAGTGACATTCGAATATATCTCAATTTGCTCCTGGACCAGGATGTGCAGGATAACAGCAATAAGTTACACAGCGCAAATCGGAATGGCTCGACTGCATCTGGAGTTCTGAAAATTTATAATGTCCGTTCCTCTTATCGGACGCATCGCCCAATTTGCTGGTCATTAAGAAGTTGGAAAGCGGTTTTGGCAGCCACGTAGTCTTCATTTATAAAGTTCAGCGATCGAGATATAAAATCTTCATCACGGGGACCGTTTTGGAAAGAGCAAGTATTGCAACATCGCGCAATGGTGTCGGAGGTGAGGCCGGTCTGGTTCCCGGACGACACTCACGGAAATCACCGCGAGGCTTTGCTCTTTGGAGTTTTAGCTGTTCTGGGTGAAATATGTGAAATATGTCTACTTGTTTTTTTTTGTTGTATTTTGTTTCCGTCTTTGCGCCGCGAAGCAACTACGACTATGAGCGGCGTACAGATGTGGACAGATGGAGAGAGGACAGCAGGATGGAGAAGAGTGGGGTACAGGGGGGGGGGGGTTAGTATGCGTCCTGGGACGACTTCACGGGGAACTGTGCCGACATTGGTCCGGAAAGTCCGACGTCCATTTTGTGAAACGGTGGAACAAGTGTCCAGAGAAATAACTTCAAGAGGTGAATAAGCACATATTAAGTCGGTATACCTGTGATCAGCTGCATCGTTCGGAGTTTTGTACGGCTCGCCTTCATCAGGCTGCATTGTGGCTTGTTACGGAATGATTTGTCAGAGACACAGCGGTGAATTTGAATGATTCTTCCAGGCGTTCCCTGGATTATTACTGCGAACAACCTGATGGCAAGTATAAGGAACGAGCGACACACAGAAAACGTGAGAAAAACGGGTCCTGTTCAACACGCACGTAGAATCACGTTCTGCGGATAATTTACGAGAGGAGAGTGTGGGAAAGGGTAACTCCATAACAAAGGTGGTCTTAGTGGTGGTGGCTTTTTGTTGTCGAGGGTGCGACCGTCAAAATGAATGCCATCAAAGTAGCGGACTGGGACACAAAACTGGAAAGATTATCATTGATTGATTGACTGGTTGATTGATTGGAAAAAGAAAAAATATAAAGATGTGAGTCCCGACCAAGTCGGGACAGCCTACTGCAGAACACGTAAATAGAAGAGAAAGTAAAAAAAGAAAAAAAGAAAAGAAAAAAAATCAAAACGAGTGCAACCTCAGGATGAAAATTTCCCCGTGTGATGCAATTGTAGCAACATTACCGGTAGAGGATCTACATAGTTTACTGCTAGCTAAAGAGGATAAGAAATACAGGAGCAGCCATATATCAGCCTTGCCGTCGCAGCACAGTATATACAGCTGCGGAAACAAAGCAGCAAGGCTTTGCTAAGGGGCTTCATCGGCGAATCAATTACCTTTGGGAGGAGTGCTAAGGCTTTCAACAGTTGCATAAATAACGAGGAAGATGTGACTACCATGGCGTGCGGAGACTATACGATGTAACTATAAATAAAGTTATTATTAGTTCTTAAGGACGGGTTTCCAAAGTGCAGGCCACAAAACAAGGGGATGCGCTAAAGACCCTCTGATTTATTTCTGCGGGGCAATCACCGCGTGAAGGGCACGGCCTTCGAACTGGGACCACAAGGAAAGATTATCTGTTATCCCCACTGCTGGTGCCTTTTCTTCAACTGCCATCATTCAATTGAAGCATGCAACTGGGCATTGTGAGTCTTGTGTTGTGTTTTTCATTGTTTGTTTAATTGCCCCATCCACCATCTATTGACTCCACCCATTATCTGTTTGGCGCCAAAGATCAGCCCTCACGCAGGAAGGTACTACAAGGTGGAACGTGCTCATTCTACAGGAAAGGAGGCCGAGTTGTACTTTGTCGGGTCCGTCACATCTTCATATTTTTTACATCTCAATCAATCAATCAATCAATCAATTCTTGGGTCACGCCTCGTGCCACTGCTCAATGACTCACGTCTTCCGCTTCTACAGCATAGAAGCCTTTGGACTGATGCTTTTCGGCGGCTGGAGCTGATATCAGTTACAGAAGCATAACAAGGTTTACGGCTATCCACAGCACTAAAAAGATAGAAGTTGACGAACGCAACGCGCTCCCAGGCAACCTTTGTTATTCCGTGTGAGCACCGCGAAGCAAATGCGGCTGTTAGTGACGTACAGACGTGGACAGGCGGAGGGAGGACAGCAGGAAGGAACGAGAGACAGACAATTTTCTATGCGTCCTGGGTCAACTTAAGGGGAACTGCCGACATCCGTCTAGAAAATCTGCCAGAAAACCCAGGGAAAACCTCTGAGAGCACAGCCCTTCGAAAGACTCGAACCCGCCAGCTCCTTGTGTAGTTGAAAGGGAACTTAAACAGAATGCAGAACTCAGCGGCTCCATGACTACGTGCACGTACAGGGGTCCAACGGTGCATAGAAGCGGTAATGCTGCATGTATCAGCTCTGTTGTGCCGTCGCCAAGAAGGCAATAGCCTTGGCACGTTGAGGAAGTTGCTCAGTGTCGTCCTCAGTAGCTTTGCCAGCGCTCTACGCACGAGCAGCGTTGACGATAGTAGCGCGAGCCCGGAGTAAGTACCGAAGCTACTGAGGAATCTCCTCAACGTTCGAGCAGGCACGCCCAGGAGTTTCTCGTTTCTCAGGAGCCTCCAAGATACGGACGGAACACACGACGGGCTACATGTTTCTCCACCAACAACGCGCGTTTTATTATTTTTACGAGACACACGACATACACACTCAATCCCCCACGTGACCAAAGGTCTTCTATCAAAAATTCCCTTTCTGCATCTGTTAACATGATTGAACGCTGACACATGTACGCATTCCGGTTTCCGTAGAAATAATGAAACGTGTTGGCAATCATGTAGTACTTGGCTGAGGCACGGGAATCGAACGTGCCGACCCTCCGCATGATAGAAGCGCTTCGATATTGCACTCGTCTCGCAACACGTCACAGGAAGCACGCACTAATATACGTACGCAACCCATCGCCGACCTCATTCGAAGTATCCGTCAGCTTGTAATGCCTCTCAGGCACGAAATTCCAACCCATAGTCCATACCCAACTGCGTCGTGCCCACCATGGACCCAGTGACAACCAATTGTGTGCGTGGGCCTTCCAGGTCTAACATCTAAGAAGACTACCGCTCCTCAAGTCGTGCGACAACTTACTCTAGAAGTCACAGAGAACTATAGAGGAGTAAAACATATATTTACTGACACGTCAACAATCTCAGCAGCTGGGTCAACCTGCGCTTTCTACATTCCAAGCTGTAGCATTCAGCACTCCGTTCGCTTGTACCATCCAACATCGACCACCACAGCAGAATTGTAGGGAATTCTACACGCCCTTAAGTATGTCGATACTGTGCCATCCATAGACTCCTGTGTGGCGAAGTGGCTTAACCGCACTTCGTACAGCGAAGGAAACCGGTAGCCTTTCACTTGTGGCCCAAGACATCAGCGTCGCGCACACCGAAGCTCTGGGCAAAGGCCACGACATCCGGCTACAGTGAACACCGGGCTAGTGGGCATCCGCGGCAACGAAGTAGCTGACCGTCTGGCACTGAATGCTCACTAGCGCGCGCCCACACAGAAAGTCTATTTCACCGGCTCCGACGCGGAACGTACTTTTGTTGTTCTGCGAACCCGGCTGGTGATTGGTTGAACGTAAGGGAACCGATGTCACTGCTCCACAGGATTGAGCCTCACCTCACACATCAAATACCGCTAAGGTCGCCCAGACCACTGGAATCCTCACCCCATCGATTTCGGCTGAACGTTCCCCACGGCCTCGCGTTTCTACACCGTATCAGGGTAGCTCTGTCAGCAGACTGCATCCAAATGCGGAGTGCCAGGGGACACTGAACGCAAACTGCTCAGCTGCGAGCGACTCGCGGCATAGTCGTGAGCCTCTCCGGGATGCCTTGGTCAGACACGACAACGACCCTTTTGACCTCAAGAAGGTACTCCGTGACTGGCCAGCAGCACATCGACATGTTTCACACTCTGTGATCTCCTCCTTTAGGACTTTTGTGGAGCAAACATGCTTTTAGACTCCTTGGTAGCCAGGCCTCGCCTGTGCCATAAGCGTACTGGAGTAGCCGGCCCAATGTAGAGTTGGGCCAACATCTCCATATTTTTCTCTTTTTTTACCAACCAACTAACCATGTAGTGGCAGTTGTTGTTGTTGTTTGCAGTATAGCAACGTTGAGCTACGTCGTGGGCGTCGTTCCTGCCTTGGAGGCGCTCTGGAAAGGAGGACTTGTACCATCAGGCCCTATTCGCCATGATGACAAGGACGAGCTCCAGAATGTTCTTTCGAGCATGCACAAGCGTCTGCGAACGACGTATCTAAGCATTCTTCCAGAAACGACCACGTTTCGTCAGCAGAGGAGGCTCCCATTTGCTAACGCAGAGCCTACCGACAACCGAAAGATTCAAATGTGGTTGACAGTACCTGTATGTGTGTGTATTGTCATCAAGCATAGAGGTGTCTGTCCTTTTGGACAGACACTAACTTCACGTTACAATACTACAATCTTGATAGCAACACTCTCTATAGGAGGGTTTGCTTTTTGTACTGGCCATACCAAGCCATACCAAGTCATGCAGTACACCGTTATCCGGTGCGCAATAGGCGATCTACTGTGACAGACGGTCATTAATAATAGAAGGGTGACTGCCGCGGTGTGCTTGTTCCCAAATTGGCTGGACAGTGAATGCCAGATGGCCAAATAAAACGGAAGAAATTATGTGCTCGTCAAATTAACTAGCGTACGCGGGCAAGAAACGGTCAGGATCGATGCAGGCGATGGCTTCGAAACAAAGACTTGCCACACGAAAAAACACAATTTTTCGGTTGCTTCGCGTGCCGTAGAAACGCCGTTGCATATACATGTACATTGACTCTATGTGCAGGTAGATGATTCGGCAGCATGTGATCACCCGCTCTCCCAATAGGGCGGGATTAACCCTGCAGAGCTTTGCGTCAATATATCAGTGAGGGATCATAAATAAGCCGCGACCTTCGCGATAAGACGTATTAACATAAGAAGCGCATTAACCTGAAAAGAGCGGCCGACAAGAAGTGTTAATGACGGTGGGCGCAAATTATTTTCCCTGCGCCATTTTGTTACGTTTATTTTTCGCCGCGCTCACACACGGGTATACGCGAATCTGAGAAGTCACTGATTTTCTGAGGCATTTCAGCGACAAACGGGCGAAATTGTGTAAGAGTTTCTTCGGAAATCGATTAGAGAGCACAAAAGGCGTGAAGCCATTTGTTACTGGCTTGCGTGTTTCGAAGCCGTAATGTTTTCCGCAGCAGCGATAAATGCTCCAGTGGGTTTTATGTGAAGCATCACGTGACGCATCTATAGAGGTGATCAACGGCGCGACATTAAGTACGGGTTTTCATCCGGAGATTTTTCACACTAAGTCGACTGCTTAAGAAGATACCGCTTTGTGTCGTATCTAAAGGATTTGTAAATATAGAAATGGGGAAAGCAGGCACAGAAAAAAAAAAGAAAAACAATTGAAGGACGGTTACTCATTTGTAACGCGATTTTCAGCGTCAGTTGCGTGTGAATCAATGTTTGACGGTTGTTATAATGCAATGGCGATCTGAGGCGATCTCGGGATGCGATCAGACATCGAGCAACTGTGGAGGAGGTGGTCTTCGTCCACGCGAGTCCTGACCGGCGGTAATGGAATGTCCCGGCGGGCAGATGTAAGTGGCCTCACGGTTGGACGATGCCGGTAGAACCATAGAAATCATAAGGTATCTATCTATGGGAAGAGCTGACTGGCTGGCATGTCGACGTCTTCTGTGACAGCAGCAGATAGGCCGCAATCAGACGACGTTATCTTTTCGCATGACGGGTCACGTGACGCCCACGAGATCTCGGGGGGGGGGGGGGAGGGGGGTCTGCTCTTAATAGCTGACACTGTAATAACCATATACTGTATAAAACCAAAATGTACCATCAAGGTGTTATACATATAATGATCGACTGCACCCTGAGATGGATTGTTCAGACTGTCAAGTTATGATGTTGCGTTTGCGAAACGCGTGTGGATGCTGATACATGCTATTCGTTCTTTTTTTTTTACTATTATTACAAAGTAATTATTACAAGCTAACGAAACTAGTTATTAAATTAACAGCAGCCGTTCGTAACGCAATACTCATCAGTGCTTTTAGCGAAGGAATCGCCAAAATGCATCCATGGGCCTTCAACTTGGTCATAATGTTCCTCAAGCTTACTTCAATTCCTCAGTACCGCCGATTGCTACATGGATCTTTTGGAAGGTTTTTAATCAGGCATTTCAGTACTACGTGGGTTATCCAGTAGGATACTGTAGCGTCGCGCGGAGACGACGACAGCGAAGAAAGAAGAGGCCCCACGCGGCGCCTGTCAGGCGTCGGAGCTGAACGAATGCACACGGTAAAAGCTCTCGACAAATGTTCTGTAAAGTGAAAACTAGTGAACAACCAGTGAAAACAAGTGAAACAGTGAAAAACACCCCTCCATGTTGCACAATGTTAGCAGTGGCTCTCCGAGCCATCTCTTTGACAACGGAGGCTAGTAATGCATAAATAAAGAAGACAGACACCGGCGGGACTCGAACAACGCACCTTTCGATTGCCGGTCGAGCGTGCTCACCACTACGGTACGCTGGCATGCGCTTTCCGTCGGCATCTGTTTCAGCCTCAGAACAGTTAGTTTCCATCATGTCCAGCAGATGCCGCTGCTCTGTCGTGTTTTACGTATGGATGTATGTGTGTGTGTGTGTGTGTGAGCGAGCGAGAGAGAGAGAGAGACAGTGCGTGTGAAGTTCTACCCCTGTCACACGGCATTTTCAATGCGTATTGAATCCGATCCGCATCGAGTTTCTCAAGAGCGTTCGGTGCGCGATGCTGCTACATGGTCCAACTTAATATGTATTGAAAGGTTGGCTTGTCGACAGGCGGCGCTAACAGCCCCGAGGCAGTACGCTGGGATTGACAAATATGTTCCTAAAAAGTCGGGAATAACCGCATTCGCTTCCGCATTGTGGTGTTTACTAAGCATATACGGGGGGCGCGGTGTCGAGAGTGGTCGAGATTAAACAAATGAGCAAACGCAATCGCCCAGACTGAAACCGTAACCGTGAAATTCCATGGGCTTGTATAGGAACATTTGCAAATTAATGTAGTGTTTTTGTTGACTACTACCAATTCGCTGAGTTCGAGGATGCAAATGACGGTCTTCAATCCGTCTCGAGAATTTCAACCCCGTTTAACAAACTGGATCGGGTTAAGCAGGATCGGAGTTGGATCCTACTCGAACGTGTCCGTGTAGCAGCGCCGGATCCGCATTGAGCTCGATGAGCATTGGCTAAATGCGGATCGAAAGAGTCCGTGTGACAGGCGTATTAGTCGTTTGAGACCCCTTGGTAAGTCGTCGTTTTTTTTTTAAATTCCGTGTTTGCGCCGCGAAGCAGCTATGGCTATGAGCAGAAAATAGACGTGGACAGATGGAGAGAGAGAACAGCAGGAAGGAGTGGGGGACAGGAAGGTTAGTATGCGCCCTGGGCCCACTTCAGGGGGAACTATATGCCGACATTTGTCTGGAAATTATGCGGGAAAACCCAGGGAAAACCTCAGACAGCACAGCCGGAGCGGGGACTCGAACCCGCGTCACCTCCCAGTCTCGGCGTGGAAAGCGGTCATCCTAACCACTATGCCACGGGAGGTGGTAAGTCGTCGGAAAGCAGATGCCAGCGCATGGCAATTGGTTAGCGCACTCGACCAGCAATCGTGAGGTGCGTACCCGCCGCAGTCTGGCTTTTTCGAGAACTGCCACTGTTCAGTTGTTGATGTTCTTATAGGCACCTTGAGGCTTGTGTTCGTGTGTTTTGTGTTCGTCTGTTTTGTGTGTTTCAGCCTCAGCACAGTTATTTTCCATTGCGAATACATACGAGGGGTGTTCAAGTCAAACCGGGACTTTCTGTCTCCTGGGTGTACAAATGGCTCGCGCTACTTGTTTTTCGTCATTTTCATACGCGACAGGCCTCCGCGTTTACCACGTGGTGGTCCAAAGTTTGTGGAAAACAGATGACACGTGCTGGACAAGATGGCCGACAACGAGGTGAGCGCGCACATCGAACAGCGAATTGTCACGAACTTTCTCGCGAAAGGCGTAAAGTCATCTGAAATTCACAGAAAACTTCAGGCTCAGTATGGCCACGATACACTTAGCCGCAGCAAAGCGTTTGAGTGGTGCAAACGGTTCCGAGACGGCCGTACATCAGTGCAGGACGATCCCGGCCGGGGCGGCTCAGACCCCAGTGTCAGAGTTCCTGAGAACATTCAACTTGTGGAACGCCTGATTCTCAAGGATCGACGGATAACATGTCTCGAACTGGCTCGAAAGACGGACCTTTCTGTGGGAACGTTGAACACTATCATTCATGAACATCTCCAGTTTCGGAAAGTTAGTGCCCGCTGGGTCCCGAGGCAGCTCTCCATGTTTGACCGGCAGAGAAGACAGAAGAAGAAGGAAATCTCCCAAGAGCTAAGGTACCGTTTCGACACTGAAGGACAGCCGTTCCTTGATCGGATCATCGAGTGCGATGAAACGTGGGTGCACCATTTCATTCCTGAGTCTAAACGCGCATCAAACAGTGGAAGCATCCGGGCTCCCCAGCTCCCAAGAAGTTCCGAAGCACCCCGTCTACGGGTAAGGTCATGGCCGCGGTTTTCTGGGACAAGGCTGGCGTTGTTCATGTTGATTTTCTGCCCAGTGGTACCACCATCAGTGGTGCATATTACTGCCAGGTTCTCAGGGATGTGCATAAGGCTCTGAAGCAAAAGCGACCGGGCCTCATCACCAAAGGAGTCCTCCTCCTACAGGACAATGCACGCCCACATACCGCGCATCTCACGACACGCACCTTACAGGAACTTGGCTGGGAGTTGCTGCCACATTCTCCTTACAGTCCAGACCTCGCCCCCAGCGACTTCCATCTCTTCGGGCCACTGAAGGCGTTCCTTGGGGGCCGCCACTTCAGCTGCGACGACGAGGTCAAGAATGCTGTCCGAAGTGCAAACGTACGTGCGGTGCCCGATATTGCAGTTACATTGTGACCGCTTTACGTATTATTGCTGACATGTGTCAAAAGCTGAAAGAACACATCCAACTACATCATTCTTTCTTATTTGTTGTTGTTGTTGAAATAACAAAGGCTTCCTCCACTCTTAGAAAAAAGGGTGGAGCAGTTACACCTTTTAGGAGGTATAATAGTTGTTGCATATGTTGTGCCTAAAAAGTTGCAAGTTGTACCTAAAAAGTTGCAAGTTGTACCTGCATCTAAGAATGATAGGGTTACCGCTCCTGATTCGGTGAGCGAGGGGGGCGTACGCCTTTTTGTAGCAATTTGGATATATGATAATTGCTTTTGCCACCCTTTTACACTCTTTATCAGACGCTATGGTGACCTAGGTGGTAACCATAGAAGTTACCACCTTATCACACACTTTTTTCTTAGAGTGTGTAGGGGGCTGCAAAGAAAGACGTATGTGTGTGTGTGTGGGGGGGGGGTGACACCCAATTTCCTAGGGGGTGTTGGGGGGGTTCGATAAACATTTAACATTTACTTATTCAAGTTGTAGGTCACTGCTTTGTCCTATAGCTAGTCGACAAACGACTGACTTTCCTTTGCACGAGGCTGGTCAATATCTCCCGACTTCTCATTTTCCCAGAACTTTTTATCAGCATTGCGTATACAAACTGCTCAAAATTTTTCTCGAGGGCCCATGAACGAACGTAACCTTTTCGCTGCGACCCTCCTCATACTCCACATTGCTCGTGGAGCTTGGCGCCTAATTAAACCGTTTAGCGCGGCGCCGAAAGCATCTTGTTGCTTTCTACTCGGAAGTGCATAGCATGCCAGGCATCCATATATCAGTGCCGAAGACCCGCCTCTTCTGCAGCCGCCCGGCGACAATTAAAAGGAGTAATTAGAGCAGCGAACAGCGCCATCTATTGCTCGTTGAACGTGCTAAGGAGGGCACGCCTCCTTTTCCAGTTCACGATGTGGCTCATGCATCATTCCTTAAACGACCTCAGACAGGGTGGAAGCATACCTCCTGTACATGGTTGCGTGTGCAGGAGTGCACGAGACCGTTTATCAGCAGAAATACGTAGAAATGCTGTGGCACACGGAATGATCCAAATGGCAAAGGTTACGGGGGTTACAAATCTATCCTGTGCAAGCAGTGAGGTCAGTCTTACAAGGGTAACATTCAGGGAATCTAAGCTACTGAACGGTACGCATCAAATTACTAAAAGCGATTAAGATTATTCGTTAGCTCTTTGACGCTCTTTTCCCTGGCGATGAAACTCCCATCCATCATCTCGTAATAAAGTTGTTGTTGTTGTTGCTCTTTGATGACACGAACCACGAATGATATGAAAATGGCAACGAACGAGTGTATCCTATACGGCATACGTGTATAAGAGTCAACATGCAGGCTAACTGGTCTCGGGGTTCAGTCAGATTTCATCATGCATAGGTGTGTGCATGCTGAAACGTAGCATCATCACAAGCGATGTTTATGGACCGAAGTTTAAAGCCGCGGTTGGAACTTCCAAGTTCCTCGATGTCGGGCACACTACGGGTACAGAAAGGATGATGGTTCACAAACAGATAACACTTTCCGCACTTTCTATACAAGCGTTGTTGAGTCTAGACACGTGAAAAGGTGAGCAAACATGTTCAATGAAAAGATGTGTAAACCTGCAGTGCCAAGCATGGCGGAAACTAGAAGAGCGAATTTCGTAGAAAAACAATGGCAACTCAACTACATGGTGACGATGACATGGCGTGTGCTTCGCCGCGAAAGTCACAGTACCCTACCACATTATTCCTGAGATATGATATTCGATATTCGAGTTATATTCCGAGTTATACGGGAATGAAGCGGTAATGAGTGAAGCGTCCCCAGGTGGACTGCGACGAAACGAAAAAGCGAAACATTCAGGTAGTAGAGCGGAAACTACAGGATGCTGTTGAAGCTGTTGGTCGTCAAGATCTCCATAAATAATCCAAGACCTCATGACAAGCGCCTAGAACTGCAGCTAAGGTTGAATGGCTTGCTGTTGATTCTAGCCAACTGACCTCGAAGTATTTGTTTCGTTTTGCCTATAAAGATATGGGCATGTTTCTGAACCAGTCCTGTGACACCATGAAAGCTGCGGCTTTCGAAGGAAGCATGTCAGATTAAATATTAATAGATCTAAGCAATAGTGGTGACGTCATCATCACCACCATTATGCATTACCAGCCCGTGCATTACCAGCCGTGTACCATTATGCATAACCAGCTCCCGCTGTTTTTTACGTGTCAATCTACTCAATTACCTTATTACCTATCTGTAGTAAGAGTGTAACATAACGTAAACGCGGGCAAGCTGATGGACGAAATCCATGATGTACTAGCCTAGCAGGAACTAACTAGCACGGTACACAAGAACAACGGCGTACGTGTTCTTTTGTCCGCCGTTGCTCTTGTAGCAAACGTGCACACCCTTAAAGCAGAACTTCACTGCGTAGCACGCGTCTGACCAACCGTCATACCAAATGACGTCAACCTCTCCCCTGATCTGCTGAGAACAGGAGGCGTACGCGTTTTTGTGACGCTTACGCAGATACGATGATTGTCGCAAAAAGGGGTATGCACCACGCTCTCCAAATCAAATCAAATCAAGTGTGATAACGATATTATAATTCCGTGCAGTGGGAAAGAGAGCTGGCGTACGCCTTTTTGTGGCAATCAACCTATATCCAAACTGCCACAAAAAGCTCATGCCTCCTATTTTTAACTGCAGCAGCAAGCACTTCCACCATCACCATCATGCAGCATCGTCCATCGGACACCACCACCATCTGTTGTCAGAGTGTATAGATAAAACGCATCAAAAATAACAAAAACAAAGAAAGAAAGAAAGCTTCATAATACAATTCAACAAAGGCGCAACTTCTCAATCGACAAAGCGTCCGACTCCATACATAGGTCGTACAGAAAGGAAATATTTTAACACACAATATAACGTGGGGACCCGTAACTCCCTGTCAGAGAGACAGATTGCCACCAAAGAAGCTGCGCCATCAAAACTTTCATGTACTGCCCGGACCCTGTCCAAGTACGTCGAGTGGAACACGGCTCAAACAAATCCATTATTTCTTAAGCGGATTCTAGCATTCCCTCGGGAGCGCCGCTTCCAGTGGCACTCAGAGGGCGCGTTGCGCAATCAAGAGCTGAAGAGACTCGCAACGGCAGACCAGCAGTAAATGCTGTGATGCGAGTTACAAATCGCACGACATTAGTCTTTGAGATCCGCAGTGCGTAGCGTATTGAGGGTGGAACATCTCGAAAAATACCCAATGAATTCCGGAGGGTAGTTCGAGGTGCATCGTTTTTATCAGATCGAGCCGCGCGCCGTTTGAGATGCACTCGGTATTATTTCGCAAGTTCTCCCACGTCGATATCTGTAGCTCAGGTCGCACGTCCACTGTGTGAGAAACATATGGCCATAGATTTGTCTTCTGTGTGAGGTAGTCTCTGTTGCCTTTGTGAAGCTTTCTTCGTCAGGTTAAATGTTGCGCTGTGTGTTTGTTACTCAGTTCCAACCTAATATGAATTGGCTATATAGCCGAGTGAAAATTGATTTTAGATGGTAGACGTTATACAGTCTAGAAAGAGGATCTTTTTCTCGTTTGCTTGTGGGTAATTATTTATTGGACATCGAAGGAAGACGCATACCAGTTGGTGTGTAGGTTCGAAGTTTGTAGAGTTTGTTTGAGGGTCGTCGCAAGAAGATGGAACACGAGAGAGTAAACGAGATGGAACACGAGGCGGATGGCGTCTTGTCCTGTCTGGCTCGTGTTCTGTCTGACGCCGAAATGTCAAGGAACTGCTACCAACTGTGCGTATTGTTTGCAATTTTTTGTTTTTGTTTTTGACGTGAGAACGTCTGTAAATGAAAAAAATGGCCAATAGAAGCAAGCGAGCTGGTGAAGATGATGCATAATGTAAAACCCCGAGACTAAGGAACATTTGGGAACTGAGACTTCGTGTTGTGTCTGTCCCTTCGTGTGCCCTTGTCTCGGGGTTTTACATTATGTAACGTCTGTAAGTTCTGTTTGGTATAGCCTGGTCAAGATTTACGGTGCAACGAAATTATGCCGAATGACGCGATAACTCGATGAGCAATTAACCGATAGCAACCAACCGGCTAAATCCAGATAGCTTACACGTGTAAGATTCAAACTAACAGCCCAAGCAGCACATTGTACTGAAAGTCAAGTGCAATAGGGGTGGACGGGTAGGTGGAAGGCCTTGAACACACTCGTGAAACTGAAGTACTCTGATAAGACACATACCGACCACCCCTATTGCACTCGACTTTCAGTACATTGTGCTGCTTGGGAGGGTTATTGCGGCGGGTCATACTGGCGCAAAGATAACAGGGTCCTCCAGCAGGCATACCGGCCATTCTCAGACGATACGAGATCAGTCTTGACGGCAATGACTCTTATCACAATCGTCTCGTATCACTGTATATGTGTGTTACCTTGGTCATCATCCATGTTATTCCTGGTTTACTTCTAAAATAGTCGATAAAGAAGCGGGACAGTTCATTCTGGACAAGCCGAACTCATGTCTTCTACTTATCTCTGAAATTGTCGTTAAAGTATCAAGTTCTTATTTCTAAACATTCTTTGAGCTAACTGCAAGTTAACCGTGAAATTAATTTTGTTTTCTATAACCCTACGCTAGGTACTATAATATACGAAGAAAAGAAAGTACAGCTCCGGTCAATCTAAATAATAACACTGAAAAAAAAATGTGGTCTCGTTCCTGAGCGCGATTACAGCCACCCTTGGGGCCATGAGGAAATCTTAATTGAACAAAATTATTTTGTTATGAGAGAACTGATGTTCTGAGGCTGGAACAACATAGAAAGGACAAATACATACGCAGCCTCAATTTGCCTAAGAAATTGCCGCTTGCGTCGATTCCGTCGTATGATTGTGTGTATGAGTGAGAAAAATGTAACAGTGAACCCACAGAACCAGTAACCGCCCCTGGACAGCCGGCAAGTGTCCGAGCATCCGCAGCCTAATGTGAACATCCACTGAACGTCTTCTAGACGCGTTTGTTGGGATGCTCCAATGAGTATACAGCAGCGGACGTCCCATATATATCACTCCGTGGACATCGTGCGCACCCCATCCGCACTGTGTCCACAAAGAGCCGTTTGAGCACCCCTTTTCGCTCTTCACCTTCCGCCTCCTTCTTCTCTCCCGCTCTGTCGTCTGACTGCGTCGCCGCCGAAGGAGAAATCTGCGCAGAATGCTTGTTTTTCCGCAACGCGCAGAAGAGAGAGCCAAAGCCCGTTGTGCGGATGATTTCAAACGCCGCTGGAGAGGCTGGAGAAACATGGCGGCATCTGCAATGGCTTGGAGTAATACGGTAATTTTCAACGCGAACAGCACCAGTACAGCTTGAATTTTGTGAAGAGTTAGGTGCACATGCCTTGTTGGTAAAGGATTCTCCATCGGGGGCCACTATCTATGACCGAAATACAGGTAAACGGGGTGCCTTTGGTTGTTAGCGCTTGCATTTTAGACTCCTTTGTTCTTCAAGTCGCTTTGGCCCACTGGCTAGTGTGAAAAAAATGCAATCGATCCTAGCTGAGCTTGTAATATAGGCATATTAGCACCTGTATAATACTTTTATTTTGTGGTCCACTCACTGTGTTTTTGATATTCTTTCAGGCGTAAACGGCTATACCGCTCAGCATCGGCCATTCATTGCTGTGTGCGTCTCAGCGTCTTCCAGAAAGTGTTGGATGTTTTCTCTATGAGCAGTCTTGGAATTATTTACTGTCTTATGCGTTACAGGTAAGAATGCTAGGTAAACGGGAGGTATGGCAAAACGCTGGTATGCGTATGTGCCATAGGCAGAGACCGACTATGCCTGTATTATGTCTCTCGTTTTTATCAGTTTGCCTCGGCGGCAGAACTTGGCAAGTGAGTTCCAGAGGCCGGGAGACACAGAAATGGACAATGAGGCTTGTGCAGTGACGTCATGTTTGGTCACGTGACATTAGAAAACATATTGCCATACCGGAGTCACAGTAGGGGGGCATGCCGTGAGTTGTTGCGGTACGCATGCAATTATAAGATAAAATTGCAAAAACACACGCTGCTGCTTCATTCGGCCCGCAAGAAGACGCCTGTGACGCATCCCCATGTTTTCCCATGTCACGTGGCTCCAAGGCGTGCAAAGGCTGCGCGTGACGTCACGTGCACAAGCCTCATTTAAAGAGACTGGTAGCCATTCATAAGGCGTGACGGAGCGTGAGGATACAGTTGCCTCGATTCCATGCAAGATGCCAACTAATTATACGGCGAGTAACATGGATGTATTTTTTCCTTGTTTACATAACGTGACGATAATGGGACCGGGATCTGTACGAACGAGAATGATCTGAATATGACACCTTGTCACGTCCTTTCATTATCTGTACTGCTTATGTGCCGGCAGGCATGTACGAATGCACATGTAAATACTAGTCCACAATGAAATAAAGTGTTTTGGGTGCACACTTACGTCCTTGTATTCATTTCATGATTAAAATTATGATATTTCCATAGGCGCGCGATACCTATGGGACTGGGATAGATATCCTACACAGGGCCCTCGAAGATCCGCATCGGCGGTCCTACGACGTCCATTTCGCATAATTTTCTCTTGATTAGCACGGTAGTACGGGCGTAGATAAAACGTAGCCGGGAGCAAATGTGTACGTTCGTGAGACGTACTCAGCATCCACAACCCGACGTTCGCTGGATGTTGATGGGCGGTTAATGGTTCTGTGGGAAAGGGGGATGAGAGAGAGAGAGAGAGTGGTTGTTGTGTCCCTTCAGATGACGCGCCCTTGGAAGTCGCTGGGGAGGTGTGTTAGCTTAGCTCAATTGGGAGAGCCCTGGACCGGTAATCCAGAAGATGTGGGTTCGAGGCCTACAGCTGGCTAACCTTTTCAGTGACTTCCATCTTTCATCGTGATTTTGTTAATTTGACGCAAGGATTTTGTTCACTTAACATTCCCCCAGGGTAATTGTTATCGCACTGGGAAATGATACCGATTTTTTTTGCAGTGTTATTATTAAGGTTGACAGGAGCTGTACTGCAGCAGTTAATTTAAAGAACGGAGCAACTGTAATAGAACTTGTAATGCGCTTCGCCAAACGGCACCTTTCCGCGTGCGCTCCATGCACAAGCTCAGTGGCACGCGAACCCGCGGTAGCGCGTTACACACTCCTATAACAGCGGAGGGCTGATTTAAAGATCTGATGTGAGATCTTTCCGTTTGGTACGAAAAGAATGTCGACAAAACGCGGGGGGCGATTTCTAGCGAGGACAGCTCCATTTGTCAGAGACTGAAGCAACTTCCCGGAGAGACAGACGGGGTGTAAAAACGTTGAAATTGCGTTGGCGCGAAACTGTCACAGAGCGTGGTCGAAGACCATAAAGATAGTTACGAGAGCACGGGCTCCCATTCGAACAGGCACGGATATAGCGTCGAAGTAACGTTATATATAGTACCGTTGATTTGACTTCGAATCACCTCTCGTGAAATACGTTGCGCACTTTGGAATGCATGATACGGTCATTCTGTTCTGTTCTACAGTCTTAATGTTCATCATGAATTACTGAAGGAAATTGGTGGGAACTGCCAAAGACACAATGGAAGTTCTTTTTCTTTTTAATTCCGTGTAAGCACCGCGAAGCAACTGTGGCTATAAGTGGCGTACAGGCGTGGACAGATGGAGCTCGAGAGGACAGCAGGAAGGAGTGGGGGACAGGGGGGTTAGTATGCGTCCTGGGCCGACTTCAGTGGGAACTCTGCCGACATTCGTCTGGAAAGTCTTCGGAAAACCGAGGCCAAAACGTCAGACGACACAGCCGGTGGTAGGATTCGAACCCACCACCTCCCGGCCTTCAGCATGACCTTGGCTACCATGGAAGTTCACCCACTTTGTATCGTTACGTCTGCCGTGCAGATTCTGGAACGCAACTTTCCGTTCATATGTTTCAATGCCTTCCATAAGTAACTGCATGAGGCACTCTTGATTCTTTCTTGTTCTCGTCATCATCGGATGATAGACGACTGATCGACATCAAAGAAACTGGGTATGCATTTTGGCGATCAAGAACAGCAGAAACTTCTTCCGAATCATGAATCAGGCGTGTTCCCTGCATCGCTAATGATGTCGTCCCCTCAACGTCCCACAAACACTTCTGACATGAATGAATAAACATGGCAGCAGCCAGACTGTGAGATAGACGTCACAGACGCTGTTGGTGGTGACGGTGACAACTGTGTGAACAACTTGCCGTTGTTGACCTCACAGTTGTGGGCAGCGTCACGACTGTAGCTGGATTAGGTAATGAGGATTAGGTAATGAGGGTTAGGTAATAAGATTAGGTAATGAGGACAGAAGCGTACGAGTTTTAACCACTCGTACGCTTCTGTCCTCATCAATCAATCGATGTATGTCCTCCAAGCCACTTAGGAACGATGATGAAACATGCTTAGTGCAAAAGAAACCAAGTAAAATTCAAAGCTATAAGTGTGAAATACTGTGATATCCACTTCCAATAACAAATATCCACTTACAGCATTTTATTCAGTCGAGATATGTCCTTTGTGGTGTCAGGTGCGGGTTGTTCACCCCAGGTTAGGCTCTTGTCCAAAGCTATCTTAGAATTTTTGACTGACTGATCTAAAGAGTCTCCCTGTCCTTCCACAGGGCAGGTTTGAACCAGAGTTTCAGTAGTGACAAGTTGCTTCATAGTTACTTCCAGTCTCGCTTTCCTCCGGAAATGTGGGCTGAGATGACTGACAACATGCAGAATACCACCAACGCCTGTGAGTCGTTCCACAGTCGCTTCAATGGGTACTTCTACAGTCCACATCCAGATGTCTTTCGATTCTTGAGCGTTCTTCCCATTAAAATGTTGTTGTGTTAGCGACGCTTTACATATAAGACGACTGGATGGCTGAAGGTCACGCTGTTTCCACTCAGGCTGTGATATCTCTTCTTATTTTCTAACCGAATATGTGGAAAAGGATTACTAAAAAAATACATGTTACATCAGAGAACTGCCTGCATTGCTTCAGATCCTGTTCAGCTATTGTTTTGGTCCAATTTGGGGGACAGTTGGCAGAATTATTTCATGGCACGTGCGTCGTTCAAGAGGTATGGTTAATGAAATGGATATATAAAATATTAGGCACAAGCGAGTGACATATTTCTAAGTCATCTGCCGTTATGGACTCATTGATAGCAACACCGATCTTTCCTAGAAGTTCCAGGATGTCTCTAACTTCACCAGGGGGTATTCCTTTTATTTCGACATTTCGGTTCCTGGAGTACTGTTCCAGTTCTGTAATCCGGATATCACTGCTCTTTAACTGTATGAGCCCTGCACCATCTCCGGATGGAAGCGGATATCCGCGGATACCCGCAAGATACTTGCGGATTCGGATGAAAATTGAGCACTTTCTGCGGTGTGCGGATCGGATGCGGCTGGCTCGAGGTATGTGAGTGCAAAGGTATGTGAGTGCTAAGTCTAAGTCAGTCCAACTAAAACAAGCCCAGAAACAGGACTTAACTCTCCCATAAGGGCCTCCAAGCTAGACCTGTTCGAAGAAGGAAGCGTGTTGGATTCTGAGCTCTAAGCCTCTAACGTATCTCTTAGCGAACCTCTGGGGAGCGCAATACCCCTTGCTCGGGTACAACAAATGAAAATCCTGCGCATATTCACGACCAAACTCTGAGCATAGAGGAAGCGATTTTCGTTTTGTTTTGCGCCTGTGTATCATACGGGTTCTGATTTTTACGACGCGGTTATAGGCTATATTAGTAACACCTCCTAGATAACATCAAGCCTGCGCCCCACGTGACACAGCGTCACACACGAAGGCCTGCTGTGAATGCTGCTATGACGTCAATGAAAAAGCGAACAAGAGAAAAGCTCGAAGCAGCTCGCGAAGCTCACGCAGGGCTCCGTGAGTTGGGCAGTGCGCAGGCCTTCTACTATCTAGAAGGTGTTGCTTCATACTTCACGCTTATGTCGAACGTCGAAGTATACGCAGTGGCCCCAGTTAACATGAGCTACCGTTGAAAGGCAGACAAGAACAACAACAACGTAGATGGATGATGATGATGATGTGGGATGTTTCCCTGCGTTGAGTGCAGGACCCTACCCCCCTCCAAAAAGGTTCACATGAAAGGATGAAGAGGGAAGGAAAACAAAAGAAACCCCTACAGAAAGGCAGAGTTTAGCACTTGACTGCTCCATATAGTTTGTGATTATATGGAGCAGTCAGGTGCTACACTCTGCCTTTCTGTAGGGGTTTCTTTTGTTTTCCTTCCCTCTTCATTCTTTCATGTGAACCTTTTTGGAGCGGGGTAGGGTCCTGCACTCAACGCAGGGAAACATCCCTCATCATCATCATCCATCAATCCATCTATGTTGTTGTTGTTAGTCACAAACTTGGTGATATCAAAGATTAGACGTGGTTCATTCACTTCCGTCAGTGAGTATACCTTTGACTGAAAGGTTGAAAACATTTTTTTACGACGCGTAGAGAGTTAAATGACGCTGGAGCTGGAACAGCAAACACTCGAGACAGGTTTGCCACAGAGTCACGAAGCTGGCGATACGGGTCCTCAGTTACACAACTGCGACAAATTTAAATAAGTCTACCAACGGCAGAACGCTCGAAACATAAGGCCGAGCGGAACAACATCAGGTGTATAATGTGGGCCGTACGGTGCGTAGGTTAATAACACGTTATTATAATTGTATGACTGCTAAGTACCAACAGCACACAAAGAAAGCAGGTAACGAGAAGTCAAAAGCTCACGTTCTCAGGGAAATAAAGTAACTGTGGATTTTCCGACCCTACCTAATGCTTTCTTCAATTACCGCAGTCTCAAAAGGCCTCTACATTAAGTACGCTTGCATTATGTAGTAATACATTTTATTATGAGCACTAGCGAACCGATATTTATGAATTACGACCAGGTAAGTTCGTTGCGACTCACCGTATAGTGCGAAACGCTGTCGGTAATGGCACAAATTTTTGCTGGAATTTAATATTTAACCAGGGAAAGCAAACAGCCTATACTTTTAAAAAGAAACAGAGATGTCTAAAATCATCGCAGCGATACTACGAGATTGGGAAGCGTCGCTCAAAGTTGTCAACAGTTAACGCTCCGAACACGTCTGGTTCTCTTTCCGTCAGTCTTCTGCTTTTTTGACACTCTCGTTGACTTTGACACCTCCGTTGACTCGTTTGTTTGACTTTGTTGAAAAATTCACGCCATTTGACGACTGGTCTCTCGGTGTGCTTCCAGGCAACCCTCTCGTGTGAGGTTTCGTCGGTGGGAGGGGGGGGGGGGGGGGGTAACGTGGGAGTTAGAGCGGTCTGCCCGCCTAGATTGGCGGCACGTTGTTGGGGGAAGGGATGAAAGGGGGTGAGAGAAGGGAGAAGGCTCAGACGTCTGGTTATACAGCTTCCTGCACTCCAAGCGTCCTCTCCAAGGCTGAGGTTTCCCTCCTGCTTCGCATCCGAGCTCGTATACGTGCGGCCACACTTCCAAACTCGGCCGCACTTCCTGTCCAAATTGTCGGCAGTGCGGTGAGCCGGAGACGGAGGAACACATTATAATGGTGTGTCCGGCTACATCCGACGCCAGACGGGAACTCCAGAAAGCAGTGCAGCACTCTGGAACATCAGAGCTCCATGACTGGGGAGATCGTTCATCCGCGCGGCAACCTCCAGCACCGCAAATCCGTACAGAAAGCCCTGCAGAAGACAGTGCACCCTCACGGTCGGTTTCGTCCACGAACAGTTGCGCCGGGACGGCGTCTCGCTCGACAGCCCGAAAGCGTTTTTAAAATGGCGCACCCTCGCCTTCTACCATAGCGTCCCACTAGGCGTCATTTCAATGCCGATGGGTCATCTATCTGCTGGAGCAATCCACGCCCAAGAACTCGATATATCTCTTCGTCCCGTCTCGCGCTCCCAGTGAATCGGATGACCCCCGCGGATGGTTATATCCGGGGGTAATAAATATTTGGGTTTCGCGCTAACGCGGCCACGAATCCATTATTTTCCTTTAATGGTTCGCACCCGTGGTTCCGGTACGTGTAATATACAGCGCGCGGTCAGTCTTAGGTCCCCCACAGTTTTTGCCGGACTTCTGCAAAAAGAAGAAGGACCAGGGACGATATTTCTTCGATGGTTAAACGACCGCAATATGACAGTTAACAAGCGGGAATTTCGCGTACAACTGAAACTTGCAGATGATGTTCCTAGTTCGGCCGGCGGCGCACCCTGCGTGGGCCTAATAATGTATCGAAGCACAGGGCAGGTATAATGAAACTGGAACTGCGTGTGCATGATTTTTTTTCTTCCTGTCCGCTCCTCTGTCCGGCACTTCGGAAAGCAATCACAATTTGAGTTTGAGTTTATTTCTCATACATCGTACATGGCTTGAGGGACGTAAAAAAAGTAGAAGACAACACACACACACACACACACAGCTGTGTGAAACCAGCTTGACCTTCTGTACAACAAGGCAGTATGGACGCCAGACAGCAATTTGTACATGATTAATGCAACCAAAGACACCGCAAAAATTGCTTCAGCACTCTAAAGCAGCGATGGTGAGTTTTTTTCAGGTAACCATATCACGCTTCTTATTCTTCTTCTTCTTTTTTTTTTTTTTTTTACAATGCGCGTAGGACTTCCTTTTTTTTTTCTACAACACGCGTAGCAGCTCATCAATAAATTTGAGCCTGTACACTGAAGTGTACACTGCAGCATCTGAATCCTATAAAATGTTCGCGGTCGCGGAGCGTACCAACTTTTAAGATTCCATAGTGAAGCGCTGCGGGGAATTTTTTCGTCAAATTCAAATAGACGATTTTAAAAAGATGGGCGCACCAGCAAGCAAGCAAGCGCAAAGCATCAAGGGACACTGCACTGTCGTCTGCTGACGCTGCTGCTGCGCACACCCGGAATGTTGTTGTTTTTCTTCTACCTCCGCCTCTGGCCGTCTCGTAATGCTTCGAAGCGCTCGAAGTTCCCATGAGCCCTTGCGTGCAACAGATGGCGCTTGGCATTGCAATAGTTTTAGTCCTAGCTTGTTGAGATAGTTATATGGGAGCCGGTCCTTGTGACTGGTCTTCCGCCTCGATGCCAATACACACAGATGGCGCTTTATTTTTGTAGCGTGATGTGGACAAGCTTACGCTTGTCCCGTCCTCCAGTTGGCAATGCGAGGCCTATTGGGACTCGTATTTACGCGTAAGGTCTCGTCAGTTTGAACCGTTCTCCAAAAGGTGTCCTGTTCTTAGGTACAGCACAAGCTTGCTTTGGTTGGTAAAAGAAAAAAAATAGACGAAGAAACAAACAAACAGAAGAACCGGAGCAAGGTACTAATGAACGGGGCCGGCCACTCTAGTTTTTGTAACGGGGAGAGGAAGGAAAGTAAATGAAGGGACGAAAAGAAGTACACGGGGACACCGTAGAAATCACATACATGGTCGCACTGGATCACCGACCAATTTGGTGTTTGTAAAAAAAAAAAACAGAAAAAAAAATCAATGTACTGCAGAACTTTGAGATATTTGGATGCTTGGTCGTAGGTCACGGAACCGGGGCTTTCGTCATGTCAAAAAGTCCGTAGTGCATTTCGGCCTGGAGACATAGGCGCCGACTGCGGGGGGGGGGGGGGGTGCCCAGCAGTGGACTGCTGGGCACTGGGAAGTGAACCCAGCAGACACTCAGGGTGAAAGTTTCGAGGAATATCCTAAGAATCGATCGCGTGTTGATGATGAAAATCCTGTAAAAGTTCGTCTCATAACGTGACAACACGAAGTTCCTGATACCCTGCCCGACCTCTCTGTATGGGAGGGGGCGGGCGGTTGCGCCCCGGTCCCTTCCGGCAGATTGAAAACACTCCGCCCATGCCTGGAGATGCTACCGATGCTGACGATATCGTCGGCAAGACAGCAAGATGCAGGTTCGGTATCCTCATCAGATCCGCACATGCGGCGAGTTATCGGATGGTGATGTGACAAAGAAAAAAATGGGGATGCGAGTCACGACGAAGTCGAACTGGCTTCCCCGGGACGCTTACACTCAGAAAATACAAACGGATGAATAGTTAAAGTGATGGAATTCATCATGTAGCTCAGAAGTTTCAACCAAGTGAGTGTAAAATGTCGGAATAATCGCTGGGGGCACACACAACACACATTCAGCGAGTCATAGAGTGTCCATAAGGCCGGTCGTACAAGTGTCCTCAGCGCCTTGTCGGACGATTGAGGACCTAACAGTCTCGCGATGTCGAAGGCTCGGGAGTCCACACAAGAGAAGCTCGTCTCTAAAACCCTTCGAGTATCAGCGTATTTCCGACACATGAGAAGGATGTGTTCTATTACGCCATTATGTGTATACGCCACACTCACTGGAGTCCACCTTCCTCGCCAATCACCACTTTAAAAATAGACATCGCTGCTCTTTGCTACGTCTTAGTTTGACACGGTAAGATACACCCCCCCCCAAAAAAAAAGAAAAGAAAAAGAGAGAAAACTATCCTGGACATCTCCAAAGTCTAGCACCAACACATTTTTTTTTCTTTATTACGTGTGTGAAGACGACTGTGCACAATGGCCTCCCTACATGTTATCTGCATGCACTGAAGGCCCTTCACAGCAAGATGTCATCGTGCAGTGAAAACTTCACCCAACGCATTTTTTAACGTTCGGCGACGTCTTGAAGAAAAATATCCCAGAAATGAGAGCGCACTTGACCATGCTGAAGCTTGATGCATGATTTCCACACACTACGCATAGCCAGCATCTATTCAGGTAAGACATTGAGCGCCTCACGCCTCGGAGAGTTTAAATGTTCCTTATCCCAGTTCGCATACAAAATTAGAAAGAAAAAAAAAACAGCAAAGCTAGGTACACACATACCGTGCGCAAGGACATATAAGGCAACCAACAGCGAAAAGCACACTCACACCGGGCCCGTTCCACGTCCTTCAACGCATTCCACTTCCGAAGCTACTTTTTATACCCCCCAAAGGTTACGACGTACGAACCACACCAGGATCCACAAGAACATGACAGTGTCCTGCAGAATCTATACTCCAGAGAGATTCCTCGGGGAATTCTTAAGTCACCAAACATACCGCGCGGCTCTCAGAGTTAGTGTGTACCGGATCGGGTATAGAGGCGTGATTTACGGTTATGTGCGCGCTGAAGCGGGCATAAAACGCACTACTTAGTCCCTGGCCAGGTATACAGGGTTCGACTCTTCCCCATCCTTTGGTTTATGGGCGTGTGTGGGACGTGCCATTACTACCGGCGGCGGTGGACTTTCGTGTCCGCGCCTTGTAGACTGGCCCGAGTGGTTTCGGCTTTCCGGATGGAGGTATAGGTACCGAGCACTAAGTGCTGAGAATGTTTGAGTGGGTTTGCCCGAGTTAGTTGCTTAGTGGCGCGTAGGATGGCAATTGCAAGATGAGGTGTGGGGGTGGATGATGGGTATATGGTCGTGAGACATTGTTGAAGGGGGCTGGAGTGACTGGTTCAGGGTTGGGGGCAGTAAACTTTCGGGTCGTGATGAAGCCGTAAATGAGCGCACGAAGTTTGAAAAAGCTATAGGCACAGGGAAGTAATGTTGCAAGAACATTCGCGAAAGGTGGATGCAATAAAATGACAGGAATGCGGTTGCACTATATGCATGCTAGGTGTACTGGCCGATCGAAGACAGGGGTTCCGTGCTTCATTTTCATCGTTCAAATTTTATGAACCAGGGTAATCGATAACTAAAGGGGTTTCCGTCGCGAGGCAACTAAGGAACCAGGTCATCGTACACCTGTACTGTTTGCGACATTTCAACCGTTGAGGTTAATTGTTAGCCTTTGAATGTGGCCTTCTGTCTTTTCCAGTGCTCTTCGTAACCTCTACTTCGATTAGCCAAACCCGTGAAATCTTGTTCCGCAAGAAGACATTTTTTAGTTACTTTTGATCAAAACCTGGACAAAAGAGAGAGAGAGAGAAATACATGATGACGATGATATGGGGATGACTTCCGCTCATTGAGTAGAATGCTACCCCATTGCTATTGGGGAAAAATGAGAGGATGGTGATGAGGATGATGCTGACGACGCTGACAGGGTTTTAGAGAGAGTCTATCAGGCCGGTAGTTTGCAGGAATTTGATGAAGGGTCGTAAGACGGACATCTGCTTTCGTGTGTCCCATGGTCCCAAAATGAGTCTGAGGTCAAGGGGTCGACTGTCAATCCGCGCAAAGTCGTTTGCCAACAAGTGAAACATGTGTTGTCAAAAGCCATGCGTGAAGCACAAATTGCCCGCCCAGCAAGTTCTTTCCGATAAGATAACAATTTGGTGTCGTGATGTCCGCTGTATTAAGTACGTCGTCCACCATGTGCCGAGACTTGAGCCAACACCTACTCGATAGCACCCTGTGTGTGTCCTGCACCCCACGTGACACAGCGTCACGCACGAAGGACTGCTGTGGCAACAACACCTAGATAGCAGAAGGCCTGCGCCCTGCCTTACTCACGGAGGCCTGCGTGAGCTTTGCGAGCTGCTTCGAGCTTTTCTCTTGTTCGCTCTTTCATTGACGTCATAGCAGCATCCACAGCAGGCCTTCATGTGTCACGTTGTGTCACGTGGGGCAGAGGCCTGACGCTATTTAGGAGGTGTCGGCTGTAGAGGCTGCTATGGCATCAATGAAAGAGCGAACGAGAAAAAAGCTCGAAGTAGCTCGCAAAGCTCACGCAAGCCTCCGTGAGTGAGGCAGGGCGCAGGCCTTCTGCTATCTAGGAGGCGTTGCTTGAGCTCACGTTAAAGAACCCTCAGGTGGGCAACATTACTCCGCGGTCCGACCACTGTGCCGTCGCTCATGATCAGATTCTCTCGCAACATAAAACCCCAAATTCATCATCATAACCAACATCGATGCCTTACAGTTCCCTCCTTAACCGATCCTCTAGAACCCCTACGTTGCTTCCTGTGCTCGCCAGCTCCCCACGGTCAAACCAAGCTTACTGAGCAGGCGCCGCACAAAAACAAAAGCGGCAAACTTAATTACAAACGCCAACACTTGACTCAGCAAAGTGCTAATGAGATATTTTTTGGCCTCGCTCTTGCCGCCCCTTCGGCGCGCACAAAGTGATAGCCAACTTATCACCTCTACTATCTTTAATGATCTCGAAGACATACGACGACACGTATGGGGAATATCCATTGAGGTACTCGAAGCCGAAAGGGCTTTTTCCACCGATGAACCTTCGAGAAAAGCGTCGAAAGTTTGGTTCGTGGTCGCACTGATTGAAGAAGTGGGATAGTTATTCGGGAGATCGCGGATAGATAGGGGACGGCTAGAAAATTGACGCGTGTGGTTTATATCGCTTTTTCTTTTCTTTTTTTTCTTTTTACCGAAACAACCGCAAGTATACGTTGGACTTGGGTCGACCGTACAACATCTGCGCGTTCTTGAGTAAATGTTTGCTGAGAAAATTTTCACAACAAGGAAAAGGCGGGAAGACTGGCGTGCCAGGGGGGCCCATGGTCCGCCTCGGCAGAGGGTGCGGTAATAGGTTTTTGCTCGGGGAAACCGAGAATTTTGTGTGGGCTCCGCACGGATTATGAATGGGAACGGGTCCTCGAAGATAAAGGCTAATGTTTGGCTTGGATGTTACTCGCGTTAATCTTCTTTGTTTGCCTTCTTTTTTTTAAATATATTGAGGCACCGATATTAACTCATACGGCGCATGACAGTGTCATACAGGTGCGCCGTCGTTCCGCTATTAAAGCTGAAAAGCTATTAAACGAGCCCTTCACACTTATCGCACCTGAGATTAAACACTGGGGGGCTGGGGAGGGGCGGAGGGGTAGACGAGCGGTCTGCCTGTCTAGACTGGCGACATGTTGTCCAGGGGAGAGGGAATGGGAGCACAGCATCTCAGCAACTTTGCTTCGCTCTGACAGGGTGCCTACTAAATTGCAACTTTCAAGTTCCCTGGCTTTTCCAGGTTCTCACTGACTATGTCAAGCAAATTCCCTTACAGAAACAAACGGGAACTTGGTTTCTGCTGGTTTGATGCAGGTCCCTCACAAAACCGATCATTAATTGAGTATGAGCTGCTCTACTTTTACTGCCTCTGAGCTTGTCGTGTTGGCGAACTGCTACTCGCGGCAACGTGGCTGCGCAACCACTTATCTGCACTCACGATTCGCTGCGCATATCGTTGCGATTTTCCCTGACTTCATCTGCTTTTTGGCAAATTCACTGACAAATCCGCTGACTTTTCCCAGCCACATCGAAATTCCGTGACAACTCCCGGTTTTCCAGATTGGTAGACACCCTGCTTTGAGCACACACGTGTGAATTTATGTTGTGCACGAATCCCGAGGTCCCGGACTTTTATAATCTAATGTGCTTAATTAGTTAGTTAGTTAATTAGTAAAATAAATATAATATGTAGCGCTTGTTATAGCGTCGGGGTGTTTATTTTTAGCATTTACAGATTTTTTATAAAAAAAAGCTACGAGAGCAGCATAGACGTTGTTTTTCCAGTGGAGTTCTACGGCCAGATGGGTATCCTCTCGAAGAAAGTGTGCAACTACAAGATGACGATAATTCATTAATGATAATGATGATAATGATAATTCATTAATTAACTTTTTAATTAGGGGATTTCGGGCAAAAGCGAGATGGCAGATTGAGAGACTATCCTAGTGGCAAGAAATTTCCCGTTTAACAAATGAAATTGTATGGATTCCATCCAGGTAGCCTTCGCTCGCAAAATCAAAAGCGCGCAAGTTCAACTGCACACCTCTAGCTAACTCGACCATTCGCAGTTATGCAGGGCGATAATAGGTGCTATTGAGAATTCTTCTCACGATCAGCTACCGAGTGTAGAGGCTCCGATATTTCTCTGCGAGCGACTTCAAGGCTATACGCTGCGAAAACTTAGCTCGCCCCAGGAGTCCTTCAGCGCTGATGACTTCACATGCACGTAGAGTGAGAGTAACTTTATATTGGTAACTTCGTACATAGTTTCAATAATGGCGTTTCTTTCTTCTAATACGATGAGGCGTCATGCTGCATTTCTTGCGCGTACGCAGAATGGCAAATTTCAGTTAATGTCTCTAACTAAAAAAAAAAAAAAAAAAAACAGAAAAAAAACCGTTGAGGTTTAAAGTCAGCCAACACGCCCAGCTTAACCAATACACTCTTAGAAATGAACTTCACCGCATAGCACGCTCCTAGAAAACCATCACCTCGAATGATACCGTTATCTGTCCCGATTTGCTGAAAACGGGAGGCGTACGCCTTTTTTGTGACAATTGTGAACAGCATAAGTGCCACAAAAAAGAGCGTACGCCTCCCGTTTTCAACAAATCGGGGCAGAAAACGATATCATTCGAGATTGTGGCTGGATAGGAGCGTGCTATGCGGTGAAGTTCATTTTTAAGATTGTAGGCAATGTGACTTAACTAGACCTGCAAAAATTACTTTTGAGAAGTAATTGAACTACAATGACATCTGCATGCTCATAGATGTAACTAATAAATTACAGCTACCATTACAGAGTAATAATCGTCTCCCTGAGAAACATTGCGAGCCTCGTTGACGTCGTCCGGACTATTCGGATTATAGGACGGCGACACCTTACTGTCACGCCACAGTGGTCAGGCTAATAATATCCGACACAAATACTAAAACCAATTTCAAAAAAATAACTTCGTGCGTACTCTATCTTTTAAAAGCAGTTTTAATGAAATTTCCGTTAGTGTAAACAGCGTAAAGGGCGCACGTAACGCCCCGTATACCCAGTCTCTATACGAGGGCCGTAATTACGCAGAGGCATTGCGATACCTCTTCATTAATGTCCCTCAGTTTGAAAGTTCACTGCACATACCTAGAGATGCAAAATTTCCAGAAGTGTTGAATGTTAAAAAAAAATAAGAATAAATGAACGATTTTCGCTATTTTCAGAAAAACTGAAAATAAATAAATAAAGCGAATTGTTCACTCTAGCATGACTTCGATTGATTAGCGTACGTCAGAGAGCAAATCATAGTGCAAAATAATTGTAGTAAACATCGATATTATTTGTTTGAAACACAAATACGATTTACTACAATTCTGGGTCACAGTAACCAACCATTAGTGCAAGACTTGAGTAGCACTAGGAAACCCATAAATGTTTTATGTGGAGATGCGGGGTTTTCCCGGTAATTTTGACTTACTGAAATGGATGAACGGATTTCTGATAGTTCCTTTTGAGCAATATTTTTTTAAATATGGAGGTAGAATAACTTTTCATTGTTCAGTGACTAAGGATGATAATGAGTACAATTGTTCACCATATCAATAAAAGGTGGAATGTCTTTCATTTGGTCTGACTCAAAAATGTACAACAGACAAGCCAATGTGAAATGAATAAGGGAAATAACTGACTAGAATGACTGGACAGGCAATATTTGCCTCGCTTATATTTTGCCACAATTTCGTATGTTTTGTTTTACTGATTGGAAATTTCGGGCAATTTTTCTGACGCCGACGAAAAAACAAAAAAGAACAATGAATAAAAACGCAAAGACACCTTTTTTTGTTCCCCGTCAATTTTTCAGTTTTTCTCCGATGCAGCCCATCTCTGTACGTACTGCTTTCGCAATCCAAGAGATGCATAAAATCGTAGCCAGCCTCGACTGCTCAAAAGCAACTCGCGGATGCGGAAGCTCGAATGCAAGCACTCGACGCTTACAATGCCAATAAAAGACATCCAGCAACATCCGTGTTGTCCCGTCTGGAGATCAAACACGTCTCGTCGCATGACGTCTCTTTTCCGCATCGCGCTGTCGTCTGCAAACAAAACATCGGCCCGTTTAGTTCCTGGCCGATTTCATTTCACGTTGGCCGCTTCGATAATGATGATGATCCGCACATGAGGCAAAACTCAGCTGTACAAAAAAAAAATAAAAATAAAAAAAAGGAAGATGGAGTCTTGAGAAGTTGACAGTTCAGACACTTGTCCGTGACGAAACCGCGTGAAGCGGCTGCTGCCAACAGATGGAGCCGTCTCCCGCTTGGAGAATGGAAGAAATCTCAAAGACAGGCCGCGTACATAACAGGGACTGTTGAGGAACGGGAGTCGGATATGAGAATGACAGAGGTGGCAGCGCCACCTAACGGAACGTTACTTATTTTTTACTTTGTTTCGATTCTAGAAAGCGAAAGAAACCATATACTGGACTGGGTCAGTCGCTGTCATGCGTGTTTCAGCATTGGAGAACATTATCTGTGATACTGTGCTAGTAGGGTCATGAAGGTTACGAAGAGTCATGTTAAAAACGATGCGAATACGAAGCAGAACAAGCACCAACTCTTGATCTCTGTCACATTTATGGGCAACAAAATAACGCGTTTCTGGGGAAGCGACAAAAATGGCCTCCAAATCTGCCCTTTTTCCGGGGCCATTTCATCGCGTTTTATTGGTCACATACTTGTGAAAACGGCAACGGCATCAGCAGACCAAACAGATGTTGTCATAGGGCCGAACTCATATCTTTCGCAATAGACAATTTTAAAAAGATGCGCGCACCACCGAGCGCGCGGCGCAAAGCAGCATGGGAACTTTGAGGGACATTGTTCTGTCGTCTGCTTCGGTTATGGTTTACCCTGGCTGACGCTGGTGCTACGTACACCGGGAATGTTGTTGTTCTTCCTCTACCTCCACCTCTGGCCGTATCGTAAAGCTGGAAGGTGCTCTGAGTTCCCAAGAGCGCTTGCGTGCCACAGGTGCCAATACACACAGGTGGCGCTTGGTGCCACTGGTGGCGCTTGCTATTATGTGGTCAATTTTTGAAGCGTGATGTGGGCAAGCTAACGCTTGTCCCATCCTACAGTTGGCGATACAAGTTAATTTGCGAAAATTAATGAGGGCAACGCTCCAGGAGAGTCGCTTTCGGTTTTATTTTTAGGGTGGACTCGGCGTTTTTCGGTGATTTTGATGGTGGGTATATGGCTTACCCTGCAGTTATCGGCGAATATAAATCACAACATAATTTCAATACAAAATTAGCCCCTTTGAGACTTCACAAAAGGAACACTTCATTGCTCCTGAAGTGTGGCACCCAAGTCGTGAAAGCAGAGCAAATTTTTCTTTTCGTTAAACTTAACGTGTGCAGCGATTAATCCCCCTAAGCTTTCGTCTGACATTCAATTGTATTCGGTGTTTCTCGGTTAAAACCGAACGAGAAAAAAATACCGGCGTATGCTTTCAGTGTTTTTCGGTTAAAACCGAAAACGTGGAACCCTACCAATGATATATCGCCAATTGGAATCGCTGGAAATGGGGTAGAGTATCGACCCCGGCGATGAAACTCCCCACCCATTATCCTGCAATAAAGTTGTTTTTTATCGCCAATTACTGTGATTGACAACAGGCATTTACTTATTTTTAAAAAAATTTTGATCACAGTTATTCGTGTATATGCATAAAGATCGTTTAATACAGCAGCGTTCACTTCGCTTTATATCCTCTTTGTAGCGTTTTCGTGCTTATGCGTGAAACTTTTCGCTTTGAAGGAAACATTCCTTCGACTGAGATTTCAATATGCGATTCAGAAATCGGATCGAAGACAGAATTATTCGAAAAATACCGTATATTCGCACAACATCATAGTGCCGTCGAATTCCCCTTGAGGAAGTATCAACATGCTACGAGAATACTTTCGGACACAGATTCGGATGTTGCGATGTCTGTGGTTTCTCGATGGATTCCCAAGGAAGAGACGTACAAGGTTAGGCGAGGTTTCTTTTACAAATCAATCAATCAATCAGGTTTGGAACGCTATGTTGGCTTTTGGTAGTTTAATAATGGGTGAAAAAGATGCACCGACAATGTCGTTCTTGTATGTTGAACACTACTGTACACATCTAGCGTACAATGAACTCTATACAACTGGTATCCGGGCTTTCGGCACTTGGGTACCTCAAATAGGCTGTACGCAGCTATATGCGAGGCTCACAAAGAGAACCACGCTGAAGAAGAGATTGTCGTCTGCTATCTTCACGGCCCTGACCCGACGTTTCGGAAATTCTCTCGAAGTGGACAATTATATACACGTAAAAATGGCTTCTCGTTATATATATCGGAATGCACTGTAAATTCGGGAGGGCTTGTATGTGGAAATTCTCAAGAAAGTGAGGCCGGCTTCGAAGATATGTCTTTTGCATTGTTAACTTAACTGATTAGATGAGTCCCGAAAGCGAGATAAGTTTCCTCAACACTTTAGCCCGCTAATGTATTTTACCGGTACGCTGTCACAAACTTCTCACGGCTTCTCCGCCACGACCAAGTGTACTAATGTAGGAAAGGAATCTTACTGTTCATCAACACGAAAAGTGTTTAAGAGTTATTTCGTTCTCTATATTTATTTCAGTGTTCCCCTCCACTGGCATGGATTGGCATTGGCATTGGATCTGGCATGGATTGGTGGACTGGATTGGATTCTATTTTTATTTTCGAATTCAATCCAATCCATCTTTTTCTACTTCTCACGCGATACGAATCCGAATTTTCCGGTAAACACACCTGTGGCAACAAACGACAATGACAACAGCGGATTCATGATGATGATGATGATGATGATGATGACATAATGTGCTTCCCCGCTGGGATTGCGGTGTCCAACCACATTGCATGTGGGTTACTACGTGAATGAGATGGCAATCAAATGGATCACACTCGAATGAATCAAACATGTTAGCCGCGAAGTGGTCCAAAGAAAAGTGTACGAGTGTTCACGTGTTGTGAAAATGCGCCATTCCTTCTTTGGAGGAGTTTGAACGAGTCACTACGCGCTTAATAAAATTAACGGGGTTAATGGGAAAGAAATATCGATACACTGCCCCATTGCTTTTGTGATGAATCTCTGTGTGTAAAAGAGAGATACGACCGAAAAGTCCCGTTTTCCAATGGTATATATATATATATATATATATATGCTTTCTAATGGTATATACCTTCAAAACACGCAGTTGACCCAATGGACACAGCACAAAGGGACTAATATGATATAACAGCAGAACACTTGCCTTCGTCGATCACTTTGAAGGTGAAAGAATCCCTGGTGACGTTTGTCTTTTGGTGCAGGACGTACATGATGTCCATGTTGTCGATGTCAGCTACAAAAAAAAACGCAATAAGAGTGGTTAGGGCTACATAACTACTGCGGGAAAATTAGCACATGGCACCAGGACAGCCTTCAGAAGGCTCGGTTCACGACCAAGTACACCATCAACCCGGTGGCTGGACAAATTTTTGGCGACGGGTCAATAACTGTCGTAGAGTGAGGCAATGGCCACAGTGCAGCAAGCGGAGCGTGCGTGTCCTATAACATAATAGCCCCCCTTACACGTCCTTAGGCACAATGAGGTACCACAAGTACTTGTAAGTCGAGCTCTCAACTTTGTCCTAAAGCAAAGAAAAAGAAATGATTTCCGTCGCGAAAAGATTTTGTCTCAGACATAGCAGGTATATGCTTTCGAACCCTAAGAAAGCCCCAGGAGTGATAAATGGCCTCGTGGGTCAAAGTAAAGAAGCTTTTCGTCCGCGGAACGCAGGCTCTGTGGAACACATGCCCACAGTGTAGTGGCGAAACACCATGAGTGAAAAAAAAAACAAAAAAAGAAACTGAGTTTCTTTTTTCTGTACGTGTGCCGTTCCACGTTCAATCATTGACCTGTCAGTAGGTCCTCCTTCACGTGTTTCGTGTTCATCCAGTCATGGGGCCGCAGCCTCCGGCTGGCAGAACTGATGATGTTTTTGTGATCACAAGTTACCTAGTATATTAGTGTTGGCTACAGACACTTCCTATGGAGATTCCTGTACAAATCATTGCAGTGTACGTCATAAAGGGAACACGAGGAAACGATTAATTGGACGTGAGCCCATCGCGTTTGCTAGGGCCATATATGCGACTGGAGGTTGGTAAGAAGGGAAGTACAGGAACTTAGCTCACTTCCAGGCTTCTATGGGAACGTCTCGAAGGAAAGCATTTGACTTGACATTTCAATGTTCCTTGTCTTTAGTGGGGTCTAATGACTTCCGTTTTCCATTCTTGCTGGCACGATTGAACAAACGATTGTTACCCGAGAACTGAAAAGCTCTGTTTCACACGGCCAAACCTGCCAATTTCGATAAAGAATAATTTTTTGCATTCTGGAATTTCATATCTACGATTCTAAGCATGACCTTCCCTGACAAATTCTCACCTTACAAGAACGGTTTCTGTTCCTAGGCAAGCTGAATATTGCTGCCCAACATCCCTGAACCTCTTAGCTTTTTTACTCTACTTTGTCACCCGCCAGTTGCTTGCATCTTTCATGCCGCCTCCCATGGTATGCCTTGCCTATACTTGGCACATCTTCGGGTCAGAGCTGAACACAGTAGTGTCAATTGACCTTGTCCTAAAGTAATTTCATGGGAAGTGTCTTATCGAGGGCTATAACTATCGGATAATACCCCCAAAGGCGCTGAAGTTATCATAAATTAAATACAAAATGGTTGAAAAACCACAGCCAACGGACGCACCGAGTATATACGAACATTCCTTTTAAGAACGAGCCGTTTCCGTTCGCATGCGTTAGAGATAGTTCAAACGTTTTGCATTTGTTCAAGAAATCGCTAGACCAATCGACCAGGGATCACCTTACAAGGCACCCACATTGCCCTTTGCCATCTCATAAACGCTTTTGTCTAGCAGAGAGCTTACAAGAAGCAAAGCTCATTACTCACAGACAGCAACGTCGCATCCGATGCGCACAAGGAAACGCAACACTTCCTCCCCAGCACCATACGTGACGCGGCACGTCTCACGATCCAAGCAACCATACATGTTTTCTCTACTGCCCCATATTTTCAAACCTTCGTACAACGTGATGACTGCCAAAACCTCAGAGCCTAACACGACGGGCAGCACACGCTTCCCCTCCCCCTACGAGTTCCCCCACGACTCGAATGCCAGAACACGCACGCACTTCAAAGCGCGTCCCGTTAGCAGACAAAAGGGACCAGAGATTCCCTGATGCCAGTTGAGTTGGACAAGCGTGTAATTGCTGATGGCTGGGGGAGAAATTTGCCCCCTACTACCTCGCAATAACGCGTCAAGTCACACGGGGAGGTTCCGCAGGACGCGGCTGATGATCTTACTGTGGTCTCTGTGACTGCTAAGGAGGACAAGCACTTGTGGGCTCTCCACTTCTCCTCTTGAAGTCTCCTTAAGTACGTGGGGGTCTTTAGGGGGTGTCGAAAGTGGGATCAACTAGGAGGTTCAACAAGACGAGGCTGATGTTAAACAACAAGGGTCGCTTTGTGGGTCTCGGTCGTTGACAAGATGTCATTGACGCGTCTTGGAGGGGGAGACGCCGTTTAAAAACATCGCACAAATGGCAGGTAACACGAAGGGCGGGGTGAACGGTTTTTTTAGAAGGCATACCAGTGAAAATTTAGTTTTAAACAATAAGCGTTTTTTCTTCTTTCTCTTATTTTTTTTGTACGCGCACAAAGTTGTCGACTCTTGAGCTGTGCCTGCAAGTGATAATTAGTGCTCTCATTTGGTCGAGGAATTTTTATGACTTCGGTTAATAGGGCGATGAAGGAAGTGTTGCTATTCCCGCAAGAGGTATTCGGTGAGCGGCAAGTTCCGTAAAAACAAGGGCCGTCGACCTATTATCAATAAGGCTTGAGCGTCCCTTTCCAGCAAAGAACTGCATCCTTTTTCATTGTGCCGACAAAGTGGTTTAAATACAGCAGCTTTATAGGGCTATCCGCGGCGGTAAATCTTTGGTCGCGCGGTCAGTGTCACGTGCTCCAATAAAACTATGGCCTGGTCTAGTCATCCTATCATTACTAACTTCATTTTCTTAATTTTTTTCTTCCCAACAAGTTGGGCGTGCATAACAGAATTTTGTACAGGGTGCACACTATACGCCACGACATATATATCCTCGAAGGGGAAGCCGGAGAAAAGAAATAGATGAAAGTAAGATTGTAATCCACCTACGCCTATAGTCCATCATAGTGCACCTTCCCGACACAAGGACAGCGACACAGAGTATACGAAAGACAAGGGAGCTCCCGGGGGGCAGAACGTAGATGCCATCAGCTATGCGCTACCAACGAGAACTGCTATTCTTACCCCCTTCTCCGTGCATATATGGAAGAAGTCAACCTCATCTTCTTGGGGAAAAAAAAAATAGATCTTGGTTATCACCAAAGCCTAGACTTCAACAGTGACAACAACCCCGGCGCTTTGACTAAGTAACGCTGCCGCACTCGAAAAGGAACGTTGAGGTCTTTAATATATTTGTAGGGTGAATGCACGGGGTCACTTAGTCGCCAGGTTCCACAGTCTTCGTCAGCTAAGAATGTTTAGCTCTGCGCTATTTTTTAGAATCATGATATTAACTGTGCTACGAGCCTTAAATGTTTCCACTGAAAACGAAGAGCCGTGTGCCTGTTGTTGTCAGAGTTCAAAGTCAGAGCAGTGATCCCAGTGAGAGTAGAGATAGGGTGCAGGCAAGCACCCTCACGGTTTTCCTACATCAGTGGTCCCAGAAGAAAAAAAAAAAAAATAATAATAATAATGATGGATGATTGTTTGAGAGAGAGAGAGAGAAGATAGAAGGAGTGGAGACTGGGGAGTGTGTTTTTTGTAGCTAAACGCGTATAATTCCTTACGTGACTTCCAAATATAGGGTAAGGTACGAGGAACGCGAAAGGTCACTCTACGAATAACTTACTCCGAGACTGAAAGTATCCCGCTCTACGGGAAACAAAGTGGGGTTATGACGACGCGTTTAAAATACGCTCGAGTACTAAGTTAGGAGATGACACATGACGAGACGTCACTCATTTACGGTTCTCGAACGAAAAATTAGTACAAAAAGACGCGAGGAAAATCCCAACTTGATGTCACGCCAATTATAGCCACGTAAACGTTAATCGTTTGAAAGGAGTAGGAAGGAAATAAAAAAATAAATAAAAAACATTGGAACGAAGTTTGAGTTTGCAAAATTGGGAAGAATGAATGAATCAGTTGAATGAATTCCTGTATCGTGAAGCCCCATGACGCAGTTTCATGCAAAGCACGAGATAGGACGTCAGCAAAGAGACTGCTACGTCCTGGGTATACCAGCTAAGAAAGCTGTACAGCCATGATTCTAGACCTTCCTTTTTGCAGTGCTTCTCTATGAACTAAAATATAAACTAAACCAGAGCACCGAAGCTTCGAAGTTGCGAAAACAGAAGATTACGCAATTTCTACACGCATAAAGTTGTGCGTTAAATCTGGAATGCGTACACGACACGACAAATTACTGCGCTTCGACTTTTTTTTTACCGTTTGTTATTATAGTATTATGTATACACGCATACTTGAGGTGCATTCCAGCGTTTGATAAATGGGGTGGGAAAGACAGGGTTACCGCGCTCGTTTCATGCAACGTAATGCAATGTATGTTTGCACAATTTCGCGAGATAAATCAATACAGGCATCGTTTTGCTGCCAAAGTTAATCGCTTTTGCTACAGCTATAATTAATAGCGACGGTAAGAAGCGTGCGTTCCGCCTGCAGTAAGTGCCATGGGGTGAGTGCTAAATACCGAAAGTGTTGTCGTCAGTAGTGTCCCGCCCAGTGTTGCCACACGTAAAAAAATTATCTGTAGATCCGAGTCCGAAAAATCTGTAGATCTTGCTAAAAATCTGTAGTCACTCAAAACTCAGTGTCTTGAACGTTTTGCCTTCAGATCTGGAATGTCTGCCTGCGCAATTAGTGGAAGAGCAATGGCTAATTTCATTCCACTGCTAAAGACCACAGCCGGAACTCATGGCTGCGGCCCCCTGGCATTACGCTGGAACTCTCGGTTTCGGTTTGCGATGTCACGTACTTAAGTCCGCTACAATCACACTAAAAGTGTCACTGCACGTAGATTTTAATACTTTGACATGCGCATTCACATCAGCTGCGGCACTCCAGTGGAAGAATAACGCAGGGGCGCCGTATCGCATGTAGTAGGAACATTTCTCTCTCTCGTTCTACCATCACAGTGGTGAGCGAGGATCGCAATGGACCACAAAAACAATAAAGCTCGATAGATTATTTTCACAGACATAATAAAAGCGTACATGCGTGACGCGAATTATAAACGTTGTGGTTTCACTTCAAAGCTAGTCAATCCAAGTCTGTGAGGCAAGCTGGTAACGCGCACATAACCACTCAAGAAAACTTATTTAACGTTGAGGCTCGCCAATGGTTCAGTCGCTGTAGACGTCCTTCTCTTCCAGCGAGCCCCGCCAGTTTCGTGATCGACGGATCAAATCTTTGTCGACGGCGAAGGCGAAGCAGCTTGACCCAACAGCGTGCGTTTTGTGTTTGCAGGAGGCCAGTTATGGTGGTCGTTGAGAGGCTGTTTCTTTGCTTCGTTTTCATCAAATTAACTGCGGAAAATATTCTAAAAAATAGTCGGTAAAACACTCATTCCCGCGTTCTGCTGACCTTTTTCATCGTTGTCGTTTTGCGCACTGATGCGAAACACTGGGTCGAGTGACTCATTCGTTGGAGCAGAAAATCATGAGATTTTCAGAAATCTCTGTAGATCTGTAGATTTTTCAAAAAGTAAGATCTCATGATAAATCTGTAGGCGTGGCAACACTGGTCCCGCCATGACTCAAGTGTACCAAGAGGCAATCGGAGGTAGCAGATGCTGGAGTGTTGTGAAACAATCGCATGAAAATGGACTGGTTGGGTATTCTGTACAAATCAGTAAACCTACAGGAAAAACAAAGGGCTTTGTGCTTTCCTGTTTTTCTGTTTCTCTGCAGCACGTTCTTCACCGCTTCCATTTTGATATAAAAATTCAACTCTTTGCATACATACACCCACTCATGCGTTGCGGTTCATGCTGGAATGTCCTTCATCTTTCTTCGACTATGTAAGAAAGCAAGATAGTCCCGCTGAATGCGGCGGATGTGCAGGCGTATTATAGGTTCATTTCATGTATAATGGAATATTATATGAAATTCTGTTTTAGGCCAGAAGAAGGCTTGACTGGTAATAGGGCACAAGCACAGAGTTACTAAAGCATAATGCTGGAGGTAATGGTGATGGTCTTCTTGCCACGTTTTCGTTTAAAGGAAAATAGTGAATGGTGAAGAGAACATTCGCCTGCAGTGAGCTTCCCTCCCTTGACTCGTTCGCACATTTTAACTTTAACTTCAATTTCATATCTCACATCTAATGGTTCGCATGTAATGGGGTAGTGTACTGCTCTCCAGTGGTGAATCACCCCAGGTCATAGTCACGATTCATTTGTTGTTGTTGTTACGTCGTGATATGGTGCACCCAAAACAACTGGTGCTATAGAACCCCAGCATTTCATAGGCACTTGAAGAACTCCTACTAGTTCTTTGGTTCCTTTTCTTAATAGAACAAAAAATGATAAAAAATGTTCTAATCAGAGACTCAAGGACTTGTAGAAAAGTAAAGATATGACCGAAGAAGAAGTAATTAATACTAGAAAGAAAAGCCAATCGAAAAAGTAAAATAAACTGAGCTTGATGCCTCGCTTCAAGCAGGTTCGTGACCCCCAGGAAGTGCACAAGTATGGGCACCGTAACAGATGTTAAGCGACCCAACGTCCATCTTAGTAAGCGCTCGCAGAAGATGTCAACGACTTGCGGCGTATATCGTGCACGTGACTAGAATGCGCTCAGAATCCTTAGCCCAGGCGCCTTTGCCGCCGTTTCATGATGGGACATCCCTCAGGCTGCGCCTAAAGGCGGAAGTGTACTCGAAGTACACTTTTCGGGCGCCTTATTGCTTTGAGTGAGTCACAATAATGAACGCTAGCAACCTGCAGCACCCACAACACAAGATGAAATCGACGAGAACTGGGGGGCAACACACTAACAAGTACAAGAACCAGTGTCCGACACAGGAACACGGAAACCCACTCACGCAACACGATGGAAATTGATGTTCTGAGGCTGGAACACAGAGAAGGACAAACACGTACAGAAAGCCTCAAGTGCCTAAGAATTCTTTCATCGTTAATTCCTTCTTTCATCTACTCACGTAAGTTTTTCCTGTCGTTAAAAATCGTGATGTTGTAGCCGCAAGCCAAAGGTGGGCCCAGGTTTGCGGACAACGTTACGCCTTGCGCAAACATGAAGATGGTAAATGTTACCGGTTAAATTTTAATGTTAGCCGTTAAGGCGTCTCGTCTGCTTTGCTAGAAAAATCAACCTATCCAAAGAGAGCACCAACCTTTTGGAAGATGCGGCGAGACACTATTTGCGTTGAGGACTTCCGTTCCGGTCCGAAGCAGAAAGAAATAGTGCGGAAAAATGAAAATTAAAGAAAGCGTTTTGATGCATCATCAGCGGTTATATAAGGCAGTCGTCGTTCAAGCAATTAGAGCCCTAAAATACCTTCTTATGAAAGGCATCCCTGTTGACGAGAGGGGCTCGTTTCAATTCGTTCTTTGAAACGGCTCAGCGAGTCTAAAAATACCGTTTTCTACCTTTCGCTTCGGGCAGTGAATCAAATAAAAAGACACCACGGCTGTCTGCTAGTATTTATGTTGGCAATCGCACGCATATCTGAGAGGTTGTAGTTTCGCGAGTGTTCATATTTTCTACACTGAGATCCAACGGGTGGCTTGGATTCAACCACGCGCGGTTCATGCGGCTGTTTTCTTGTGCGTTTATTTGAAAAATTAATTTTAAACAGACGCCATCGTTGTTTCTAATTAGTAGTTTACAGTATTAAAAGAGAACATTTGTGGGAAGGAGGTATAGTGGGTGTGTCTAACGAGTCTCTATTAATCGCACGAACTCATTGATTACAGATATTTTATGGTCCTTTTTCAGCAATTCTGCATGAGTGAGAGAGAGAGGGAAGAGAGAGATGATTATAAAAGCTTGGAGGGTTCTCACTTGCAAGTTCTCTCCGGAACTCTACACACGTTCTTTGAACTCCGCGTAGATTTTAGACACGTGGATTTTACAGACATTCAAACATTCCTAACACAAACACCGCGTATACGACAGTTAAAGATCTACTGAACGCAGTTCGTAAGACAATATTTATAGGCTTCAGAGTTATTATCGTCTTATATACTTTTCGATAGTCTCAGCAGGAACAACGGCGAAACAAAATCCCTTTTAGGGAACGAATATCGTGAGTCTGCATACAGCAAAGTACAAAATTCTTGTCGAAGCATAACGACACGCGTAAACATCCAACGGAGCACAAACCGGCGTCGAAATGGAACACTACCAACAACCTCTAATTACCTAATGACGACACAGCCTGAAGCCCCGCACCCCTGCCCCGAGAACCGACAGAGCCTCCCCCTCGGGACAACACCAATAGTGAGGATAGACCCGACGTTTTCATGTGGTTACACTGCGGTACCGAACAGAACTACACCATGCTTTCGGTGCCGTAATTACAACAGGAAAAAGTACGTATGGCGTCCGAACTCCATGCACTCGGAAGCATTCGCGCGTCCTCTTGTCCTCACTATTTGGGCGATCGACGCGACACCTACAGCTTGTTCTCGAGGCCAATAGTAACAAAACATGACTTTTCAGCACAAAACTTCAAAACCCTACATGCGTAGACACGTCAGAGCACCAAAATTCGTCTGAAACACAGTGATCCATAATACACACAAGTGGCTATCAACACCGCAAGCTCATCTGTCCCTTTTTCAGCGCAGCGGTGCGTTGCAGCGTGACCTCTCGCCTGCTATCGTTTGGTGCTAACTGTCTACCAGGGTGCGCAAACACACATGTTCGAATGTGGCAGCAACAGGGCGACAACCAGCCGATCTAGTTGAAGCCATCACTGTCAACCAAAATATCATCACGACTGGTGGTCATCCTGCTGCGAGCAATCTGCCACCGCGGCAGATTGCTCGCAGCAGAAGCAGAAGCAGGAGCGCCGAGTTTCCTTTTCTTCGTTTTCCATACAATAACATTCCGTCACTTTGCTTTCTTGTCAATTACAACGCTGTTTCTCTTTTCTTGTCCCCCCACTCTTTTCTTTTCACTCAGTATGTCGTTTTTCTTTTTCCATATCGTCTATCTTTTTCCCTGTATTTGCATCCTTTCCATCACCCTGTTACCCTCTCATGCCAAAACTCCCCCGTCAACTGTATATGCATATGTTCCTCTACCATGTTCATATTTTTGTAACCTGAAGAAGTGCAGTCTCGTGCACGAAAGTCTCGTTACCATGTGTAAATAAATAAGTTGCTCCTACCGTTTAATATCACTCTTTGATTTACTCCCATAAAACAGTTAAATTCGAGACATTTTTCAGCTGTCTGTTAGCATTATGACTGTAGGTGCTCTGGGTGACAAGATCTGACGTGATCATGAGACCAGCGTAAAGGCACTCACAGATTTTTTATTTTTTTCCTTTGTTCTAATAAATATATCCCACCTCCCATACTGACAGATCCTTGTTTTACACGTATTATTTTCACTGTAAGGCGAAGTAGATTGCTTTCCCCTGTTTCCTCTCCGACTCCTTTCTGCTCCTTCGGAAGCCAGTAACAGCATTCGAGTTCATAAACTACGCTCTTATTATTTATTACTCAGTTACGCATACAACAGAAGTAAAGAAATAATAATAATTGAAAAGAACGAAAGAACAACCGTGATAGGGCACCGAAAAGAGAGACATTGCGGAGGATCGCTGGAGAAATGATCACAAAACCCACACGTCACTTCAACATCCACCCTTTTTGCGACAAGATAAGCATCAATACTCAACAAACACTTTGCTACAACTAAACAAACAAAAAAAAGTAAGAAAACGAAAAAGACAGTCACTAACGCCACAGAGATCGCATCGGTATGAGGACTACCACAAGACACGCGTTTCAACGGCACGTACTTTGCGCAGATTAGAGTTCCTTAAGTCGTTCAAAACGTAGGCGAGTCGTCGTGATGTATTTCCTACTGCGATTGCAAAATATTCCAGTCACGGCATTATATTCCCTCCTGCCGCACAAGAAACGGTAGCCGGGGTTGCGTCACGCTTATGGGCGTATCTCGGAATGGTTCGACTCACAGACGGAGAGGCTTGTCGCGTGCGTTGCACAGAATGTGGTATATTGAAGATGACACGATGTCTCGTCCGCCGTAAGGTGGGACCAAGAAAATGTGACCACATCTGTCAGGTGCACGGAGGGAATCGGTCTCTAAGGAAGAGACGCCTTTAGATGTCAATCTCAAACGTCCAACGCCACACCATGTATGCTGCAATTTCACATTTTTCGCTCGTCGTCTCCGGATCAATATAAATTGGTTACTTTTATCTGTATAGGAGAAATTTTCGCACTTTTGTGTCCGTTCCTTCAAATATTTGAGAGTTCAAAAAAAAGTGAGCCACAAGACTGTTCAGTGTCAAAAACGACTGCCCCGTTTTGTGTCCAGTTTAGGGATGTCGCGAACCGGCCGCGGTTCGAGTTCGCACAGATTCGAAGACAAAAAAGAAAAAAGAAAAGAAAAGTGAAGAAAAGAAAACGTAAGAAAAACGAACTTTTTTGAAAAGTTTCTCGAGCAGTTCAAATGAAGTTCGACAGGTTTGCGCATGAGCGACTTCCGAATAAGAGTGACTGATGTCCCAAAAATAACTAATTGTTTTTTTTATTTATTGCTACTTTAGGAACGCGAGAAAAACGTTTTTGGTCTCAGGAACCATATACTGCATACATAAACATAACATAACACACACAACGCAACGCAACGTACACTTTTTGCAATTGACAGCAACGTCGAGTGTTGTGCTGCTATCCTGAGCCCTGTACAGGGGCAGATCCAGACTCTCGCTTTTCTTCTTCTTCTTATTTTTTTTTTTGGGGGGGGGGGGGGTCACTATCCAGGGTCACGTGCCATACGAAACAACAAAACTGGGATGAAGTGGAGAAGTGCAGAGAGCGCAATTTTTCACGCATTCTAGGGTGAAATGCGAAGCATCGGTTGCAGGTTCAAAGCATTATGTCTTACACGAAACACTTATTTTAGAAACGACTGGTGCAGACTGCATGCACCACACCCAAAGTGTTCTCCAAAGCAAACACGTTCCGGCGGACCACCCTCAAAATGAAACGGTATTTATTTTTCTACATACGGGCCATCGTGTGACGTCACCGAATCTTTCCATCATCATTCTTCAAAGCTAAAAATTTCTGGCAGCTCATACTGTGCTGGACGTCCATTGTGTAAACCGTCATCGGTGGCCTGACATGTATATCATTCTGATTACCTTGCAAAGCTGCCCGTAATTAGCCCCTTCCTCTAACTAACGCTTCGAAGATGTTTTGACTGTAATAAACACGTCGGAAGTTACAATCAGGAGCAGCTCAACGAAGCAGTTGGTTTACAAAACATCCGGGCTTTACGTTTTACAATCCTGCTCGTTTTCAAGTGCATTGTGCCGAAGATTATGTGTTTACGATAGTTATTTATTTTTGATCATACCTTCAACGTTAGGGCATTACGTAACGCAGGGGGCACAGGCCCCTAGCATAAACAGTTATACAAAAAGTGAAAGCGAGTTACTCAAGTCAGTAGAGATCAGGAAAAAAATAATAACGGCAAATGATGAAATACAAAGAAATGGGGTACCAATATATAACGTAAACGAATATCAAGGGTTACATGCACGAGGAATACCTTGATATGGCAGCCTCGACCTTAAAAGTGTGATCCATCCTCGGAGAGATGAAGTTTAACATAGTATACGGGGTGATTCCAGTTAAATCACCGGGCTAAATAATTCGCGAGCGGGTGCACCAATCGAAGAACTTTCTTTTTTACAAATATCTATCCGATACCGCCTACAAGCTGCGACCATGTGAATGAGTGGGAGGCGCTCATTATTTAAATAAAAATTCAAACGAGTTTCGTGAAAAAACATAACTTCGAAAGCAAGGCGCTGTCGGCATTAAAATGATTACTACCCCTTTTGGGAACTTCAGAGGATACCTTTGAGAGAAAAATCTGCCACCGTAGCTGGTCATTTGTTTCAGTAATTAATTGGTTTCGGTTTACATAATTTTGTCGCGGCTGGTCGCGGTGAAGCGCAAATAAAGGACACTCTTTCACTCTCTTATCCACCAATGAATTACGTCCTTACACCAATGAATTACACCAATGAGTTACGTCCTTTTGCGCTTCGCCGCGACCAGCCGCGACAAAAATACGTAAACCTAAACCAATTAATTACTGCAACAGATTACCCGCTTCGGTGGCAGATTTTTCTCTAAAAGGTGTCCACTGAAGGTCCCAAAAGGAGTAGTACCCATTTTAATGTCGACGGCGCCCTGCTTTAGAAGTTACGTTTTTTCACGAAACTCATTTGAATTTTTATTTAAATAATGAGCGCCTCCCACTCATTCACATGGTGCGCAGCTTGTAGGTTGTACCGGACAGATACTTGCGAAAAAAAGTTATTCGATTGGTTCACCCGTTTGCGAATTATTTAGCCCGGGGATTTAACTGAAACACTCTGTATATGCTCTTAACGGACTATTACGAAGAATACGATGGAAAAGGCAGAGGCTGGAGATCCTCCGGCGAAGTCAGGCGAAGCGAACGCACATATGCTCGCGGGATAGAGTTACGACTTCTGAGTTGCTGACGGAATAAAGAGGTCACCGTGGGATATAACCACGGGTTTCCAGACATGGACCTAGGAGTCAGTAAGAATGAACATCAAAACCCTCCCTTTGTGCTGTGCACCATGAATGGACCTGGTTGCCCTCACATTTCTTTCCGCTTCGTTGCGTAGACAACTTCGAAAACACGTGCGATCAATTATACACGTTTATACTAAGCGTATTTAGTCTCTCATTACACTACTTGTGGCGTTTAATTTTGTATACTTCGTATACGTTGTATTTGAAACGTTTGAATCGTCGTATCTGATCTCCCCCCGCCCCCTCCATCTAATGCCTTACTAGACCCCTAAGGAAATAAAAAACTGAAATGAAATAAAAACAACATATTTTCCAGACGAATGTCGGCACAGTTCCCCTTGAAGTCGGCCCAGGACGCACACTATCCCCCTGTCCCCCCCACTCCTTCCTGCTGTCCCCTCTTAATATGCAGCAGGATGTATTAAAGCCATTTATCCAACGCATTTCTCGTCCATCCCGACCTTTGAAACAACTTCACCACTAAGAAGCGCTTCGCAGCCAGGAGTTCACGCATGATTTAAACGCGCCAATTAAAACGGGTGCCGGGCTGCACCTTGAGGGTGTGGCATGTGAAGTCTGATTTGTCACGGTTTTAGTACACGGAGGCTATACAGGACGGAATGCGAGACAAGTAGCTGGAGGAATACAAATATCTACATTTTCGCCGCAGAATTCATTCTGCTTGTCAGAAGTGAGCTTCCCGCCAAGATAAAGCTCAGGTCACACCCTCATACGGTCGATCGCGAAATAGAGCTGGAATTGATCTCTAGCAGTGGTGGTACAGGTGCCCCGCTGGGTTGCCACGCATATCTACAGGAACACTTCTTTTATCCGTTTCGTACTCACTGAACCCGGGCACGTTTTGAACTGGTTAAAATTACAAACGTGACAAGCATAAAGCTAGCCTCAAGTTGAGGATGCAGTATGTAGAAATAAACTAAAATAAATAAATAAATAATCCGGACAATAACCATCTAGGCCTCGCGCTTTTGTGAAGATAGTGAGCAGCACTAAGAGCAAATGTATTACACCAAACAACACAGTTGTGCGACCCTGCAATACGTGATGTTTAGCATCCCTGTTATTGTGACGTTACGTTTCCGGTTAAGAAAGAGTGAAGAAACACGGAAAGGAAACTTCGTGCGTGACATCTGCGAATAAAAGTATTTGAGATCGAAACAAAAACGTACTATCCAACTGTAGGAAAACAACGTGCAGGGTATAGTTAAAAGTAACTTTTCTCTTTCTTTGCAGAGGTTCTTCACACACTGATAAAACAGAGCTTCACCACAAAACACTGCTCGGAGCCGACTGTTATTGAGATAGACATCACTCGGTCTCCTGATGTGTTGGAAATGGGATGGACCTGCCTATGCTGGACACTTTGCATTTTGCATAATGTGTTCAAAATAGGCGGATCCCTCCCATTCTCCCACACATTACGAGAGAGGACAATATCAGCATTCTGAATGACAGTTGAGCCCGAGCGGTGTTATGTGGTGAAATTCCGTTTTAATAGTGCACAGTGTGATGGGGAGGAGTGACAGCGTTTCGCCTGACATGGAAGATCTGTGTTACCTAGGTGAGAAAATTTTGCTCAAGATGAAAATCCTCTCACGGGCCTATACTCTGCACTACGCACACAAGGAAGGTAAGTTCAAGTCGCAATTTCGATCAGCACGTGCCATCGGAGAAAGTACCTTGGCTTCGTCAGCCCGACTTTCTTGCCAGACTTAATTGCGTTGGTAAAAACAGATTGAATTTACTTGAAACCCACGTTGTAGCGCCACAGAGACGAGTACGGGAACACGGAAACGCTCCGGCACAATTGCATCTGCATTTAGTGGTTACGACCGAAAAAAAAAATGCTACAGTGTGTTTAAATTTATGCTATATATGCTGTTCTTGTACTTAAGCTACATCCAACATCCACAGTGCCACCATGGTGCAACTTGGTTACGGTACATCAACTTTCTTTTTACTGTCGCAAAAATGTACGGAAGTTTTAATTGAGAGTGTTACCAGACCATTGGTAACGTGGTGGTGGTGCTGGTGAAAGGTCTCGCCGTTGTCGGCCTCACAGACGTGGGCAACGTCACGACTGCCGTCCTGGGGGAATGTGCGTCCTGGGCCGACTTCTAAGGGGACTGTGCCGACATATGTCTAAAAGTGTCAGAGGAAAACCCAGGAAAAACTCCAGACAACACAGCCGGCACCGGAATTCGAACCCGGGTACCTCCCAGTCTCGAAGTGACATGGCCAGCACGCTAACCACTGAGCCACGCGAGGTGGTCCGTTGGTAACGTCACAGTGAAGTTAGCACGTGTACCGGAACCAATGGAAGCGCGCGTGATTCAGAATGTTATTTGTTGGATGGGCGCGGTAAATGCGGTAGGCCTCGTCGACCAGCGCTCTGAGTGGTTAGCGTGCTGGCCATGTCACGTCGAGACTGGGAGGTACCCGGGTTCGAATCCCGGTGCCGGCTGTGCTGTCTGGGGTTCTTCCTGGGTTTTCCTCAGACGGCTGCCAGACATATGTAGGCACAGTTCCCTTAGAAGTCGGCCCAGGACGCACATTCCCCCCAGTGCGTTAGCCCACCCCTGTGAGGTCGGCAACGGCGAGCTCTTGCACCTGCACCACCACCACTCTCTAATGACCCCCTGTCCCACACTCCTTCCCGCAATCAAACCATCAAAGTAATAGCTAGAGTCTTCCTCTCTCTTTCTTTTTTTTTCCCGTTACCAAGAGTTGGATGACCTCTTCAAATTCCTCAAGCAGCCTGGACATGTAGTTAGCAAGATGCTTCGTTTATCATTAACGTTCAAGCCGAAATGAAGAACAGAAAAAGATATAAGCGAGTGTACAGTTATTTAAGGGAACCATATGTTCCGTTCATCTGAGGATTCCGAGAACAATTTACCGCCCCCAACCGGAACAAGCTCATCACGTGAGCTCCCCATGGCCACTTTTCGGGAACACCATGCACCATCGGTTCAATGTGTTCTGCTGTCACCGGGTGTGATTTACAAAGCCGCTCTACATGCCGCCCGCGGCTTGGTGTCTTAGTAGTCGAAGGATTGTGCCCTTTGTGGCTCCTCAAATGCCGACAAAGGCGTTGCTGCTTGCGAGCATTTCCGGCTAAGCCGTTCAAGTAAATTGCGAAGCACGTGCCAGTGCAGAATGTATAGTTATGAGTGAAGCTGGGAAACAAAGCCGGTCCGGTCCTGATGTGTGACAACAGGGTGAAGAAGTGCGGGAACAAATTATGAGCCAAGTTTGTTGGTCTATTCGTGAAAATGGCGACATTCGGGTTTGGGGAGACACACAAGAGGACAGAAAACGAACGAAGTCATCCTTAGCCTGTCTTGTCCACTTCGTTCTTTCACTATCTTCTTGTGGTCTGCCTCTATCAGAAAAAGGCGGTCGACAAGACACGTGCTTAGAATACTAACTTGCAATAGTAAATTGTAACATCCATGCTAACGCCTTGCTTCTTATCCTTAGAGCAGCCCAAGCAGCTCAACGTCTTGGCCCAGTTCTGGCTGGACATTTGCAATACTGGCCCAACGTAGGACCAGTGCAGGACCAATATTAGACCAGCATTGCCAATACCCAGCCAATATTGACCCAATTCAATTCAATTTATTGACACCCAGAAATCCCTGTAGAGGGCGTTATGAGGTATAACGGGCGTAAGAAACAAAAGTATACACAGTAGCCAACTAAGAACAACATAAACAAGATGCAAAAACACAAGATATAAGATGATGGTTGATATTGCGGGTTACTTTTGAATGAGTCATGTAGTCATAGCGACTATGCAATCGCGGAAGCTGGAACGGTCGATAATAGTAGCGACATTGGGTGGAAGGTTATTCCATTCAATGACCCAATATGTTGTGCTGCTTGGGAAGTTGATGGAGTTCTTCCGCTGACTGTGTGAGTGGCTTTCCTTAGTTATTTCATCAGTTGTTCCAGGGGGCGAACGTGGGTAAAGTTTTCTCTTACCGAAGCGAACCGGAGGACATATGCTAAAACTATATGCTATTTCCGACTCTCTACATTACAGCATAGCACAGCACATCACGATGATATAGGGTGCCTTGGTAAGTTGAAACCACTTTTGAAGAAAACGGTACACGCTACTGTCAAATCCAAGCTCAGCAGTGTGACGTCAGGGACTCTAAGAGAATACAACGATCGGTTTATCGTGTTTGAAAGCGCGAAACGTGAATATATTCCGATTTACTACCATGTACTATACGCATATGCGTACAACCTAGGTGTTGTAACATTCATAACCATTTTGAAACGAAATACGGTAATACAGGGCTTAGCGAACTATTGGATATGGAAATGAAGTGAAGAAAAGTTTAATGAAAGAGCAATTCGATCCAGAAAAGTGAATAAGAAAGCTTGAGTTGAGTTGAGTTGATGAGAATAAGAAAGCTGTTTCACGATAACTCAACACTTTCATAGATTTCACAAAACCTTCTACTTCTACTAATCTAATACTATACTAAACATTCTACTAATACTAATAAAAAAAACTAGTAACACTAAACACACTAATACTAAAAACATTTCTACGAAACATTCTACTAAGCCTAATGCAGTTTTTGCAGAACGCACGCTTTTGCACATGCGGCTTTACAGTGACAGGAACGCAATAGAGTTAAAAAGTGCAAGACAGAGCTTGAGAACACGTAAAAGACGAACACACATTCAATACCTTCCCTTTTTTATATATATTCAAACTCAAACTCAAACGAACACACACGAGGTCTCAAAGGTTTCACTATGTCTTCGAGATTCCTTTAGCAACGTTGTGCTCTAGATCTTTCTTGCCTATCCTTTAAACAACGAGAGCTCTCTCTCTCTCTCTGTCTCGCCTTTTGCTCCTTCAGGCTTTCTACCTGTTACTATTGATACCGGTCTCCCGTTTCCACCTCACAGGCCCTCAAACGTGACAGCGAACATGCCGACCGCCTCCATCACGCTGAGGAGACGAGACTCATGCAACCATTAATCACCTATCGGTGCCAAACTGCATGTGCGAGCCACACGCGCACCACTTGAAGCACGACAAGAAGAACTGGCTCCCGTCAAGTTCAACAACCGCTATCGGAGCGCCTACGATAAATGAGTTAGCATCCTTGGACTGTCTCTTCCGCTTCTTTTCTGGGTGACACTCATTGGAGCGGCCAGTCCCGTAAGTAGTTCACGAAAAATGAGGGCTCTACCGCGTCGAGCGAGCGTCGAGGGGTTGAGAACCTATCTGTCCAGGACCCAAGTTGACGTGCTGTCGTGCAGAAGCCTGCGGTGTTTCAGGGCTCGTTCGCTGAAGTGCTTTTTGTGCTATAGTTAGTAACGTGCTTATGTGGACGGACGAATATGTGAAATGTCGGTGAATACCTCGCGAAAGAGCCGCGGTTTGGTTTTGTACAGGTTTAGTTCTTTGTACCTTGCATTTGGTTTCACTGGTTAAGCTCTGTAGTGGGATGGTGTGTACACTGTTGTTAATGGAAGTTAGTGACATTTTGAGGTACTGGAGCGAAGAACGATATCCACGGAGGTAGAACAGAGATAAGTAGACAAGAAGAATTTACATTTCGCCCAGTCTTTTTAATATTTTACTTCAGAGAGTAGGTACTTAATGCTGGTGTACATCCTGCCGTCCAGCAGACACGTATAGATTAATTTACTCCACAATTTAATTTTTGATAATTTAATGTAATAATTTAATACTCCACTACAGGACACCTTACAACATGACTTACAGTGAGCGTCATTCCTCAACAAAGTCCCCTCTTGCAGCCTCTCATTTTTCAACGCCTTCTTTTTCTCCAACACCCGCCATTTGCAACGACAATAACCCACCAGCATATTCCCAGTGTATATTCGAGAGAGCGCGAACACCGCGCAAAGAATCGCGATGACAACTTACACGAATAACGCACCCGCAGCATCACAACAGAAAAATGCGCGACATGCTGGCACCACCTTATATGACACGATTTACGAGGTCGGGCAAGACAAGAAGAAATTCAATCGTAAGGGGATGGGGGGAGGATCCCTCATTTTACGACCCCTCGAATCTCTCCTACACACACACACACACACTTCAAAGTTCACGGAACTCCCCCATGGCAGCAGTCATAGCACCAAATCGAAATTCTCCGCTAAAGAGGGCAAATCATAGAAGGCCGCATCACTTCGGCGGTCTGTTCGGTTTCTTAGTTTTTGCAGCACGAAGTCGAGAGCACCGGTGGCATTTGGCCGGCAAATCCGTCCTTAACGAGCCTGAAGATCCTTTTAGCGGTTGTCATGTCGGGGGCGTGCGTGAGTTATAAGCCTGAGCGGCGGAAACCGCATGCGGACGTGTGTGTGTGGCTCTGGTGGGCTGGTCCTTAATTGAGCGCTACTGCGCCTCTCTGGAAACGGAGAAGAATTCTGGTTTGCCTGGAATGAGTAGATTTATAGCTGTCTTTGATGATGGCAGCGATTATTTTCCCTTCTCAGGTCGCCCAAGGGAATGAGTGAGAGGAAAATACATAGTTATGTGCTGCGAGAAAGACGAAGACGTCTTGACAACGCGTGGGCCGTATCGGTTAATAGGGTTTATTCACTGACGTCACTCCACTAGGGGGCAGCAGCTTCGAAAAAGCGAGGCCGGCGCCATCTGGTGTACAGGTCTGTCACGGCTTGGTTTCGGTTTTCGTTCGCTGCTATAAAAGACTATTACCGTTCAAAACATGGAAATCGTTGGGATATCGTACAAATAATATTTACATAGCACAAGAATATAGAAACTCTCAATGAGTGGTGAATACTATATGAAGGTGAACGTCTGGAGGGCCAGGACTTAAAAACCCACATCATGGCGGCAAAATCAGCTATAGGAACTGTGGCGCTTCATTGCGAGTGACGTCATATGAATAACAGACTCGGTTGGAAGGGAACCACGTGGTGCTGGTGTATTCTGTCTCGATTTATTTTACGGATTGAATTCGTGGTTGTCGTCAAAGAGGTAACCGCAACTTCGCTTCCTGAATGAGTGCTGTCTACGAGACTGGTCTCCATCAAAGGTTACCTCCAGAAGGGTGGTTGTAGGTAGAACGTTTGATCACACACGTTTATTAAACCACATCGTACTGGGAATCTGTGCATCAGTGGTTTTACTGTCAGTGTCTAACGGCATATGAAGCGATTCTTGTAAGTTACGTCAACGTATGCCTTTCCTGTGCCAGGACTTTCCCGCAGGGATCAGTGAAAAAGAAGCTTCTTTTCACGAGTCATCGCCGTCCAATGCCCTGCGACAGCCGTTACAACACAGGACTTCAGGTCACTCAATACCAACCACGCGTTACCATCCCCCAATCCCGAGCCACCACAACAAACAGGTATGCGGCTGCCGACATTTTAAAGAAATCAGTTGGGCACATTTGCCAACCAAATTGACAACCCCGAGAAGCTGAACGTGCTGTGTTTACATGAAGGCTCAGGAATAAATTCCCGTCTACTCGCCCCGACAGAACCAACGCAGATATTCTACCAGACAGAAGTCTATAGAGCTTTACTTCACAACTAAGCGTCCCCTACCTGTGTGAGCGTCCCCCCTCGTTTTATACCTTTCAGTCCCTCGCGGGCTGACCTCGCGGTAGCCAACAAAAGGACGTGGTCAACATAAAGGGCAGCCCAATAATTCCATGCGCGTGAATAGTTCGCAACCTGTCTTTTGTGACGGTTTAAGATCGTCAGGCTTGATAGGCACTAAGGAACTCGACGATATAGGTAGGGTGGCATATGCGTGTGCGCGGCGATAAGAATGTTCCTGTGGAATATCACGTGAAGGGAACGGGGATTTTTTAAAGAAACCTTCTGTTGGTCAGTGATCCGGGTGAGCGGACTAAGATGGCCCAGTGAATGTACTTGCGTAAGGGAATTGGTGTAGAATGTTGCGGAACGTCTCCTCGACTGTTGGAAGTACAAAAGCCGTTAAAGGGGAGTAGAGTGCAATATGTCATTACCTTGACATTAACACAAAAGGAAAGGGACTGCATCGTTCGTGATTTATGAATGAAGAAGCTTTCCCTCTCCATCTCAAGAAGCGCGACAATGCGCAGAGGCCTCGGACCAGTGATGGGTAAAGTACCTCAAAAATTGTACTTGAAGTGAAGTACCAAGTACCTAGCACCTGCTGTACTTTAAGTACACTACAAGGTACCACAGTAATGTAAAGTACAAAGTGCTTTGCAAAGTACTTTAAAGCATCAAGTACATTACAAATTTAGATCGTATCGCTGGACGTTTCAACACTTGGTGGTAATAAAATGTGAGGTAATTATGTTTCGACTGTTATCTTTAGAAAACTTTCAGTAAGCATTTTTGCAAAGTGCTGCATAGAAAACATAGATAGTTTACAGCTGACTAATTAAGATGAACCGAAAGAATGGATTTTGTGACCAAGTTTTGTGTTTGTATTGCCAATTGGGTACTTGAGTACTTGAAAGGAAAGTACCGAAGTACAGTACAAAGTACACAGCTTGAAATGTACTTTAAGTACAAGTACTGAGAACGAAAACAGTATTACCCTACCGGAAATATAGCAGGTAACGGTAACAGAAAGAGAAACGGACATCGCACACTCAGAATAGCTGAAACAGAAACGGAAACGAAAATAATTTACGCTAATAATTCATTTACTGCAGGATCCGAATTATTACAACCCTTTATTGCATCATGAAAGAAAGCTGAATGAAGCGAACCAGAAGTAACCCAGGAACTAAAACTAAAATGAACTATCAAACTGGAGCGTATAAGTAAATAGTGTATAGTAAACAGAAGCACCATAGTTCCCATACGCTAATAGTGACTTGCAATTTGCATGCGTGAATAACATTAGTGAAAACTGTTCATATATTAGCTTTTCGAAGAAACCGCGTGCTATATTCTTGAATAAACGATGTCTGTTGTGTGCAGTACTCAAAATAATTTCGTAGCTTGCCAAAAAAGGGAGAAGGGAAACGACAAACAGGGGGGGGGGGGGGGGTACGGAAAACCGAAACCGAAACGTAACGGACACGAAAACAACAATGGTGGTAACGGAAACTGAAACAGAAATGCAGGCGAGCTGCTGGATGACCTGCATAATGAAGAAACAACAACAATTATATTTTGACGATGAAGTGGGGCGCTTTTTTCACTCGAGGAATTTGAACGCTACCCCATAGCTAGGGGGTCTAATATGAGTGATGACGATGATGATTGGAGTGACGATGACGATCCTGATCGTGATGGTGGGAATGTCCGAGGGCGCTGTCGGGGTCACAATGAGTCCTTAGCCTTGAAGAACGCCTTAGCTATGGGGTTGGTTTCCTCATCATCACACACACAAATGTGGGCTGACTCACCATATTCGTGTAAATATGCTGCCAATTATTACATTATTCCTCATCATAGCTGTCCAGTGACTGACGTTTCGAACAGCGTGAGAAACAACTGCTCCGTTTGTGTCCTTTTGTTCCGTGTTCGGTCCTTATATCGGTGGCTTCTCATGCATACAAACTGGTGTGAGAAATTAATGCTGCAACCAAAATAAACTTCTTTGGCCGTGGAACGCTTTGTCTACCATAGCGTTTTGAACGGGTGGCCCTTAGACTCACAAGTTGTGCACGTTAACAACACCGGTTATTCTCACCAGACAGCACCGAGGCGTACGGTGGAAGAAATGAAGCATGCAGGTTTGAAAAGTATGCTGCGTGTGCGCTTCCGAATCTATGCCAAGGGGCACGTCAACGAGGGGCGTAACTGTTGCTCTTCAGGGGTTTGTTTGTTTGTGTGTGTGTGTGGGGGGGGGGGGGGGCTGAGACGGGTTGTTGCAGGGTGTTGCGTTCCGCGAAGTACCGAATATATTTTGTGAAATCGAGAAGCATTTTTAATTACTTTGATCACCGTGTCGCGTCATCTTTTCGAGGCTTCCGATAGTTGGGTTGCCACTACAAGAACATCAACATACGCAAATACACTTTTTATTGCTTCACCGAAAGACGCGTCCCACACAACACTGGGCATTGCATTGTTCCAATACAGGAACTTCCACTGCACGTATTGACACTGGGTACGCTTTCATCTGAAGACAGTTGTATGGTCCACGGCTTCTCGGCCTCGAAAGGCATGCACGTATAAATAAACTCGCGTTCAATAACGAACAAAGGCAGTTTTTTCATTCCGAGAACCACGCACGAAAAATGTAGCGGAGTGTTTACGGCTGCCGGCACGTTCTTTGGTCCAGTCTTCGCTTCCATAAACCATACAAGCCGGACAGGGTTCTTGAGGAGCAATGGGAGCTGATACAACCGACGATAACGGAACTTCGGCACCATGTGGGGGCACCGCAGGCCTAAGGGTACTTTCCATGGCAGGTATGGCAGGTAAGGAGCGATATTAATGTCTGCTCGTCGGTGGCGTGCTGTTGAAAAAACACGTGTCTCCGGTCGTGTGTTTGTCTTCTTCCTCTCGTTTTGCGTGTGTTCGTTTCCGTCAGAGTCGTCTGTTGTCTTAATAATCTGCGGCTGCTTTCAAGATACTGTTTCAGAAGCAGGCTGCGGGTGGGAGTTTTGTAGAAAGATGGCTTCTTTTTGTGGGAACGCGCCAGAAAGATTCGGAAGATTAACGGTCCTGGTATCGCTGGCTGCCGGAGTAGACAACTGCAACAGTTGGAGAATACAACTTTTTGTTTTTGCTTTCCTATGCGCATATATCTCTTTGCTTTAGAGGATTCCGTTCGAGGGTGTCTACCGCGACAACATTGTTCATGTCGAGAGAAAATCCATAGTTTCGTAGGTGAGAATTGCAAGAAACGTGTAGAAGCATGCTCGTGCGTTTGTAATCCAGAACAATGTAGTGCAACATTGAGTACAATTCACTTTGTGTCTTTCTTTCTTGGGGGGGGGGGGGGGATCACTATAACTGGCGTTGGCTATAGTTGCATGCGTCAGAGGGTAGGTCAATTTCTCCGGTTTTCAGTATTGTTAGAAACGACTTCTATATCATTTATCATTCAACAACAACAACAAACGCATGTGGCGACGATGGGTTGCGCAATTAACCAAATAAATGGAAGAAGTCTAAGGTATCGAACTGAATATGTCGTCTACCAATAAGCTGAAATGCCGTATTTTTCGATGAATAACGGGCGCGTTTTTCATGTACATGGTAAAAAGCGTTTCAAAGACAGAGCGCGCTTTACTCACGGGGGCGTGTTATACATCGGTGTCTTTCTCTTTTTCTCGGAGGAACCGGCCCTAAAAGGTATCGTGCATCACAAGCTGCTTGACATTGACAAGCTGCTTGACATTGGTGTGAATCGTTCATTTAAGCGCTTAAGCGCCACGAAAAAATTGGCAAAACTGGATGCTAGAAGACGAGCACAGGTATACATGAAGAAAGGACAGAGGGTTTGGCATTTTTATGCATTTTTGGAGGCCCGCGAGACCATAAGTATATATGAGTGAATAATTAATGAGCCACGGACTGCAAGAACAGAGGAACAAACAGTTTCATAAATTGAAAATACATCTATACACATACTTAAGATGCCAAAACAGATTTAATAACGTACTCGAATAAACAGCTTTCAAATAATTAAGAGATTGCTTATCTTAGTTTCCCTGTCTGTGTTGTCCGCAGTTTACTTACTTTCCGTATCAGTGTTTGCGTATGTATAAAGGCGATATTGCGAAAAATTTTCACCGCTTCAGCGGACCATATCCGGCATTATTTTCAACACCAACACCAGCACAATCATTCTAGCAGCTATTCAGCTTTATACATAGTTACTTCAACGGAACCATGCATTAGGATTATTTGGTACAAAAATATATTCTTAGTGTGCCACTCCGTCCAAAGCAGCGCTATGAGTATAAGAAATTAATTTGAAGCAGGAAAGCGGGTGTCAGCTGTAGAGCTGCGCTCTCAAAACCTTCATTAATGCCAGAGCTTTTCGAGTCGATGCCTTGCACTGTCTACTTTGTGAACTCGTGAACGGGGACGCTAACTTAGTGCCACACGTCTCATGGTAGGGGTGCTAGAGTTAGTCTTCAACTCCGAGTCTCCAGAATTTCCATCAGTTGAAGTTATGCCCTATACTACGCTTCATGACAAAAATGATGCACGTACATTCAACTTAAGGAAAAAGAAAATGCGGGAATAAACCAGGATAAACATTTGCATCCAAAATGACACTTTTTTCCTCCCGCTCGCCTCTCTGGTTGTTCTCATTTTCCCTTTCCGCAGATATTACACGACGGCGGCATTGCTCTTTTAAAGCAAATGTACAGCATTAGGAAAGATAAAAGCTTCCCTGCGTTCTTTTATCCTGCATAGCTCAATGAGAGATACTAGCATTTGAAAAACCAGTTTAGACGTTTTATGCTCCCGACCGTGATACTCCAAACGGTGCTGAGCACAGCTCGGGATTTAAAGTACCTTATTTTCTTGCACGACCGCAAAAGCAGTATGCGTTTTCTTCACCGGCAATGTGCACGGTGCCTTTACAAGTGTCTCTCCTGTTGATATGGATTGGCCGCAGTTACGGTATTCTTTTCTGTTTCTTTTTCTTGCTCTTTACGCACAGGTCGTGGAAGAGAGAAGGACCTCAGCACGATAACTCAACCAGGTGGAAAGCAAGAAACGTTTAAACACGCTTGTAATGGAACCGAAAAGATGTGGGGCGATGAAACTTGAATTAGTAATAGTGATGTCACGAACCTGTCGAGGTTCAAAGTCGTAAAAGTTCGCGAAATTCCAACTTTCATTCGGGAAATTTGAAAAATAGTCGTAGAGGTTCGATTGCACTACGATTGCGCGTCTATCCCTTTCCCGAATTCAGAAGCATTGGCATTGAAGGTGACGAGAAAGAAAAGAACTTGTCGCGTCTCACATGTCTGTTTTTACACTCATGACAAATAAACAGGTGACCCCCTTCAAAATGACACTCCAATAACACGAGAAAAATCAGCATGTAATGAAAGTTCATTACATGCTGATTTTTCTGGAGGGTGATATGAGAAAACTCCACAAAATAGTTCTTCTTTCGCCGATTTTTCGCCGTACGTACAAATGCAATAAATTAAGTCTTTGTGAATAATTGTGAGAAACATGTCCAACATACAGCTATTGCTTGGCCATTGCCACTGACATATCTTACAGCAACAACATTCACTTCACCGGCACTGACCGGCGCCTTTGCGTTTCGAGCGACCAGCTTTCGAGCCACTGCGTATAGGAAACCGAAAATTCGAACCCGCATGTGGCGGTTCAGAGGACAAAATTAATGAGTATCCTTCAAGCGTATACGTTCGTCAACCCGTGTGGAAGTTTTGAAATGAAAAGTTGTTTTTTTCTAACTTTTATCTTTCAGCTCATGTATGGTGGATCCAGAGAGCTTTTTGGAAGCTCCATCTGGACCAAGGCCGGGCAACCGAGCGTGAAGCGTTCACAGCATCCATCAGCTCGTTGTCATCTTGTCATCCGATACCTCCATCTGGTCACGACAGCGAGGCGAGTCACGTCGTAACACGCATGCGCAGATGTTTTGTCGGTTGGATGCCTGTTGCTCGGATCAGTGATCAACGTGTATCAACGAAATTCCGACGGGAAATCATTGCCTGTTTTCTGGTCGGTCCTATCACTGTCACTCGATACTAAAGAAAAACGATGTATTTGAGGAAGGAGATATCCTGTACGTGGCTGAAAGCGAAGCACGTGAGGTGCAGTTTTTGCAATTCCCACGCGTTGCGTTTCGAACCTCCAGGGATCGAAATCTACTTTCTATTTGAACCCGACAGTAGAGTGTTCAGTAACAGCGTTCGCGGTAATAGGGAACCGAAAAACACAAGTGATGTAATGCGTGTAGCGGCCTCTGTCAACGCACGGCTTTCAGAATTGGGTTTTCTTAACGCAGAGCGGAGCGCTTGCGTCAGTCGCTCGGAGCGCCACTACGGTCAACAACCGAAACTTACAAATGAGAAAGAAATCAAGAAACCACGAAACTTTCTAAGCGCCCTTTTGCGAGCGTATTGTGCTGCTGGTAGAAAAACTAAATGGTATCGTGAAACAAAACCATGTTTTTTTTTGTTGTTGCTGTCAAATGTGTTCGGCCGTTTGCAGACGACACGCTCACGCGGATTCCCGACGGGCGCGAGAACGATACAAGCCAGTTTTCGAGCCACACGTTACTTCCGAGAAATAGCACGCGCGTCCAACACCCAATGCACTGTTTTGGGTTCTGCGCATGCGCATTGGCGAAGAAGCAACTTCTTTCGCGTCCTAGAGCGTATAGGTATGTTATTCTAGAAATCTCAATCTTGGTATGTCGAAACTGAGTCAAGCACGGTCAACACAAGCGATAACAATATACTCGTACAAACATTGAAACTACTGTGTTTATTATCGTGTAAGCTTTCATGCAGTGGAACGCATTTCATCAGGTTCCAATGCTGTGCAGTTGATACCTGCACATGGTACCTGATGAAATGCAGTCCACTGCATGAAAGCTTGTACGATAATAAACACAGTATCATTCTAGAAGACTATAAGATTGAATTGTTACAATATCCCGTTTCCCATTTTGCCGTTGTACCTCATCACTGAGCAGTAGTAACCGCTAATTAACTTCGACATCTATAGACAGGGCAAGGTGCGGCGGCTTTCGTGAACATCAACATACACTGCCAGTGGAAACCAAATACATGTTTATAATATCAATCAATGCACTTGTGGTAACAAGCAGTCAAAGACGGGATTACAATTACGTCTAGATGTAGGCACGCCCCCACCACATGTAGTTAGGCAACACGCCAAGCTTCCAGTCGGAAAGAAAGCGTGCAACTGAGAAATGTTAATAAGCGCGAATTGCATCAGCTCCGCTCTGTCTACGACTGAAGGAAAACAAGATGGTGTACGTCAGCATCAAGATTGGAGGGAGGATGCGTCCAATGGAAGAGGAGAACGGTAATGAAAATAGGTCACTATGTGGGGTAGCACAAGCAGCATCGTACACGATGTATGTGGGGAAGGACTTCAAGGTTACGAGCGAGCGATTGGATGAAGGTGGACACCTTTATGTAAGGTTATGCCTTGAAGACCCTTTGACCCGAGAATTTTGATCGAGGCATTGAGCTTCTCTTCCTGGTAACTCATATATATATGGTACAGCTTGGGACAAAAGTTTACGGAACACCGGGGTGTCGCATTTCTCCATTGAAGCGACACCCTAGCAGCAAATAGGGGTGGACACGCATACTCAGAGATGGACAGAATAGCCGGTCACCCGCTTCTTATGCGATCTCCTCAAGATAACCAGCAGAGACCCGCTGCAATGAAGACATACGCCAGATGCCGTGTTCCGTAAACTTTTGTCCCAAGCTGTACCAATAGAGATTCGGTTGTTGGGGCAAAGGAATGACACACCACAATCACCATAGTCACGGCTGCAGATTATTACAGCGACAGTTGGATAGGGCCAACCAGCGTGTAGGTCCGTCTGTGACTTCATAGAGCCACGTGACCTGCTACGTGGTACTGTCCAGGTGCCCCCAACGTGATAGCCACATAGTCAATTTGCGGTGCGGATGAAATAGCGAAGCACCACAATATAGAACTAACGAAGTCAGACGACGTCGTGTCTCATCTGTGACCTTGTATAACATGTACGCTCAGGTGACAATCCGTAGAAGGTAAGGACGGTGATTGGTCGGCTGAACACATCGGCCATATCGGCCATGCAACGTAATAACAGGACCGTTACGATTCAGTAGCTGTGCCCTCCGCCTTAGTTATCACTCTTGCACCGAATAAGTACTTACAAAGTAACGCCGCGAGGTAACTGTGACCATGAGCAGTCTACAGACGTGGACATTGAGACAGGGATTTAGTGTTCCAGGAAATGGGTCTTTTGCCGACATCTGTCTAAAAAATCTGCAGGGAAAGCGTACGTACACGGAGTTAAACTCTTTGACACCTTTCAGCATATGAAATATTTTTTTTGTGTGTGTGTAAATACACACCCTTTTCTTTCCCGCAGGCATTTCTGAAAGGTGTAATAATAGTGTTAAAAATGTGTTTGCAAAGCACTCGTCTGAATGATTGTTTTATCTGGAGTACACCAACTGAAATGGTGTCTGTTGTAGAATATGCCCTCTTTGTAGAATGCACAAGTTAGAAGGGTATTTTGCAAAACACCCTTCTACTTCTATGCTGTGCGAAACTTGGTGTATGGCAGGGCAAGACATCGTGAATGTTGTAAAATAATTTACGGTGCGGTCAGTGATGGGATTAGAACACAACAGCTCACAGCCTTCAACACGGTCGTGGAGATACCATAAACAAATTCTGTATTTACTTTGCTACACTAAAGGTTCCCCAGAGATGTTATACTTATTGTTTCTGCTTTCTGTTCCTTCTCTGTCTGACTCTGCTTGATGTTGAAAGTTCATTTCTTGCATTTGGGAACTCAGTCACGAGACACGACAAAGGTATGCAAAAGAGAGATTACTGTGAGGCAGTCGTCGTGAGACTCCTTTTTTTTTCAGGTGACGCTGATTCGTCTTGTGAGCATGCTGAGTGTTTTTACTAGGACGCTCACCGAGATATTAATAATAAAGAAGTATTGAGGCGTGCAGGTAATGATAGTGCAAGTGTATGGGCGATGGAGTTCACACAGCTGCTTCGGAGAATAAACATTCCAGAGGAGGATAAAAATAGATCTGTCTGGTTTGTTCATATTAGGATTACCGGGAATATGCGAGATGGCTGAACCCAGTGTGGCAGACATTATGGTTTGCGAAGAGTTTCTGCAAAACTCACGCGCGTTCTATGAAAGAACCATAAAGTAGACTACCGAAAATACAAGTACGAATTACAAATATATATATAAATTATTATATAATTATATTACGATAAATATATATATATATATATTTTTTTTTTCATCACTTTGTGCATGACAAGTTCAGGATTAAAGCTTCGGAGAATATATTTCCTTTGGACGACTAGCGTAGAGAGGTGTGGGGTTCGATTCCCGCCACACCATCGTTTTTCGAGAATTATTAATTCAGACGATTCTCTATACGAAGTGACTGCCGTTTGCACCTGTCTCTTATGTTCTGTTATAGACGGCAACTGCTTGCCGGCACATGCTGTCAGTGCAGACAGTATAGGTTTGTTCAGGCACCGAAGTCTCTGTAAAGTGTCTCTATTGTTGTAGGTGCATTGTCGTGTATAAGTGTGAATTGGTCCACCCCTGCCTTGGCCCCCAGTAGGGAGTGGGCGGTATGTCTGCATAAAAAATGAACAACAACAAGGAAATCGTGACTATGACATGGGATGATTCACCGCTGGAGAGCAAACAAACGAACGAATGAAATTTTAATGCTGCAATAAAACGTCAACTAAAAAAACGAAAAAAAAAAAAAACAACAACCACACTACGCAATGTCGTACGCATCGGAAGTTCTCATGCCACACAAAAGAAGAAACTGCTGGAGAATAACGTTCTCATACCAAGCAACAGCTTTACCCCCGGCAAAGACGTCAGCTCTCCAACGAACGTGACCACCAGGAGCAAAATCGTCTTGTGGAACTCGAGAAAGAAAAAAAGTAAACTTCTGCATCATATATTTGTAATGGCATGATCCATAATGAGGACGTCATAATAACCTACAGGCTCGAATCTCATCCCAAAATAAACTTGTCGGCGCTCCATCTAAATCTAAGGAAGTCATCTCGTCTGCTTTCCCGTCGTCTGCTTCGTGATGGCATTTGAACGCAGACGATGCCGATCAATCAACAGGTTGCCATGGATTGGATGCACCAATAATATTCGGAACCCGGTGTTTTGTTCCGTCGTGAAGACCCTGTTGAGGGTACACCGCTAAGTAAGACATGCTCGGTTCGAACAAGACGTCAGCTTCGCGCCCCGTCTGTTTATACTGTGGACCTGTAAACAACTTTCGTATTTCTGCGAGCAGACCAGAAGGTGGAACTGAGACCGGCTGCCGAATCTAATACAGCAACATGATCTGCCCCAAACGAAGAGTGCGATTGGCTGCAGTGGTTACCCAAACCACGGCCTGGAATAACTTGCCAGTGAACATTAGAAGTGTCACTATTTAGTTCCATCTTCCAAGTTCCATCTATTTAAAAAATAACACTCGAAAATACTTCCTCTGCAACTAGTTATATCCGTAAACTAGCCCATGTTTATTAAGCAATTAATGTATGTATCGTAATCAATGTATGTAAATAATGTGTGTGATGTAATTTTTTCACAGTGTCCAATTTTTTCCAGTGTCACAGTGCCTATTTAGTATGCAACCTGTGGTATCGAATACCTTTGTCCTACCTTTGTGCTGCCGCGTTTTTCCTTTTTATTTTTCAAGGACTGTATAACACCGTCCGCCCTAACAGCCCTATATCTGATTCTGTATCCTACTAAATCGTCTACCAGATAAATAAAGAAAGAAAGAACGAAAGGAAGAAACCTTGCTCCATCAGAACTACAACATGTCGCGACCCCCCCCCCCCCCCCCCGCACGCACACACAAGTTGTGCTCGATTTCAGCGCATGAATAGTAATTCACAAAACCGACGCTGAAATTGAATTTTCCAGTTGATATCGTCACGGGTAATAAAAGACGGGCTAGAAACCGTCGCAGACACAGAAATAAACGCATGGCAGCAAGGATGAGTGTTCCTGTTCACTAAAGTGAGCTTGCTTTGTAGTGACCTTGCGGTTCGGTACCACGAGCTTTTTTTGGGACGAAGAATAGTGGGCAGAGCAGGGTACGTGGACATCTCTTTTTTATAGTTTCTGGGCCGATTCGTGAACCCCCGCTGAATCTGTCACAGAGCAGCCTCGGGATCGCGACCGACCCACAGTTTGGGAATCACTGGGCTAGGGAACTGACTGTTTTCGGAACCGTCATCGTGAAACTTCCGATCTACTAAGACTCGATGACGTAAGCCATGTTGACCTGCACGACCACAAATGAATATCGCGGTTTTCGCAAAAACTCAGCTGGACTAAATGAAACCAATAATAAATTTACAGACGACACCGCTGGATAGACAGACATCGTGCAACTTCCCTGATCTTCACGCTCTCATAAATATGATAAATCATTGGAAATCAAAAACCATTGCAGTATTGTACTCATAAATCTCATAGTATAATATGCTGAAACCGTGATGGGAATAAGACAGAGGCGAACTGCACTCCAGAGAGGCAGCGATACAAAATAATAAGAAAGAAGGGCGAAAAAAAAAAAAGATAAGCATTATTGGCACGTATCAGCAAGCGCGACGAAAGGGTGAAAAAAGCAAATAATTCCGTACGGACGAGATTACATTGGAGAAAACAAGAAGGAGACAGAAAAGCAAATAAAATCCCATCTAACCCTCCTTTTGAGTCGTCCGAATCTAAGTCACGTTTTACGTATAAATGTTAACGAGGCACGGCATGCTGGTGAGACCAATTCATCTATCAGGATTTTCATCGATCTTTCGCCGGTTCTCAGTAAAAAGCGTCCCGAGTCCATTCTTCCATTTACTGAAGTCTGCTACGCATAGCAATAGTAAACTCTGCGAAGTCTCATACAGAAATCAAGTATTCCAGTCAACGACAGGGCACATAAATTGTTTGCACACGCGAAAGCAGCTGCACATACGGCATAGAAGGGAAGAGTCCCACATTGAAAAGTCATGACACAACTTTGTGGCAATGTCTTGGACATTAGCGCAACCACTATAATCGCAGGTTTATGACACTCGACTTGGTTACCTGAGAGGGAGAGAGAGAGAGAGAGAGCGAAAAAAAAAAAGAACTGTAAGATGGGGAAAACTTGGTATTGGGTAAACAAAAAGATGAACGACGCGGACGCAGATCAAATCAGAAATTAAATTTTCTAAACGGAAAGCACACAAAATCGTGAGTTTAGAGCATCGTACGCTATCGCCATTGCGTACGTAAGGGATAGCGTTGATGGTTCTGCACGCGCCCATAATAGAAAGAGAGCTTCGCGCAGTGCACAGAACCACCAACACTATCCCTTACGTACGCAAAGGCGATACGACGTACTAAAACTCTATGTGCAGACGTCCGGTGGGGAAACTGCGTACGAGAAAACCGTGTACGCGCCAAAGAATTCTGCAAAGGGATAAGCGAATGGATAGCCAAATGCAAAACAGGTCGGACTAACGGGAGTGGAAGAGGGCGCTTCAAAGACGGATGAGTGGCTGAATCGCTTCGCTTCGGCAGAAGTTTAAAGCAATGACTGCTTTTGTAGTGCAGGCTCTTCCCATCACAGAACTTATACACCAGCTTCCCTGCGTCTATGCTCTTTTGTCAAAGAAAGAAAATGGCAACTCACCTTGCGTGAACTCCACAACACTTCTGTTGCCCACTGCTCTGTTGACCAATATCCCGTGGGTGGGAAAGACAGTAACCACATACTTGAGCTTCGCATCCACCGTGTCCGCATCACACGCACGAAGCACGTCCTTACTGAACCTAAATCCAAGCCGCCGAGAATTGTCCAAATAACCCAACGCAAAAGCACCTTTGTTGACCGCTAGTTGAGGTGCACTGTTGTCAACTGGAAGCACTTCTATCGAAAACTGCTGAGCTGCTTTGGTTGCCTTTTGCACATCAGGATGTACAAAGAAATCTTTGTGAGTACCGTCTGTCACGACGAAGCTAAAGTTATCTTTCGATGTCTCGCTCCCATCGTGAACGTACGAGATTCTATTATCACTCAAGTCCGCCATGGTGAAGAAGGAAACCTCGCGTGAACGCCTGTACAAAACCTTCCCATGAATCGCATTTTGCGTGATAGTGAATTTGATGTTGGATTCCGGTGTGTCAATATCATCTGCTTTCAGTTCAAATGGAGTGATCAATCTCTCGCTCCCTTCTCTAACCCTCAGTCGGTTGATGAACAGGACAGGCTTTTTGTTGTCGACGTCTTTGATTGAGATACGGAACATTCTAAAGACAGAGTTGCGACCGTCGTTGACTTCAAACTCGAAGCTGTCCAGCTTACTTTCGTCCTTGCTGGTGTGCACGTAGCATATTTTGCTTCCGGCAAGATCCATTTGAGTAAACGACCTCAACACCGCGCCTGGATGATCCGTGCTCTCTAAGTGTCCCTTGGATGGTGATCGTGTGATGATGAACCTTAGTCTTTCGTCATCGCTGTTCAAATCACTGGTGCTGAGAATATCTGTAGTCAGTGTGACTCTCCCACCTTCCTGGAGCTCCACTCCCCTGCTGACCACCTCGGGGTAGATCGTGTCCAAGCTTTCCACCGTGATCCAGAACCTCCGGTCGATCAGAGCGTTATTACCGTCTGTGACGTCGAACTTGATCAAATCTCGCATACCAGGTATACCTGTCTGCGTGTACGTCACCAGGCCCATGTCGATATCTCGTTGAGTAAAGTTCATTCCTCGCGTTAGGTTTCGTTGTGGCTTGTAAGTGGAGGAGTTTAACAGCAACAAGAATCCCTGACGGGGCGCTTGCCTCACAACGTAGGTCAACATGCTGTCTTCAGAATCGAGATCCTCAGCACGTAGTAAGCGGTTTGTAATGGTTTTTGTCTCGCTGATATCTACCTCAAGCCCATCGTTTACAGCCAATCGCGGCGTTTCGTCGTCGACAGGAATAATCGTTATCATAACTCGGCCGTTAGTATGCTGCCATCCGTCAGACACTCTTATCTCGAAATAATCCCCTTCGGTTTCACTGTCGTCGTGTCTGTAGATCACGGACGATGGAGGGGTGATATCAGCTACGCTAAACCTATCAACTGGCGCCATTCCAGAGCCGGCGTGAGCGGACAAGACGCTACCTCGCATCGGTGGCTTCGTTATCTCGAATATCAGTTTGTCTTCAGGAACATCAAGGTCTCTCACTTGTATATTAGTCAAGTCAATAGTCGTATCGCCGCCTTCGAGCACAATCAATTCACTAGAGACGATCTCCGGTTGTTCATCGTTAGTTGGGTGGATCCTGATGGAGAATTTGGAGTTTGGACTCGAGTTGATTCCGTCAGAGCAGATAAAACTGAAGTTATCTCCCAACGGCTCAAATCCTCTGTGGATACTCTGAACGTAGTTCACCCAACCGGAGTTGATTTCCGAGATAGTGAAAGATGACACTGGAACGCCGGCTCGGATGCTTTCGGAGCCTGGAGAGGGAGACGCGTTTTCTACGTAACCGTGCGTTGGCTGCACGTCAATATTGCACAGGATGGTTTCGTCATTTGAGTCGACATCCGTAGCCGAAAGGTATGTCCTAGTGATGGTTGCCTTCCCGCCTTCGAGAACAGGAAGCGGTTGACCGACGGACACGCGAGGTGGTGCAGAGTCAACCGGTTCAATCTCGACGTGCACGAGGACATCTTCAACGTTGCGGGATCCCGTCTTCCGGACCACACTCAAGTGAAAGTCATCGGTGGCACCTCGTTCTCCCGTTTCGCTTCCACTGTGTACGTAAAATACCCTCCGTTTGTACATGTCTTCGCGTGTGAAGCGACTGATCTTCACACCGCCGTTCTCCACCCTGCCTTGTTTCGGGGATTGCGTGATAATGAATTCGAATCCATCCTTTTCTATTTCCCTGTGTAAAGCCCTAAAGAGGTGAGGAGTGATCTCCACTTTCCTGCTTTCGGGAACTGTCAAGTGCACGGTGGACATTCCTTGCTGCGGAAGGTATTCTGGGGTGTCGTCGACTAAAGGCTTTATCTGCACTCGCAGTGTAATGGGGACGCGATGGATTCCGTCGCAGACTTCCAGTTCAATTCTGTCCTGTCTCCTGTTTCCTCCTGCGGTGTTGACGTACTTTACTGATCCATTATGAATATCATCTCGCGTAAAGACGTCGTCTTCTTCCAGCGATCTCGTTCGGACTTCGAGCCTTCCGTAAGCAGGAGGTTTGGAGACGCGAAAACTGAGCGCCGCAGTTGGGGTGTCAACATCGGTTGCGTCCAAGACGTCTGATCTAATATCTACGTGTCCGTTCTCTTCAACTGTTACGCCACGATTCAGAATCTTCGGCGGCTTGTTGTCGACGGGATGCAGAAAAACCGAAAAGATCTGACCTTGAAGCACGTTGTCACCGGCATCGTATACTTCAAACTGAAACTGGATTACCCTTGGCACGATACCGAGTTCAATCGAGGGAGGCTTAAAAGCGATCTTCTTGTGATTCACTTCCGCCTGCGTAAATTCCGTCACTTCCGCATTCGGTTCGTCCACTCTGACAACCATACCGGGATTCATGGGATTGTTTTCGTCAATGTCGTACGGCACCTTCGTAATTCGATAACGAAGGTCTTTATCCTTCGTATCTAAGTCTCTGTAGCGAAGCTCCTGTTTGGTGATCTCCGTCAGCTGGAACTCTTCAACGTCAAGATGAAGGGTAGCATCTGGTGCTTTCTCCGGTGGAACGTTATCCACCGGAGCGACCTTCACCACGAATTCATTAATGCCGGACTCATTCGGAGGAGTGTTATCGTCAGAGAGACGGAAATAAATAGTATCGATAACGGTCTCGGAAACGTGTTCTCCGTCATGACGATAAAACACGTTTCCTTCTTGCACGTCCTTCTGTGTCCATCTCGTCACTTCGCGTTCGTAAAGCTCGTCTTGGAGTGTCCAGCGGAACGAGTCGGGTGGCTTCTCCGGCTGCTTGAGCAGCAAGGTTCCATGCTCCGGAAAAGGCGGCAACAACTCATACACGATGCGAGCATCGTCGCTGTCAACATCAGTCGCGCTCAAAGACCTTGAAGTGATTTGTAAGTCCTCCCCCTTTCGCACGGAGAGTCCCGTGTTTACGTTCAAAAGTGGAGGCTCGTCGTCTTCCGGGTAGATTGTTACCGGGTACAGGAACTCGGACCAAAGCTTGCCATCGCTTATTCTAAAGACTATATTGTCTGTGCTTGTACTGCTGCTGTCGTGCCTGTACGCAACGAGTCCATCATCTAAATCCAGTACCGTAAATGACTCCGACTCAAAGCCATCTAGAAGAAGGTGACCATATCGCAAGCCGTCAACGATTTCGAACATGACATCATTCCTGTTGTCTTCGTCGGATATTTCTAAAGTATTTCCGAGCTTTTTAGTCTGTCCTTCCAGTAAAAATAGGCCTTGATTCCGCGTCACTCTCGGGGCCATCATATTCATCGGTTTAACAACGATCATCAGGGCGAACGGATCCGACTTTGCTCCTTCTTCATCCGCGACTTCCATCTCGACCCGAAATACTCTCTTTTCATTCGAACTCGTGCTTGGCGGAACGTAAGCAATCTTCAACGCCTGCGTGTCTTTCTGGTAAAACGAAGTGATTGGAACACTCCTGTCATCCGTCGTCACAAAATAACCTTCCTCGGGACCTAAAATCGTTCGAAGTCTGAACAGTAGAGTGCTAGGGTCACTATCCGAGTCTTCCGCGGACAACACGGCCGGCGTCACTGCCGTCACGATAAACTGATTTACATCGAGGAGCAGCAACGACGAGAAAGTCGGCTGAGGGGGCGAGTTCGTTTTTCCCTCCGGGATATCCACGGGCAACTGGAAACGTTCACGTTTGACAACGCGGCCAACGTCGTCGCTCACTTCTACTAACATTGGTACAAAATCCTTGTTCACGCTCTGTGGTCCAGCCGTGTGCAAGTAACGAACGTCACGGTTAAGAAACGCGTTGCACGGCGTCAGCTGCACCGGAACTTCCCCTACGAGCCTCCCTCGTTTCGGCCAGTCATGCACTTCAGTCGTCACTCTCACGCGGCAGTGTCCACCACGAGCGTCAAACCGAAGCACGTTCTCGTCGATCGCGTGACTCTCCCCACCAATTTTTTTAACAACCAGCGTTTGCATCTCCGTCACCACTTCGAGCGGCTCCTGCGTCGTGCTCACCAACAACAAGATGGGAACAATCAGCGTCTCGTCTTTCGCATCGTACCGCACTAACAGTCTCACCCTGTCCTGCAACGGAGCTGTCCTGGACCCGAGGTGTGTGTAAGTCACTGCATCGGCCGCGAACTCGCACGGGAACGAAGATGGCTCAAGATATCCTGGACGATGCCCATCCACATCACTCTCAACCACTTGCACAGTGCAGTGATCTCCTTTGGCAACACGTATCCTCAGGTTGTCCACAGGGCTCACAAACACAGACCGTCCACCCGGCACACTAACGGGGGAGTTCTTGGTGACTATGTCCTTCTCTGTGAGGGACCACACAGATCCGCAGAGGCTTGCTACGGCGAGCAGCCTGATGAGCCGCGCGTAGCGAGCCATAGACCTGAGGTTCAGGAAGGAGAAGCAGGAGGAGCGGGTGCACCGACGGAGGCAAGTTGCATGTTTAGGTGGTAGCTGCGGAAGGGCAGGCAGCCGCTGCGGAGCTGCGAGAGGGGGAACGGTAGAAGCTTCCCCCTCTTTCATTCCTTCTCTCCCGCGTCATTCACTTGCCGGCTGGGGGAAGCCCTCGACCAAGCGATCGTGCACCGGTTCAATTTGTATGAACATGAGTGGTCTCGTAGGACGGACGCTATGGTTGCAAGGCTGAAGGCATTTGAAAATGCGCGACGTTGAATTCGCTAATACATCAAGGGTGAAATACTGCGCTCCACGGCATGGAGGGCAGGGTTCGCGAAGAAGCGCCCACTATGCCTGTCTCGGAAATTATAAAGCTGTCCTGATATCATGTTGAAAGAAGCCTGATTGACGTAAAATCAGTGATGGCCACTAAGTACTTCTATAGTAGTTTAACTATAACTACTAACTACTTCGCGATAGAGTAGTTTAACTAGTAGTTCAACTACTTTTCAAGGAAGTAGTTAAAACTACTTCTTTAATTACTGCAATGTACATCTATAACTACTTCACGTTGTCCATGAACACCAATCCCTTGTAGTGTTATTGGACACCTAAATATGAATCACAAGCAATGATAAGCTTTGGCTCAAGCCATTGCTACGATCGTCAAATACGAAGCTTACGGCGGGATTCTTTCTGTGCCTACGCGATAAACTAATTTGCAGAATTATTTCACAGCAAATGAGGCTTCACTAGAAAAGCATTAAAAGTGAAGATTTAGTACACATGCACGACACAATTGCTCTGCACCTCCGTTCTCATCAAACAAGTAGCTTAAGGTAAAAGTCGGGAGCACAATCGTGCCGTAAATCTCGTGGCAAAATCGGAAGTAGTTGGCGCCTTCAGTAACCTAACTACTGTAGTTAACTACTTAAAATAGTAGTTTAACTAGTAGTTGCCAATACATTTCTGCAAGTAGTTGATAACTATTTTTTAACTACAATCAGGTAGTTTAACTACTGGCCATCACTAGGTAAAATACATAAATAAATAACAAGAGAGAGAGAGAGCAATATGATAAGAAGACAACTCGCTTTGTGTGCAGTGATTCAAATTATTTGTTGTCTCACCCTACTTACAAAAAAGAAAAAAAAAAACAGAGGGAGAAACACGATATTGACAATGCGTACACGCTCTGTGTCTGGTGTGTGACTTGAACCTCGTTTATCCATTACCCTTCCTTTGCCAGAAACGCGTACGTAGTGCAAAAAGTGAATGTATACGCACTTACCGAGGTTAAATACCAACACTTCTCGCTCAAACACTTCACTAGCGTCGCTTATAGCAACGGACATTGTCATAATCCAGCTTAGCTTTCGACCTCTATACGATCCGAATCCCACGAGTATTACGTTAATTTCATTAAACCCATTAAACCGCTTTCACGCACTGTCTCGTCTACTTATGGCGACGACGACGACGACGACCGTCGTAGGAAAGTCCCTAATTAGGACGCTGGAGGGGAAAAGAATTGTTCCCACCATCGGAACCACCGGGTTTGAAGATTTAATGTCAACATCAACGACAGACGATGACAAATAGCTTATACTCCATGCCTTCGGACTCGCTGGAGACAGAGAAAAACAGCCTCAACATGCTGGACAAGAAGGATCCAAAGGTTCATGACCGCAACAAGATTTCCGAAACCGGAATTACAATAGTATTGCAATTAGTGTTGGGACTACAAAATTATAGTGTATATTTCTTGCGGCGTTCGTCAGAGGATTTTAATACACTACTCGCAACTAAAAAATCACATGTCACGGTATTTTATACATATCGCGGTGTGAAAAGAAGTACATTTTTTTTTACTCCGTAGACTCGAATGAATAGTGTAATATAGCAAAATATTCACCTGCAACAGTATATTAAACAGAACACACCCTCCTGAATTGGAGTTTTATGTTGTGTATGCCATTTGAAATGGTGCTGGGACACGTCATTTAGAAGAGTATTACAAAAACTCCCCAGTCATCATGATTAAAATAAAGTTGTTGTTTTTGTCTCAGAAACGCCTCTCTGTATATGGCGTAAAAACCAGCTACCGGAAACGGAAACGAGAAACGGTAATTACCGAAATTCAACAGGAAACGAACATGGAAACGGAAACAAAATTGTTTTAGTTTCCACTACCAGAAACCGAAACGGAAACGAAATTCAAAAGTGGTAACGTTAACGGAAACCAAATTCGCAGGACGTTTCCCTCAGTGTTTTTGCGTGAATATGAATATTATATATATCCGCACTATTCTTCCAGTCATCATTCATTCATTCGTTTATTTTCGGGACTTTCTTTCGTGTTGAGCCCACTGCGCAGCAAGATGGACGCGAAAGTTTTGGATGACGTGTTATTTTTGCGCACGAGCGGAGACTTTTGAAGCTTAAAAGCATGTATTTCCGCAACCTCGAGAGGCATCTACTTGCGGTGTATAAGATTCGTGACGAACTTTGCATTAAAGTCTTTAGTGTTTGTGTTTGGTGTGGCTGTCCTTTTGCATCCATCATGTAACTAGAATATCTGACATGTAAAAGCCAAAACCAGACAGCACGAGTTCCGGATGAGAAACAGAAACCAGTACCGAAATTACCTCGGAAACGGAAACGACATTCTTAAAAGGAAACAGAAACGGAAACGAAAAGCCAAGTTTTTCAGTAACCGGAAACGGAACCGGAAACAATAATATTTTCGGTAGCCAACCCTGGTAAAAACCTACACAAAAAAGATGTGTGCCACAGGGCAAGACATTTACAGCCGAAAGAGGTGCAAAAAGATACTGTTCCATTCTATTCAACAGCTAAATAATGGCGACTGAGCAGTGGCATTAGTTGATGTTGATATTGAAAACAATAAAGAAAAATAAAAGGGAGAGAATAGTTGGACAGATACATACAAGAACTCTCGTATATAACAATGCTCTTTAATTATTAAACTCAGAACATTATCTTAGACTAACAACACAGTTTAACAAAACAACTGTGTACAAAGTCACTATTGTATATGTACAGGTACAGGTTGTCGCAACACGTCCTATGTACAGGGCAAAATCAACGTTCACATAATTCACGTTCAGTATAACATGAGTATAGCTATCGTGCAAGCAACACAAGTAGAGGAAACGTTAAAAAGCGTATATCTTGTGACACAGACGGATATCGTCGCGATACGGAGAATCATTTAAACTCACTCTCACGGGCTAACAGAAAAGGCATGTGGCTTTCTCAAACCTCTTATGGAATCACACCTAGTGCTGTGAAGGTATAGGCATACCAACGCTATATGTACGGGGTGTGTGCAGATAAAGTAGCCCCACATCTGCCTACTCACCGCACGAACTTCCGGTGGCGCACGGCGATGCACTTATGCGGTCAAAGTCAACAAAATAGTCGTGCTAACTAAACTCTGCGAAAGAAGAAAGAAAAAATAAATAAGTAAACACGGCTTCGCAAACTTTGCTTTCCGTGCATGCATTTCGAGTGGGGTGTGGCGGTCTCCTCTCAATTGCATCCAGCTACCGCTGGGGGTGCCACCTATGCGCAACCACGCGCCTCTCGATTGCCTGGTCGAGTTCGCAAACCACTACGCTGCGCTGGCAACGGCTTACCGACGGCTTACCAAAGGACCTCATTCAACAAACGGAACACGCACTCACTCTCTTCAATTCCACAATTAAATTTCAATTGATTTGCATTACAATAATGTAATCCATACCCTCTCATCACGCATCCTCGACACAGGACGAGGCAACGGCATCTCGTGAACCGTGCACACAGAGCAAGGTTTTTGTGGCTATTATTTTTGAGACGCAGAATTTAGTTCGCACGGTTGTTTTGTTGGTTTTGTACCGCGTAACTCTGTCGTCGTGCGCCACTGGAAGTTCGACAGCTATGCGGGCAACTCGTTACATGCGCAAACGTGGGTATACTTTACCTGCACACACCCTGTATACTTTGTGTTCAAAGGGCATGTGTTGTGCATAATGTGAGAATTCACGGCAGAAAATAGTCTTATCTTTGTCGCGATGGAACCAACAGTACTCCGCATAGCGTAAACTGAACCATATCACCGGGACACCAGACCGATTAAAAATATCTTATTGAATTCATCTAGTACATGGCGATTGTGCTACTCTCGTAAGCCTGCATCAGCAACCTTATCATATACTGACGGTTGCGTGGGTTATCCTCTTCCGCATTCGCAACAACGAGATATCTATGAGGCTAGTATCAGATCTAGCAAGCGGGATACGTTCTAGCTACTTTCTTTAACAACCGAGGCACAGCCTAGCACCACGGATCAGCTGAGACATCAAACTGTAGCAGCGGTGAGTGAAACGTCTCGATAAATATTGCGGTTTGTACACAGAAAGGGGCGCTAAAGCGCAAAAATTTCTCGTCGCGGTATCGAAGATGCCGTTGCCTTGACACCAATACAAAAGGTGGGATATTCGTCCGCTGCGTCTTCCTGATTTATGAGCGGGAGAAACCACAATGTACGTTTTCTGCGTATTCACAGGAACGACATCCCCGCAGAATATTCTCGAGGAAGAAAAAGCAGAAGACCGATAACGGGGCGGATGTTCCTCCTTGTCTGATGTTGAGCATTCGCAAAGGGGCAGGGATATGGCCGGTAGTAGCGTACTGCGCACATAACTGACGACGCCATTGACCCTGTTGTCTGTTATGAAATATCACATGGCTGCGCTGCAGCATATTCCCAATGTTTAGAAGAGCACGGAAAGACAAGTCTTTCGGCGCTCAGGTGACAGCAGAAAGCTATGACGTTTTAAGCATCTTCCGCTGGAGTATTCTTGAGAATGTCGCTCGTGTGAATATAAGGTTTTTCTCTTCCTCTCCTTCCCAAGAAGCGCGACAGTGCGGAGAGGCCTCGGATCCGTGTTTTCCAATAATCGTCTTACACGCGATGATTGGACAAACCGTTTGAGGAGACCAATGGGAACTCGCTTCGCATTGCAGGCCTTCTTCAGGAGGAGCGGGAAAGCGAATAAACGAGCGACTAACGACGACGACGATGTAACGGATGACTCCCGTTTGTGTTCGGGTGTCAAGACAACGGCATGTTTCATTCCGCGAAAGAAATTTTTGAACTTTAGTGCCCGTTTAAAATTAAATTCAAAATTTCTAATGAATACCAATTATAACGTTGCCTGGTTGGAAGTTCGACACATTTCGTGAGGTCACGCATGGTCGCAGTGGAGGGTAACACGGTCTTTCATGCATTCATTTTTAAAAAGGTAGGTACAGCGGTCATTTGGTCATGTCTACGGGCTTCAAGAACACTCCTAGGGGCAAGATAATGACGCAGGTCCATGAGAAAGGGAGGCTCGGAATATGATTTAAACCCCGTTGATGTTGGGTATGATCAACACCACCTAGATAAGCAAAGTCTGGTCGCTTAAACGACGTGAAGTGATCATGAGGACCAATCGCGACAGTGCTTTCGGCGGCTGTAGCTATGGAGTCGCTATCAGCCGCATGAGAAGCCAATGGTAGCCACAGAAAGCTGGTGCGTGAGACCATGTGCGGCGATTGGCTGAAGCAGACGACATCCTGAGTTTATATGGCGTTGTGGCGCAGGAGTGAGAGGAGGCGCCTCTGGTCCATTCAGCGCACGAATAACTGCAAAGCGGCTAGTAAAAATGTCTGTAAAAAAAGCCATGCTAGGACAGAGAGCCTCACTAATGTGTTTATAAATTATAAATGCACATTTCTAGGCTTGGGAATAGCTTGAAAGCAGGTTGTGCGTACGCAATCTGACGTCTGGAGAAACTACGACAAGGTAAATGGTGTTCCGCAACGTGTCCCTTACGTCTTGCGAGATACTTTGTTAACTTAAGTCGTTCATTGTTACAGAGCGTCGAACTGGGCCCTTCTAGTTGACCTTCTGGTCAGACAAATGGGATTCCAAGTGGATGTGAAAGGTTAGGTGCATGTTTCAACATGAATGTACACGAGACAGCAAGCATATAAGCAATATAAGCCGTACAGATGTATGCTACACGTAATCGTTGGTCGGTTTTGATGGAAGAAAAATGAAACGGCGAATGTCGCGCTCACGAACAGAACACTCCAGCTCCAGAGGGTACTCTAGTTCTCGAAAATGGAAGACGAAAGAAAAGAATTGAACAAAAATGGCGGTGGGCACTGGGACGCCAGAAATCGTGATCTGTATCCGTACCATAGCTTTCTAGTGGCATCCCAAAGCTGAAGTGCGTGCACAGTTCTCTTATTTCTTAATCAGCATACTCATGCTGTTGTTTCACGTGTTCTGCTACGGGAAACAATCGGGACTGATTATGAAAGCACATACTTAGAGCCGCGGAAAGTATTCTCTCAGGCTTGCCAGGCATGTCGAGGCAAATAACAGCAATGCTGCGGGTCGCACAAATAAAACACCGTACAAGGCTTTGTTGATTCAATAACATTGCGTTTCATAACCAGTAATAATGGGCCTAACGAAAGGTTCTCAGCTTTACATAGTGTTGCACTGCAAATGCAGGACTTCCCTTTCAAATGAAGGCCATCGATCACTGGCTTCTTAGCATGACTTTACTGCGAACAATGTACTTGGAAACCGAAACCAAAACCAAGGTTCTGTGAAGAAAATGCGTTATTCAGCAGCATTGTTATTCTCTTTGTCCTCTGTGGCCAATTCTTCAGTGGCTTTATCTGTGCCTTCTTCAGCAGCTCTTCCTTCAGCGCCTGTTTTTACGTTGTCATCAGTAGGTCCTGTGAGCTCTGGAGCATCGCTAATGGACTGCTCAAAGTCGTCGGCTGATTTGTAGGTGGTCTCACTGGTGTCACCCGCCGCAACCGCTGATTCCTCATCTGGCGGAGGACTGTCGGCTTGGGTGTCGTCTTTCCTGCTCGGTTCTTCGTCGTCGTCGCTCTGTGCGAATTCTCTGGGAGGTTCGTCCGGGGAGTCAATGACGACCGTCACTTTTTGTTGGTGAGGTGGTACGGATTGCTCAGTCACGGTCGCTGGAACGTCTGCCGTCTGCAAGAGAATCTGGATGAGCTCAGACAGAGAGAGAGACAGAAAAGAACGGCATGAGAACGAGAGAATGAGAAGAGACAACTCTGTCAGTGGTTCATGGTTGTGTCGTGACGTAAAGCCACAAATTACCATCACTATACGAGAACTGATGAAAGAAAGAAAGAAAAAAAAAGAAAATAAAAAGAACATACCCAGAATGGATTTATTCATGAAACAGTAAAATACATATAAACTCGAATACCACTCACCACTGGGGTGGTCCCCTCCGGGATACACCCACTTAGCCAGCCCACTTTCACTGTTTCAATGTTCGAAATACTTTTAGAAATTTTCTTTGGAATCTCCCGAACTTCTTCGTGTGAATCTCCCGAACGTCCTGAATTATTTTTTTCTTTCAACTGCACTTTGACTATTTATTTATTTTTGGCAAAAGGAAAAAAATAAAATAAACAAACCAAAAACAAAGGGGGTGTCGCCCCGGTGACTCAAAGTTCGGGAAGAAAATCGAACTGTAGCTAAAAATAAATCAGAAAATCTGTATTTTCGTGCGATGGAAACGACTGTGATTAGCCAGCTCATTACTGTTTCCAAAGAAGACTTCCAAAAATGTTCCGGACAATGGAAGCAGCCTTGGGTTTAGTGCATGGTTTTGGGAAGGGGACTGCCTCCATAGTGACTAAGACTCAATTTTTAAGTTTTTTAAAAATATAAATCCATTCTGGAAGCTTTTCTTGTCAGTCAGTCCTCGTATTCTAATACGATGAGTTCATTGCTGGATAGCTGTTTCTTGTTCGACTTTTCTGCTATGTAATCCGAAGCGTGTACTACATCTGTTGTTGATCAAGCCTTGTCAATTGGCGTTTTCTTATTCTCCACGGCACTTTGTAATGTGAGTCATCTCAATAATCTTTCGTGCTGCGGGTTCTAGGCATCCTTGGCTCCCTTTGCTGTAGAACTTGGAATGCAGGATCACATCGACGCAAATTAACGTCTTCTATGCTTCTCTGGGATAGCTTGGGACGAAGCGTCACAACCTAGCTCTTTAACGACGACCAACCCCGTTTTTGTGACTTCATCTCTTCCACTCCTTCTCCTACGAGGCTCCGCTCCGTACGTGGAAACCATCTGCCTAAGAAATCGCCCTCATGTACACGCCACCTTCCGACGAAACAAGGAAAGCTCGGGTTATTCCAAAAATAATATTTTTCGACAACGTTATCCCCGAACGCGCGCAGGATATGGCGTGCCAGCAAAGCGGGGGAGACCATGAAAATCGGACAACACTGGGGCAGGTCATGGAGGTCCGGGACTTTGTACTCGCTCTGTTTATGTGTTGTTGGTGGGAGAGGAGCTTTGAGAAATGGTTGCATTGATATACGCGCTCAGTTACTCAAAACAGACAGAGGGCTCGAACGTGACTCCAAAGGCAGCACGGATGCAGAAGGCACGCGTTGAGAGGTCTGCGTAAGATGAGAAGCGTGCTGGGAACCTTGTTGGGATGCGTTAGAGAGGTGTTATGTAACATGATAGTCTAGCTCTTCGGGTGGTTGGGGGGAGGACGATATATCATGTAGATAAAGTATGCGCGAAGAACTGTTTGGAAAAAGGCCACATGTTTGCTGAAGATTTAATGGATGCCTTTTTGATGAACCACGCAGACCTCCAAGTGAACTATTATAGGTAATTTCTGGTCAATGATACGAAATTGCTTATTTAGTAATTAATGACAGCTAATGCACTGAATTGCCTGTAAAAAATCGAACTCACTGACAAAAATGCGGGTTTGCTAGAATCGATGATTCACCGCTTTATAGAACTAGTCAAGTGGCTATTCAGCGGCAGTGCTCCAAATATGTTGCGAGTTATGCATAACAAACGCAAAATGTATCGAAAAACGTATACTTGTGTTATGTTTTGTGTGTGTGTGTGTGTGTTTTGTATGTGTAGGCTGAAGCCTAGCGTTTCGCGCTTCGTGGTGAAGACAGTGGCTCCCAGTGCCCCTCCATGGTCTCTGTCAAGCCCAGTCACCCGCCTAACTGTCCCTGGCCTGCATGGAAGGAAGAGGGATACAACCCCGTGTGTCGCCAAGCAGCTTACCCTGGGCATGATGAATGACAGGTACACGGCGTCAACGTCGGTCTTCACTGTCGTGCCATCTACTCGGGATGGCTCGTCCTCGGCATTTTTCATTCCATCTCAGTCAGTCTCGTGTGGTCACCATCTTTCTCACAGAACATCATCTACGTGTGCCGACCTCTACGCCATTCTCTTTGCTATGCAAAAAATATCAGCCAGCCCAGCTCAGTCGTGGGTCGTCTTTACAGACTCAAGACCCGCGCTACAATGTGTGGCCGACTTGGGGATACGTGGGTCCCTCGGTCTTGTTGTCTTTGACATCCTCCAAGTTTATAAGAAGGCGGCCATTGCAGGGCACACCGTCGCATTGCAGTGGATCGCCGGACATGTCGGCATCAGCGGCAATGAAGAAGCAGACAGAGCCGCCTTGAGCGCCCATCAGCACGCAGCGTTTTCCCCGATAATGATGTCTTCGGGCGACCGAAGATACCTGCTTTCGACACTCACCGGCCCCAAGATGCAGGCTCAGTGGCAACACGACATAGCTCACTCCCTTCTCTCGGATGTAGACCCCACGCTTTCTCTCGTACTTCCTCCGCGACTACAGCGCCCTACTGCACTCTTCCACCGCATGAGGCTCAACGTTGCCTTTACACCTGCCTTTGAACACCGTCTCGGCTCCATCTCGTCTTCCCTCTGCCCCACATGTGGAGTGCACGGCGACCTCTACCACGTCATCCTGGCTTGGGCAATATCACCACGAGCGTGCACTGATGGAAGTTTCTATGCAACGTATTGACAAGCCGTCGTTCAACTTCGCAAAGATCCTCGGACCGTGGTCGAACGCTGCCCACCAGATGCAAGGCCTTCGTCTTCTTACGGAGTACTTGTGCTCCACCGGTCTGATGACGGCTCTCTGAAAGCCCCCATCATCATCCCCTCATCCGTTCCCAATGCGCAATAGGGCAGTGTATACCGCCTCAGCGGAGGTGAATCGCCCACCTCATCATCATCCAATGTGTGTGTGTGTGTAATATTTGTGCACTTTCTGTGGGAGTGCGAGTGTGGTTGTGAATGAGAGTATCACGCATTTAAGGGATCCACTGACTGAATCAATCCCAGTAACACAAGATAGATTTCTTTTTTACACAATATCTAGCGGAGATACTGTAACTGATCAATTATGTAGTCAAGCAGTTACAAAACAGATCAATTATGTATTGCTTCTCCGTAACGAGAGCAGAAGTCGTACTATTCAGAAATACTAGAAAACATTCAGAAGCTACAACGTGGGCAAAAGTAACTTGCAGTTAGTAAGTGCTTACGCATTGAGAAGTCAAAGCCAAACAAAGGCTTCTTACCGCAGGTATCTCAGAAGGAGGAGTCTCAGGACTAGACACCAACGGTGCATAGGTGGTGTCCTCTGCAGTTGCTTCCAGAGCAGCACAAGAGAGAAGACATGGCAGGAAATGCAGCAACATGATTCAGCGTGACCCTCGTGGGTCTTAACGTACACATGTCGAGAGTCATTGTTTGAGGGACACGAAATACAACCAGAGACCACGGACGGGAGCGCATGCTTGTGGTCTTTTGGTTGTCGCGGGTGTCCTTGTATCGGGCACACGTCTCACGGACCTCAAGAGCAAAGCTGAACAGAGCAAAGGGCAGCATCCAACCACAACTATCATGATTGGTATCGTGCGCGGTCCTTGTAACCAGGCAAGGCATGCATGTCACATGCCATGCAACTCTTCGACATGCGCATTGCAGACGGGCTGACCGACTGTTGCGATCGTGATCTCCGTTGACTTACCAAGAACATCATGGTCGCTGGACTCGCTTTCAGATCCCGAAAACTGACTCTGGTACTGGGCTTGTTGGGTTGATGGCAACTCCAGTTGGAAATCGTTATAAAGCACAGACACGGCTACAAGACAAACACGACGGTCTGCCACTACTCGAAGCATCACTACTTAGCACCTACTATACAGAACTGCTACTAAGCACTACGTAAAAGCAAAAAGCACTACTGAGGTTTACTACGTGAGATGCACGGTAGGACTGATAGCTTGCTCTTGCATTGTACGCGCTAATGGCGTGTGTCAGGGATCATACACTCTAAGCAAAGAGGAATTCCGGCAGGACAACCAAATATGGGTAATTTGGAAGTACGCTACGTACTTTTCAATGGTCAAATCGAAAAACGTTTCTCGAACATAGTGGAGGGAAGAGTGATTTACTAAACGAAACTTTCTGGAAGTATTGGAATTTTCGCAGGAAAATTCCGATCCTCCCCATGCGTCATTGTACGTCAGAGGCCACGTCGAGTGTACTCCTGGTGCCCTTATTTTTTATATTTTGCTTAGAGTCTATGAAGCTCAAAACGCAAAAGAAAGAACGAAATGTAGCAAAGCAATCGTCGGTGAGAACGGAAGGGTTTCTACGATTAAGGGGAGAAACGTCACCAGAAGAAAAGCATTCGTGTAGTACACTACATTACTCAACCATTTCCATGCATTACAACTACCGGGACCCAAGATATATACCAAATGAGGGCGAAAAGTGCCTTGAGGACAGTCCTGTCGTTATTTCTACCACTACTGCTGTCTTAAATGCTCTATTGCGACTGGAGTACCTCGCATTTGATTTACCTGCTGTTGGTCCTTGACTGGATTCTTCTTCGCCGCGTTCGTGGTCCGGGGTAGGCTGGGTTAGAATCACCTGTGAAGGGGGGTTCAGGAACGCCGGTTTGGGCGGTGTGTACGACGGTGGTGGGGGCACCGAATCCAATGTTGGATCATCCTGCAGAAATGTGCGAGGTACACAGACCAGGCTAGACAACCATGTATCTGTACTTCTTGCGCAGCAGCAACAACAACAACAACAACAATAAATGAAGAAGTGATGATGACAAGAAACAACAACAAACAATGACGTACTTGTACGTAAAACAATGAGTGGATGGTGACTGAAGCGCAATCTAGCGGCACTGCAACGAAGCTGGAGAACAGGGTAGGTTGATTTTTGAAGAACTTAGCCGAGGAACAGTGTACATGAGACAGAGAAGGCATAGGCACGAAGGTCGCTGCTTGGTAGCACCTGTCGTGCCACACAGCCTTAGTGCCTTTAAGTTCCATCTGTGCCGGTCTGTGTCTTCCCCGTCTCATGTCCCTTGTTCCTTGCGCTAGGTCCTTCAAAAGCCATGTACCAACTGGCCCAACGGTCCCACGCTTCTGAACAGATTTTGCCCAGATTCAAGCGTGTGGGCTGCAGTAGAACCAGCGCACAGTACGACAGCACGTGGGCTCATCCTAATGCGATTGACCCTGATTTTGAGGTTGGAGTGTCGGCAACACGCCACGCTAAGTTCGTGCTAATGTATGGAAATTGTACATAGGTTACGTGTGCCAATACAGAACCTACCATGGGTGTCCGCGGTTCTCCTGTCATCTTGAGTTCTTCCACCATGAGAGACGGAAAGATGCCAATCTGTCCGTTTATTTCTCCTTCCCACCATCCATCGTCGACGTCGTCGTGTACTACCTTGCGGAGGATCTGGATGACCTGCCCTTCCTGGAAGCTGAGCTCGTCGACACCCATGGGCTCGTAGTCGTAGATGGCGCGACAGAACATGGGAGCTGTAAGGGAGTTTTCGAGTGGTTGAAATTAGAGTAGCCAATGTAAAGCCAGCACAAGATGCTTTTTGAGTCGCGGTGTTTGTTTGTGGTGAGTAAAAGAAACGAGAACCGACGATATTTTGAAGAGGGTTATCTTGAGACGCTGAGGATAACTGACACGAGGACAATTTCGTCATGTCGAGTCTATGATGTTTTGGGTACAAGTACATGCAGCAAGTACACTGCAACGATCGTCGTCATCCATCCCTCGGCAAGGCTATAATCAGGACCAGGGCTATTGTGACAGCACAAGCACGGTACGAAGGGACAGAGGGACAGAATGAGCGCGTTTAGCAGGCTCTCGAACGTCCTTTCCCGGGTTCTCAGGGGAACGTAGGCTTGGTGTCTCCACGTAACTGTGTTTGTGAGGCTATCCGGAAGTCGAGTGCTCCGCACGCGCTCCACATAGTGAGCTTTCTTTTGTCGTCTGCATTCTGTAAACATGGCGAAGGCGGGATAATTGAAACCGCCAATCAAGCCCGCCGAACGGCGCGTACACCGGAATACGCGTCACGGGAAGGAAGTGGTACCGCTTTTCCCTGGCATGACACAACGGGCGCGCAGGGTGCACCCGGAAGTCGCTTTGGAGGTGCTAAGTCATCCCCTGAAAGAGGGAACGTTCGCAGAGCACCAAATTAACGCGCCCAATCGGCCTGCACCAGGGGCTCAACGTTCTTTCTGTTCATTTTGGAGCTGTAGTCCCTACACTTCTCCTGGCCATTCGTCGCAATGGAAGATTTCATATCTCTGATAACATGGTCCTGCCTATTACTTTGAGGGGGAATCGCAACAGTATAATGCCCTTTCGCACGACTACGTTTACGCGTGTGCCCCAATTCTCTTAAGCCACTAGCACGCCTGAAGAGTGGGTGCTGTCCACCACATTTCCAAGTACAGATCTGTAGATCTGCATTAACTACGTAAAGTGAGTGCGCTACAGCTGAGTAAAACTAAACGACACATGAAACACATGGTGTGTACCATTCTCCTGCTCGGGAGGCATGAGCGTCGTGGGCAGGTCCGTTGGCGGTGCTACCATCTCCTCCGCTACAGTAGTCATATCAACGGGTTGCTCTGTGACGACGTCTTCAAGCGGCTGCGTGTCATCGCCTGGGGGAATATCCTCGCTGGGTTCCATGCGGTAGTCAACGCTGGAGAAGGACTCGCCAGATACCCCAGCGGCCGCACCGTCGATGACTTCCACATAGTTCTGCGGGATGAAGCCTTCTTCGCCCCGGTAGTTGCGCGCCTGATAGTAAACATTGTATACCATATTATTTTTACAGAATCACGTGCTCATCAGGCCGTTAAAAGAATAAATAATGGAAGTGGTCACTTTCCACCTGCAGTCGTCGTGCTGATTGAACATGGCCAATTTCAACAGTACAAAGACTCTCACGGTATGAAAGACCGAAGCCCTGTTTATTAAATACCAGTTTAGGCATCTAACATTAATCCAACGTGCCTCAAATGGTGGTGACGCTGAGCTACGAGTTACGCGGGATAAGTGTAAAAGAGTATAATCTATGTATGTTCCTGCAGGTACTATACAAGTACAACTGCGTATTTGTATTTTTGCATTTGTATTTCATTTCACAGGGAAAAGGGGGTCAGGTACAAAAGGGAGAAGACCCCTGACGAGGAACCACGTACAACACTAGATGTGCATCTGCGGTTATTTGAACCAGGGTGAACCTACAAGCAAAGTTTCACAGCAAAAACGAGTAATAGAGAGAGAGAGGGAGAAAAAACAAACAAAACACCACGAATATACACATCCGGCTTACTTTCGTCTGCGTTACCAGAAACCGAAACGAAATCTAAGGGCGGTAGCGACAACGGAAACAGGATTATTGAATTAGTACTTCGCCTAATTTTGTGCTGATGGCCGCCGTCACATCTCCGGTGGCTAGTTCTTGTCGCGGGATTACCTTAACATAGCCAAACACACACGAGTCAGCATAAGGAACCAGCGCAATGGACGACCAATTGAAACAAAAACGAAAACAGGAACGAATTAGTGTTTCGAAAACGGAAACCTTGGAAAGTATCTTGGAAACGGAAACAAGAAGTCCAGTTTTTCCTGCATCACAAACCGAAACAGAATAGTTTCGATAACAAACCTTCGGCGAACACCACATACCAAAGTGTCACAACCTCCCTTCAGAACACTCTTGTCTTAAATTGCATCATCGTTACGTCCTCTTCTTAATGAATAAAGATGTGAGGTTACCTTAATCCAGCCGTCGCCATCGCCTTCGGATATAATCTCCAACTCCTCTTGTTCCACAAAGCTAAGCTCATCAGGGTTGGCAGCCTGCAGAGAACAGAAAGACCACAAACGTATCAATTCATGTTTTTGTATACATTCTACGAAAATAATTTTTAAATGTGTAGCGTGGAAAAGTAGAAAATTCAGCAGTCCGCTGAATGTGTGTCGAAGCAGAAGCCTCTGGACAGGGACCGCCGATATTTCGAACAGAAGCCGCGCGGACATTCAAGTATTAGAGGGCTTTCTGGATCCATGGACGCTTCCCGACTCCGACCAGCACCACCTAGAAACAAAGCCTGATCCCTTAAATGACGTGACGTAGCCATTAAGAGTCCGCCAATCACGACCGTGCTTTTGGCGGCCGTAGCTATGGAGACGAGCAGTCATCAGCCACATGGGAAGCCACTGGTAGCCACGGAAAGCCTGTGTTTGAAATCGTCGACATCGATTGGCTGACATCCTGACTTTATATGTCTACGTGCAGAGGATTGTACCCGGGAGGGAGGTACCGGGGTTCGAATCCCGGTGCCGGCTGTGCTGTCTGGGGTTTTTCCTGGGTTTTCCTCAGACGCTTTCAGACATATGTCGGCACAGTTCCCCTAGAAGTCGGCCCAGGGCGCACATTTCCCCAGGGCGTCAGTCGTGACGTTGCCCACATACGTGAGGCCGACAACGGCAAGCCCTTTCAACATCACCACCACCACCACCACCACCAGAGGATCGTGAGGAGGCACCAGCCAATCAGAGCCTCAGCGGGTTGTGTCGTGGAGGGATACGTTCTACGACACGTATACGGCTAAGGGTACCTGAAACATGTTCCTTTCCCCCGACTCCTACTTCAAGGGTAATGGCGGCTGACAGCAGCGAGAGTAATCCGGGAATGAACGGCATAACACGCAAGAGATTTACGGTTGACGACGGAGTGTACCCTCTACGTGAAGTGCTGGGCGAAAGTCCTTTTGAACACGTCGCCGAAAGATTGTCGATCACGGAATCTACAAACCCAACCGTATTAGCAGTTTTTTTCCCCTCCTGCTATCAGCATCCCATTTATATATGTGCGCGTCCTCCTGCTATCAGACGGCACTGTTCATAATACGAAGCCGTAGCGCGTGAAGCAACGTGGTGCTCCTCAAACTCTTTTTCTGTCGTCACGATCCAAAAACCTGAATTGCAGGAGGGAAAAGGAAACATAGCATGCTTATACGACTACGTAAAATCCTCTATTGATACAGGCTTTCCAAATAGATAACAATCTTAAGACGTAACTAGTAGATAAAAGTTTCATAAAAAAAAACGAAATGAGATCACGAAACTCATTGGCAAATACCCGCCGGTCATCCTGTCATACCGTTCAACCAGTCCTTCTGGTCTAGATGGTAACAAGGATGATTAAGTGCCTCCATAACGCATTTGAGCGGCCGTGGACCTCCTATTTTACGCACCTGAGGTGACGACCGACGATTTAACGGCGGCGACAAGTTATGCGGAAGCCACTCATTACGCCATCACAGCAGGGAGCCCCCGAGCCAACCCACCTTAAAATGTATACGTTATACCCTGCATAATTGCGGCCTGTTGCAAGCGGCGACATCGAAAAGCGGCGTACACGCCTTATGGAAATATCTGCCCACTTAAATGACCGTGCTCTGCCTATTGTGCGATAAATTAAGCACGTGGCGTACAGGTACTTCGTAGGTAGGATGATAATTTTTTCCCCCAACTGGGCTTCTTTAATTGTATGCACCAAGTGAGTGTAGTTGTATTTCGCTTATACAGTTGGTAACCTTGTAAGGTGCTGGAAAATTACTTGTAATGTTAGGGTGGGGTGATGGCGAAAGGGTTGGTGTACATTGTTGGGTGATAAGATCGTGCAAGGGTGAGGGGCAAAGATGAAATTTGAGAAGGTGGTGTTCGCGTAATGGTCATTTTGAGCTCCAGGCTACAAAGGCTGACACTGGATATTATGTGATGAAAATTTGATGATGAGCCATTTGCGCGCGCTATCGGTATGTGATCACTGAAGAGCATGGTGTATTCAAGATAAGTTAATGCAATCTCTTCAACACTCGTAATGCTACTTAATGGTATACTACTCAGTCAGTAGGCTACTGAATAACGGCTGTTACCAAAACAAAACAAAACAAAATATATTCATTTACATATCGCCTCCAGCTCCGCAGCCACTTTCGTAGCATACAGCATGTGTTTAACGAACTTCTCATCATACCTATAATTTCGTGGCACCCAGATAAAATTGTTTCTTACATGCCAGGGGTGTGGCGTCGAGCAGTACTGTGAGTGACAGTACAGTACACTGTAGCATGACTGGAACCCAGATCAATATGTATCGGGCACTTTTGACGCCGAGGTATAACATGTGCAACAGCTTAATACGTGCATGGCAATTATTACAGTCTCATAACGCCACATTTTACTTCCTGCAGCAGAGTGCCCTCATGGACTAATCAACGTCCCCATTTGCATCAACCAAGGAATGCCATCCACGCAACCCAACACACAACGGCTCCCTCATCAAGCACTGACGCCCGTGTAAACTGCCATTACCAAAAAACTCACAATGCCCACCCTCTTCGCATCCGAGCTCCGTTCCATTTCAACACCTAACCAACTATCCATAACCTCCTACTTGAACCTTAACACGCACACAACGCCGAGTCACACGAAGCTTATCCAATGTACACCTCCACAGCGCTTACTGGAATCACGAAGCTGTGGCCGCATCGTGGCCATAATTACAGCACCTTCTTCCAGGTGAGCATAAATTGAGAAACAACAGGAACAGACGAGAGTGCCGAAGAAGCCTGGATCGAATCCGCCCTCTTCGCACCTTGCTGATATGCATCGCGCGCAGAGTCATTAATTTAGGCTTGATCACTCGACAGACCTGCCTTCCTGTACGAGCTCGGTGGCGTGCGTTGATTCGAGCGCCAGATACGAAAGCATTCCAGCATCAATGTTACAGGCTGAATGAGTCGTGGCGCTCGTCCGGCGAGACAGGGCGCGCTAATGGTAATTAAGAACATCATGCCGTTTGAACCACGACCTACTACTAGAGATAAGGACCTGGATGTACGCAATGCTCCCTACACGGAGGTAGTAGTCATGGAGCTCGCCGCTTCGTTATGGGACTTATCGCTAGTTGGCGCCAATGGCGGATCCAGGATTTTTCTGAGGTGGAGGTCCAGCCATGGAGAGCATGCCAGACACGCGATCTAGGGTCAATTAAGCACTATATAAAGACAGAAACTTATGAAGGGTCAGGACATCCGGACCCCCCCCCACCGCCATTTAGACCCCCCCCCCCTGGTTGGCGCTGTTGATCATCACGTTATCTTCCGAAACCGCGGTAGACATGGTGATGACAGTGTACATGCCATTCCCTTTCCTCCCTAATGCGATTTAGCGCTTCCACAAAGTAAGGTTTAAAGGCCTTTCAGCGGGTAAAAGTAGGGGTGTCACTCTAGAGAAACACCCCTTCTTCTTATTCCGCGGGATAAACTATAAGGTGTAATACGTACCACCGTTTAAAAAGTTGTTCACACAACAAAACACACCCCTGAAGCAGTGTTGGAATACAACCCCAGTGAAAAGGTGTTTTCTGTACAATGTGTCCCTTCAAATGGTACTTATTGTAAAACACGTAATTTAAAGGGCTATGGTCAAGCTTTGGGATTTTACCCATCCTCAAGTCTTGACCAGGGGTTTTTCACAAAAAACACCCTTCACTGTGGTGTGAAACCTACACGACGAAGGTGCGTGCCATAGCACAAGCTATTTACGTCCGAAAGGCGTAAACAACTTTCCTGTGAGTAGCCAGTACCGTTACTAATCTATGACCCCTGCCTTCCATGACGATTGGTGCGTGTGTACGGTTTCGTTCTGTAGTAGTAGGTCGTGGGTTGAACAACGGCTTCCGTTCCGATAACCCGGTCAACGAATTCGGACATTCCTTGGCGTCATACATGCGAGGAAAGAACCACATGGAATTGAACAATGGTATTGGAGGTCATGAAAACCGTAAAGGGTATCGAGGAACGTTAGTCGGGGACCTCGACCAATTCCACTAAGAGGGCAAGGGGCATCGTCGTGCTGACGTCACAGCGCATGTCAGGTTACTCCCAGCATGGCAAACACCTCCTAGACGAGTGGAGGCCTGCTCAATGCCTCCTCTCTCCTTCGCTGCGTAGAGACATTACGGTTCATCCAATAACCGCAGCCAAGTGAAACATAGCAACTCTATGGCTACCATGTGGCTACCCATGTGACTAACGACAGCTCGTTTCCGTGAGCCGGCTGTGCTGGCTGGATGTTTTCCCTGGGTTTTCCTCAGCTGCTTTAAGACAAATGTCGGCGCAGTTCCCTGTGAAGTCGGCCCCCCTGCTATAGTCGTGACGCTGGCCGCCTGATCGTGGCCGACTACGGCAAGCAGTTTCATCACCACAACCACCACCACCATCATCATCACCACCACCACCCCCGTTTCCGTGACGACGTCGATTAACGATGACGATCAACAGGAAGTGCCCGATACATATTGATCTGGGTTCCAGTCATGCTACAGTGTACTGTACTGTCACTCACAGTACTGCTCGACGCCACACCCCTGGCATGTAAGAAACAATTTTATCTGGGTGCCACGAAATTATAGGTATGATGAGAAGTTCGTAACGATCTTGTTTATGTGGCGTTGACGTTATGATGGCGTTGGTGTCGTCTGTCGTTCTGACCTGTCTAGTGTTCCTTATCTCATTCATCTGTGGCATCAAGCTCGATCGCGCATGCTAATGCGTATGTGGGCGAAAGAAGACACGTTGTTCGTCTTTCTCGTTGATTGGGAAAACTATATGGTCTAAGTTCAATGGCCATTGAAGACTGCCCGTGAGACAGGGCTGACAGGCTACATTCCGTGCCGTTCTGCGGTTGGACACGGGTATAGCTGTGGAACACGGCTCAGATTTCAGGACCATTAGGCAGAGCTACGTCGCCTCTTCAGCAGAAGTACGCCGCCTCGCACATAAATACCGGCTGCAAGTCGCCACCCAAGAGGTCCTATCGTCGATAATAGAAGATAAGGTCATCACGCTACATCAGGGTTCCAACAGCGATCATCCTTCAAAAAGAGGTACAAGTAATTGATGAAGCAAAGATCTTATCGGTCCACCCCAACTTCTGTCGCGTGATTCATGTCTTCCGGCTTATCCTGGAAGGAATCAAATCAAGCGAAATCCGTTGGTTGTTACAGAAGAAATAAATGTATGCTTCTACTGGGCGCTGAGTTGTCTTATTTCACATGTGCACGGAGAGCACAGTTTAGACTAGTTCACATGAGGTCTCTGAACGGCCCACCGGCGTTGCTGGTCGCGTAGCCAATTTTGATGGTTCGGAAATAACGTTTAAATATATGTTTCTGAACTATTTTTGTATAGAAAATGGACTGCAAATAAAAGTTTGTAAAAGATGTGTCATTGTTAAACAATCTCAACGTATTCTTTGACGCATCTGAGATAACACACACGAGGTGGAGCGACGATATAAATGTGCACATAGAGCACCATGTGAACACAGACGGGACTTGATTTACGAGCTTCAGAGGAGTGCACGTCACATCTGGTTCGCTACCTCTGTGGATACATGTGCGAACTAATGTGTAGAATATGCGCGCAGTTCTTTTGATGTCTATTAAATGTGCACTCACGTCTGGTAAATTGTTAGGCCTTGATTGCCGCACTGATTCGTCCGCTCAACGGAGCACACTTTACGATGAGTGCTTATTATTTTTTTTCCCAACACAGCATAGACGATAAGGGCTCTAGGGCGTCTCTCGGCTTCTCGCTGAATAATTCGTGTGGATGCGGCCCCACTTAGTGTGAGACTAGCTTCTCCAGAAGGACTATCTAAAAGCACATGGCTAGTGCTTTTCTAGCTTATACTTAACTTGTGGGTTTTGTATATGTTTGCATCATAGTCTGTGCGTATACTGTGATATCAACTGTATACTGTATCCTGCATACTGCACCTATACTATGTTAATGTACACGGTGTACATAGAATGTGGACAGTGGCGCCACACGGATCATATAAAGTACAATTTGCACATAGAACATTATTAAAACGCCAGCATTTTGAAGGAAAAACAATGATTGATTAACGCTAACCGCTATCTCCGAAGTCTGCTCGAATGTCGTTGCAAGTGGGAGGGTGTCCGATAAAACCCTGGGGTTATACGAATAGTATCAAACACGAAGCTATTCAACAACAACAATTATATTCAGACGATGAAGTGCATGTGTGGACATACAGCAGCAGCATGTGAACACTATGTATGATTACGGATCTGGGTTTTACATCCTCTCTTCTGTCTTTTTTGAGGGGGATATGTCAAGTAGGAAAAATAACAGAAAATAGGAAAGGTCAGCCAGGCTGATGCCGGCTTCCTATTTAAAAAACAACAACAACAGAAAATCATCAACAACAATAAATGATGGAGAAAATCAGAGCAACGACAAACTTCGAATTTTTGGGCTTACGAATGCAGCTTCCGAGCTATTTGAACAAAATCGATATGGAAGACATGCCGCTTCGATTCGAAGTTCGAATTCCGATTACGATTCGGGATTCGAATCGAACATGAAGTAATTCGCTTCGGCACTCGAAAAATCCTATAATATTCGCACAGCCCTACAAGGCATCAACGTTTCTGATTTGGACACCGGGTGTGAAATTTATTGTACTGCTTCTGCACGCCTTTCTTTTTATCGTTTTGTGAAGCCGCACTATAGTCTGTAAATGATTGCCTCAAGAGTCGTTCAACTCATCAGCGAGGATGACAGGACACTGCAAGCGGTAACCCAAGACGGCTCTAAGCTGGAGTTAGGCTGATTGATGGCTTGGCCCCAATGACAGTCAGACTCGTATTGAAACACGATCCCTAATTTTACGTCCCTCTCTTCTATACGCGTCGCGGAATCTACACGACAAAGCAAAGCTAAAAGAAAACCTCTGCCGCACAAAAGACACGGATTCCGAGGGCCTGTGAGGACTTGGTGAGATCGCCAAGGGTCGTTTCCCGACAGTAAACCCGTAAATGTCGAGTAGTACATTGACTGGTGAGGCTTATCCGCTTCGACCTTGGCTCAGTATAATCCGGACTTTTCCACTGGCGTGATCCAATCAAGGCTGATATGGGAACGTGTTTCTTTAAATTGTACGTACCTTCGAGTTGATGGCAGATGGTTGATACTGTGCCTACGCGTCATTAAGATATCGTAGGAGCAAATGGTCAATTGAAATGACACTTGTCGGGGCAACGCGCCATAGAGCTCGTCCAGTTAAATAAGGAATGATTGTCCCTCGATTGTAGCTTTAAATTAAACGTCTATAAAACAACCGCACTCAAATTAAGTGAAGTAATTTTCGGTTTTTGTGCTCCAGTTCTGCAGGTGAGCAGTCATCATCTCCACATTTTTCTTTCTAGTCTTTACTTTAACAGGGCAAATCCTTACACAAGTCGCTTTACACGGACCTCATATTCCTGTAGATAGAAAAAAAAAAAAAAGAAGGCGGGTGAAGATAAGACGTAGGACCAATACTTAAACAGCCATTTTTAATCTCATAACGAATAAGACTCGGCAAGACCACGGCAAGAAGATGCACATACAGAGTTATTCTTCCGCAATATACATGCGGCAATTTCGCGCGGCGAGAGCGCATTGTGCGCATAAGGATTTTGTCAAGAGGGGGAATATATGTTTATTCGAAGAAAAAAAAAAGAGATCTGATCAGGATATTTAATATAACCAAGTAAAGTTGTGTAATACAAGTTCGATACAATTCAATACAGTTTCAATAAAATGTAGCACAAACTAAATACGCAAAATGCTTACACTACGCAAGTCTCACTCTACTAGCCTAACAACAATTTGTCAATAATTGGTCAAAGCTAGCTGCAATTTTTATTTCTCACTCCGCGTGTCTCTCTTAACTGCGGACGTTCAGCAACATTTGGCAAAGTAAGCAAAGCAGCTCCCTTCATTACATTCATCACTATGTCTTTTTATTCCGTGTTAGCACCGCGAATCAACTGTGCCTATATGCGGCGCACAGACACGAACAACAGGAGTTAAGTGGGGGAGACAGCATAGGTCGATCGCGTTCTCGGCCGACTTCATGGGAAGTATGCCAACATCCGCCTGGAAAATCCCCCGCAAAAGCTCAAACAGCATAGTTCGCGGCAGGGTTCGAACCCAGCACCAACCAGTGTACGACACAAACGAGGCGATGCTTCTATCCACTCAGACATGCCGCATGGTCATCATTGCAGTTTCTTTGTTTTATTCCGTGTTTGCGCGGCGAAACAACTATGGCAATGAGTGGCGTACAGATGTGGACAGCTGGAGAGAGGACAGCGGGAAGGAGTGGGGGACAGGGGGGTTAGTATGCGTCCTGGGCCGACTTCAGGGGGAAAGGTGCCGAGATTCGTCTGGAAAGTCTTCGGAAAACCCGGGGAAAACCGCAGACAGCACCAGCCGGTGGTATGATTGGAACTGACCACCTCCCTGGCTTCGGCACGACCTTCGGTATCACCAGCGAGCGGGTCGCCTTAACCCACTCGGCCATGCCGTTCATCATTCTGGCAATGCAATTAATACTCCTCGCGCATCAGGTCGAGAGCAGTCGAAGCCGCGAAAATATCTCGCAAGTCCGTAGTATCCACATCGAAAACTGAGAGCCCGCGCAGTTGAGTCCCACTCGCACTGGCGTGCCATCTTTGTGAAGCACGCAAAATGCATACAAAGTACATAGGACAGGCGGAGAGGGAATGACGATTTGATGGGACGAAAGTAACACCGTTTGCGGGGACATTACACGAGCCAGAACCGATGGATCAAATGGACTGAAATGAACAGAACGGTATAAAGACCCAGGTCACGTTGTGTCAACTCTTATCGGAAAGCTGAACGAGGGTTGCGTTCGTTTGTACTGCGTGAGTGCTGATGGGGCCGGAGTTAGCTGTCCACGTTCCGTTGGATCGAAAGCGTGTGGATGTTTTCTTCCTGTCAGAGGAAATTGCATAATTCTGACGAGTTTGCGAATGGGTGCGTGGACTACGCTAAAATAAGGAAACAGAAACAGAAAAAATAATAATAAGAAGAAAGAGAGGGCGGTCTGCCTGCCGAGACGGGCGGCAAGTTGCCACAGAACGAGAGAGAGAGAAAAAAGGCAAGAAAGAAAGGGAAACACGAAAAAACGGGACACACCAACAAGACACACGACACATAGCGATGATACGTTCATTGCAAGGTTCGGTGGCTGTGCCATCTGGTGGTCACCTTCGGCTCACACCATAAAGTTCACCATGATAGCTGGTCACATTTGTTACAGCAGGTCACATATTTGTTGGTCACATTAGTTGGTCACATTAGTTGGTCACAGGTTTGTTGTTCACAGTTGGTCCAGTTCACAGCTGATCACAGGTTGTTGAATATGAAGGATATTAAAAAGACAGAGAGAGTGTATTTCTTTCGCTTACATGTGGCTGTGAAATCATTCCCGCACCTCGCTGATTGGTAATTCAAAAAATCTCTCTTCTCTCTACCTTCTCGGAAACAGACATTAATTAATCAATCGCTAAATTGTCTGGCTCTTGTTGCTATTCAGAGAGGTCGTGCGTGCTTCGGAACAAAGAAACAGAGAAAAGCGCGCGAGAAGCCACAGAAAGGTGCTCCAATATATAGTTCCGCGATTAAAAATTAGTGATACAAGAAAATTTATCAAACTAGTTTGTTTCATTTCATTCATTAAATTAATGTGACTGACAAAATGACTATATACCACAGAAACATTCTTCGATATCATTAGTTTTATCCGACCTTCATTAAAGTCCCTCCTAGCGCTTCCCGTTTGTCTGTGGCTGCATAAGATCGACAGTCGCGCACACGTTTAACGGAAGCAGATTATAAACAACAGAAACAGCCGCAGGGATATAGCCCACCATGCAGCTTCCAATCCTCTTCGAACTTCGAACACACCTTCTAATGCCTGAGAAACACAGCACCGCGCCGTGGTGTGGCGCCCCCACCCACCTTCGGCCGCAAAAGCTTACCGTTCGCGAATGGCATGTAGGTGTGATTTGATTGAACTCGATGGTTGTGAAACGCACTTCCCCAAACCGTATACTCGTAGTGCGAACTGGCTGCCGGTTTCTCGCCAATCCTGTTTCCTGAACATGTTAACAATATTCCTGGCGCTTAAGTGCGGTGTCATGGCTGTCACCTTTGTGGCACACCTTCTCCTGGTTCACGGCGCGCATACGGTTTGATGGATGATCGTTGCATCGGACCATCCATCACTCGAAGCGCGCAAGAACTGCTGCTTTTTCTCGTATTGCGGCTCGTTCGAAAGACGAGCTTCCATAAAGTTCCCGAACCTATATCTGAGCGGAAGCAGACAACTTCCACGGTCATCGTATAGGATTACGCAAGCCGACGTTCGCGAGCTGGTGCTTGCGAGCTGCCGCGTACGGGAACTCGAGTCTTTGAAGCTTTTCAGGAACATTTCGTGATAGATGATGACAAAGATATTGAGAAACCGTTTTGTCCGTGCCAGCAAGCGTTATGTTGTTGTTTTGGCGCCTAATTTTCTGGAAATAGTTTTAGAAAGTGACTTGATTGGTTCACCCCCAAGAAAATGTTGCGCAAAACATTGTAGTTTCTTCACTACAGTTGACGATAGAATGCTTGTAGTACCTGCCTCGGTAGCGTATTCGCCTTCTGATCCCGAGATCGCGGGTTCGAACCCGGCCGAGGACGCCAGCAACTTGGTAGCAGGGTACAAGTTGCTTAGACACGCCGTCTTCCGCGAGGGACGTTAAATACGGGGTGCCGTGTGATGAGCTTTCATCGCACGTTAAAGAACCCTCAGGTGGGCAAAAGCAATCCACAGACCGACCGCTGTGGCGTCGCTCATGATCTCAGTTGTCTCGCGATGTAAACCCCCAATTAAGAAAAAAAAAAAAAGAATGCTTGTAGTGCAACAGGAGTGCTTTTTATGAGAAAATGCTTCAAGTGTAAAATGTTTGGACATTTTGTATTCAGATTCAGTTGATATGTATTAAGTTTGTAAGTTGATGCAACAACATAAGCACATCTCCACAACATAAGTCCGTGTAACGCGATGTAAGCCTATAAACCAGCGTGATTTGACGTATGTGCTTTAGCGTTGCCTTCCACACGTGAAACATCTCTTGCAATCGGAACAATTGTTGTTTCAGGAAGTGCATTGGATTCGTCAAGGCCTTTGTCTTTTTTGACAATAATCAAGCAAATATGTGACGTGTGCTCTGAAAAGCCTAAGTTTTGAGCCTTGGTCATAACGAAATGTCGTAGGTTCACATTTTGAACTGGATATAGTGTGCACTGGTGGATTGCTGAAGTGCGTGCGACTCGGTTTCAAAAAAACAAAAATGAGGTCAAATGTTTTCTTTAACCTTCTTTTCAGCAGAATTTTTTTCGCACGACATATAGCGGATACATTCAAATTTGCAGGACTTCTGGAAAGGGAACTGCAGGAAAGGAAGCCTTCTTACCTCGTACGAGAACAATCCAACGCACTTGATAGACACCCTCTCCCCTTCGACCACTTGCTCGTCTGCCACCGTTCTGTCGACGTCGTCCTCGAACCCAGTGACAGCCTCTCCGGTTGTATAGTCCGAAACACCTCCAGTGACGTCATGGACAGCGGGCGAAACCTCCGGTTCCTGTTCCCAAGCGACTGCCGTAGGGTCATGATCGTAGACAGGGGCTGAGTAATAGGACGCCGCAGGGGCGGCTTCCTCCACGGAATCCTCCTGGGTGTAAGACTCCTGCTGCGCTTCTGCAGCACCACTGGCATCGACGTCAGGTTCGTAGAAGGATTCGTTGGTCTCGCCGGCAGTCTCCTCGTAGTTCAGCTGCAAGCGACATGGTTACCATGTTTAGCAGAGCCACGACACAATGTGATTTGGGAGCACTGCTTCGCTTGTGTAGAATATAAAACCGACGATGAAAAGGCAAACAAAGTAAATGGACAGCAAAAAGCATGGGGATTGATTTTCTTTTTGTGGAGGGAACAGAAATAGGAGGCAGAAGTAAATAAATAAATATCAAAATACGAGGGCTTCGAAAGCACCGCAAGTGTGCTGTTGAGACTTTTGTGCAAACGGTAGGAATAACATTGCACACTTGTAAACTAAAAAAAAAAATCGATAAGAATATTGCATGAAAACGTAAGTAGATGAGAACTGAGAGCTGCTGAAATATAACATAGCCAGCTTTTTGCTGCTCCTTTTTTGTTATAAAACAATTTAGAATCCCGTAAAGGTAGGCGTGTATGATTACCCGAATTGTTCGAATAACGAAGCGTATAATGCTACCATTTCCGAATCGAATACGAAATGCTATATTCGAATTTCGAATCGAATCGATCTTTCTTCCAAACCTAATGTATTCGAATAGTTCCCAAGCTGCACACGTAAGGCTGAAAAACGGCACGAGAGAGCCCATAGAACGGAGTGAATATATAGCTTATACATGGCTGCACACATGTTAAATCCGTGATGCGCTCCGTGTGTATCTGGTCCGGTTATACAACCATTCACTTCGTATTCGAGTTGGTTTTATATTATACGCTTCGTATTGGCTTAAATAATTATTCGCACGTGACTACGTAAAAGCAATGGAAGAGGTATTTCTGGACTCACAAAAAGAAGCAAAAAGCTTGTTTTTGTGAGACTATGTACAGACTACCCCGAGGTGTCAACCTGCCTTTCCGTCCTCGCCTTTCTTGGCTGCTTGTTTTTGTGGGACTATGTACTATAGCGACCTCTGTCGATAACAAGCGCGTCGGTCACGGGTACGCCCATCTGGAAGAGGGCGCTGATTGTGTTCTTGTATATGATATAAGCGGGGCTGGTGGGAAGTTGAGCCAGTTGTTACTCTGGGAGTATCGGCCGTATTCTGTTCGCTAAGGTATGCAATAAATCCTTGTTTGTGGTTTGAACCTTTTGCTTGATGTGTCTTCCTCGGCGACGGAACGGACGGACTGACGACCCGAGGTTGTGGAAACACGGTTTTCCCACAGTACCTACCAACTAGACCACACCGCCACCCTCGTGTATTTCCTGAAGTACTGGAAATAAACATACGCAGAAAAAAAAAATATTTTGTTGGTTGGTCCGTTGCGATGGGAAAACGGATAGATGTTCGCTCAAACTCTGTTGGCTGAACTCTCGCTGACTCTGAACTTATGAACTCAACTCAACTCAACTCTCAGTTGGGTCGGCTACTCCAGTCACTTGCAGTGACCAAATGCCGCTACTTCATATCTGGAACGATAACTGTTCCGCGAGAGTGATGAAGGAAATTCGAGAGCAGAACAGACCTGCCGACAGACAACTGTCCAGTATTTGCATATATATGACCTTAAAATCTATCGTCATCTGTCTTTCAAACATCTATATATTCGTGAAAACGACTAAGCTTACGAAACGTGTGTCTGTACATGTTTCGGATATCTAGACAACAAAAAAAAAAAGATAAAAAGAAACAGTAACCAAACAACGAGACTCCAACTTCCCACGCACACGGATGAACATCATCGTCTCCGTTATATAACGAGATGCAAAGCCAATGCGCCACCAACACGGAGGCAAATCATGCGAACGACAAGTGTGACAGACGACACCGGCTGTTTCTAGAAAGCAGACGCGCCCCGATTTTTCACGCAGACGACGGCAACGGCGGGCGGTCGCGTGCAGTTGGTAACAGGTTGGCCGACATTCCTATCTTGCGTCATGGCGCCGAATCTTAATGAACGTGAGGCTTTCCTTATGACTCGAACGGATTAAACTTCCCTCACGCCGATAAAAAATAAAGAAAATTAAAGGGGAGAGCGAAACGGGCCAATAACGAAACGGTTTCGTTTGCATTGCCTTGCAGGTGCGTAGATAAGGAGATAGCGCAGCTACTGGTTCAGAGTGAAATATTGAGGATACGATTGCGATTTCCTGCGCTGTGTACATGTGTCTTATGGTTGAATTAGTACGTTTACGGTGAAGGTTTTTTTGTTGCATGTGTGTGAAGCGTCAGGGCTGTTGTATGCAGCTGCAAGGCGTATAGACCTACAGAGCTGTTTTCTACGACGCAATCATAGGCAACTCAGATGAGCCCCAGCATAAGTACGGCACAACGGATGCTGTGTTTCTTTACGCTTCTTTGTTTCATGGCAAGCACTGTGCAATATGTGTGCATTACATGAATACTCTGTGTGTTGTGCATATTGAAATCACATTTCGCAATCACATTCGCAACATCATTGATTGAGTGTCGATCGTCCACCGCTATAGAAGGCGTTTATAAACTAGAAGTCGGAACTGCTGGTATCTTTTCCACTCCAGCTCCAGTACAGCTCCAGTACAGCTTGGCGGTCTTCGACTGCATGCCCCACTTGCAATTCATTTTTCCATTTTGCTTTCGGTCCTTCGATAGCACCAATCTAGTATGTAAAAGCTGACATGGACGTTATCAGCAAGCAGTTATTATCATTGTCACTCGTGAACTTTTTCTTTTAAAGCTGAAGCGCTGATCACTTCGTCTTCTATTCTGTGTTCTGTGTAAGCACTATGTAAGCGCTCCTAATTTTTGAACGATTTCGAACTTGCAGGCAAAAAATGGGAAAAGTCCAGCCTTCGTGTTTGTGTTTGTTTACGTGTCTTGCCCATCGCTCAGTCTTGCCTATCATGGAAAAGTCTAGCACTCGCAAGTGAATAAGATAAGTATTTAAATATATTGAGACATTTATTTTACTAAAAAAACAAGCTTTCGGACGGAGTCCGTCCTTCATCAGGTGAGTAGCGTGGCAAAAAAAAAAAAAAAAAAAAGAGAAAGAAAGAAAAGAAAAGAAATATTCGGGAAGGGTTCTGTGGGAGCTTTGCATGGGGGAGGAGGATTTCACCATCGTTTCCCTCTCCAAAATGCAGTAGCAAAGGTACCCGAGTGATACAGTGTGAACTTCTGTGGTTTGTGATACCATGCAGCGGCAAACCCAAATACATTTACATATTGAGCATACTCGATTGCAAAGTGTTCACGATAATTATCTCGAACAACGTTCGGTGTGATGCGTGACGGGCGACTTACGTCCGACCGGGAGCTCTTGCGGCTTCCCCTGGACGCCGTGCTGCCTTTCCGACTGAGGTCGTCGATCTGCAGCGAATCGATATCCAGGGAGTTGAGAAACTCGTCCACGTTCACTGCAAAACGAAAAAGAACACCCCGTGAAATACCCTATCAAAACATCTAACGGTAGGAGAAAATGTCCCGCCGAAAGCCAAGTCACTTGGACCTTCAAGCACACGTACACGAAGAAAGTGCTATACGCGCTTCTGCGAGATCAACGGAAGATTTTATATCTCGAACGAGAATTCCGATATCTTTTGCGGCAACGCAATACCTGTAAAGCTGCATAGGATGTTGGAGTATATAGTGCCTGTATGGATGGTTATAGGATTCGGAAAGGTGATTGGATGTTATGAGCGAGTTCCTTTTTGGTTTCGCTGTATACGTGCAGAGCAATATCGGAGCAAGTTTAAAGTGCTATCCCGAAACTTGAGACTCGTCGGAGAGGCCATCAACGTAATCGTGGTGAGTAGGCTTGAGGAGATAAATTCGATTGAATGAATTTGAGGCGTGTTGAGAAGGAGGCAAAGCAAGTGGGCAAAAATGAGTTATTTTGGAAACAGTCTAGGCCGAAGAAATGGCTCAAATGTTGCTCCGTCGGAATTGGTAAGAACACTTGGACGATGACATCCCGATTTTTATGAAACGTACTGACAGTTGGGTCCGTGATAATCACACTTGATAAATACTGACTGTATTATGGAATCACGTTTCGTTATAGTGGTCGCTTTCGCAACGGCAGTTAAACTGTGATCATTCAGTTGCAAAGGCGTGAAATCTGTGAAATTCCTCAACGTACAACAGCTTTGAACCGCGGCACAACTTAAAGGTGTCTTCCGCATATGAGGCTATTATTAATACAAAGAGCACCGACTGATTAACGCCTCGCAGCACCCATTCACACCGATAATTTAATCACCTCTTGCTACATTCACTTAACGCTGCTCCTATCAAACGAATCAGCCACTCCCATAATCACACCCCATTCCTCGAACATGAAAAGAGTTAATCTGAATGCAAACAACCTTATCTCTAACAAAAAGCCCACATAAACAGGGGTGGACACACTTCCTAGACCTCGTACCACCCACACAAAGCCCACGTAGAAAAGCAACTTGATATTCGGCGCATCAAACGCGCAACTAGCGCTCCACAAAACCCCTAAGAACACCGAGAACTCCAATCAAGGTCCAATTAAACGAACCGCACCTGGATGTGCGGTATGAGATTTCAGTCAGGCAGAATGGGAGTGAAAGTAATCAACAAAGCAGTATAACAAGATGATGGCGTGTATTTACGAGAGGAGTCTGTTTGAGCGGGAGATAATAAATTGAAGGCGTTTCAAGTGGTATGTTTGTTAAGTGTGAAGGCTAACGATGGGGACGAAGGCGCATACCGAGGCGCTTTCAACACCTCGTAGCGTTAAAAGAATCGCACGTTTTATCTTAGCACGTGCCTCAGTCATTATAACGATTAATCGTATTGTGAACGTGATTCGCGTAAGACTTTTCCAAACCAGCTGTTTTGATAAGGACGGGTACAATAGGGTGGCATCAACGAGGGCAAGGATGCCGGATGCCTTGAAAGGAGCAGTCATGAAAAGGCTAACTTGGTTGAATAACGTATGCAATCCGTGGCACGCATCGAATGCATAGTACGGGTCATTGCTGCGGGGTAATATCACTCGACGGCATTACATATTCATAAAGAAAAGAATGCTGTAGCACAGAAACAAGCAAGAAAGACTCTAGCCTGTTGGGGAAGCTCCTTTCCGACAAAAGAGGGCTCCTCTGAGATGATTCTTTCGGGCTTTGTGTGCGGAATGCATAGAGTATGAATTGAATTCAACTGAAAGAAAAGAAGAAGGGGGAAATATAATTATGATGCGCTGTTGTTCAACGCGTGGAAACTCAAATATGAAGCGCATGATTGGATGCATAGAAGGGTGTACATCCACTTCATCGCAACCGGCAGGCAGATAGCTCGGAAATAGCACGCCACCGCCATCATCCTCCAACCCCGTTTCGTGGGATTGCACTATACCCAGTTATCATTGCAGATTTATGTATATACCTTCGTATGTGCGTGTGCGTTGTACTTTTGCAGCGCGCGTGCGGCGGACTTTTGAAAGCTTTATTGCGTGGCGTCCTACTCATCATTTGAGGCATAAATACCAAATAATAATACGTAATAATAACTGCCGACATTTGCCGTTCATTCTGCATCTGCTCGGGAGGTATTGCCTGCTCAGTTCAGGGACGCCTCACAACAACTCATCGGCAATCTGCTAAACTCGAACAAAACGCGAAGACAAAATGCGATAAAGTGGGGAGAAGCAGAGGCGACGTTGCTCTTGGTTGAACGCCGCACTTCAGTCAATGAATGAATAAGCTAAAACAGATTACAGAACAGCCGCGAACCATCTTATAACTTCACACGCACACAGTTTTTGTCCCTTCGAGCCGAACCGATGCACTAACCACTCTGCTTGAACAAACAGACCGAATTCCGGAAGCCGAACGTGCTTATTACCTCGTGTTGGGGTCAAATATGTTGCCCCCGAAGTCTCATTTCAAGTGAAAGATTTGGCGCTCGGGTCCCCCTAATTACAGAGTCGGACTCGCCAAAAGGTAAACCGTTTTCGTACACTAAATTACACGTTTGCACAGTACACGCTATCATCCAATCGCTCGTCACGATATAGGTGCCGAAATAAAACGGTGCTGCTGCCTGGAGGGACAGACGATATAGAAAATAGGTGTGTGTGTTTGGGGGGGGGGATGAATAAGAAGGGCACACGTAAAGGCGGTTGGGTCTAAATAGTCGCGTCTTCTTGATGCAAGATTTGCAGGGTAGGTAGGTATGTAGTTGAGAAGGCGATTTTTCGATACTTATATTCTTTGTCCATGAGCGGTTTTTGCCGCAAAGAATTTCTAGCTGGAGGGTCATTAACGGTAAGCCATTATGACTTTGCTCAGGGAAAGAAAAATAAAAAAAAGAACCCCGGTAAAACAGAAAACAGACAGATGTTGTTATGAGGTGATGTCAAACCGTTTTATCGTGTGCGATTTCGGCGCTCTTGAAGGCGCGCGTCGGTTCGACCCATGTGGACTCTGTACTGAACTGCATGACTTTATCCTGATCGTTTAACTTCGGGAATACCGGCCTCGTTAGCTCGGTTGGTAGCGTGTGCGCCTACTGATTCCAAAGTTTGCGGGTTCGGACCTGGCCGAGGACGTCAGCAACTTGGTGGCAGGGTGCGAGTTCCTTTGACAGGCCGTCTTCAGCGAAGGACATTAAATACGCTGTGCTATGTGCTGAGATTTCTGCGCACGTTAAAAAAAACAGAAGAAAAAAAAACAGGTGGACGAAATTAATCCGTAGACCCGACCACTGTGGCGTCGCTCATGATCACAGCTGTGTCGCGACGTAAAGCAACTCACTCGCTCACTTCGGCAATCAAACGATATAGGAATATTTTCGGGATATGCTTCTATTACGCGGGGTATAGTCGTGGAGCTGAACTTAAATTTTCGACTTATTTCTCCATCATATACTGAAATAATTAATTTTCGTAACAGCAACCTCTTAAAAAATCAAATATCCATATCCTGGCAGCAGCTGCCCTTCCCTTTTCCCCCTCTCCTTGGTGCACCGAGACGCCGTCCTTGAACAGGCTGACGGCACCTTATACAAACATCTCCCGGCATCATTCTGCGATGCGCGGATACAAAAACGGATACCCCGTACGGCAAGTGCCTCAATTATGATGGAAACCTCGTAGAAATGTAGTTCAAGTCAATGTAACTGGAATCTATAGCGAAATTAAAACATTTCGAAAACTAATTCTCGCGTTTTTGTTTCTTTGTTTTACTAGCCCCTTCCACTTCCTCTCTCGGTCCGCCTCTGATATGCTCGCGCATTGACCCGCGTACATGTGCTCGAACGTCAACGAAAGTCTTCCGAAAATAATTAACCGGGACAACATTAATCACCGTAAAAAGCGCATAGTCCCTTAATTAAACACTCCATATAGGGCACCGCGACAGGCTACATGCCCGCATAAAGCTGTCGCAATGCAGCTCGCAGCACTTTCGCTATCCGTACCTGGGATGCACGTACTTCGATGCTCAGACGGTATTATATCCCTGATTGGGAACCAGGCGTTCTACTGTAGAATCTTTCTTAATCTGAGTACGCAGATATTGGCCCGGGAGCAGAATGTAATCTCCAGTGCATTATGAGGCCCAAAGTATGTTTTTGCGGCCCTCTTCTTTTGTTGTTGTTGCTAACATATAGGTTGGGAAATAGCAAGAGGCAAGAATCACCGGCTGCCGAAGTGAGCTGTTCCGCAAGTGTAGCTTTGTACGATGTTTGCTGTTGGGCGGGATTTAGACGACATTGCGTGACTGAAGTAAGACGTCGTGCACGATAAACTCGGGATGACCGCACTTGAACTTGCTCAATAAGTAAATATATAAACGACATAGCAAAGTAGCAACTAAGGTAAGACGGCGAAGAAGTGGAAGAAAGTACCTTTCTTACCTTCGTCAATGTTCCTGAAGCTCTTAGCACTTTCGAGTCTAATCGTTATTCTCTTTATTTTATTATTTTGCGAAATGATTGGTTATCCATGTACTGGTACCACCAGGAATAGTAGTTAGCTAGAAAATGTGACAGTGTAAACTGCAGAACGTGTGAAAACTTCCCGTTCGAGCAGTTCTTTAATCTCGTAAGTTTTTTTGAACTGGCGTAAAGCCTTTCTGTGAACGTCCTGAAGAGGAGAAGATTAAATCGACTCGGTAAACGTGTCGTAACAGGACGAATAAAAACACACCAAGAGGAAAGAAGCAAACTGTAAACTGAACCGCTAAGGCGCCGGAAAGCTTGGATGAGATTGGTCTATGCTGCAACGCCACACAGTGAGCTTGCTTCGAAGTCTGTGCGAGCCAGTAAAAGTATCTTTTATTATCATTTACTATTAGCAGATATTAAGTATCCTCGTTATCCTTGTTATTACGTTATTCCGTAGCGTTGTGCTTAAACACTATGCAAGGCTGATTGTTTCCTGCTGATCGCACCGCAAGAGCAACTAACCCCAAAGGTTTTCCGGCCATCGATATTCATTCATGGAAGATGGCTCTACGAGCCTCAATAATTGCATTCCGTTCGCTTCTGGTGGCCTGGGTAGTGTAGCATGTTTTTTTTTTTGTTTCTTTTCTTTCTTTTAGGCTTGCTTGCCGATGCAATAACAAAACAATATCTGCGAGGCCTTGCACTGCATACAGGAAGAATTTGCCGCAGAAAGAAGCGTGGGAGAAGAATTTTCCGGAAAGGCCGATCCATCATCCGCAAGCGGCAACTTCCTGTTCCTCGCTGATTCCTCATGCGTAAGCAGCAACTTTTAAGCAGTTCTTTTAATTACGCCAGGTTCTGACACGCATCGAACGTGAGGGCATAGTGCACAGTACGTTGACTAATAAGACGTCGGTGGCTCATGACTCATGAGGACCGCGAGGCAGCCAAGAACTGCTGCCAACATGCTTTTGCGGATAAACCAAGGAGATGTCGATTGATTTTGAAGTTATAGTTAGAGGCAAGCGCGGCTAACAGTGACATTATCCCCATCCGCACTGTATACACGCGCATGTGAGATTTCGCGATCGCATCCGCGATGATCGTATTTGTAGAAAAAATCCACATGGGACAAATGTGTTCACTTTTCAGCATGCAGACCATCTGGGGAACATTATTTCATCCACAATTATTGTCCAATAAATTAATGGCACAGGAATAGGGTGACGTCCTTCGACACCGCTTTGGATTTGCGCACCCTCAATTACGAGTCCACCTGGATGATGTCACCAGGTACACTAATGCCTTTTTGTGGATAAAATTTGGATATTAGCGCACCGCATATCAGCGCGCACCGCAGAGGTGTACGGTTTTCAGAGCGCCATATGTCTACCGCAAACCGGGACGCAGCGCGAATATCCGCGCGGATCAGCGATGTAACCGGACCCACGCACAAAATTCAAGACAATAATTTCTAGAACCAAGAAGAAGAAAACAAAGAAAGAAAAAGAAAAAAAGAGGGAGAACGAGACCAGAATGATGTCAGACCCATGGAATAATGATAATATTCGTGACTTTACGTTGCAAGACAACTATGATCATATGCGGGGCCACGGTGTTTGGTCCGTGGATTTACGATGATGATGATAGTAGTAGTAGAAAAAAAAATATGGAGATGTAGACCTCATTTAGTGTGGGATTGGCTACCGCAGAGCGATTACGTAAAGCACATGACTAGCAAGATGTTAGACTGATGTCTCCTCCTCTATGACCTCAAGAACATAGGTAAGTGAAGCCCTGCAGTCTATCGATGGAGAGCAGGCCAAGTACTTGCACGACATCAAAGGGTTTTCTGTCCTAAAATTTTCAGGGCGCCAGCTTACTTGCACGAAAGCGATCGTACTGTATAAGATTATGCTGCGAACCTTCTTCAAGCAGTGGTGTCGGGGTATCACGAACTGATCTCTCATGTATTCGGTGGAGGAAAAATTTGTCTTTTTCCGTTCCAGACCGTTTATCACGGTACTTTGCATCCATTCTAAACAGATTTCCCCTCAATGTACCGTCACCTCCACAACTGCAGTACAAAATAGGATACTTTGATACACTGCTACACTTTGGAACACAACAACATCTGCGAAGTTCTCGGCCAATGGAGTAACCCTGGACATCAGTGCCGTGCACTTGGAGCTTTTCTTTCCTTTCTGAGGGCCACCGGCCTCCTTCACGAACTGTACGGATTTCCTTCCCTCGTCATCCTTTCATGTGAACCTTTTTGTAATGGGATAGGGTCCTGCACTCAACGCAGGGAAACATCCCACATCATCATCATCATCCATTCGTCTATGTTGTTGTTGTTGTTGTTGGTACACTTTGGAACATCATATCCTCACAGATAAAAACGTCAAGGACATTCCACCATTTTCGTTCCGCCTTGAAAAACTACTTTTTCTCGGACATTTCATATTCACATCCTGCCGTGACACGTACTCACAATCCCTTACCCTTGTTCAAACTTTTTCTGATGTTGTTTTTCTTTTATTGCCTGTAACGTACGTTGTCACCTGCCATCATTTCACGTGCTCCTATGTTTCTTATCTTCACATTGTATTTGTATTGGCCACTGTTTACTGTGTCTACCGCTGGGAGGCCCAGTTTCTAGCTTTGCTACAGGCCCTCCCTCGCTAAGTGTAGCAATTTTTGGCAAATAAATAAAACGCAATAAAGCTCAAGCTTATGCTCCATCCGTAGTGTCGTGGCGAACATTGAGCACGTCCTCAAAGAATGTTAGCTAGACGGAACGTCGAGACGGATACTTCATGCTCAGTTGAATAGCATCGTAAGTAAACCATTCAACATGGCTGCGTTTGTAGGCCCTTGTCAGAACTCAGTGGAACACCGTCGGGGTCCTCAAAATGAAATGTTTACGCAGCTCCTAACCGCGACCGGTATGCTCCAGAAGCTTTACTGTTATAGTATGTTTACCGAGGACTCTCGCCGTGCCTGTTGGTGTTCGCCCCCCCCCCTCCAATTTCACCCACTTTTTGTTCTGTACTGCACAGCCACCCAGGACCCCTATATTGTTCTGTGAACTTCTTAACTCATATCACTTCGTTCTCCTATCACCATACCCAACAATTCTACCAACAAATTCTACCCGCAACTGGGCACCTGAACGTGAGGTGAAATCTCGGTCACGTGCACGGGCGCTGCCAGGATTGTTTTCAGGGGGGGGGGCAGAATGTTGTGGAGGGGGGTTCACGGTACGGGAGCTGCATCGCATTCTGTGCGTCAACTGCGCCCGCAGCTACATTGTCTACGTAGAGAATAAAAAAAGGAATCATGATTTGCGATTGTGTTGCAACGGCAATATTTACTTGCTGAAGCCGGGGGGGGGGGGGGGACTGCTCTCCCGCGACGGCGCCCTTGGTCGCGTGGGGCATTGTATTTAAGGTCCCTCGCTGAGGACGATGAGTCTAAACAACTTGTATAAAGCTATCAAGTTGATGTAGCCCTAGGTTCGAACCCCCACCTTGGGATATCACCCCCACCTTGAGACCACCGAATTGCGGATGCATCTTATCTATAAATGGCTACTTCTGAATTTGATGTGTAGCACAAAAACAACACAAGTATACCGATGATATTATACCGTAAGAAAAACAAAGAATAAAAGCCAAAAGATTCGCAGCATTTTCCGCTCACGGGAGACAAACTTTCTTGACGAGTTTTTCTCCTGTCGTACAGGTAAACGCCGCCTTCTAGAAGCAATTTTTTCTAGTCTAGGAAAAAGAAGAAAAGCAATCTCGGAGGTGCGCTAAGAACAGTTTCCTTACGTTTCGCTTTCTTGGATTGCCGAGAAGAAGCCGTGTTCGGGCATGTGGGGCTATGGCTGCGGATTGCAAGAAAAGGACGGTCAATTTTGAATCAAATTCGATCAATTCGAGCGACGGTGAGGCGCAGGTGCGCCAATAGGATTTTCCTACGTCTATTGGCTGCCGACGATCGAAGGCAGACTGTGGAGAGGAAAATAAATAAATAGAGGAAACAAAAGATACTGCTCAAAAAAATAAGAAGAGGGTTTGATCCACACGAGATAGAAGTTCGTGGGACGTGATGCATGCACCTGCAGATAACTGAGACAAGACAAGAAAGATGAAGAAAAGAGAAGCCTTTTTCTTTTGTGGAGCTCCATGCGAGAAAAGTAGGAACGCATGAATCAAGCAACGGTATCGACATTAAGCATTCATCCTCTTTCTATGGATACAGGCAACGACCGAGATGGGAAAAAACGTCTTTTGCCGTTGAACCTTGCGGTAGACAAATCAAAATTGGTTCGAAGTTTGTTTCTCATTCGCAAACGTCCATGTCAATGGTGTGCGGCCTGCATATAATAAACTTCAATGAATATTCCAGCAGATGAAAGTAAAAAAAACGAAAAAAAGAAGACACGCGTACTACAAAGCAGAATGCCATATGAGGTTATCTGGTGGCGTGCAGTGGCCGAGCTGTCTGCCTGCCGCTATGTTGCTCGAGGGGGAACGCCTTGGGCCGGCTTCACAGGGAACTATGCTGCGTGAAAGGTATGTGATATAACTAAACCAAGCTCATCACTTATCGGGAAATAATTTTGTTGCAACGGTTTGTTAAAGTGGATTGACGTAAAGGTGGTGACAGTGATGGATTGAGAAATGCATTTCAGTCTTTGGCTCAGCATATCAAACTTATACCACACACGAAATTAAATGCACCTCATGGCTCAATATTTTTTATTTTTTTATTTTGCTCTTCTCCTTTTTTCGCGCTTCAGCGCCTTCTCATAAGCTAAAGCTTGCCTAAAAAGAAGGAAATGAGAAAGGAAAAAGGAAAAGAGGACATCCTGGTAAAGTCCTCAAGTTGGCAACACTGCCTTGCAAAAAAAAAAAAAGTATTGGTACACACGTAATAGCAACGGGAGAATGCCTCAAACCTGTTAGACGTGCTGAACTGTTGCAACAGTTGCAATCCTTTTCAACGAACATTTATCATCCTCGAACTCTCGGAAACCATTCGTCTTCATGGCCGGTATACAAATATAAGGAACAACGCATGGACACAATCGATTCCCGTTCAACAGCTATACGTATTCATCGAAAGCAACCTCACGAATACAAACAGGATACCCATTAAATCTGTACAATGTTCGCTTCACAAAGCGATTACTTAATTAACCTTCGACACCAAAGGTCTCACCCCTTTATCAGGCTTAAGAAATACCATTTAGCGAGCCTCAGGGGAAATATACTAAAACGGCCCGGGATGTACAGACGTTTGAGCTGCACCTTCTACTTCGTGTCCTTATCCTTCGCTACATCTGTGAAGCTGCGATTCTTTTTATACGTTCACTGCAGAACGTGTCCTTTTATAGTGCGTTGTTTCCCATTCGGAAGCATACTTGCTTACTATCACAGCGTGCCATCTCATCTCAGTCGCTCGTGCGGACAGAGCTGCTGCCCCTTCTTGTCTGTTGACTGCCCCACATATCTGCTCTCGGGGAGTGTACAAATACCTGCGACTGTGTCCCTCCCAAGGCGGTGAGACTATTTCGGAATATGGGGGTGGCTTCACGTCTATAGAACTTGCTTGTTTCGCTATACGGGAACGTAAAGCTATGAAAGGAAGAAAAAGAAGAAAGACGAAACACCGGTGTCGGTTGAATGTGGCCGTCATTCTGCTCATAAAGTTGGAAGAGCCGACTCATCGAATTGTTCGGGTTGTGCAACGGTGTAGGATAGCGACCATATTATAATGCACTGCACTAGGTATGCGTCTCAAACAGCTACACTGAAAGCTACACTTTCTCGACTAAGACAGCAGAGTCTTCGATATAGTGAAGGTGTTGGGACTTCGGGCACCGAACACGAGGGATGCTGCCTTGGCGGCACTTGTGAAATTTGTTCAGAGCTGTGGGATGGATAAATCCTTCGAGGCTTATCTCTGCATGATCTTGGGATAATTGTGAATAGTAGACTTCTGAATAGCGAACATGTGAATAGTGAATAGCGAACTGGCGAGTAGAGCACATGAGAAGTATTTTTGGGGTGTGTGGGTGGGGGGTTAAGAATTGGTTATGAGTAGCAGAACAAGTCGGGAGACGAGTTCGATTTCTCCTCTCTTTTTTTTTTCCTTGCAAAAAAGAACAAAAAAACTAACTAACAAATGCTACGTGAGAGCTTTTTCTGTTTGCGACTCGTTCGGGTGTGCAGGGTGAGAATAAAAACCCAGCGGTTTAGCCGAGTGGGTAAAAGCGTTCGCTCGTTGGTAGCAGTCAAGGTCGTGCTGAAGACTGGGAGGTGGTGGGTTCAAATCCTACCACCAGCTGTGCTGTCCGAGGCCTTCCCTGGGATTTCCGGCGGACATCCACGACGAATGTCGGAACAGTTCCCCCTGAAGTTGGCCCAGTACGCACACTAACGCCTTTGTCCCCCACTCCTTCCTGATGTTCTCTCTTCTTCTGTCCATGTCGTACGCCGCGCATAGCCACAGTTGCTTCGCGGCGCTAGTACGGGATAAAAAAATCACAAAAATTCACGGATGTCACGTGCAAGTCACATGTCTTCAGTATCCTACCCAATTTACGTTATAAAATTCATTTCTAGTTTGAAGAAGTATGGGGTGACAATGCGCGGGATCTGCCATCCATCTGGCAACGTTGCTCCTCCAAGGTCAATTTCCGTCCCCTCAGGAGAGTTTCTGCTCGCAGTCTTCCAACGTGGCGCGGGGAGCGGAGACCGAGAGGGCGCGTGCGCTGTTGCTATAAGAGGGAGATGAGAGAGCTCGTTGTGACGCCACCTGGTGTTCGAGAATCCGAAACGCCGATTTTTTTCGAAAATTCGTGGATGCCCGAGCTGTATTCATATTTTGCGTTGTGGAGACTTCGAGCAGGGTGGACTGAGAACAGAAAATCAAAGAAATTACATTGATTGTAGTCCGGAGTAGGCACTTTCATGTAAATATGCCCAGGTTGCCATCCTTGCAAATGCTAAGGTCCACGATGTTCGAAACTGCCATGTGGAAAGATATTGACATATAACTACACTCCGTCGCTAGTTTTGGTCACGCTGTAAGCGTAAAAAATTACAACACGCTATACCACCGACTGGCTGCTTTCCGAACGTTTTAAAACATCAATATGCGAAAGACGCCCGTTCTCTTGATTCATGTGTCGCTGCTACTGAGCTCACTCGGTCGAATATAAATCAATAAAAGCAGCAAAACCGCTGAAATGCCTGACAAATCATTTCACGAGCTTTACAATACAAAAAAGAAAAGAAAAGAAAATGAAAAAGAAAGAAGAAAAGGAAAAAAAGATAACTGGGCAAAAGACGCAAAGAAAGAACAACAATAAGGGACACGCACGGTGACTATGTTCGAGTTCAAAAGCACCATCTTGCACGACGGGCACACACTTGCGGCTTTCTTATCCCTTTCGACGACTACTTGGGAGGGATAAAAACCGATAGACACTTTGAAGCCCCATGAATGTTAGAAGACGACGAGATAAGAATACGATGGACTTTACGAACCGGATATCTCTCAAGAGTGAGAACTCAGCAGGTGCCGAGCAGCCGGTTGAACGCAACACGAAAAAGGGTTAGGCCCCCATTTCATTACGCGTAAATTGCTCATCGGCATCGTGACGTTTTCAACATTCTTTTTTTTTTTTATTGGTCTCGGCAAAGTTGCCTAGTTCTCTGGTCACGTACTGGACAAAGACCACCCAGTCTGACCACTACGACCTCTTCGAATCCCAGAGAATCGTACTTCGACAAGCTATATATAAACCAACAAGCCGTTGAAGAGATACTGTTGCCTCAAACAACTAGCGAAGAAGAAAAACAAAATCTATAACTGGGCAACAAATGAATATACTAAATGAGCAGCACGGATTAGGTCTTGCGCCAAAATCGTGTTTAGACGCGTTCCAGGCGTCAAGCTTGGCGTATAACCTTGGGGGAATAGAGTCGTACGAAAATGGATGGTGACTGCCACGTTCGTAATTGTTAATCTGATGGGACACGTTCCGAAATGGACGAAGTGGTTTACTTCGTACAGTAGAAGAAAAATGTAATTGCGGACAAGTAATATTCGTTATTAACTGGCATCTTCTTGGAATACAGAGAAAGGAAACATGACGCTAACATGTTTGTTTTGCAGTAATTATGAGCAGAGATTAATTTCGGAACATCGCGGAGGTGGGTGGTTGTCGTAAGATCTTTGGGGGTTGGTGGGGAAATACGTGATTATAAGTAATTGGAAATTATGCGGGTTGCACAATGTGTGCGTATGTGTGTTTCGCAACTCAAAATTGAATGAACTTGTCGCAAAGTTTTGAATGAAGTCATTAATGCATGTTCTTCATCGAGAAACATATTTGTGATACAGTAACAACAGGATATATTAGAAAGTGCAATGCCCGTCTGGTTTCCTTCACAAATGGGAGATGAGGCAGCCGGGTTTGCCAGCCAAGGTTAGGACCATCGATTGAATCGTGGTTATTGTTGTTGAATTGGCATTCAGTATACCCTGTTAGGTTCATCCTGATCCGGCATGGGAGGTCCTGTTTTACCGCTACAACACAGGCCTCAGTTATTTGCCGTTTGGTCGCACGTTGTCTCCAGGAATTGTACAGCACTGAGCACTTTTACACTGTTCCACAGTATTGCTTAAAACCACACTTGTACCCGTTACTCGAAACAAGTAATTGATTACCGTTACCGTTAGTTGTACGGAAAAATGATTTGATTACCGTTACCAATTACTCGACTCCAAATGTAATTGAGTAACGAGCAGAAAAGCAACGCGTTACTTTGGTCGTTACTCAGCATTCACGCAAATTATACCCGTCTTTGAGTGCCTCAGAAAAAAGAAAAAGAAAAAAGAAAGGGTCCAACAGCAGTACAGCTGAAATAACACAAAAACAAACACGCCTAGGACAAGTAGATCTGTACGTCTACTGTATTTATCGCGCGGGAAGACGTTCACCCGATTGTGTAAGAACATTGCCTGGGACTTCCACATAACCCACTAAATTTCCAAGGCTTCAGGTACCACCACACTGGTGTAGGAGGAGATTAGGGAATCCGGAACTTCACCTCCCCTTGCTATTGTAGAACGGCCCAACAAAGGATGACAGCACGAAGGGCTTGACTTGGGGCAGAACATCTGAAAGATAAGTTAATCTCTGCCCGAAAAGTAATCCATTACCTAGTAATTGATTACTCAGAAAAGTAATTGATTACTCAGAAAAGTAATTGATTACTCAGAAAAGTAATTGATTACTCAGAAAAGTAATTGATTACTCAGAAAAGTAATTGATTACTCAAAAAATTACTTTGACAGTAAAGTAACTGATTACTCGAAAAATTACTCAAAATGTGATTGATTACAAGTAACGCAATTACTAGTAACGCGTTCGCACAAGTCTGCTTAAAACTTATTAAGTCTTACGAATACCTCCTGATTGTTCCTCCAAAATTGTGTGAAACACTTAATCACGCTCTAGACCTCCATGTGTTACACCATGGCAGGAAGCGTCAGGATTATCCCATAGAAAGTTTGTGCGGAACTTATTTCACTTGACCACCGCGTAATGACGCTCGCTACAGGGAGCAGAATGGCGGCGATGTTGTTGGACGACGGTAGATGGAAAAAAAGTTATAGCATGTATAAGGTGTAATAAGACAAAGTTCATCCTTAAAAGCGCTAAAGAAGTTAGACGAGACAACCACACAGACATCACTTCACTGAGCCGGTTGGTCTTCAAGAATATGCAATAACATCAGGGTTTATGGGAAGCATTTCGAATTACTCAATTCTATAGCAGTAAGTGGAGCAAACGTGCTTTTTCACGTAAGCACGCAATATAAGATTATACCATTATACGACGGCTAGCGACTTCAAATTAGGGCTCTACATCAAATTTTCATATCATCGTCATCATGTATTTCTCTCTCTCTCTCTCTCATAACTATAAGGTTTATTCGAACACGCAGTGGTAATGGACTACACGTGTGTGGTCCACAGAGCACTTGAAATCCCAGCGGGGGACGCTGCAGCACGCAATAAAGTAGCAAAGGTGATTGTTTCGCGCTGCGGAGTGCGATAGTACCTAACAACTTAATATATGTAGGCAGTCTTATGACTCAACTATATGTAGTCTCAACTGTATGTATGCAGTCGTTCCATTTATCTACACGGTAGAGCAAAAAGTATAATAACTAGCTACGCCACAGCTGCGAAACCATACCTCTGAGACTAACCACGTGCTCTTAAAAAGTGCATACCACATAAAAGTAACCCATCAACGGAGCAATAGCTATATCATGGGACGTCGTCACACTAAAGGAGGACAGTATATACCCGCGGGTGTTTCAGTTAAATCCCCGGGCTGAATATTTCGCGAACGGGTGCATCAATCGACGGACTTTCTTTTTTACAAGTATCTGTCCGATACCAACGATAAGCTGCGCACTGTGTGAATGAGTGGGAGGCGCTCATTATTTAAATAAAAATTCAAATGAGTTCCGTAAAAAAACATAACTTCTAAAGCAGGGCGCTGTCGGCATTAAAATGGGTACTACCGCTTTTGAGACCTTCAGTGGACACCTTTTAGAGAAAAATCTGCCATCGGAGCGGGTCATTTGTTGCAGTAATTAATTGGTTTCGGTTTACATATTTTTGTCGCAGCTGGTCGCAGTGACGCTCAAAAGGACACTCTTCGACTCCCGTATCCCCCAATGAATTATGTCTTTACTCCTATGAATTACACCAATGAATTACGTCCTTTTGCGCTTCATCGCAACCAGCCGCGACAAAATATGTAAACCGGAACCAATTAATTACAGCAACGAATGACCCGCAACGGTGGCAGATTTTTCTCTAAAAGGTGTCCACTGAAGGCCCCAAAAGGGGTAGTACCCATTTTCATGCGCACAGCGCCCTGCCTTAGAAGTCACGTTTTTTTACGAAACTCATTTGAATTTTTATATAAGTAATGATCGCCTCCCACTCATTCACACGGCGCGCAGCTTGTAGGTGGTATCGGACAGATACTTGTAAAAAAGAAAGTTCGTCGATTGGTGCACCCGTCCGCGAATTATTTAGCCCGGGGATTTAAATGAAACACCCGGTATACCTTCTTCTACCTTTCTTCTTCCTACCAGGGGGGTGACGTGGGGATTCCTATCAGTCTTATGTGATATATGTGAAATTAACGATAGAGAAAGAAGTAGAAACAACACAGCAACCGAATAATCATATATGGCGACAGAATGTGTGAAATCACAGTATGTATTTCCCGGCCTCACGGTGTTTTCTACACCTGCGATCACCGTGCTTGTAGAAAGGTCACGATGGGTAGCACTAGTATGTAGAGAGTCACCGTGGCATATTCAGCAACGAAGCGGCGGATGCAGTAGCAGGCCGCGCCCATGAGAGTTAACGCACTGCCATCTATTCTAATAAATGCGCTACTAAGCGAGCAAACCCTTGGCGTTCTGATGCGAGCACTGAGCTGCTGATACTGGTTCTTGGAAGCTCTAGGAAACTCCCAAGGAAGACCTCCACAGAGGTTCCTCTACATAGTATAGAAGGGTTGAGAACGTGATTTACATACTAGCCCGCTAAATGTGCTTAATGGTGTGTTTGAAATACTACATGTACTTGTTCAAACTCTTGTTGTTCGCACCCAAGTGGTCGCACTTCCTTATTCATTGGGGACACCTAGACGACATTTTGAACACTATGGTACATCTCTTTTATTCTGTTCACCTTTCTCGCCCTTTATCAAGCTCTACAAATGTTTATTGTCTTAGGTAGAAGTATACACTGAAAAGCTCGCCCCGTGTGTCAGATGAATATCTCATTCTTTTTAAATGCTTTCTCGCGTCAGTATATTTCCTGCGGCTACCCCATGAAAATATTATTGATGCACTGTGTCGACTATATTAACTAGCACCAATTAAAGTCCAACTTGTCGCATCCATATCTATTTCAATCTCTCGCTTTTATTCCTTTTCCCAACATCAACATCAACGTAGCCACGAAAGAGATGGTCGCTTGTATGTTGCGGGGAAACCCTCATACCTACACATACATCCAGACAGAATAGCTAACATTTTTGAATCAATTATTCTGCAAGCTTGCGCAAAAAGCACGAGCGCGGTGAAGAAAGAACTACATAAGGGGCTCTTCTCTTTGTGCTCTTCACAGGCACGCAAACATGGCTGAATCGTTAGTTCCGAGGCAGTGAACAGAGAGCGTTTAACCACTCGTGAAATGGACTCGCGAGGAAGTAGAAGTGCGTATAAATACGGTGCAATGAAGAACTGATTTTCTCCATGATGAGGCTCATGTTGGAAAACTAATTCAGTTCTTTCGGTTTCCTTTTCTGGAGCCGCTAAACACAACGAATGTTTCTTCTTCTTCTTTCTTTTTTTTTTTTTTTTTTTGCGAGAGTCACTCGTGGGTAGGCCGTGCAGAACGCGCGACCAGTGAAGCAGACACAATCATGTTCAACGCAAGCTGGTTTGCCTCAGCGTTTCCCGTCTTTACACTCTTAATCTGGTAACCTTTAGTAAAGGGTCAAGAATTGCAATATTTTACCTTCTATTTCAGAAGTTACAAAGTAACTTTTGAGCAGTACCTTTTATGAACGTTACTAGGACACTTGTACACAGAGGTTACTGTCTCCTACCCGCCACACAGACGTAAAGGTTACAGAGCGGACATCTCAAAGCAGCAAAGGAACATCTGATACGTATTTAGAAAGTTAGAACAAATAATTAATTAATTAGCATATGCAAATAAACTTCTGACAAGCCAGCACCTAGCCGATGTCTGAGAAATGCTAACTGAAAAAAAAAAAAAAAAAAATCTGTAGCGCCCGCTGTTCACTAAATATTCAGCAGGGGGACCTTCGTGAAACACCCGGTATAGAGATTACTCCTCGTTAAAAGTTACAATAAAGGGTACCAAGTTAAGAGTGTACCGTAACGCTCGAGTGCGTGCATAGCGCAGACACTACCGTTTCGGAGTGGTAGCCTCTGGGGGGCGTGGGACCACGTCCGCGACATAAGTCCAAGACTGGGACAGGACAGACCGCTGAGACGCCATGATAGCGGCTTGACAAGCTCCTGCAATCAGTCCCTGCTTCGTGTTCACGCTCAGTTCACTACTGGCTGTTCCAACACTACCTAGAAAAGCAAAGCCTGGTCGCTCAAAGAACATGACGAAGTAATTAAGAGTACGCCAGTCACCGCAGTGCTTCGGCGGCCGTAGCTATGGAGACGAGCCACCATCAGTCGCTTGGGAAGCCACTGGTATCCATATAGGAAGCCTGTGTTTGAAATCGTCTACGGCGATTGGCTGACATCCTGACTTTATATGTCTACGTGCGAGGGTGAGGAGAGGCACTAAGCAAACCTTTCTGCTTCTGGGTGACGCTGGTACTGCTCCTAAGCGGTGAGACAACCAATGTCATCGTCACCACGTATATTCGTCCAGCCTCTCCTCAACCTCACAACGTCACCTCCTTTCTTTACAGTTGTTGTTGTTGCTACTACTACAAAATGTCTGAACAGAATATGGCGAATAATCACTAATACACTTGCTTTGGGGTTAAGCTGAAATGAAACTTGCCTCAAACCCAGCGGCCAACGCTCCTTGACGCTGGCGTGTGCACGGGCCACGCGCTCGTGCGTTGAAGTTAAGTCTGATGGCGGCTGTACATCATGCGCTGTGCGGACACGGTATGTAATAAGGAGCGTAGGAACCTATTCACGACAACCAATGTGAATACGCGACACTCAAAAGTACACTGATGCAACACCAGGGTTCACATGGCAATTGTTTTTCTTTTTTTTTTCCTTCGCGTAACTGGAGTTAGTCACTCAGACTCGGCAGAAGACGCGAGCAACGACGTAAAATAATGAAATAATTATCTGAGTGCGCTCATCCCATCTTAACTGGACACCACAAAAAGTCGGAACGTTAATTACGAGACAGCTTTTAAAAAATCGCCCGAAGATAACTCGTTAAATAGAAAATATGTAATACGAGGACTCCTTTTGTAATACGATGCGTTGACGCCTCGTCAGTACCAAAGAATGCCATATCGTTTTCATCCCTCTTTACCACGTGACAAATACGTCTTGCGGATCGACATGACACTCATGACAGCGGTGAAAGATCTGCGCTGTCATGCAACATTCATCATCCTCGTGATGAAGCGCAAAAAAAAGAAAAAAAGAAGTTCAATCTTTCCTTCCACCCACCTCCTTATCCAAGGGGTGAGAAAACCCCTTTGTACGATTGCATGAGAACGTTTCTCCTTCTCAATGGAGTACAAACGTGAAGGAGGGGCACGTACAATTTCCGTTTCCTGCTGGAGTGACAAGCACTGTTGTCTACACTCATCCAACTTATACGATCGCTCCCCGCCCCCACTTACAAAAAAAAGAAAAAGAAAAAAGGCTGGAAAGACAACGTGATGTATTGTGCGAAAGACACAATCATTATCTGGGTGGAGAAGAAGAATGTTCAGATATAGGGTTGATGGAAGGATGAGGACGGTGAAAGTCGAATTCGTATCTTTGTTTTAATTGCACGAAGTCTTGATGAGGATAATGATGTGGTGTGCGTGTGTGCGGAAAAGACGTGGTTGGTTGACCGCGAGTCATGTAAGAAATGAGACAAAAGTGAAATAGAGAGAGAGAAAGAAGAGGTAGGGAGGGTTCAACGAAACGTCACCAGAAAGGAATTACATCGTCCCTGTTTCGTTTACTACACTCTTAAAAATGAACTTCACCGCATAGCACGCTCCTAGCCAACCATAATCTCGAATGATATCGTTATCTGCCCTGATTCGTTGAAAACGGGAGGCGTACGCCTTTTTTGTGACAATTATGAACAGCATAAGTGTCACAAAAAAGGCGTACTCCTCCCATTTCCAACAAATCAGGGCAGATAACGATATCATTCGAGATGATGGTTGGCTAGGAGCGTGCTATGCAGTGAAGTTCATTTTTAAGAGTGTAGTACTGTTTTCTTTTTATGTCAAGTGTGACCTGGGTGGTGCACACGCACACAAGTACCTCGTAAACGTAACTACACATACAGCACAATATATCGGCTCCATATCGGCTGGATATCGGCAATACCTGTACAATTCAAGTTGCCACGGCAACTTTTTGCACTGCTGCCCATTCCATATACGTGGAGAAATAAACGAAATGAAATGAAAAACAAAAAATGAAAAAAGTAATACTAGAACAATATTGTAGTAGTATTGCCAACATACAGCCAATATTGGGCAAAGATGCAGTGCTTGGGTAGTTACCTATTTCGATTAGGGTAACCGTAAAATGTAAATAAGTGAGTAAATAACTTACTCAGGTAGTGCGATATACTTTAACAGCATAACTGTAGCTGCACTGTAACAGCTGAAAAGGCGTACGCCTTTGCTGTGACAATTATGTACTGCATAACTAAGTGTCACACACACACACACACACACACACACAAAAAAAAAAGGCATACGCTTCGACGTTTTCAACAAATCAGGGGCGAGAACGATGTCATTCGGGATGATGGTTGGCTAGTTACATTTCAAAAAAGAGTAACCGTAACTCAGTTACTATTTTTGCAGACTCACTGCAAATTAGTTACTTTTTTGAGCAACTTACGCATGACTGCCAATTCCTCTACAATGCGGATTCTACATCATCAGCGTCGCATCAATAAATTCGTATTTTCTAATTACACCTTCACTGAATCCCCTACAGTGCTAAAGGATAGGGTTAGAATAACGCGTAGCCTTACCCAAGTATGCATAAATAAATAAATAAATAAATAAATAATTCTTACCCCACTGCGACTAGACCTTCACCACTCTCGCGCAGGTACCTCATTCCTAATTGATAACACCTCGTTGAAGATAATTCATCTCGTAAAAAAGTCACCGCACGTCACCGACTAAATAATAGAGCATTTCGGGGCCAATCGACGACGAAGGTAAGCCCAGGGAGCAGGCTAGAATCTAGTGGTTAACTTAGCGGGGCTTGTGGCCCGTTAAGATTCTGCGCGTAATAATTCCTTCGACCGCATCTTCGCGGTGAACACAATGCACGGGACTCTGCCACTGCCAGCACGTGCAGTAATGCTTCTTTCTTTCTTTATTTAGTAGACGATTTAGTAGAATACAGAATCAGATATGGGACTGTTAGGGCGAACCTTGTTATACAGTCCCTGAAAAATGAAAAAAATATGAGCAAGAGAGAACTGATGTTCTGAGGCTGGAACAAGGTGAGGCTGGAACAACGAGTGAGAGAGAGTGACTGGTTTGTCCCTTCAGATGACGCACCCTGGAAATCGCTGAGAAGGCGTGTTAGCTTAGCTCAATTGGTAGAGCCCTGGACCGGTAATCCAGAAGATGTGGGTTCGAGTCCTACAGCTGGCTAACCTTTTCAGTGACTTCCATCTTTCATCATTGAAAAAATATGGCAGCATACTGTCCCGAGAGGACAAAGGTATTCGATACCACAGATTGCACAAATAGGCACTTTTGGACACTGTGAAAAAAATTACATCACGCACATTTATTACATACATTGATTACGACACATTCGTTAATTGCATAGTAAACATGGGCTAGTTTACGGATATAACTAGTTGCAGAGGAAGTATTTTCGGGTCTTATTTTTAAATAGATGGAAAGAAGTGACACTTCTAATGTTCACTGGCAAATTGTTCCAGACCGTACAGCTGTAGGATATGAAAGAGAAAAAAAAACAAAATTAGTCCCCGGTGTAGAGATCTCAGGCATGGCCGTGTTACTTCTGAAAGCGTAATTCGTGTCACGACCACTGGGTCAAAAATGTAAAATGTTTACGGAGCCGTCGGGTATTATAGCGGACAAGATGATGAATATTGTTTGGTGACCGCATGCACGGCTGCTGCGCTTTCTGGCTTGCAGAAGAACTGTCTCGGAGTGAAAGATAGAGTCGTTTCTTCAGCGTAGAATACGTCATTGGGTTCAGCATGCATGCGTATCGTCCGCATTCGCACTAGTGCACATAACGAAACAACGGAAGACACCAAAAGCGATAGAGCGCCATTTCTGGCCTGCTGTTTGACTCGATACATTGATTGGACATAACAAAACCTAATCATGGGCATGTTGGTACATACGTTGGAATAAAAGCTCTAAACACACAAGAAGAAGGACAGAACGACGACACACACACACACCATGCACACTCAAAACAGTTTAATGAGACATGCGGGACCACTTGTCTATACATGGTCTAGGTACGAGTACTCTTTGTCTGGTATATAAACCGACGTGTATCAGATCTGTTACATAATTGGAAATGACCCTGGATCCCGCATAATTTGTATCTTTCGGTTATAGTGAGCGCTCCGTCGCATTATGCGACATCCGAAGTATCTTTAGCGTTCCGAGGGTCACAGCCTCGGGAATAGTCCCCAAAGAAAAATAATGCGTTTTTCCGTTAACTATATTAACTGATATAGTAACTAAAATTTCACACTTCTAGTTTTGCCACTTGCCACTTGGTGCTCATGATCTCAGTTGTCTCGCGACGTAAACCCCCAATTAGTATTGTTATCAGATATGGCATTGGGGGAGGTCTTGTCATTGAGAGACGCAACTGATGCAACTGCAGCTGGGTCATACCTATAGGCCTCCATGTACAACACCAGGCTTGAAAGCTTCACGATTTCCCCATTGAAAGCGGGTGCCAAATTCTTCGGCTTTTCTCCTGTGTCATATCTCGTACATTTCGACGCATAAGTAGCATTTCGTAGGGACATCCTTTTCGATTGTAAGAAACAGGAGTCTTAGGTATGGAGTATAATACGCGCAATAGTTTATTTATTGATTTATTCATTGCATTTCCCTACGAGAACTGGGCTATCGTACCCGTTGCATGAGCTTTACGCTCTCCATTTAATTTCTCTTCCATCAAACAAAGCCAAACCATCCGGGCTTGTAGGTCTGTTCTTTACTGAGGGACTGCTGTATACTATCGTCTGCATTTCGTTCCCGCTCAAATCAAGATCTACCTCTTTCTAAACGAAATGTTCTCTGCTCAGTTCCTCAGGGAAAACAGATCTTCTTGGCAAAGTACATGATGACTACACCAACAGCAAACAGTGAAGGGGCATTTATGATTATTCATCAGATCGTTTTTTTTTTGTTTTTTTGTGTTTTTTTTTGTATAAAGGGGTTCCGACAGGTCATCCCAGGTTATCCCAGAGAAACCTTAAACCTGCACTGTGAACCTGCATTGAAAGTTTCACTGCCAAGAGGGTAATAGGAGCGAAGAAAATGGGCACTGCAAATACCGAAACTGATGCGGCTACGACATCACAGCTCTCGCCACCGCCAGTGAGGCAGCGCACGAGAAGTCACGTGCTTACGGCTGCCAATGGGAATGGACGCAGCCCTGAGCTCTGTGACGTCCGCGCTTGCTTGGGAGTGTGTTCGAGGGATTGTATCTCGCTAAGTACGACACATATAAGCATAATTCTTCTTTCCTCAGTACTCTGGCGTGCCGTATACAATGCGACCATGACGTAATGAACCGCATCTATGAAGCTGTCTCCTCAATCCCTTTAAGGGAATAGCAAGCTGGCTCGTGTGTAGCTAACTTCTGTCTTCGCAATAAATGCATCTGCCCCGCCTCCCCTCCCGCAGTTACTTTATCCGCGAATAGCCGCAACACGCGCGTACATCGTAAACGCTCCGTCAAAGACGTTCAGAACATTTCGACCATTTCGACCAACATCTTGACCATATCTCCTCTTTGTTAAAATAATTGCTTTTAATTCATACATTTATCTGGGTATTTACATTTCATTTTGCTCTGTATTTAAGCACATGCTGTGTATTGTTTCTTTTGTCTTCACTCCTGCAACGGCCTCTTGGGTCAACAGTGTTCTAAATAAATAAATAAATAAATTATCTACACGAGACCGTCGTGACGGCACTCCGCACTCCAAACAGAAAGCAACCGAAAATCACGTACCACTCACATTCGAACATTAAGACTCGACCCACGCAAGACGCGCATGTAACCGCATGTAAATATCGGTGTAAATAGTAATATTCCAGCGAGGCGAAACAGACCGCGAGAGAGGACGTCCAGAATACGTGTTGGCGCATACACTTACCTCCGCCCTCTCTGAGTGCGTCCAGACGTGCCTCTGCCTTTAATTTGCCCGTCTGCAAGAAAATAGAAGAAATGTAAACGCGACGCCACACGAAACAGTGAAAGCAGACTCTTGACGATCATCTGTGGAGACGAAGGCAAATTTTCGGACACAAGGCGCTGCACAGACAATTAACTGGTGTTTGTCTTTGTGCATAGAGGAATGTTTCTTTGTGTAGAGGAGGAGCTCGTTGCTTTCATGAATATTAGGAGAAGGAACAAAGAAAGGAAAAGAAAAGCAGACGACAAAGAAAAAAATGAAAGTGATATTGTTGTGGCTCGACGGCACCCAGGATTATCTTGCGCAACTTTTTGCTGCTTACTGTTATACCTCGTTCCAGGTATTGACTGAGTTCAGTTTTCACATTTGCATTTATACTACTACGTAGTGACGAAGCCGTTCGCATTCGGTGACGGTAACGAATACTGTGCAGCAGACCGGTAAGCACTCTATAGGACTTCATTTCTAGAAGTGACATTCCGCTGGGAAACGATCCGGGCGCGAAACCTGCATTTTGCAGGCTTGCATTTTGCACACCTCCTTTGCATTTTTCTAAGACACTGTCAGGGAAGTGCTGGTACAGTTCCGTGTGAAGTACGCCCAAGACGCACGAAAAAGGGGATTTTGATTTCTTCTTTTTTTTTTCCACGCATGAAAAACGAGAGGAAGCCCAAGGTGTCTAAAATATTCATTATAATCATCAAAGTTATTATTGTACGGGAAAATTTACCAAGTATTGTAACCACATATTCACAAACATTCCACGGCACTGTTTACATAGGGACAACATTTACAATTTTTCGTGTGACTTTTTTGTATGATATATGCAAATACAAGAATCTATGCACACATAACAAATATTTTTTTTTTTTTGTAAAATGCACGGCTATGTACCAATTATTATTATTATCGACATTATATTCCATACCAACAAAAGAAACTCACAATAAGTGATGAATACATGGCGTCGCGGAGAATGGACGCTAAAATGAGGGAAGTAATATTGCTGTGGGCAAAATTACTTCCAGCTTCCAGGTAGTGAAAACAAGCTAGCACTGTGTTACAAACGGACGATTGACACGTTCGTGACGTGGCTTACGCACAACCGTATCAGAAAGTCTTTGAGGGACATAACATGGAGGTCAGAGAGGCAACAGACAAGGGCCTCCAACACATAGGAGAGCACGTTCTGTGTTTTCATTCCATTACAAAAAAAAAAAAAGAAAAGAAAAAAGGCGGGAGCCGAATAAAGCTCTGCGCTCTGCCGCACACAGACTGCCATCTACATTTAGCAACCGACAAGACACGTTCCTCGCGGGTAAACGATCGACTTTTGAAACGTTGTTTCCCGTGTGATGCTCCCGTGAGCGGTCGTGCGATGAATGTCCGTTTCGTGTGCCACGACAAAGAAAGGGGATTGATTGTATCCACAGTACTGCGTGAATATTTGGACGACTGCTACAAACTTCGCAAGCAAGTGAGTAGCTTCGCGTACCGTATCTGTACTCAGCGGATGTACACCCATATAGCTACACATTTGCCAACAGAGGTACTTACTTCCGCTTTCCTTATGCTATTCCTAACGTCTTCTAATTTCTGCTCAATATCTTCTTGATCGCCCGTTGTCGACTCGACTGTCTGCAAGAAATACAGGCGAAATTAGGGAGACACACAGATCTGAACATGTCGTGCCATTAAAAACTAACAAAAAAAGATGCATGCGTGGTGCTACAAGGTGAAATGAAAATGGACGCGGTGGAATCAGCAGATTAGGAAACCGACAACATTACTCAAGCGATTACAGCAGGGTTGACCGCCAATGAAAACTCAGTAGGCCTGTCGCACTTTCGACGTAGTACGAAACAAACGAAGACTGTTACGGTGCTTATCCCCTTTTCGATTGAGCGCAACCGTTGGCCACCGTTGGCGAAGGAGAGTTAGGTGACGTAAACAACGTGAATTCGAGAGCTAGATATTCTCCACAAGTTAAACGCAGACGGTTACACAATACTGATAATAACAGGATAATAAATTATACGCTTACGTCCCTATTTATAAACTAAAACCCTATAATATAGGGTGATACTGTAATTTAGAAGCCGTTGCACCAACAACACTGAAACGAAGATAGTCGACATGTCCCTCTAATGCATGCAGCAGATGAATTATCCCTGTGCTTTCGAGTGAAAGAGTGAGAAGCAAAACCTGTCTCCACCTGCCGACCCTACACCTCAAAAGACAAAAGGAAAGTGAGTTTTCATGATGACTAGTATGAGCACACAGAAACTATTTACAATTCTTCATGATCATCCTGAAACCATACACTTTACGGGCACGATTAAAATTCCTCACTTTTACTAATAGCTCGTAGCTCAGCTCCCCATAATTTCGCCTTCCCCGGCTTTCCATCCACTCTACTTCCTAATGACGTCATTGCCATGCCGATGATAACCGAAGGTAGCTTGTAGTTGGTCAGTGACCACGCAGTTGTCCTGTCTCTAACAGGGTGATATCAAAACTAAGAGAAGGTAATACTCCTGTCACACGGGCTGTCCTCAATAATAGTTGACACTAATAGCCATTGAACCAGTGCCGTGTATTGAAAGGGAGTGTGGCCATTAATGGGAGCTGCATATACCTGAGGCTCCACCCACTTTTTGAGACATCTAGCCAATCACTGGTCGAAATACAGTTGTCTATTAATACATCTATCCACTACTTATACCTCACCCTTATTTACTTGGTGCCACCATTTTGGAGAAAATTGATGGATTTGGATTGAAACGGATCTCACTGGTGACACACCAAAACCACAGATTTTGTGCCCACATTTATCAACGCCATCTGCCTGGAGAGAGGCATGTTGGGAAGACTCAGAATTGCAGAAATGGTTTCTGGCAGAAGTGATTGGCCAGGTGAGCGGTAGAACCAATGGGTAGAACCGCTTCTTCGTAGCGGACGGCTGCCGGTATGAACTTTTAAATCACGTAACGTAAGTAGATTGAATCAAAAATGCGCAAAGATGTATAAATAATTATGCGATATAATGCAAAATCTTATGTATCAGGGGCGTCTTTCTTGCTGTTTTCTTGAGATTGCGGTCTTCACTAGGCCTAATGTTAGCGACGAAACAGCTCATTTTCGCGTAAATATGATGGCGGAGCGAAAGTTGAAGTTCTGCAGATGCTTACATGAGGATATATACTCACAGTATGAAATTAGAGTAGTTTATGAAATTTTTTTTGTCACGAAATCTCCGCTTCGCCGTTCCAAGCACCATCCTCCATTTTGGAGAAATTTTGGTGTCATGGCGGTCCCCATGGAAAACGGCAACCAATGGAATGCGCCCAAGTTTGACTGACAGGTCGAGCCTCCTTTTTAGGCTCCTCCTAATGGCCAGACTCCCTTTAAACACACGGCACTGCATTGAACATGCGCATAGCGCCACCAAGCGGGTAACATGTCAACCTGTCAGGGAGCATTGGATCCAATGCTCTTTGAGAAGTTGACACGGTGCACGCTGGGTGGCGCTATGAACATGTTCAATGCAGAGCCGTTTATAGGGAGAGTTTAGCCATTAGGAGGAGCCTAACTTGAAGCGCGTCATTCGACGTCACGGCTAAGCCACCTCCCTCGCCGTGCTCTATTGTTGTCCCGTTGTCAGCCGGTCGCCGACGCCATATTGATGCTGATCGTTGTTTACGATGAAAGGAGGGAAGACACGTGCTTACATTGTCCTTCGAAAGCCCTTCGGCCTTGAACTCTTTCAGTTTGACAACAAAACCCCCCTTATCAGAGGTGGCTGTTGGTCATGAGCCGGTTATTCTTGTGGATTGCATTCATTGCGACGACAAAGCTGACGGACAGCATCAATATGGCGCGCATCAGATGGCTGATAAGCGGATTCTGCTTGGATTCAGGCTTTTTGGGCGGCGCAACGACGACTCTGACGTCAAAATAGGCTCCACCCACGAGGCGGCAAAATATCAGAGAATGGCCAAACTCTCCCTATAAATGGTTCTGGTTCAATGGCCATTGCGTTCAATCATAATTGAATCAATTATCGTTTTTTTTTTCGAACTGAAGATGTTGGAGCCCTTCGTATTTGATACCACCGCATTGAACGGTGCCCCTATCGTGCCAGCTTATATCTTCAAGTGACGAATACCAGCTCTACCTTCTCTCCTCGAGCCATTTGTGTGAGTATCTTGTTGAGATCCTTGTTGGCGTCTCGTAGCGTGCGGCAATCCTTCATGAAAGCAGACGACCATTTCTTGGCGTCTTTACTGAGGCAGATGTCCGCGTGGTGTTCGGTGCAAATCGTTCGGACCTGAAAGGAAAAAGAAACCCCGAGCGTCAAACAACGCATTTCCAATACGGAAGCTGAAAGGAAGAAAACAAGTGTGTTGCTGCTGAGAGAAAGTAAGCGGAACGGAAGGCGGACGGAATGAGAAGCCACATCGATTGGTTTCCAATGATGGAGCACGTCTGGGAAAGAACTTTTCAAGGTCGAGGTTGGGATGAAGGAAAAAGGGAAGCTTCTGGGCGATGATTATATGAGACTATCAACGAATTTGGGGATTCAGTTTTGTAATTTTTTGTTTCGCTTTTAGCGAATATTTATGGAAGCTATCTCTTAAATGCATTATTCTTCTTGGCATCTCATTGTACTGATGAAACGATGTCTGCTTTTCTGTGAAACAGCTCGACGGCAAGAAAAATGGACACAACATACAGGACAATCTTTGTCCGTGTTGCTAGTACGTTTCTACACGTTGAAACAATAGTTCATGGATGAACTAACGAGTTTCTTTCTTCAAGAATGACTTGCAGTTTATTGAGTTCGGGCGCAGACGTATACCTAACCTACATTTCGTTGTTTGCATACAAACGGTCAACAGAAGACGGGCGCACACAAACGACAGAAACTTAACATGGGTTTGGTCAGCGGATGATCAGCATCAACACTGCCATATCAACGCACGCAGTGACTCCCGTGGTCTTACTTCGCTCACGCACAGGCAAAAGATTTACATGCCCAAAAGTACAAGATAGGAACTTCCCTAAACGTGAAAAGATTAATATGAAACAAAACGCTCCTGCCTTTACACATATATCACACCCATCATCTTGAAACCCACTCCATAGGCCCGATGCTCAACTGGACATAGTACGGCAAATGTCACGCGACGGCACGTTTTGTCAGGCTTGGGATTCTAGATGCACGCTTGCGATTTGGCATTCGAAGGGGAGCACGTGACGATACACAGATGAAAATGATGCATTTATCGCGTGTTATGGTAATACTAACCGAAATATTGAGCATCGGGCCTGTGGTCCTTCGTTCTCAAACACACCATACAAAGGAGCTTTTTTTCACTGTAAACACGCTTCCGGTACCTCGGCCTACATAGCTCCGTCGGCTAAAGTGCACACGCACGCAGATAGAGGGCTTTTCGAGCAGCTGATGCAATATTGATTATAACTGGACAGCCGACGAGTGGATCGACCTGGTTTCGACTCACCGGATCGTTGTCGCACGGGTCGAATTCGTATTTGATTGGTTTGCCCAGGACCTGGTTCTCTTGCATGAAGCAGTCCACAGTGTACTGTCGGGTGATCTGAGATGAATTAGAAACAATGGTATCAGTAAGCGTAGACGCCGTCGTGAAGTCAAATGACATCCCGACGTTTCCAAAATTCTTTAACCATTTTCCTCTTTTTTTTTCTACGTTATTTTATTTAGTTTTTCTCAATTTAATCAAATCCAGTAGGCGATGCGCGCGTCACCAAGCGCGCGGCGCAAAGCAGCATGGGTACTTTGAGCGACACTGCTCCGTCATCTGCTTCGGTTATGGTGTAGCCCGGCTGACGCTGTTGATGCGCCCACCGGGATTGTTGTTGTTCTTCTTCTACTGCAGTCTCTGGCAGTCTTGTAATGCTTTTAAATGCGCGAAGTTCCCGTGAGCCCTTGCGTGCCACAGATGGCGCTTGCTTTTGTAAAATGGTCTAAGCTTACGCTTGTTCCATCCTACAGTTGGCAATACATGGTCTATGAAGTGTGATTGCTGGATATGTTACTGAGAAACTGTAAAATGAAATGAACGGAATGAACGAAAAAAAAAAAAAAACTACCTATTAAACGAGACTGCCCTGCCAGAAATAGTAATCCTACATTGTTGAACGAGAACTGCACCGTGTAGCAACCGTTATACCAACCGTTGTACAGCATGTTTTTGTCTCCTGACTTAATGAAAATTTGATAAATCCGCCTATTTTGGACAGTTTGCATTCTGTATAACGAGTCCAAAATATGCGGATCCATCCCATTTCATTTTCAACAAATCAGGAGAGAGAATGATATTACCCCCATGACCGCTGGCTATAGGACCGTGCTATGTGGTGAAGTTCCGTTTAAACAGTGTACGCTAGCACTTTTGGGGCATCATGCTAGACAAGTCGCCAAATCTTTGTCACATATAGGAGGGGCTTTCGAAGTCGAATGTATCTAAAAAGGCAACTCAAATGTGGAGGTGTTATGAATGCTTTGTTAAGCACTTTCCGCTTTCATCAAACTGCATTATTCCTCTTCGCACGTGTTTTGCACAGCCGAAATGAGCTCCCTTATGAAAATGATTTTGTAGTTTGTATACAGGTCTTAACCAGGACCTATCCAGCCTATTCAGTCCCAATTTAGCAGATAGAAACTTGATTAAAGCTAGATACAAGATTTTTTGAGCGCACAGTATACATTTTCTAAACAGGAATTCCTAACCACTTTGTAACCAGTCCCTATCAATTTCTGTATCAAGCACACTGCATACAGCTTTTATACGGAAATTTCTGTCCGTTTTGTTACTAATGCAAATTCAGTCTGTATTCAGCAGCAGCATTTTAATGACGTTCTGAACCCGACCACAATGTTCGCATGCAAAACAGAAGAAATGATTTTTGGACAAGGAATTTACATAGTATACGGTATATTTACATAGTAGGTACATATATATTCTTAGTGTGACATGTCATTGACCATTCTTTCACGCGCCGTACGTTGACAGAGATTTCAAAATCGTTCAGCATTTCCCGAAACATCCTGGAACCGCTACAAGCTCAGGAGATAGTACGATTCTACCGATGTCATATCTCGCCCTCTGAACCACCGAGCGGAGACGTCAGCTCCTGAGCTTGTCCTTGCTTGTTGCCTTGCTTGCATCCTTGCTTGTTCACCACGCCACAAGCCAGCGCAGTCTGTTGCGCATGCGCCGTTTTGTTGAGTTCGCTTTGGCTGCTGTAACGGACGTTTCTCGTTTCTCGTCGCCGCATGTAGTGGGCATAATTTTGTGCGTTCCATTATGTCTGGGGCGTATTAGAGGCATTGTATTGTTGTTCCCACTTGATGTTGTCGTTCCAGCAACCCGTCTGACACTGCAACTGTCCGTAAGTGGAAGCGTTTCTTATAACCGCCAGTCGGTCTCGTTTGAAATATCAGAATGAAGACGCGGATCTGAAGCCAAATCGCTCTTCACCTTTAGAATTTTTTCCGTTTCAGGTGTGTAATTAATATAACTGTGAAGTAATACTTTCGGCTGCACCATGCGTTCTCATTGTCTGTTTTACTTTATTTGCAGGTGATCTGGACAACGACAGGGAGATAGAACACCAGATGAAACCGTTGTCGACTGTATGCTTTGTGCAAACGGTATGTCATATGTCTCTACACTACTGTACATGAGTTTCCTGTTATCGTGTTTTCTGGAACGATATGACTTGCACGTTGAGCGTATATGACGCTGCGGCCTATACCGCATGAGAGACGCAAGCATAGTGTTGGAGCAAGCAATGTGGTGTAGACTCTTGCTTGTCATGATGGGGTTTACAAGTGCTTTTGCGGCAGGAAGGTAAGTTGGACCAGAAACGGGGACCTAGGTGTGCTCTTTTTCGTTGTTGTTCACCGTTCGACCATTACCAGTTTGGTACCCCCATGAATTCAACCCTCATGTGTGTTGATGATAAATGAATATACTTTGAAAGGTACGTACTCGTGAGTGGTCAATAAAGTGAATTGTTGCTGCTATCTACTGTTTTGTGTGGGTTCTTGCGGGTGCTCATGTGCCGCAGACATGAGGGACTTTTTTGCCTGTATACAGTTCATATAGAATTTATGCATACAATATGTATACGTTTTACTGTATACAGCCAGTTTCGAAATTGGGGCTAACATGTACTTATACAGTTTCTAAACAATATCCTGTCGAATTTGTATACGTTTTGGCTACCTAATTTGTAACGACTCCCGCGCCCATTTCTTATAAGAGCCATATATAAACTAGGTAGGAGCTGTATACATTTTTTATCTACCTTTAACCCACCCAAGCCAGGATTTTGTATACAGTCCGTATACACTCTGGAAAATTTCTTTCATAAGGGCAGGGACGCATTCTCTTTCATTTGTGCGTCGGCTGTGGTCTATTCCTTAAAAACAGGATTTCACCGCACAACTTACATTCAAGGCTGACAACTGCATGTAAGGATACCATTTACGTTACGGTGTAACGATACACAACGACACATCATTTATGACCATTAATACATGAAAGCAAAGTGCCACAGATAGGCGTACACCTCGTATTTCTGATAAACAGGGAACGGTACCATTGGTACCATTGGTACCAATGGTACCAGGAATGGGGTTATAGACTGGGATATGTCATGCGGTGCAGTTCTGTTTTTAGAATGCACTTCTCAGACTTTATCTATAAAGCACCAGTGTCATTAAGATACGGCAAACTCACATGTGAAGCATCTTCGAGTATCCTATTGAAAGAGGTATTGCAGGCTGTGATGGTGAGCAACTCCGTTCGACTCATGAGTTGAATGTAGTCTCGTACTTTCTCCGATACATCGCAGTCTAGAGACTGCGCCGAAAGAACACAGTTGTAGTCAGCGTTCACGCGAAGACACTCGAATAGCGATTGGTCGAACAAACGGGTCGCACCTGTAGGAGGTCTGGCAGATCTGTTTCGTAGAAACGGGATTGGTGGGCGTTCGCTGCTGCAAGGGCCAGGATGTAGTCGTTCCGAGCTTTCGTCGATTGAATGTCACATGCTTCTCTTCTCGAAGAAAACTAACAAGACAAAGATAATGACGTACAGAAGTAGAGCTCGAACGGAAATAGATTTGGGGAGCGTACTGCACCCTGACAACGCACTCTAAGAAAAAAAAACAAAAAAAACAGTAATTTTAGTTCTTATGGGAAATAGATGCATTGTCCGGAACATGCAGTGCAGGGGAATAAAGTTCAGGGACAAAGGACTAAAATGGGGGTAATTGTATTCTAATGGATTAGAAGCTGTTGGAAGCTGAAATTACTCCCCAATTTAGTCTGTCCTTTTATTAGAGTGTAGGCGCACCTAATGCGTAACTAATACTTGGGATACGAAGTCAAGTACATTGTTACTACGTCTTTTCAAAAGAAGCACTTACTTTTTGGCTGTTTCTTTGTAACGATGTAATAGATTGGAATATTCTGCCTTTCTTTTTCTTCAATCTGAAATATAAATACAATCGATCTGTCGTTGCACTGCATTTTAGCGTTATTGCCTTTTACAAACATCACATAACGTTCGACTTGCAAACTGAGTGTTTGCACAGGCGCGTTTTCCTTCCTCCGCTTCATGCAACACGCTGTGAAATCCAAACAAAAGCAAGAGAACGCGAGGGGCCACCGGGAGAAAATAAGCAGCCTTATGCCGTGCCGCGTAACAGTAAGGCAAGTTTTTCTCGCTATTACCGTGTTTCTATTTTGAGTCCTATATGCCGTGCACTTCCCAATGCACTACTTTGTGTGTTATCGTTAACTGGACTCCGTTTATAAGCACAGAATTGACTCTCAACGAACTCGATAGGATAATGAGCGTCTGGTGACATGAGCTAGACTAAAAGGACTCAACTCAAAAGAAAGAACTTCACTGCATGTCACGCTCCTATTCTGCACTCTTAAAAGTGAACTTCACCACATAACACGCTCCTAAACAACCTTCATCCCGAGTGACATCGCTCCCTCCCCTGATTTGCTGAAAACGTGGGGCGTACGCCACTTTTGCGGCATTATGCAGCTCATAATTGCCACAAAAATGGCGTACGTCCCCACCCCTTCCCCAGTTTTCATCAAATCAAGGCAGAGAACGTTGCTATTCTGCACTCAAATGAGCCTCACCGCATAGCACGCTCCTACCCAACCATCGTCTCCCCAAAGCCCCATCATCATCCCTTCATCCTCCCCCAACGCGAAATAGGGCAGTGTACCGCCTCAGCGGCGGTGAATCGCCCAACCCATCACCATCCCATGTATCTGTGTGTGTGTGTGTGTGTGTCTCGAATGATATCACTATATGCCCTGATTTGTTGAAAACTGGGGGCGTACGCCTTTTCTGTGACAGTTATGAGCAGCATAACTGTGGTGAAGTCCATTCTTAAGAGTGTAGAACGATATCGTAATTTATGGAACATGCCTTTTTGGGACATTTTCATGTACGTTAACGGTCACAGAAAGGCGTGTGCCTCGCCCCTTCTTCTAATCAGGAGTGATAACAATATCATTCCGTGAGCGTGTTACATGGTGAAGTTCGACTTTAAGGGGTTACCTACTGCGGGTGCGGGAAACAGTACGAATACTGAGATGACGACATAATGAATGAGTTTTAAAAAAAAAATCATTGTAAAACCGCACATACAAATCAATGACATACTTTTCTTCCGCATCCTGTGCTTTATCCCTTGCCTCGTGTGCCATGTGTTCTTCTTCGAAGTAGAGCTTTTTCGTTTTGTCAACTTCCTGAACGCACTGCTGCACTTCTTCTTGCACCCTCCGCAGTCCTTCAAAGCACTGCAATCAAACAGTACGCGCTAAAACCAGTTCGATCCGCTTCAGACCTAGGCAGCTTATGCGAGCCTGAAGCATCTAATATATGAGAGCCGCATCGACCGGCACGTCGACCACTTTGAAGAAAATGAATAGGAATACTTCCTTTCAAAGTTTTACGCTTCAGGAAATTAAGGCTATATCCGTTTCCTTTTGCTTGAATGGGTAAGAATAAGGAAAGCTGATTATTTCCAAACTGGACCTGTAAGCTGACCTTCGTGTGTTGGATCAACTTCTAAGGAAGAGGCACGTCTCGCGAGTGATATTGACCAAAGTAAACATAGACACTGAGATTACCTTCCTTCCTGCTCCTTCTGTTACTCTCTCCTGTTACTCCCGAGATTACTTTAAAACGGTACAATAGTAAACAACGATGATAATTATGACATCATTAATTATAATATTAGCCACTACTTGTACAAATGCGATTAACAAGTGTTCAAATATTTACTACAGAGGGCAAGCAATACACAAGTTTTTTTTTGTTTTTTTTTACAGTCTCTATGTATTTTAATACTTTCTTTCCCTCTCGCTTACTCTTTCGTCTATTCATTTTACTGGAACATTCGATTGTTGATTTTTTGTTCTCTCTTCTTTTCCGCCATTTCACAGTCTATTAATTTAGTGTTTGAGTTATGGAATGTCCACCAAACAGTGCAGCTAGCTCTGCCGAAAAAACTCTACTGTGGTAGAGTACACTGCGACACGCTATAGTTAGAATTTGTAGTTGTTGTGTGAAGAAAGTTAGAAGAAAATAAATGAAAAAGAGAAACGTGGGTGCATCTTAATGATCATTGGGCTTCACCGACAGCAAAACATTATCAAACCACACACACACAGCTGTGCAAGTGCCTTGCTATAACCGACACATGCAAACAAGCAGAGCTACGCATAGGGGAATTCGACGAAGCAATTCCCACTGGCTTGAACTCAGAAACGTCTGTAGCTACAGAGACACGCTCAGCATTAATCTTTTTCGTGCCGTTCTATTTTGAGCAGAAGTTATCGACATCGTCTAAGATGCCGTCAGTTATCCAGCCGCAATACGACGCGATTGCTCAAACCCCGACGGTGTTGTAAGTTGTTTTTCTTCTTTCTCTCACAAACGACGCTCGAACGCGGTAAAGTTCTTGCTCGGCTCATGCTCGCATTGAACACAAGCAAGAGCCGCAGAGAGAACGAGTTTCAGAGCCATACGAGTTTGATGATGGGTTTATCAAAATAACAGCGGCGAAGATTGCTCAGCGTACCAAAATATTTTCCGATTCTTTCTTGTTTTTTTGTACGAAAACAATGAAGTACACGCAGTAAAGCTTTCAAATGTTTATTGACACAAGTTTTCATGCAGTGGACAGCATTTTTCCTCAGACTGTGTGTTTCACATCATCATCAGGAGGGTTTCACACTTGATGAAACGCAGTCCACTACACGAAAGCCTGTGTCAATAAACAGTTGAAAGCTTCACCGAGTGCACTTCGTTGTGCTTGTGCATCCTGGACGCTGACTGCATCTTGGATTTATCTCTTTGTAGTACGAAACGTAAATATTGCCTGTAAAGGGTACTTCACCGGAAGAAGAGGTATGCTGTGGCGTAGCCCCCTTTAGCAGACCAGAGAAGTGGGATTTCACCAGAAAACTTTTTTCTTTTTTCTTTAGATAATGTTACTAGAGAACCGATGACGAATCAGCATGCACGATCACCACCGGTTAGCTACCAGGATTTTCTTGTTAGGAGTTAGCCAGGTTTAGCAAGGCGTTAGTGGAACAGCCCATCAGGTAAACACATGAAACGGATTCACATTGCAAAAATAACCGAACAAATCAGGCTTACGGGGCGGTTAGCTTTTAAATATGAATTTTGTAAACCTCAGTTTCCAGTACCTCCCTACGTTCATACTTTTTGCTTCATTACACCACGGAGTTCTAGAATATTGTGTGGATGCTGCAGAAGTGAACACCAAGAATGAGAAACATTATTCAGAGCGTCTAATTACTCTTCGGTGAAACTCCCGAAGCCTTTCAAGAAAGCGATAGATATGGAATGTAATTTTCGTCAGCAGTTCGAATCGTTTAGTGAGCTGGCATCCGAGCGTATGGTGTGGACAAGGCAAAGATCTATATTGGGCTGTTGTGGGGAACGCCGTGGAGACGAATCAAACGAACAAAGAATCTTAACCTGGCTCTATGGGCTTATACCCGGCAAGAGACCGAAGACATTTTCGCTTCGGTATATTGGTTTTTGGTGCTTGACCGCTGAGCCTATGACGCAATAGACTGACCTTTTTGGCGACTTGTAACTTGTTGGCACGGACATTCTTGGCGTTTTCCGATATCTGCTGGGAGAAGACTTCAGCCGCTGCTAGCCTTGCTTTGGCGATCTTCTCTGTTTCATCCAGCAGGGTGCGCCACACGCCGAACACTGTCCTGTCACCGTTTACACAGTATTGAGTTACGTCATCCTTACGCGACCATTATGTTACGGGTGCACTTTGGTCAAAAAAAAAAAAAAAGGAAAAGGAGAAAGAAATAGAACGCGACCACTGTGTCATGTTATTACATTGTTAATATAGCAGCCCACATTTTCGCGTCGTCCTCGAAAATTCCAAGGACGTTCAGGTGAAGAATACAGCTCCGTCAAACACGTCGTACTGTTCTACAATGCGGGGTTCTACGTCTTTTTATCCTTTACAGACTTTGAATAGAAAAGCTACGAAAGCAGCATATATGTCGTTCTTGTAGTTGATTCATACGGGGGGGGGGGGGGGGGTAGGGGTAGGATATGTTTATTACGAAAACAGAAAGGAAAGGTCAGCCAGATAGAGGTCGGCTTGCTACACCAAAACAAGAAGAAAGGAAAACGAGCGTTGAAATGCGGGGTAGTTGGTAACAGTACATAACCTTCAAGCCGCATTCAACGCATTTCGTTGCGTTCCGTATATCATTATGTGAAGAAAGGAAAAGAAAAAGAAGAATAGAAGAAGAAGAGAAGGAAAAGACGAATAGTTATACGGCCACGCGGATATCCACTCGAGGAAACTACAAGATGACTAGTTACCTAAAACTCATTAGGCAACTATTTAATTAGAGAATTTCATGCAAAAGTGAGGTGTCAGGATGGAAGACAATACTCGTTGAAAGCAATTCCACTTATAAAAAAATCATGAAACGCGCACGTGCGTTGAAATATTCAACACCGAATTTTTAAACGCTAGTGACCCGAAACCGAAACTGTGCCGACCGGAAGCACAGGGAGCACAGCGCTCATTTCATGTCAGATGATTGGAGTAAGTGCTCGTCTGTTGGTCAGATCAAATGCTTTGCGGCATAGATAAGCATAGATAAGCCTCCGTCGACGCAGGCGGTGCGCTCCTGAAGCGCACCGTTTTGGTTTCGGCTCATTTGCATAGCGAAATTCGGCGATGGATATTCTGTGGAAAGCACTCGTTTTATAATTTTAAAAGATAGAATGGTTTCAATACAATGGTTTCTGCTATCTCGCTTTCGCCCGGTATTCCCCAATGAAAAAGTTAATAAATGAATTTTAGGTAATGAGTCATCTTGTAGATACATAATGTCTTTTAGAGGATGTCCGTCTGGCATTATAACTCAACTGCAAAAAATGACATTTATGCTGCTCTCATAGTTCTTTTTTTTTAATTATGCGAATGATAAAAAACACCCTGTGGCAACATCTCTAACATCTATGAAGGCACGGGTGCGTTACGAAAAACTAAAACAACAATTAAACAATCGATAGTGAATGCAGAATCTATAACTTAACAAGCACAAAATTAGGTCAAGAGAGACATAGCTAAAGTAAATACTACTATTAGGAGAAAAAAACATTTCGTTCAGTTTGGAGAAGCACAATAAGACTGGTAAATCGTGTTATCCTTTTTGTGCATTTCGTTCCTTTTGTATTACCGTCAAAGTAACAACACCTTTCACACCGCGAGGACAAGTGCTTGGACCGCGAGAACAAGAGCTTGGACTTTAGTGCACACCTCTAATCTCCAGGAAATGATTCCCTTTTCACGAATACACCGGCTAGCTCGCCCCAGCCTATAGTTAGTTAATAAGCAGTAGGAGAACTTACTTATTTTCTTGGTTGTCTTCGTTCTTGATTTCAATCCCTGGCGGTGGCTTCTTTTGTAGATACGTGGTAGCCAGTTTCAAGAGGGCCTGACAATGAACAGAAAGAGCGCAAATAAAGACGTAATTTTTAAGCACCGCAATTTTTATACGCGCTCACGGAATGTGAAATGAAATTCTGCCTTCCGCGTTCTGCTCCCATTTGGATTTACAGAGCGCTACCTCCGCCAGAGGCGTCACCGTCGAAACGAAATTACGGCGCGGGAACGAGCATAAGAGGAGAAGCTTAGCCCTCTAATATCAATAATTCTCTTAGAGACATTTCGTGGTTGCCTTTTGCAAATATTGTTAAATAACTGCAAGGCTTACGGAACACATTCCAGTAAGACAAAGGGCAACTATAGTGGTTTTACGGTCGGTTGTCGCGTAATGTATTTTGTAATGTGTGTTTTGTCGCGTAATGTATTTTAAGCGGCAATGGAAGATGGTTATATCCGTTTCAACACCTTTCAGCAACTCTCCCCAGACCTAGCGGATGTTAATAGCCACCTAAGCAAAAATAAATTTATTGTTATTATTATTAGCTTTAGGGAGCATGATTTGACGTAGTACATTACCCTCTTCCTTTCATAATGCTTTCTAATGTACACATTCTTATGGCTATTAACACTGACCAGCGCTGAACAGGTACTCGGCAAGATATGCTTTACTTAGCTGCATGGGTGGATATTGAGAATTTTCCTCTTGCCGATGGACTCCTATGAGGTGTTGCCATGCAGTCGTGCGAAACGTCAGCTTGCGTAAAACAGTTCTTAAGAATGCAAGTCAAAAGCAACTGACTTGCTATCTAAAAACTGCCGCGACGAGTAGGCTAAAGCCTTCAAATGTGATTCGTGTGTGTTCAACGTCTCTTAAGGCTACCCTTAGCAACGATGTTTGTTGTATTTGCCTTTTTTATCCACATTGTCTTCTCGTATCTAAACCCGCCTCTTATAGTGCGCTATGTCTACCACAGAACATGCATCGGCTCAACTGCAGAAGTGTCTTCTCTTTTCCCGCAAGTACAGAAAAAAAAGAAAAAAAGAAAGAGATAACCGACTCTTCAGATCAAATCTGCGCAAGATATTCAGTATCACAAAAACAAACCGGGACATCTCTATTTTATTTTTTCTTTCAAATTCAATTCAATAAAAAAATAAAGTAAAACGGAACATGGGTTTCTGCGTATGTTACTCTCCGCGTATTTTATTTTAACCCTACATATCCCCCCTCTTTCTGCGTATGCTAATTTGAAAGGTCAAAGCTGTCACGATTCTGAGACCAAAAAAGCTTCCTTCGGTCTCCGAAGTCGACCTGCGTTTAGTGAAAGATTGGAATTTGCAGTGGGCGCCAACAGTGCAACGACCCATGGCATTAGCGTAACATGGTACCTATTACGCAAGGCCGATGCGCACTTCGTACCCAAATTATCAAGAAAAGATGTTGAACTAACTTTTGCGTTCAGGTACTCGTACCTGTCAAAACTAAAACGTTAGTCCCTTCAGCAGTAATGACCCGAGAGGACATCACGTATGCTAATGAAGAGAGATTGCAAAGTGAACTGATCTGCGGAATTCTGCATTTCTTTCCTTCCTCTTTTTTTTCTGCTTTCCTTTTTGCCATAGCGATATTTTTGTACGATCATCGATTTGTAAGAATGTACGGGCTGATTATTTCTTTGTAACATTTCGTTTGCGGTATCTCGAACGTGTGCGCACACATTTGTATTATTACTATTTCTTGAACATTCTTATCTAATTCAAGTAAAAGAAAGATGAATATACTACTAAAAAGACTACTCTTCTCTCTCTCTTTTTTTTTTATATTCTCGTTAAGGTGACGTGTGCTTAACGAATGGTGCACGGAGTAATAGCTTATCTAATAGCAGTGAAGACGAAAGAGAATCAACGAAACAATTTATTCGAGTTAAAAGCGGGAAAAACAGGACGACGAAAAAATGTCGACACACAACAAATGCTATGATACAAAAACGTACTGACTATACATATAGTACACGTACAACGCATTAAAGCATTCTTGCAAGTGCGCTTTGTTGTGTGTCGCCGTTTTTTCGTCGTGCTGTTTTTAGCGCATTTAACTTCAGTACGCAGCATCAACTGGCCCAATGAGGTGTTCTCTCTGACACAATTTAGGTAGACGGTGCAAAGAGAAAGAGAGAGAAGTGAAGAAAAGAAACGAATGAATGAAACTGATGAAGGATCGATGACTTTTGTGCCTCACTTGAAAGGGTTCATTATAAAGCTGACGGATCCAGGACACGATATCAAAGCTATTTGACTCACGGGGTATTACAATTCCTACCTGCAGGGGGAAATGAGATTTGCGTCGTCTCTGGCTCCACCACTCTTTGTACATGTACCGAACATTTCAATGCAGTTCTGCATGCCCAGCAAATTTCGGATGAATGAATTAGGAAGAATCATGACACCGCTGTACGTTTTTTCTTTCTTTCGTTTTTCAATACCAGTACCGATCTATTAAAAGTCCGTTCCTTCCGATTCGTCTGTTAGTTTATATGTAGTTATTTCTGCTACTACAGTTCGGGAGAATATGGTGCATGTCAATCACTCCACTTAAATACGAAAACATAGACCTGTTTCTGTGGGCCAGGTGGCGCCAGTGAGCAGCAACGTCAGCGTCCACAAAATATGCAACGCGCGGTGGTTTAGCAGACGACATGGCACTTTCAAATACATGGTCTCGAGTTGTTCGCACTTGGCAAGATACACCGCTTTTTATGTGGATTTCCTACAGGTTTTGTAGCTCTCCTTGACGCATACCGCTTGAAACACTATGTAGAACCCGTTGATGAAACTCCCTACTGTTTGGATCTGTGACGCTTGGGCCCGAAATGGCGCTGTGCAAACTTTGCTGGAACAGCCCTATATATCGCTCATCTGGTTAATGCACGACCGTCGGCTTATTTGTTGCCGAACCTTTAGCCCAGTCGCATCAGTACCCAGACTAGTAAGTGAAAGTCGGCGTGTTTACGGATGACTTTTCACTTGGTATATTGCGGTTGCGAACGCGAACAAGACGAGCTTAGAGACAATAGTCTGCACTGCGCTCCCAATTGGTGTACCTGACTTAGTCACGATGATGTTACTATCGCAGGGGCTTCTTAGCTCCAGAGGGGGTGCGAATACTTAAAATTCGTTTATTTAATTTGTAAGAGCTGTTTTCGGAAGAAAAACTTGGCGAAGTAGATTGTGAAGCGGTGGCGAACATTAGCGTATCGGTCTCATACACACGTTTCTGGATGTGATTGCACCTTTAAGCGCGAACGAAACCACCAATCTACCTTTTCAATTTCAATTCCAGTTTATTTTCCTTAACGGAGGGAAGAGGAGCAAAAAGCCAGTCAGGCTTGACAAAGGCTCATCCACCATTTTTTTATTGTGCAGCCATTCTAGGAACAAATGATTGGCATTCTTTTTATACTATATATACGCAAGTACCAACTAAGTTTAATCAGATACAACAATACACAAAATAACCTAATTAAGATACAACAACAACAATTATATAGGCAGTGACAAGCTTTGATAACAAGTACGTAAGCAAACATTTTAACGCTTTCCACGAAATAAAGAAAATAGTATGATATCATATTGGCTAAATATCTAAAAAGAAATAACAAAGTAAAGTAAGTAATAAATGACAACGGCTGGACTCTCGCCCCCTCTCTCTCACAAAATTGCTTGGTCCCTGGCCACATCCAGCCCACCAACGCTCTGCCCTCAAAGCTCTCTTCACCTTTCGGGATACCATAGGACTTCCATCCTTATTCTGAAGGGGCTCATTATTTCATTACCCACATCACCACCAGCATCGGGGTAGAGTATCGCCCCTGGCGATGAAACTCCCCATTCATCATCTCAAAATAAAGTTGTAGTAGTGGTGGTGCTGATTAGTGACGGGTAAATGTTTTGTTCAGTGTAATAGTTAAATAATGACGATGAGGTGTAGCTTCATGACTGTCCGCCGTAATTTGTCCGGCAAAAAGGTACATGAATATAGTCCAATTGCCGGGAGTAGACATCTTTAATAGTTTGAAACGCACCGGCTTTCAACAAACATAACAAGATACAGTTAACGTTTCGTGTGCCATTCGAGTCCCATCATCATATACGCGGTGACGACTAGGACAGCGTCATTCTGATGAGGGGACTCGAATGGGACCCATAACGTCAACTGTATTTTGTTATGTTTGTTGAAAGTCGGTGGGTTTCAAATATTAAAAAAAAGTACATGCCATTCTTCCTTTCGAAGCGGACAGCCCGCGGATAACCCTTACCCTCTCTTTTCTCCTTCTCAAGAGGAGCGACAATGCAGCGCGGCCTCACATTGGTGTCCGCAAACGGCGGTTGGACCGCCATGGTTGGACACCCTATCCGCTCCGCCATGTGGTGCCTATTGAGAAGGAGAGAAAAAGGGAAGAGGGAGGGAAGAGGGAAAGAGCAAACTTCTTCTCTCGCGCATGTATCAGGGACGACGCAACGAATGAATCCCGTTCCTTTTGCATTGCTGTCAAAGTAATGTCAACTTTCGTTCCTCGATGACTGTTTCTTTTTTCTTTTTTGCGCTTGAATAACCCTTTAACGAAAACGATTCGACAAAAAGTATCCGCCTGTCGATAAGCCCGGACTCTATTTATCACACATACGCAAAAACGAAACGAACCTGCGCTATAGCATCCGAACGACGGGAGCGACAGATCATAAAAGAAAGCAAGTTACCATCAAATTTGCCGTAGCGCCGATCGACATTATACGAGTGAAAGACTGCTGATAGAGGCGGAAATGCAACAACGAACAGCAACGAAGCAAGAGCAAATGGTAAAATGAGTAAAAGAGGAACGCGGTAGGAAATAACGACCACCAGCAAGCCAATCACGGGAGAGTCGCCACGGCAGTCTGTTTGTTTGTTACGCCTTTCATGTTTCTGTTGACGCCGAGCCAACAGAGCTCTCTTTTTATGTCCTTTCACCCCTTCTTGTTATCGATGCACTTCTGATGAGAAAACAAGATTGAGAGGGCAGCTTTCCGTGAGAAAAAGTTCGTGGGCTGGCGAATGCAATTTTCCTTCGCTCATTGACGTTATGTGGTGCTCATTGACGTTATGTGGTTACGCTCATTGATTGGTTATGTGTGTGAATACAGGATGAGCAAATGCAATAACTATACACTGGGACACATGATGCGCATGAGGAATATTAGACAAGATACCGTAAAAGTGGTTAATTTCGCCGTCTTCATAACTGGCGGATTCTCGCTGGAAAGAAGGCGGAGAAAGGAAGGTTGCAATGAACGAAGGAACAGAGTAAGATTACGGAGGACAGGAGCAGTGGGGGCAGCTCTTTAGCGGAGTCAGTGTACCTCGCTTCTCACACTTCTTTTTCTTTTTTTGGCTACAGTAAATATTGTGATTGATGATGTCTCTGAAACCTTTACAAATCTTCCATCGCTTTATCAGTTCGACTATAGGGAACTGAGAAGGATGTTATAGCCTGTCATCAGAAACGAGAATTTATACTTTGCTAACATCTCGGCCGACTTTCACATGCATCCTAATCTACACACTACACGCTTCGAAAGGTCGAGAGGTGCGAGGAAATGCGATTACAGGTTACAAAAACGCGGTACACTCAAGAACTTTTGTGTCCACCTGAAAAGCACACGCATTGTTAGAACTAAATGGAATGCAACGCCGTACTTCCTTTCTTTTCTTCTTCTTTTTTTTCCCTCGGAGTAGCGTATTCACGACGTAAAGTGAGCCTGGCTCTCTACAGTTCTCTTTCCACCCACGCTGCATTGGTTGCAAAATTAGTTTAGAAATGGCTGCTTTTACGAAGCATCGGTACGGAGGAGCAAGAAGAGAAAGAAGGCAAGTTGCCTATGGATGTAAATTATTCAGGATGGCCTTCGTATTCCCAGAAGTACAATTTGCCACACGCACTAATGGCAGAACTTTTCCCCATTCGCCACTAAAGCTTCAGATTACCGGCGGTAATGTCTTTGCTTGTGCTCGAATGTTGCGGCAGATTTCGACGTACGAAGAGACTGCTGAGGTTTCAGAACAATCTAGCTTATTCACGATAATGGAAGTAAAGAAACACACGCATTGGTATGTTATTTTACGTTGCTAAATCTATGTACCCTGTAACACAATACATGAAGTGCGGCTAAAACAGAGTTCCGGGTCTGTTTGCGCATTATAAAATAAATAAAAATTAATCAAGTATCACTCGCCTACGTCTGTAAGTTTTGCTTACTCTTTTTGAATCTGTACAGAGCAATGTCCCATAAAAAACAGCTGTCGCCTCGTGTACGATGTTTGTAGATGTAAGGTTTCAATCTATTTCCGCATCCTTACGGACGCCGCTCTAAAAAAAGATCGAGCGTCTGAATATCGAGTCATGCAATGCGCCTTGCCTCAACATTCCGCTTTCCTGGGCTAGGTCAACACGGCCGGCGCATAATATAGGGAAGACTACGGGAAGATTTAATTGTCAACATGCTGCACACGATGGAAGTGAGAGCTAGAAAGGAGCAGGAGAGCTGAGGAGGCGGTCTCCGCAAACAGCAGTGTCAGCGCCATCTAGATGAGAACAAAAGAAAAAAAAAGAAACATCTACTTCCTCCTTTATAAACTATGTCGTCTGCTTTAGCAAGTCGGTTCAAAATGGTGGTGGCTCCTCTTCACAGCTACGACTGCCAAAAGCACGGTCGTGGTTGGCGGTCTCTTAATGACACGTCACGACGTTTATGCGATCAGGATTCCTTTATCGAGGTGGCTCTGGCTCTGCACGTTATGAACGCGTAATGTACATGGTTTGCAGCGCGCGATGTTCCCCACAATTTCGCGTAAAAACAGCACCGGCCCAAGGTTTGACGAGGAAGCAGGCACCTTTATATGTTTCTCCTTGAGATTTTAATGGAGAATGTATTCTATAAATGGGAACTGGGGTCCAACAAAGCGTGTGTTCGTTCGTCCATCCTTGGCGGTCTCCTGTGAAGCGTGCTTCCGCTGCACTGGCGTAATGTATACAGGAGAAGAAACCGAGCAAGATGTCCCTCTCTGCTCTCTTAGGGAGCCGACGTAATGTTGCTGCGGTGTCGTAATGGAGTGTGATGACAGTGAAATGGGACCTACGGGTTTGCTAAGGTGCGCACCTCGGCGAGCCAGTAATGAATTCTAATTCAATGTAAGGAAGGCAAGAGCAGGAGAAGCAAGGCGGAAGCGACAAAATGAAGAGGCGCGGAGGTAGTGGGTCAGTGTCGCTTACTGCATCCAAGCGCGCCCGAAACAACGCCAAGATAGCGGGTCAGATCTATTTCGGCGAACGAACAGAAGACGGGATTAGAAATAATATGTTATTCTGGTGATACCCATAGAAGCGTATACGAAGAGGAGTTAAGTCCTGTAGATCACATAAACAAAATACAAACAAACGTTCTTAAACCGTCAGAGGTCACTTATCCGTCCTGCATAGCAATTCATTGTACACACACATGTGGCACCACATCTCCTTTCTTTTTCTTTGTACAGCATAATGTGTAGTCGTGTATATCTCTATACTATATATACTCATGCGTGTCACCACTTCACTTTGTACCTGAGGGAGAGTGGACCTCCACGCGAAAGCTTGCACAAATTAAACTTAAACAAAAACCTTCAGTGTCGGTTTCTGTATTTTGTTTTGTTGATACCCATTGATAATTCTGTAGGTGTCTGTTTGTTAGTGCGTATTCAGATAATTTAATGGAGCACGCGTATATCCCGCGTGCAACTGCCCATATATATATCATTTTTGTAGGTGTGAATAATCCGTGCTGTGTGAGCTTTAATCTTACCAGAAGGCCCCAAGCGTGTAACAGATATGATACGACGTTTTCTTCTTTTCGTTGTGTGTTTGTTTCTTCCACGTGTGTTATTTATTCATGCTGACGATTTTCGACGATTGTCAGTCCACATTAATATTAAAGGCTGTTCTCTTAATTCGTCAACAGCTGAGGCTGTCAAATAACTTTCGTTTTGCCAGGCATCTTTGAGACATTGGCCAATATATTTAAAAAAATAAATTTATTTTTTTAAATATATTGGCCAATGTCTCAAAGTCTCAAAGCCAATGTCTCTATTTAAATAAATGTTTGAGCGGCTCATTTGCGTACGTTCATTTATTAAATAAAAATCCTGTCTTTTAAATTTTACTTCGGACGCTTCCGGCACCTGTGCCGTATCGGTCGTCGGGACCTTCAGCGAAAAATATTCCAGAAAAAACAAAGAAAGACACAAAAACAAAACAGCGTCAACAGTTAGCGATCCTTTTAGTAGTTAAATGGCTAAATGGTTTCGGTTTACATATTTCGTACGCGGAGCTGCTCAGCAATGCGCTCTTTCTTTCTCAATTTATCTCTTTCTTTTTTCTTCTCTCTTTTTCTCTTTCTTTCTCTCCGGCTCTCAATCCGCTTAGTTCACACACGGGGTGGCGGAAGACAAGGAACAGCCGCAAGGGAAGCTTCGGTAGCTCACTATAGCTTCTCTACCTGATTGGTACGCAACGCTCGCGGGGCATTCGTCATCATTAGGCTAAGAGCACGCAATCTCGCCTCCGAACGACAGGTGCGAGCGCCGTGTACATCATCCGGGAAGAGAAGGAGAAGAAATACCGAAGCATCTGTGAACCAGGCTCATGAACACGCAATTGGGAGCCAGATAGCTGAGCGAAAGATCGCATTGCTCCGCTGCTCCATACAAGAAATATGCGAACCAAAAGAGATTATAATTACAAAACGAAAAAAAGAAAGGAAAAGAATCACAATGTGTCGAGGCGGGTTATTTTTTATTTTTTTATTAAATAATTTTCGCCGAAGGTCCCGATGGTACATTTCGCGAAAGCGTCCGCAGTAAAACTTAATGTTGATGTTGATGAAAAAAATAATAGGGACAGATTGAATCCTAATCGCTCCCAATAGACTCACTCCAACGCACACCTCTGCATAAACGTCACAATCGCTGAGAAGGCAGCATCCCTCTTGTCAGGTGGCCAAGGACCCGGCACTTTTACGAGGTCAAAGTTGCGGTTGTTCAGTGCGTCGAGAGCAGATGTCATGGTAGCCCTTTGAGGTGTGTATTTAGAACAGTGCACGAGAACGTGCTCAGTGTCCTTCACGGTTGCACAAAGTGTACAGTTCGCTGAATCAGCCTTCCCAATTTTATGGAAGAATTGGTACCCGTATGGCACATTCAGACGAAACCTATGCAAGAACGTCTAGATAGACCGAGGTCACGTGGACGGAACTCTAAATTTCAGATCCGGGTCAACTAGATGGAGCAACGAGGAGTTCCCGTCGCCCTGTAGTCATTGCTGTCTAGTCATAGTCTGTGTAAGGGACCTCAATATGTCTTGCACTTCGGCAGTAAAACTTAAAAGTTGGGCTATTCATTTAATTCATGAGCGGGCCGCTTAGCCGTGCCTCGGGGATGTTTCAGTAGAAGAAAGCAATATACTCGTGTTCAATTGTCTGTCCTCTTGCTGCTTCAAGGTGAGTGTGCGTTACAAACTACCCCACTTCACCAGTTTCCCATCAAGGTTGTTTTCACAAAGAAAGTTCATCGATAGCGTCAGCCGTCACTGAATTATTCAGCTGGACGACAAACTTGTAAAGTTTGGAAACAAAAATCTTGAAGCGTAACATGAAGCACCAACGTGGTAAGTTGTGACCCTGCCCTTAAAAAACGAAAAGAAAAAGCGAAAAAGTTGCACACTCTTCTGCTTGTGGGTTACGCCTCTCCCCTCTCCCGAATGATATTAGGTCATAAGCGGCTATGTTGTCCCCGTCAGTCGCGTTATGCACATAGGCATAGGTTATGCTTTCGCTGGTCATTCATCTCACTTCGGGGCCTCCGCGAGGCCTATCAACCATGGTTACGTGTTAACGGTGAAGCTTCATGAACCATCTACATTTTCGGACAGGTTTTTTCTCTCAGAGGGATCCCCAGGCCCACGATGCACTCATGTCGCATCGCCAACGACGTCAAACCGCTAAACATTGTCGCCCGGAAATCATGAGTGTCTGTTTGCCAACCCGGGCTCAAAAATAAAACGTATTATTCTTTTTCGTTCGGTCTGCACCATCGGCTGTCTTTCTGAATCACATTTTCACCAATGTGTAAAATACAGCGGAGAGTTCATGTATAGTGTAATGTCCGAGCTTTGCCTGCGCGACGAAATAGTGGGTGCACACAACGAAGGCAAAATCCACCTTTGCCTACGCCCGCCATTGGGAAAGTTTGCGTGCGAAGTGATTGGCGCGGTTTGTGCGCGATATTTAGAGACTTTTGAATTTGAATTTGAGGCGCTTTTGGACGCGGAACCACCAGTGGCGTTGTCTTCACCATCATTTAGTGCATTAGTCATTTGCGTTTCGTAGGACACAAATGGACTACATTAAACCTCTCACCTTTGGGGTCAGAGTGCGGGACGCAGCAAACAGCAAACTCTTTGCCCAAGAGACTCAAACGAAAAACGCTCTATGTATACTTGTACGCTAAGTGCTTCCGTTTCCATATACATATACTTATCAACAAAGCAAAGTCATTTGTTTCAAAAGTAGAGGAAATGTCTACGGTTGTCGCTGCTAATTTTAATCCGACTTCGAGCTGAATTAATGCAGCTGCCGATCAAACTAGTCCAACTGCCATCGCCATGGATCCACATGCTATTTTGAACATTCTGATGAGAAAAAGCGTAATGCACCTTTCAAACTTAAACGAATTTTACAAATAGACGGATAAATGCCAAGTTATAACAACTGCACATTATTCCGATTACGTAGTTTCTCTCTTTCTTCATTGTTATTTGATTTACATTGGGGCACGTACGATTGTTATTATTTACATGTGGGCCCCATTCATCGGCTCACAATATAGTTGTTTTTTGCTACTACCGTAACAAATATGGTTGACAATGGGCAATAATTGGAATTCCTGCCATCCATTTGGATCCACTGGGATTGCACCGCGTTTATTTTGGTAGGATTTGATTCGTTCCTGATCTGCTTATTTTCTTCCGAATTTTCCTTTCGGAGTTCTTGTGTATTCATTTGATTTGAATGGATTCCCTTTCATTTCTTTTCTTGGACTCTTGAAGTGTTTCGTTTAGCTCAGTTGTCAATGAATTTTCCGGATTTCGTTTTTGTTTGTTTTTAGTTCGTGTCTTCCTTTTCAGTTCAATATTTTGTGGGCTGGCTTGGCTATTCACTGGACTTTATGGATTCTTCTGGTTTTTATTTCTTTGTTGGGGTTTTGTCGCGTCCTATTCGGATTCATTGTGTTTGACGTAATGCTTTCGGATTCCATTAGACGCTAGTAGATTTTTCGTGTACTTTTTTATTTCTTTCGGACTTGTTTGGTGAGTTAATGAGTTTTAACGAATTCCAGTGCGTCATCAGCGGTCGATCTGTCTTCCAGTACATAGCGGCATATTGCTCAGGATCTAATCAGTCAGAACTGACTCAAAAGGGAACTGCTGACATATGTCCGCATACGTTTGTGGGAAGTCGAGGAGAGCGGCTGACAGCACATCCACTACAATGAGTTAGATCCGGGCATCTACTCCACCTCGGCGTCATTATGCAAATCGGTCATCCTAATCATTCGGACATGAGATATTGTAAGACACCGACGCACGCATTAAGCATTAGAGTGGTTTCAGAATATTCGCTCATCTGTTCTGGTCCGACTGTTCCTGACGCAGGATATGTTTTGCGAACAGGCTCATATACAGGCTTTGTTGGAGACGGTTCTCGTGCCACGGTAAATGAACTCGGAAGGGGAGCCGGGTTTGAACCCCTCTAGTGGCTGTGCTGTGAGCTGCTGTCCTGCGTTTTCCAGAGATTAATGCAGACACATGTCGGCAGTGTCCGTTTAAGTGAGTTCAAAACTGAACAGGTCCTGAGCAATATGCAGCTATCTACTGGAAGGCAGGTCGATCGGTAACGACCAATTAGAGTTCATTAAGACCCGGTAAACCGCCAAAGAAGTCCAAAAATTCATAGTTAATCAGTTAATAAGATAATAAATAGTTAATAAGTTCATAGTTAACAAGAACACCGCAAAGAAAGCAACAAAAGCAAAGAAAGATCCAATTAGCATCCGATGAAATCCAAAAACGTTAACTAAAATGCATTAATAAATTTTCCTTTAACACACTAAAATGCAATGAAACCCAACAGAGGAAATAGTTGATAATAAAATTCATAATTCCAGAATAATTCATAAAACCCAGTAAATAGCCAAGCCAATCCAACGTGTGGTACTGCGATTTTGATATGACTACTGACACTGTGGCTGCGTCTACTAAAAAAGCGCCGACAGCACCGGTAGGGGTCTCTGCTAGCGACAGCAGGCGCTGGTTTAGTAGACAAGCTCGCTGGTTTTGCTGAAAATGGCGGCCAACGAGCAGACGACGAGATCTTTGTGACGCCCTCATCTTAGCCTCCAGCCCGCCCTCACGCTTCTACACCAATATATACCCAAAGGCGACTCCCTCTTATCACGAGGGACGTCTCAGTTCTGTATAATTCGTTGATCCGTCGTGTACATTGCAAAACTGCTCCTGTAGAGAAGCAAATGTGTGCAGGACCGAAACCGCGCCAAAAAGGGGCGCGGAAGGTTTATTTCAGTTAGTACATCGCGGTACATGAAACGTACTTCAATTAGTTCCGTGTACGTACTGTGCTGCAGTCTGCTTGCTTCTTCTGGAGTGACAAAAGAACGTTCGCGCATCCTTGCGGTGTTTTTATTGTGACAGTGATGAGCACAGCAGTCGATGTGGACGCCATGTGCAAACTACGCGGCGGGCGATGTCGTCTGCTATAGTGACGTCACACAGCCAGCAGCAGCGCGCTCAGCGGCTCCCGACCTGCTGCCTGCGCTGGCCAGCGGGAGCAGCGGCGCTGCGGCAGCAGGTTGTCTACGAAACGAGCGCGCTGCCCTAGTAGACGGAAACTTGCCATCCGCTGACAGCGCTGGCAGCGGCGCTGCTTTAGTAGACGCAGCCTGTATGTCGGCTTCAGAATAAAAATGACGGGATAGCTATCACCGCACATATACTATCGCACACTCTCCGCAGAAACAATCTTTACCGATTATTTTTTCTTATTCTTGGATCACGGTCAGTAGGTTCGTGTTCTTTGTTTGGTTTTGTTGCTGCCATGCAATCAAACCGCGACAAAGTTTACAGATAACAGCTTATCATATCTCAAGACAGTCATCGATCACGTTATCTCTGTCGCACACCCTCGTGACGTCAGCGAAGCTGGAGCCTCTCACACCTACGTCACCGTAAAACCAGAACAGGATTTGAGCATGTCGTTCGTTTTTCTTTTTCTTATTAATAAAAAAAAAGTGCGACAATGGCAGCTCCTACTCCCAGAGACTGCAATTGCGACTGCAATTCAGTTGGGAAAATTAGTGTTTGTAGCAATACTACATCTATATCGCCGAAAAGACTAAAATGACCAATTTTTCTGAACAAGAAACGGTGACACCAACTTGCGGCAATATAAAGGCACGGCAACAACTTGTGGAAGACAGGACAGCACAAAGCGAGGGGTGATTATTGTTTATTGTCACTAAGGAACAGGTAAAACAAGAAACATATACATCCGTCTCTGCACGCGGCATAGACACCCGTAGAACGCAAAATTATGCGTCGAAACTCTCGTGTCTTGGCAGCAATTGCTCCACATCATCGAGCTTTGCCAAAAGTAATAACTCCACAATCGACTCTGCATTCCTCCCCCCCCCCCCCGCACATTTATGCTACCTAAAATATGTGTAGTTGTGCCTGGTGTGCACCGAAGGTCAGCTCTGCTATCTCCTGCGCTGAGAGAGTACTGTCTATGCATGATGGAAAATAACCACAAAGGACAGCTATTTTCACTGATGGATCGACGACAGCAGTTGGGTCTGCGTATGGCTGTGCTGCCCCCGAACACAACAGGAAAGGAATGGCACGGCTATCCCACAGAACATCACCAACAACGGCAGAAATATAGTCGCCATACTACCGGCTCTTCAATATGTAGGTGCATACCTGTCCGCAGCGCTATAGGATATGTAGGGGATATGGGATAGGTATAGGATAGGTATGATTCGCAGTCTGGATTACAAGCCATTATATCATTCCTACGTAACGGGTGTATGGTACCCGCAGTACGCGACATTCTTACTGTGTACATGCAATGCAGAGGTGTTGGTCATGTCATCATACTTCAATGGATTCCTAGACGCGCAGGCGCACGGGGCAATGAAGCGGTTGATGAAGTAGCGGACCTTCCACATCTGTCCTCATCGAAACATCTAGTGCTGCCGTGCATCAAAGCAGATGCTCAAGACATACGGTGGTCTCCTACACAAACTATGACTAGACAGCAATGGCTACAAGGCGACAGGGACTCATCGTTGCTCCATCTAGTAGACCCGGAACTGAAATTCAGAGTTCCGTCCACGCTACCTCGTTCTATCCAAACGCACCTGCAGAGGTTTCGTTTGGACGTCCCGTACGGGCGCCAATTCCCCCATACAATCGGAAAGGCTGATTCAGCGAACTGTACACTTTGTGGAACTGTGGAGGACACTGAGCACATTCTCATGCACTGTTCTAGATATATATCTCAAAGGACTACCGTGAAATCTGCTCTCGACCGACTGCACAACCGCAACTTTGACCTTGTAAAAGCACTGGGTCCTTCGCCACCTGACAAGAGGGATGCTGCCTTGTCAGCGCTTGTGACATTTATTCAGAACACTGCGTTGGAGTCAGTCTATTAGGACCGTGTGATTCATTGTGGGCTACGTTAACCGATGATTTGGTGTGTGACCGATATTTATCGCGAAAGCTGCGGATCTTTTTTTTCTTTGCGGGGTGGCGGACTGTTTATGGGAGTAGCTGAATTCGTCGTGTAACGAATTCAATTGCTGCCTATTATTTTATTTCGCCGACGTCAACATCAAGATGAATCACTTTTAATGTGTTAGCATTAGAGTCATCAGTACGCAAGAATCGCGGCGTTGTCTGTCTGTAGCCACGACGTGGCGCGCATGCGCGATGAGTGGAGAGAGAAGAGGAAAAAAGAGAGGGCGCGTGGAGAGCGGGGCACGGGCAACCGGCAGTGCGGCTGTGGTGGTCGAGAGGTTCAGACTAGAGCCCTACACGGGCCCGACACGGCTCGCGGGCCGGACTGGGCTTGTTATTTGCTGTGTGCTTCAGCCGGGCCCGGGCCGACAAACATGCTTCCGAGAGTCAGGCTCGACCGGGTCGCCCTAATTCCACGCTATGGAGGACTATTCGTTCATATCATCACGTGCTTGCGTCATTCCTGTGCATAGTATTTGCAAAAACAAGCAAGGGACACTGCATTATGCGCATGATTCGACCCTTTATGACATTCTCAGAGCCACTTTACATTGCTCGTGACTCCTCACGTATTTCACAAACACGTTCGCAAAGCTTGGTTGGAGGGGTTAGGAAGGAGTTTGTCGACGGCATCCTCTATATCCACAAGAACTTGGTAGTGTAAAGATAACGCGCTTTCCCGCGTGTGTCCTGGATTTGATTTGGTCTCGTTCTGCTCTTGTGTTAAACCGACAGTTCTTGTACGTTTGTTGTCGTATTTACTTATAAACTTGTGTGATAAGCACTGGAAACGCGTACGTCACGGCTGGAAATACTAGGCCGGGTCTACGCGCTGAGTCACCGGGCCGGGCCGGGCTCTATTCACTAGGCCATCGGGCCAGGCCGGGACATTTTTCGATTTTTTTTTCGGGCTCTAGTTCAGACGTGTCTGCGTGGGCGCGCCATGGGCTGTGCGGAGGAGCGGCGGCGAAAGAAGGCTGAGGCTGAGAGACGGCGCCGCCAAGCTGAATCGGAGGAAGCCCGAAAGGCTCGTTTGGCTGATGATGATGATGGTGTCTTGCGTTAACGGGGCGTGTAAAGGGTTGTGTTGCGCTTGTGAAGGGTCGTTGAAAGATTGTGTACCTTTTATTGTGTGTTTTTAAGTTTTAGTACTAACGTATTCCCGTTGGATCCACCAATGAATCGACCATGGTTTTTTTTTTCTTTGTTTTCATAGAATGTGATATCTGTACACCTCTCTCAACGTGGAAAACGGTTCTGCTCCCAAAATCCGACGACAGCTCCCTAACTTCATTGCAAATTGCAAAAAAAAAAAAAAATTCCCGTTGCAGAAAAAAAATCCGTTACGTTGACACCAGCATAAAAGGAACTTGATTCGCTTGCCGCGACGTTCGTGATTTATGATCGATCGGAAAGAAACAATTTATACTTCCCTCTCCTTCCCTTCCCTTCTTTCGCTCTCCGTCTCGAGAAGCGCGACAATGTGGAGGGGCCTCGGATTTATCGCCTCAAGCGATCTTCCGCGATGATAGGACGAATCGCTTGAATATTTCAAAATTCTGTCTTAGCGCCGCGAAGCAACAGTGGCTATGAGCGGCGTACAGATGGACGGAGGGATACAGGACGGACGGAGAGAGGACAGCAGGAAGGAGTGGGGGACAGGGGGTTAGTATGCGTCCTGGGCCGACTTCCGGGGGAACTGTGCTGATATACGTCTGCAAATTCTTCGGAAAACTCAAGGAAAACCTCGGACAGCACAGCGGGGGGTAGGATTCGAATTGACCACCTCCCAGTTTTCAGCATGAACTTGGGTACAACCGACGAGCGGGGCGCCTTCACCCGCTGGGCCATGCCCCTGGTCAAAGGCAGAAATAAATACACGCGCGCAGCACTTAGACGCTACAGGAATAGCGATAACAAGCGCCGGAAAAAGCGAGCGCAATGATGCGAGTGAATGTAGTACCCCATGGCGCGCGACAAAATGGTAACGCGTGTCCTTATGTAGCAGGGGGCTGCGAACGCAATAGTAGCCGCCTATGAATGGGCTTCTATGTTGGGAATTACAGTACCACGCAGAGCGGAGCATTGAAAGCCTCTGCGCCCACTTGGTTGCCACTAACACGCGGCTGGAAGGTGATTTACGATAGTAGGAGGGAATCCTCACGTAAATGTGATGAGCTCTGCGGTAAGTAGCATGCACGGAGCGTCGCGGCGAACGGTTGTAATTTCTTGTCTTCTATTCCTCTGGATCGTTCTTTGTGTAATTAACTGATGGGACACGCGCATGAGAAACAGAGCGTCCCTTTAGTGCACCATAAATTCAATTTCGCTACAACTTCCGAACACTGATACTGGCCTTTGTGATTCAGCAACTAGCTTAGGCTAAAGTACATTATCCGTTGTTCATTGTGCGGCAGCAGCTGGGCGCGTTTTGTGGCCTTGCTCTCAGTATACGTTGTGCAGTGAATGAGGCAATGAAACAGACAAGGATATACACACTACTAACTACTAACAAACTACAAATTACATACACTACAAACACACTACAAACGACAGCCATCATTCAAAACTTCACTAAATAATGACGCTATCACGCTGTTATATGTAGCTTAGAAACGTGTACAGAACAGAAGCGATTTTATAGCAGCAAGTTAGTATACCGTTGCTTACTAAGTAGGTATATGGAAGAACAATAATGAGAAGACGGTTAGGAGCAACTTTTATTTAAAACGTTAAAACGAGACTTTCGTGTTCGGCTCATTATTTCATTCCCGCGCATCACCACCAGCAATGGGGTAGAGTATCGCCCATGGCGATGAAATTCCCCATTCACCATCTCACAATAGTTGTTGTTGTTGTTGTCATTTCTATAACCTGGTGAAGTGCAGGCTCTGCACGAAAGTCTTGTTTTAACGTTTCAAATGAAAGTTGTTCGAAACTGCCTTCTCATTATTGTTGTACTATATAGAAACGCGGATTGCTGGCATCGCCTTGTTATCCGTTCTGTTGTGAGTATATATGTGAACATTAGATTATGCGTCTCATCGACCTCGTCGGTGGCGCTGCAAGAGAGTAATCCCCACATTATCATTTTGCATCCAGCTGCATGGACTAGCTCCGATATCAATGATACACCGCAGCGCATAGCACAGTAATACCCCATATAAAGCAAGTAGCTCGGTATACTGAAAGAACTCGCAATACGGGACAGTAGTGAAACAAGAGAGAAGATAAAACGAGACATAAAGCCGCCGAGAGGAAAAGGAATCATTTATGATTCCTACTGGTTTCCGTGCTGCAGAACACATTTATAATTCAACAAATACGCTGTCATAAACTATGTACTTTTACAGGGAGCGAAAAAGTGATATCTCTCCGGAGTAGCCGTGCGTGCATCCTAGCTAAGAGAGGAAGGAAACGACAACTCAGAGAATTTCTAGAGGAAATAATTTACTATCTCCCGGCCGCCGGCTATCCTTATGGCTGCAACGATTACAACATGGGAAGTACAGTTCTAGGCAAGGGGTTCGTCGCACTAAAACACGTCAAAAGTGCTTTAATGGGCCAGGCAACAAAGCTGGCACTGCTAGAAATAGCACGTAGTTAACGTACACTTTCATATGGAACTATTCCGGCTTAGAGGGAGAAGAACGCGCTCGGGGTACTAACACGGTACAAATGGGTGATTTCACAACCTACTTTTGTTTTGTAACAAATTTGCTAAGACGTTAATCTGTGCAATCATTAA